>NW_026126433.1:6522500-7222500 GCF_943737965.1 Phodopus roborovskii
CATAACCTTGCTGTGAGTGGTACACTGCTGGTACTCTGGTCCATACACCAGAGCCTGCCTTACTCTCACCCCTGGTCCTGCTGGGCCTGCTGCTCAGGGTGAGCATGGGGCCAGTGTACAGGCCCAACACCCCCTCCACCTCCTTGGAACTTCTTGGGATGGCTCTGATCATACTGGACCCACATGGGAGCAACTTGGGGCCATACTCCCCTGGTCTTTGGGTCCCACTGCCTGCCCTCTGTCAGAGAAAACTCCAAGAATGGTCAGATCATGCAGAGTTACAGACATGGAACTCCTGACCCACCCACCAGGAGAGCAGGGTAGAGAGGGAGAAACTCCACCTGCACCCACTAGAAGAAGCAATAGGAAGATGGCAAAACAAGAAAACACCCAACAATAGAAAGACAAGTATGACACCACCAGAATCTAGGGACTCTATACCAACTAAACCTGAACACACCAAAGCAGATGAGGCAAAAGATAATGACTTGGAAAATAACTTCAAACATGAGAGAGATCCTCAAAGATGAAATAAGAAAATCCCTTAAAGAAATCGAAGAAAAAAACAAACAAAAAAATTGGAAGAAATAGAGGTGAAGACCAAGCAAAAAATGCAAGAAATGAACAAAGCTTTTAAAGAAAATAAGGAAGGCCAAGAAAAAAAAAAAAAAAAAAAAAAAAAAAAAAAAACAACCAAACAGATGAAGGAAACAATTCAAACAGTTCAAGACTCGAAAACTAAAATAGAGACAATAAAGAAAACACAAACTGAGGGAATGCTGGAAATAGAAATTTTAAATTTGAAAATTCAAAGGAAATGGAAAATTTCTGGATTGCTATCACTTACCAAAATTAAATCAAGAACAGATAAGCAATTTAAATAAACCTGTAACTCCTAATGAAATAGAAGCAGTCATCAAAAGCCTCAAAAAAAAAAAAAAAAAAAAAAAAGTCCGCCCAGGACCAGGTAGCTTCAGTGAAGAATTCTAGCAGAAATTCAAAGAAGAGCTAATACCAATACTCTTCAAATTGTTCCACACAATAGAAGCAGAAGGTTCATTATGAAACTTTTTTTATGACGCTACAATTACCTTGGTACTAAAGCCACAATAAGACACAACTAAGAAAGAGAACTACAGACAAATATCCCTCATGAACATTGATGCAAAAATAATAAAATACTGGCAAATCAAATCCAAGAACATATCAGAGAAAACATACACCATGACCAAGTAGGCTTATTTCCAGGGATGGTTCAACATACAAAAATCTATCAATGTGATCCACCATATAGACAAACTGAAAAAGAAAAACCATATGATCATCTCACTAGATGCTGAAGATGCCTTTGACAAAATCCAATAGCCAAAAACAACATAAAATATCTTGGGTAACATTAACAAAACAAGTGAAAGACCCACATAGCAAACCTTGTGTAATTAAAGAAAGAAGTTAAAGAAGATTCCAGAAAATGGAAAAATCTCCCATGCTCTTGCATAGGTAGGATAAGCACAGGAAAAATGGCAATCTTTCCAAAAAGCAATCAACAGACTCAATGCAATCCCCATTAAAATCCCAGCATAATTCTTCACGGACCCTGAAAGGATAATAATCAACTTTATATGGAAAAACAAAAGATGCAGGATAGTCAAAACAACCCTGTACAATAAAGGAACTTCAAGAGGTATCACCATCCCTGACTACTACAGAGCTACAGTCCTCAAAACTGCTTGGTATTGGCACAAAAATAGACAAGTAGGCCAATGGAATTGAATAGAAAGTCCTAATATTAACCCACACACCTACAAACACCTGATTTTTGACAAAACAGCTAAAAGTATACAATGGGGGGGGGTAGGACACCATCTTTAAAAAATGGTGCTGGCACAACTGGATGATGGTGTGTAGAAGACTGTAGATAGACCCATTATGTCTATCGCCATGTACAAAATTTAAGTTCAAGGAAGATTGAGTCAGGGGAGGAATAGACAAGAGGAAAGAGAGAGAGAGAGAGAGAGAGAGAGAGAGAGAGAGAGAGAGAGAGAGAGAGAGAGAGAGAGAGAGAGAATAAGAGCCACTATAGGTTTGAAGAGAAAACTGAGCCTAAATAAATGTTCAGAGACCTACAAGACTGCCCCCAACTAACAATTTGAGCAACAGTGGAAAGGCTACCATAAATGCCCTTCTATGGTAATGAGATTGACAACTAACTTATTCACCATCATGGAGTCCTCATCTAGTAGCTTATGGAAACAGAAGCAAACGCCCACAAGTAAACACTGAGCCGAACTGGAATCCAGATGCAGACAGGGAGGACAACACCATGCTGCAGAAACACATAGAGAAAGCTGACCTGAACAAGTAGGATCTAATGGGCCCCCAGACTGATAGCTGGGAATCCAGCATGGGACTGACTCAGACCCCCTTGAACATGGGTCTCAGCTAGAAGGCCTGAGAAGTCTAAGGGATCTCAGACAGTGGAACCAGGATATATCCCTAATGCCTGAAAGGACTTTGGGAGCACATTCCCCATGGAGGGTTACTTCCTTAACCTAAAGACAGAAGAGAAGGCCTAGCCCCTACTCCAAATGACTTGACAGATTTAGATGACCCCACCTGGAGGGCATCACCCTACATATGGAGTGGGGAGGGATGGGAGGGTAGGGTGGTCAGGGGTAATGAAAATGTAGGAGAGAGAAAGGGAAGAACGGAGGGAGGAAGGGAGTGGGAGGGAACTGTGATCTATATGTAAAATAAAAAAAAAAAAACTTAAGTCCCTATTAAAAAGTGAGGTACAGACCTAAATAGAGGAATGCAAAATGACTGAGAGACACTTAAGATAGTGCTCAACATCCTTAGCCATCAGGGAAATGCACATCAAAACGATTCTGAGATACCATCTTACTCCTGTCAGAATGGCTAAAATTAAAAACACCAATAACATCTTATGTTGGAGAAAGGGGAACTCTCCTTCACTGTTGGTGGGAGTGCAAACTTGTATGACCATTCTGGAGATCAGTATGGCGGTTCCTCAGGAAAATGGGAATCAGTCTACCACAGGACCCGGCAATCCCCCTCTTAGGCATATACCCAAATGATATATAACAATACAACAAAGATATCTGTTCAACTATGTACATAGCAGCATTATTTATAATAGCAAGACCTGGAAGCAACCTAGATGCCCCTCAACTGAAGAATGAATAAAGATGTGGTGCATTTTCACAATGGAATTCTACTCAGAGGAAAAAACAAAACAAAACAAAAACAAAAACAAAAAAAAAAAAACAAAAAAACAATGGTATCTTGAAATTCACAGGCAAATGGATGGAACTTGAGTAAGGTAACTTAGTCACAAGAAGAGGAATACAAGGAGTAAACTAAGAGGTTCATACAAGTTCCCTCACAGAAGGGTAAAGGAACAATATCCTCTGAGCAGATTGGGAGTCGGGGGGAGGGTCAGTGAGTGTAGAGGGAGTTAGGAGAAAGGGAAGGGGAGAACATGTGGGACCAGAAAGATTGAGTTTAGGGATAAATAGACAATATAGGAAAAAATTATCATAATAGATGGAGCCATTTCTGGTTTGAAGGGAAAACTGATTCTTGAGCAATGTCCAGAGACCTACAAGGATGATCCCAACTAACAATCTGAGCAACAGTGGAAAGGCTACCTTAATTACCCTGCCTTGATAATGAGATTGATAACTAACTTATATACCATCACGGAGTCCTTATCTGCTTCTGGAAACAGAAGCAGACCCCCACAGCTAAACACTCCTGGAATTTAGTTGCAGAGAGGGAAGAGTGATAGCAAAGGTGTCAAGACCAGGCTACAGAAACCCCCAATGTTAGCTGACCTGAACAAGGGAGCTCATGGACCCCCAGACTGATAGCTGGGGAACCAGCATTGTACCAACTCCGACCCACTGAACGTGGGTATCAGTTAGGAGGCCTGGCAATCTAACCGACATCTGATAGTGGAACCAGGATGTATCCCTGGTGCATGAAATGACTTTGGGTGCACTTTCCCCATGGAGGGATACTCCCTTAGCCTAGAGACAGGAGGGAGGGCCTAGACTCTACTCCAAATGACTTGACAGATTTTGATGATCCCTCCTGGAAAGCATCATCTTGTCCGTGGAATGGGGGGAGGGGAATGGTACGAGAGGGGTATTAGGGGACAGGGAGGGAGAGGGAACTGGGATCAATATGTAAACTAGAAAAATTTATATATATATATATACATAATATATATATATGCATATATTATTTGAATGGCAATGAAATGAGTAGCCAATACACACATTCTGTTTCTCTCCTATGAGATTTTATTTGCTGACTTTGTATAACACAATATTTTTTTCCAATTTAGTTGATACTTTCAGTTATGTGATCCTACAAATGTTCTTCTGCACAACTTTCCTTAGTAAAAAGACCATTTTTTAAAAAAAAATTATACTGTATTTTTTTATTTTTATCATAATATTTTTTATTTAAATTTGAAACAAGCTTGTTTTACATGTCAATCCCTCACCCTCTCCTCCTTCCCTGTCCCCCTCCCAACCACCATCCCATCCCCTTTCTGCTCCCCAGGGAGGGCGAGACTTTCCATGGGGAATCTTCAAAGTCTTTCATATCATTTGGAGCAAGGCCTAGGCCCTCCTCCATGTGTCTAGGCTGATAAAGTATCCCTCTATGTGAGATGGGCTCCCAAAGTCCATTCCTATACTAGGGATAAATACTGATCCACTACCAGAGGCCCCATACATTAGCTAGTCTTCCTAACTAACACCCATGTTCAGCAGGTCTGGGTCTGTTCTATGCTGGTTTCCCGGCTATCAGACTGGGGTCCATGAGCTCCTCCTTGTTCAGGTCATCAGTTTCTGTGGGTTTCTCCAGACTGGTCTTGACCCCTTTGCTCATCATTCCTCCCTCTCTGCAACTGGAGCAGAATGCCCATTTAACACATTAGAAGATAAGGTATAATGATAAAGACCAAATTGCTATTTACTGAGTACCTGAAATAATTTTTCATGTTTATTTTATGATTATTTATATGTATGTATTTATTTATATGTATTTATATGTATGATTATTTACATATATGTATGCCTACTTGTATGCAGGTGCCTGTAGCGCCAGGAGCGGGCATCAGATTCCCAGGAGCTGGAATTACAGGCAGTTATAAACCTTCCTGATATGGGTACCGAGAACCGAAGTTGAGTCTCCTGGAAGAGTAGCAAGTGCTCCTAACTGCCAAGCTGCCTCTCCAGCCTGTTTAAATGGTTTAAAACATGTTAAGACAGGTTGAATTTTTGTTAGTTCTCATAAATGAGAATGCAGTTGGTAATTGGTAACATACTCCTCAGACAGCAACAGAGACTCAACAAGGCTGGATAATTCACCCAGGATTTATCATGTTCAGCTAACAATAAAACAGGAAATGAACTTGAACAGATGATTTGGGTCATTAGTTGGCAAACTTTTCTTATATGCACAGACACAAATATTATTAAGTATGAGGGCATTTTAGTAGTAAAATGGTTAAACTGAAGACTTAAAATCTAACTTTGAAAAGAACATAAAGGAGTGTTTGATAGTGCCACTTCTAAGTAATCCGGATTTTTCTTGATTGGCTTGCAAATTGTGTCTACACCAGGCATTAGAATATTTCAAATAAAAAGAGGTGGGAGCTGCAGCCAAGTGGTGGGTTAGTTAGTTGCCTAGCATGCACCCAGGAAGGGGGCCAGCTTCAGCACCTGAGAGAAAAATAAAAGCAGCAAAACATTAATGTGGCATCTGCAAAGTGCTTTTGTGTTCCAGAAGATCCTCTGAATATCCTACAATGTTGTAAATATCCAAAGCTTTGCTCTCATATCTCAGACCAGAGAATGCATGATTTCAAACTACAGAAGATCTCAGGTTGCCCCAAGGCTGGGCACCATATCAGGTGCTTCCACTCACTGTATTGCTTTTTCTCAGTACCTTTGTGTGGCACATGATATTCCTATTTTATAGATGAGGATGTTTCAAGATCATAGCTCAGGGTTATAGTCCTAGTAACTTATGAACTCAGTGATTTGCACCAACCTGCTTAGATTTACTTTTTGTTCATGTTTTAAAAAATATATTCAGTTCCTTTCACTGCAGAGAGCATGTTGTCCTGTCAGGACTTTATATCCCTTTGTGGTGTTGTATAGACAGATGTTTCTGTCCTGCCTGGTCCCGTAGCTATTTAGTTCCAAATAAATATAAGAGGCTTATGTTAATTATAAACTGTTTGGCCAATGGCTTAGGCTTCTTATTGGCTAGTTCTCTCTTAATTATTAACCCATTGCTATTAAACTATGTATTTTCACGAGGCTGTGGCTTACTGGCAATGTTCTGACACGGTTACTCCTTCAGCAGCTACATGGCATCTTTTTCTCGACTCCCTCTCTGAGTTCCTCATCCCAGCATTCTTCTAGTCTGGTAGCCTAGCCCATACTTCCTGCCTGGCTTCTGGCCAATCAGCATTTATTCATCAACCAATAAGAGGAATATATATTCACGCATACAGAAAGACATCCCCCCACCAGTGTGATGACCATGGTATACCACAGCAAAATGAGTAATGACTAAGAGCAGCAGGCCAGCCACAGCGCTGACTTCCATCTCTAGTGAGATACTCTCAAGAGGTCCTACACCAGCCTATTGTGAACTAGCACCGGACAGTAAAGAAGGGCTGGAAAACTATGAGATTGGAGTTTTCAGTTATATCTAGGCATTGCATCTGTGTCCAGGTAGTGTGATTGGCCTGTCCCCATGCACTTTAAAGCCTTTTGGATTCAGAGCCTGTTACATTCCTTTATTTCTTCAAGATAATTGCTCCAGTTTTCTTAATACTGCTTCTCAATGGCATTTTGCAAAGTTTGAGGAAACCAAGAAATCTGTTGCCCAAACACTTTTCTATCCTTGCTCCTTGAGCTCTGCAGCCCATGCCCAGCCCATCTTTAATAAAATCTCAGGACTCAGAGCAAGACCCCAAGGAAGGAAACTATCCTGCACCATCACGTAGTGTGTCAACTGATGTGTCTAGACATACAGCTGGCTATATTGTTCTGAATTGCTTTGGCTGCACACACTGGAGCCTCCCGGACAGGTGGTAGGTGTAATGAATGAGGGGGTGGCCACACAGATAAGCCAGTCTGTCAGGAAGTGCAATTACAGTGATGGAGCCATGGTGCCAATGTTGTTTTCAAATTTGTTCATGCTGTTCGTGCTTTATGGAAGTTTATTTTTAATAATAAAGGCACACTGGAAGCTGGTGATATGATTCAGGATCTATCTGCTCAAAACCATCTGATGATGAATTGGACTGATTTATGAATGAGTTGAGGGAAACAGCTTCATTCAGAGCCCACATTGTGTTTTTTTAAATTGTGATTTGTGATACTAAATTTGCATTTCAATATAGTAATTACAACAGAACTCCACTTTTATTACATAGATTGAGGGAAGTTTCTATATAAGCAATTGAGGAGAAATGACGCAAACATTCAGGAGAGCTTTATGAGTCCCTAAAGTTTTAAGACAAAAGAAACTGCTCCAATAAGTGATATGTTCTGATCTTGTAACTAACTTTATCCTAAGTTAAAAGGAGTTCCCATCACTAGACTTCGTATTAGTGTATGAAGTGCCTTAACCTCTCACAGTTTGGTATTTGTGCCTGTAACTCCAGCCCTCAGGAAATAGAGGCTGCAAGTTAGAGGTCAGCCTGCTCTCAGTGAGAACTTGCCTCAAAAAAAAAAAATAATAATACAACAAATGACTTGCTAGCATCTGTCTTCTCTCACATGTCTCTATTACTTTTCCTAGAAATGTAGTTTCAATTTCGTATAAATAATTGTATATGAGTTTAGTATGAAGTTATCTAATGAACTTGAAACTCAGAGGAGACTCCAAAATCTAAAATTACATCTGTAAAAAAAAGTTAATCTTCCGACAGAAAGTAACATTGAAACTACGAGGAATCTACAAAGTATTTGCTCTTGGAAAATATTTCCAAGAGCAAATATTGTACCAGGGGCAGTCTCTCTCTCTCTCTCTCTCTCTCTCTCTCTCTCTCTCTCTCTCTCTCTCTCTCTCATATAAGGCAAAAGGTACTACTACAGTAACAATCCAACAGGAACTTGTAGCAGCTATTAATTTCACATAGTCCTATGTTTGTATATAAACTTATAGAAATAGATCATAATGTTTAAGTTAGTGAATGTAATAATGTGGCCATTTTACACTTGAATATTTATATCTTATAAGGAAAATGATTTTATATAATCATTTATTTAGCACGAATCAAAATTTCCAGGGAAACTTCTAATATTGATAAAGATTTGCTCTCAAAATTAAATCAGTAACTACTGAACGATATTTTCAGCTCCTGGGTTCCACTTAGAGCAGTGGTTCTCAATCTTCCTAATGCTGTGACCCTTAATATAAGTCCTCATGTTATGGTAACCCCCAGCCATAAAATTCATAACTAGATACACATGATATCTAATATGCCACCTCAAAGGGGTCATGACCCACAGGTTGAGACTTAGAGGCTCATGTCCTTGCACTTCAGAGTTAGCTGCCACTGTTCAATATGCACTCTCTCAGAGATGCAACCACCTGTGAAGAACTATTACTGATTGTAATCAGTGGCTGAGGACACAGATGTTGAGACATCCTGAGTGAATTGCCCAGGTTGCGGCTTTCAGCTCCTAGTCTTAGGCTGTTCTCACAAAGATCCATACACACTACACAGCTGTGCCATTCCTTGTTACATGAAATCATTTGTAATGCCATCTGCTTCCAGCATGCCTTCTGGTGTTTCACACATGTGGTCACCATGTTTTACTGGATGGTCATGCCTCTGAAATGGCATCTGTGTGTCACTCACCTCTCTCTCTCAGCTGAGGCAGTGCCACTACAGTGATGTTATCTTTATAGTACAAATTGTCAAGGAAATGTTTAGACAGTATACAGGATGGTTTCCTCCTAGACCCCCATTTGGAAGCAGACATGTGGCTGTGTCATCCAGTATTGAAAGATTAATTGCACACAGCAGCATCCTCACAATCAGCAAAGCTGGGTTTGTAGCATCATGTGGATGGGGCTGTCTTCATAATGTCTGATTATTAAAATTAGTCCACTTGAAGATTTCGTGTAGACACACACACTTGCTTGGGGTTTAGTTCCTCGATGGTAATGCAGCTGATGCCCACTCATAGACCAGATCTAGCCACAATGGTGCCAATAACCAGTCCCATTATAAAATGCATTACTGAACTGTGTTCATTAAGACTTCAAATTAAAATTAAGTCTTGGATGTGTCAAGGTATCAAAAAACAGTTTTATATTTGGACCTTCCCTGACTATGTAAATAAGTTTACTCACATTCAATATATGAATATTCAGGTATGTCCCAAGGCTGCATTTGAATTTACTTTTTTCATATGACGTAAAACAAACCTAAAGTCTCAATGTTATACTTTGCATTGAGGCCCATCTGTGAAGTATTTCTCTGTTTGGTGTCTTAAGAGTAAAACTCAGTGGGGTTCAAGTGGGAGCCTGTATGTCTAGCATCTGCTGTAAATTCCTTGAGCCTATATATTCATTTAATTAAAACTGCATAAAGCTTAAGCTGCTACTGTCTCCCTGGACTTTGAGAGCCCATGCTGTCTTACTGGATTCATTGCCAATGTAATTGCACCTTCTCTGCCAATAACAGTGCTTTATATTCTTTGGGTTTTGGGCAAGCTTTAATATGAACTTTCTCCCCAGGTATTTTACAACACCATATAACACAATTAATAAGAAAATTTTTATAAGCCATCTTAGCGAGAAAGAGAAGTTAAGAGCTGAGTCATGAGAGAGGTTCCTGCGGTGAGGTCAGGAGCCGGACAGCGGTCAACTCAATGCCTTCCATGCCACTTTGGTGTTCACAGAAGCCAGCACCTGATCCAATTAGCACTGACCTGCTGTGGCACACACCCCAAAGTCTTAAACAGATGCTGGAGAAGGAAGTTGTTGAAAAAGTAGAGTTCGTTCAGCTTGAAGCTAATTGGGACCAAGGAACTCGAGCTTTCTCTGGAATTCCCAGGCCGAACCAGGGTAGCCAGGCAGCTGGGTAGCTACCTATGCTTTGCCTCTGTACATGCGAGCCCTTCAGACTGGAGCTTTCAATGAACGATAGCCAATCAGGAATCTTGGGAGTGAAGAGGCGTGCTTGCATTCTTTAATTTCTTTCTTGGCCTTTAAAGACAGGCACCCTCTAAGTTTGATTGTGTATATTGCCCAGGGCCTCATTTATCTTCCTTTTCTTCCCTTTCTACCTCAGTCATGTTTTTAAAACAAAAACAAACTTTTATAGGTTGTGTGTGTGCACGCGTGCACATGCTGGCATGTTCAGAGTCTGGTTGGGCTCATCAGCCATCCCCAGGAATCTACCTTTCTTTGACTCCTCCCAATACCACTATTACAAATATATGCTGCTACACAGGGCTTTTACATGGATGATGGGGATCTGAACTTAGGTCCTCCTGCCTATGTGTCAAGCACTTTATCCACTGAGCCATCTCTTCAGACTCTAAATGAAAATTTCATTCCATAAAGTTGTCTAGAGTACAGAGCAATGGAGAGCTGGTAGAGAATTATTCTTAGCACACCATGAAATGTTTAGTACAGCTCAGTAATGGCAATCAGTTTTTAAAGATGTTATTTTATTTTTATGTATGTTTGTCTGTCTGTGTGAATGTATGTATGCCTCATGAATGCAAGGCACCTGAGGGGTCTAGAAGTGGATGTCGGGTCCCCTGGTACTGGAGTTGCAGGTGTTTGTGAGCTGCCTATTTTGGGTGCTGAGCTCCAGTCCTGTGGGAGAGAAAAAGGTGCTCTTAACAGCTGGGTCAGCTCTCCAGCCCCATAGGAATCATTTTGTTTCATTTTGCACTTCAGCCTGAATCAGGTGATGTCCCTCTGAGGTTTCTGAACATAGAAAAGCTTCTATAATCACAAAAATGGAGTAAGTGCATTGAGAGCAGAGTGTCACCAATGAAGCAGTGTGGACAGCAGTCTTGGGACTTCACTGGGAAGGAGATCTTCCTAAGTACTGGGTGCTGCAGAACACTCTTCCCAGGCATCTTTTATGACATGGACACCTCCCTTCCACTTTTGCTAGATTGATATGGTGCTTTGCATAAGAATGGCCCCCAACATAGGGTCATATATTTGAATGTTTGGCATAAGGGAGTGGAGCCACTTGACAAGGATTAGGAGGTGTGACTTTGTTGGAAGAAGTGTGCCATTGTGATTAGGCTTTGTGGTTTCAAATGCTCAAGCCAGGCCTAATGTCTCTCTTTTCCTCCTGCACCATGTCTACCTGCATGCTGCCATGCTTCCTGCTATGATGACAATGGACTAAACCTCTGAAACTACAAGCTAGCCCCAATTAAATGTTTTCCTTTATGAGAGCTGCTGTGGTCATGGTGTCTCGTCACAGCAATAGAGACCCTAACTAAGACAGTTGGTATTACTTTATCCTCATCTTGCACATGGGAAACACAATTACAAGATGTGTCTCTGAACTTGCTGCCAAAATTATTAGTCCTCTACAGTACTAACTGGCTGCTGTTTCCTTAATTTTGGTGCCTGGAATCTGACAGTCCCTTGGCATCTTTTACTAAATATTTTTAAGGCTGGTGTTTTGATATTTGATTTCCCATGAGGACCAACAATCCCAGAGGGCTAGCATGTTGTTCAGGGCATAGTTCCTTTTCTATTGTCAAGCCAGGGGAGGTCAAGTGCAAAGGAAAGGCAGTCAAGAAGGCCAAGGAGAAATGTGAGAAAAATCACAACAGAAAGAAAGCCAGGATGAAGAAGAGGAATCAAAGATGAGAACTAGATATCTGAGTGTGCATGTCTTGCAGAAAACAGCTTCTCAGGCACACAAACCAGTATTCAAGTCTTATTCAGTGACATAACTAAGGTTGCACTGCGTGACACTTAGAACTAATGCAGTTTGACTGGCTTAATCCAAGAGAAATGACACTCAAAAAATGAGCCTGTCAGCTTTAGTAATTGAAAGAGAAGCAGCTCTTTGAAATTGTATTTTTAAATGAGCATTGGGAATGTTAATGAACTTGATCAGCAAACTCAGAAGAAATGTTTCTCTTTCAAAAGCTGTTCTACTTTACTCCTGGAGGCAGCAGTCCAAGACTGGGCTTCACCTAGGGAATGAGTGCATTTGACTCAGTCTCTGTGAGCTTACACACGCATACTCACTCCCCAAGGGATATCCGTTAACTTCATATAATCATACTTTGATATCTTTCAGACCCATATACCTATCTCCTTCTTATGGAGAAAAAATTGATCAAAAGAAGTCATATGGCAAAGTCTTCTCTTCTCAGCCCTGTATATATCTTTGATGAGTGTTATATTCACTCCTTATCATAAAATCCTCCCATTGCTATTTGCTAAAATTCAGTGAACTATTGTCTAAGCTGTTTGGGCAACAAACATGATTGTACCTGCTCTTAGCCTCACAAGTCCAGCTCAGCTGACATCCCTGCAAGGATATATAGCCCTGTATAGCTTTTGGGTCATTTAATGACAAGGAGGTCAGTATCAGGAGACTGGCTATAATCTAACCTGCAGGGCCACAATGAAAGGAATCTGGTAGGAGTATTGGACATGGGCACGCATGTTGTTCCACAGTCTGCTCCTTCCCTTTTCCAGAAGCACAGACATATAACAATTCAAGCATACCTTGTAGTCACATCTCCACCTTGAGTTATATTGGATTTCTGTGCATTTCATTTCGTAGAGAGAATTGTATGCTTCAAAAAGCAAGACAATGCTGGAAAGTTGACCACTATTATCAGATCAGAGAATTCCAAAGGGTGATTAACAATGCCTTATCAAACCTTACAAAATAAGCATTTAATAATACCTTACAGATGAGGAAAATAAGGCCATCAGAAGTGATCTATTAGTTGCACAGTGAGTCTTTGCTATCCCTCCTCCCCCTGAGGGTTTGAACATGGGCTCTCTGACCACAGATTCCCAAGCCTTCCACATTAGTTTCTTTTGCAGATGAGGGATTTCCAACAACATTGTCTAAGCTCCATCTGTTCTTCAGAGATGCCCCTTTCCACTGTTCCTACAACACTTGTCTCTACATCTTTCATTCAGAGAACCATTCTCTTATAAAGTAACAGAGTTCACCACTTCCTTACTGATGAAGTGTGGAATATCAGTTTAAGATGTGTTACCCTTGCTATACTGTGCAACACTTGTTTAATGATGCAAAAATGCATTGCATTTGTTGAACTCTGTAAAACTGTGCTACTTTGCTTGTTTAAAACACCCGACTGGTCTAATAAACAGCTGGACAGTCAATAACTAGGCAGGAGAGAGAAATAGGCAAGGCTTGTGGGAAAAGAGAATAAATAGGAGAGGAAATCTAGATACAGAGTGAAGAAGGAGAAAAAGTAAAGGAGAGAAGGACATGAGGGGCCAGCCACCCAGTCACACAGCAGACATGGGGTAAAAAAGGAAAGAAATACATATAAAATAAAGAAAGGTAAAGAGCCCAGAGGCAAAATATAGTTAAAGAATAACAGATAATTTAACTTAACAAAGCTGGCTAGAAACAAGCCAAGATAAGGCCAAGCATTCCTAAGTAAGAATTATTTGGGAGCTGGATGACAGGCCATGAGAGACAGAGAGAGAGAGAGAGAGAGAGAGAGAGAGAGAGAGAGAGAGAGAGAGAGAGAGAGAGAGAGAGAGAGAGCTATAATGAAAAGCTTGAAAGCCCAGGAGGCAGAGTAGCCTCCAAAAACAAATGAGGAGTGGCAAAAACAAATGAGGATTTAATTAGTGGCAAAATGAGGACTGAATTCTGCTTTCCATTTTTCTGTTCAGACCTTTCCCCATTGTATTAGTTGAGGTTCTCTAGAGGAACAGAACAATATGAAAGTTATATGTACACACACACACACACAAACACCCCCCCCCAAACACATATGTATAGTATTATGCATGCATTGAAATAGTAATAGCAGCTGTAGTTCCTTGGTCCTTGTGGCTGGATACCTCAGTAGATGTTCAAAGCCTGGAGGTTCCTGAAGAATAGTTGCTCATCAGTCAGTAATGGAAGTTTAGAAGTGCTTTAATGTTAGTGAAAGAACTACCATCACCACCCACCAGCAGCAGTGTCACAAAGAAAGACCAAGGGAGTAAAAGATAATAATCTTCCTTTTGCTGTGCCTATACATATATTTTTAAGTCTGAATTACCACCAGAGATGCCACATCAGTGAAGGCAATCAAGACAATTCGTGAGTTGAGACTCCTTGCTGAGGTTACTCTAACCGTGGTAAAGTTGACATTGAAACCAGTTATTACATCTATTGCCTCCAACTTTTCTCTGAATTGATAATGACTCTTTAAGGAAGTTTATACAACATAAGACATGACAGAGACTATCCAGTGACTTCTGCTGGACTGACAGTCTCAGAAACTTGAAGCAAATTATTGAGAGACTCACAGAGGATGTTCACACAAGTTTATTTTTCATCCATTTCATTTCACTAAAAATACTAAAATATTTGTTTTAATCATAAATTAGCATGGTGGTGGTGATGTATGCCTTTAATTCCAGCACTCTTGTGAGTTCAGGTGGGTCTCTGTGAGTTCAAGGTCAGCCTGGTCTACAGAGTGAGTTTCAGGACATGTTCCAGTTACACAGAGAAACCCTGTTTTGAAAATGAACAAACAAAAAAATCATACATTCAATGTGACATGCCATGTTTTGTTGGTAACTGTGGGAGGCCTGACCTTTTCTGAATAGAAATGGAGGAGTATATAGGGAGGGAGGGGCAGAGGGATGAGAGAGGGGAAACTGCATTTGAGATATAAAATAAATAATTAAATTTAAAAAAATAAAGAGAAGAACTATAAAAGTATTAATATATGAAGATAAATAAAACAGAAGCGGAAACAGTAGTTAGTGTAGGCCTCTGCAAGATGGAAATCAGCTGAGAGAAAGGCAAAATACAATACAAAACAAAACAAAAAAAACCAAACTAAAACCAAAACCAAAAGCCAAAACAAAACAAAATAACAGCAGAGTGGGTGGCTCTTGACAAACATGATATTCATCTTGAAATATGGTCTAATGACCTAGGAGTCACCAGGGAGTGTCCTAGAGATATAACTGATAGACTCTAAAGGAACTGTTACACTCCTAGTCTATGAACCAGGTGACAGCCCTTTCCATGCTGTGTGATGGCATTTATCCTTGTGTGGGGGCATTTAATCTGAGATCCTCTTGCCTCTGAGGGATAGATTGTGATATAGCTCTGCAGCAAATACACGGAAATGAGGCAGAATAATGAATGTTGAAAAGTGGATTTCAAAGCCAACTTCTCTGAATGA
This sequence comes from Phodopus roborovskii, assembly GCF_943737965.1. NCBI lineage: Eukaryota > Metazoa > Chordata > Mammalia > Rodentia > Cricetidae > Phodopus > Phodopus roborovskii. The sequence continues at coordinate 6,537,965 of NW_026126433.1, forward strand.
CTTTCCAGGATCCCAGTGAGAAGCTGCTAATACTCCTCAGGCAAACTAGACAGTTTTTGTAGTTCCTGGAGGAAAAACCCTCCTTCTATTGGATATCCCAGTCATGTCTACATGTCCACTACTCAACAAGTCTCATATCTATACCCAGAACTGCTATTCAACATTTAAATCTTTCATTTTCTGTAAAGAACAGACAGCCAAGGATGAGCAAACATTATTGAAAGTATGCAACATGCAAGGCAAAACAAGGCAGAGGAGACAAGCTAAAGAGGGAATTAACTGGCAAAAATAAACACAGGATTAAAACTCACAGATCTTAAAAATAAAGACTTTCTACAAATAAATACTAAAATATAAATCTTAGTCCTTTAGAACTCAGCTTAGTACAAGAGCCAAATAAATGATATAAACTAGCAATTGAAAGTCCATCCATAAAAACAATCTATGAGTTAAAGAGTAATCAACTCCATTAGCACCTAGGGTTATGTTATTTAAGACAACACAATTTCTTCAAGAAGTAATCATCAATCAGACCCCGAAGTTTGAATACAAACCTTGAAGTTACAATAATGAATAGCTTGGCAAGACATGCCCATCGGTGCAATAGTAGCATGAGTACCATGGGAGTAATCAACTGTTTTCTGATTGAATTTAAGTCCTGCTCCACAAGATGAAACCCATGTGGCAGCATTATCAGACTAAGAACATATATCACATAGGTTATAGGGCCCGGGAGAGAATCTATCACTATTGTGCTGCTAAATGGATACAGTATAATGGAAAGATCCCCCATGCTCTTGGATAGGTAGGATCAACATAGTAAAAATGGCAATCTTACCAAAAGCAATCTACAGATTCAATGCAATCCCCACCAAAATCCCAGCACAGTTCTTCACTGACCTTGAAAGGACAATATTCAACTTTATATGGAAAAAAATTAAAAGGCAAAAAAAACAAACAAACAAAAAACCAAAACAACAACAACAACAAAAACAGGATAGTCAAAATTACCCTGTACAAGAAAGAAAATTCAGGAGCCATTACCATCCCTGACTTCAAGTTCTACTACAAAGCTATAGTAATGAAAACAGCTTGGTATTGGCACAAAAACAGACAGGTAAACCAATGGAATCAAATTGAAAACCATGATATTAACCCACACACCTATTAACACCTGATTTTTGACAAAGAAGCTAAAATTGTACAATGTAAAAAAGAAAGAATCTTCAACAATTGGTTCTGGCATAACTTGTTGCTGACATACATCAGCAGATGATTGCAGACAGATTCATATCTATTGCTATGCACAAAACTTAATTCCAAATGAATCAAAGACCTCAACATAAATCCAGCTACACTGAACCTCTTAGAAGAGAAAATGGGAGGCACCCTTGAACAATTTGCACAGGAGACCACTTCCTGAACATAATGCCAGTAGCACAGACACTGAGATCAACAATTAATAAATGGGGCCTCTTGAAATTCAGAAGCTTCTGTAAGGCAAAGGGCACAGTCAACAAGACAAAACAGCAGCCCACAGAATGGGAAAAGATCTTGACCAACCCCACATCTGACAGACGGCTGATTCCAAAATATACAAAGAACTCAAGAAGCTAGTCTCCAAAATACCAAATAATCCAATTAAAAAGTGGGGTAGAGAACTAAACAGAGAATTTTCAATAGAGAATCTAAAATGGCTGAAAGACACTTAAGAAATTGTTCAACATCCTTAGCCATCAGGGAAATGCAAATCAAAACAACATTGAGATACCATCTTATATCCATCAGAATAGCTAAAATCAAAAACACCAATGACAGCTTATGCTGGAGAGGATGTGGAGAAAGGGGAACACTCCTCCACTGCTTGTGGGAGTGCAAACTTGTACAGCCAGTTTGGAAATTAGTATGGTGGTTCCTCAGGAAAATGGCAATCAGTTTACCTCAAGATCCAGCAATTCCACTCTTAGGCATATACCCAAAGGATGCACATTCACAAACCAAGGACATCGATTCAACTATGTTCATAGCAGCATTATTTGTAATAGCAAGAACCTGGAAACAACTAAGATGCCCCAAAACTGAAGAAAGGATGGAGAAAATGTGGTACATTTACACAATGGAGTACTATTCAATGGAAAAAAAAAAAGATAGAACTAGAAGAAACCATCCTGAGTGAGGTAACTGAGTCATAGAAAGACAAACATGGTATGTACTCACTCATATATGGATTTTAGACATAGAGCAAAGGATTACCAGCCTACAATCCACACTTCCAGAAAAGCTATTAATCAAGGAGGACCCTAAGAGAGACATACATGTTCTCCCTGAGAAGGGGAAAGGGACAAGAGCTCCTGAACAAATTGGAAGAAAATGGGGGAGAGGGGAGGGATGTAGGAGAAAGAGGAGGGGTGGAGAGAATATGAGGGATAAGGAAGATTGAGTCGGGGGATGAAAAGAGGAAAGTATGAAAGGCGATATCATAATAGAGGGTATTATAGGTTTAGGAGCCATTATAGGTTTAAAGAGAAATCTGGCACTAGGAAAATGTCCAGAGATCTACAAGGATGACCCCAACTAAGTATCTAAGCAATAGTGGAGAGGGTACCTTAAATGTCCTTCTCTGATAATGAGAATGATGACTACCTTAAATGCCACCCTAGAGCCTGCATCTAGTAGCTGATGGAAGCAGAAGCAGAGACCAACAGCTAAGTACTGAGCTAAAATCCTGGAATCCAGTTGTAGAGAAGGAGGAGTGGTGAGCAAAGGGGTCAAGACCAGGCTGGAGAAATTGACAGAAACGGCTGACCTGAGCAAGTGGTAGGTCATGGACCTTAGTCTCACAGGTAGGGGACCAATATAGGATCAAACCAGGCCTCTTGAAAGTAGGTATCAGGTAGGAGGCCTGGGCAGTCTATGGAGCCTCTGACAGTGGTACCAGTACTTATCCCTAGTGTACTAATGGACTTTGGGAGCCCATTCCCCTTGAAGAGATACTGTGTTAATCTAGATACTTGTAGGAGGACCTAGGCCCTGCACCAAATGACTTTATATACTTTGACGATCCCTCATGGAAGGCCTCAATCTTCCTGGGAAATGGATAGGAAGTGGGATGGGGAATTGGTGGGGAGAATGGGCGGATGGGAAGGAGAGGGAACAGGGATTGATGTGTAAAGTAAGATTGTTTTTAATTTAAATAAAATTTATAAAAAAAAGTCAACTCCTAATCACTTATTTTTATATCCATAGGTCAATGAGTCTCTTAGTTGTCATCTGAGAAGTTTCTACTTGGAATAGATGGTGATTAACACAGGGACCCATGACTGTCCATGGTGTAGACTGCTCAGCACTAAGGATAACATTGTATACTATACCACACTACACTCTGCCCCAAAGCTTAAGGGTCACTGTGGAAGCAGAGACAGAAAAGTATACGATCAATAGTGCATGGATGATATAAGGAAAGTCTAGATACAGCAGGGGCACCATCACATGTGAACTTTCACATGATAGCATAAAGAAAAACTGAAAGCCTAAGCTGGACCAAATACTAGCATGGAAATGGGCACTAGGCATGCATTCCACTCTTAGCTGATAGCAATTGTTTGTGGTTGGTAGAGGGAAAGTCAGTATTTTCTGAGTGTAGTGCCTGACACATCAACCAAATTCCAATGGAAAACCACACATCCAAGAATATTTGGGCAGCACAAACCTAATAAAGCATACGCGCGTGCGCGCGCGCGCGCGCACGCACGCACACACACACACACACACACATACACACACACACACACACACACCCCTGGGTGGGTAGGTAAGGGATGTGGATCTGGGAAGAGTTGAGTTTGAGTGGTGAATATGATAAAAATATGTTGTATGAAACTCTCAAAGAGCTAATTTTAAAAAGAGAAGAATCTGAGAAACTTAATGACAATGACCAGTGTTGTGGTTATAGGGGATTGAGTTCTCCTGTAGTATTGGTCAAGGTGTAAGTTATTACACCACTCATAGGGAAAGTCAGTGCTTACTATTCACATTTCAGTGTTTCACACATTCTTGTTGTTTCAACAATTTTTCTACTAGAAACTACCTATTAGAGTGACATGCACATATAAAAAAGATATAAACACAGGGACTCAAGGATGGCTCACTACAATATAGACACATACATGCACACTGCATTCAGAGAGAAAAATGTTGGATGGTTGAAAGATTAATAGCTGTAGGGCAAGAGAGGTGACCATGGGAAATGTGTGCTTACTGTTTTACACACAAGTATTTTTTAAACTACATTTATAAACATGTGTTATTTACTCATAAAGCACATATTATTCTTTCAAGTTCTATTGGTAGCCACAACTATAAAATACTATTAGGGACTAGAATAGTGCTTGGTTAAAATTATCCTATATAGTTGGCTAAAAAAATTATTTTTTTTTAAAAAAAAAATGTTATTCTTATTGTCATTATTTGGACACATGTCCATGATCATGCCACTGTAAACATATAGAAATCAGGCAGAAACTTGTGAGAAATTTGTAATCTCCTTCTACTGTGTGAGTTCCAGGGATTGAATTAAGGTTTGTCAGTCTTGGTGGCAAGTGTTTTACCAATAGAGTCATCTCACTGGCCTGAACAGAGTGTTTTTAGAAATTATCACTATGTGCCAATCATTCAAATATCTGCTCAAAAGATTTTTTTGCAACTCTCATTGAGTAATTATCTTATGGGATGCTAGCTCTAACTGAGTTCCTTTTGGCTATTGAGGGACTTTGAATCAGTTTGGTCAGGCACAAAATCATTAAAGCTGAGGGACTGGTGAGGGTACAGTAGGCTGAATGTCAGTTCTTTCAGATCAGTGACAAGAGAAAGAAGGCTCCAGTTTCCATTGCTCTGTGAAGGCTGCACATAGTCTCTAAACTCAGATGTGCAGCAAGCCATGCATGGCAATCTCTGGACAGCTCTCAGTTGGAGTCCAAGCCCAGTATGGGGTAGGAGTCCCACAGTGGCTGTTTAGCTTGCCTGATAGCATCCCTGACAACACACAGCTCCGGAAGGTGCCATCCCTAGTCAGGGATTTTACTGTTCAACCCTGTCTATCCCACAGCCTCTGAAGCAGCTGAAGCAGGAGGTGGTAATTGGTGGCTTTGATTTACCGAAGGAGAATGACCATGGGCAGCTGTCTAGTCCAGGGACAAGCCCTTGCAGATGGTAAAGTGTGCCCTCTCAGTTAACACTGGACTATCATCTATCTTGAAACTGTCATTTCTGCTGTTAACCATCTCCAGTCAAGGATGTGCTTCCCTCTGGGTATTGTGCCTGATTAAGTCCCAGAAGACTCCAGAAACTCATCAGAGCTTCATCCCAGCCTGGTAGCCTACCGGACCCCATGGCTCCTTACAGCTTATGAGTCCAATTGTGTTGTTTTGTTTCACACATTTTACACTTTGTTTTCAAGTTGTGTCATGTGCACATGTCTGCTCTCCCACCTTAGGTACAGCTTGACAGAGGAAGGAAGAAGGGGGCATCGATGCTTTCTTTCTTAATAAGTTTTCAGTGCAGCCCTGCACAACATCACAGACATGTCAGGCTCTATTCTTTGTTTAGTTTTGTTGTCAGAGTAAAGATGTATTTTTTGGGTATAAGCAAGGCCACTTGCTATGGCTGCCAACTTTTGGACAGTCTGGTTATTTACCTCAAGAATTCTGCAGATTTTTATTTCTGAGCTGTTACTTTTGTCCTGAATTAATATAAATAGTAATTGAAATTACTGAACAGGCAACCAAGTGGGTACAGCAGAAGAGACTTTCCCTCTGTGGCTCGAAACCTGTGGCTGCACTGGAGATTTGGAGAAGTGGTCTAATTTACTTATTTTTCTCACTGTTGTGATAAAATATCTGATTGAGACAATGTAAGGAAAGACAGGTTTATTTTGAGTCACAGTTTCAGGATTTGAATCCATCATAGTGAGGGAAGGTATGAAGATGAGAATGTAAAGAAAATGATCACATTGTGTCCACAGTCAAGAAGCAGAGATATGAACACTGATGCTCACCATAGTCTTTCTCCTTTCTATTCAGTTGAAGAACTGCAGACCTAGGGATGGGGCATTTCACGTTCAAGGTGGGTAGTTATTCCCTCCCCAGGTAAATCTTCCTAGACTCACCCTTTTAGAAACCCTTGGGGGTATATTTTCATTGTGATTTCAAATCAGATCAAGTTAAGGAGGAAGATAAACCGTTGCACAAAAAACATCCCTAATAGGAAAGCATTGCTGTCTCCATTTTAGAAGCAAACCCACTAAACCCTAGATGAATTAAACAATCTGCTCAAATTCATGAAGTAACATATGGCAACTCTGGGATCTGAATGTGGTTTTGTCCACTCAGCTCTGTCACAGATATTCTATTATAGTGGTTTTATCTCTTCCCTTTGCTTTCCCCTCTCATAACTTAGCACCGAGAGGATATTCTTTATAAGTTAAAAATAAAACAGTTTAAGAATTATTAAATGATGAGTTTTCTGATAAGTTTTTTACATTTTAAGCAGTAGAAATGGGGTGAATAGGAGGCCAATGCTTTACCAAAATCCTCTCTGTGCGTACACATTCACACATGTGCTTACATGTGGACAAGTGTGGTATAAAACTAGAAAGTGGATCTGAGACGTGGGGCTGGAGTTCACACAGTCTTCGAAAGTGCCTAGCAGAGACATTCCAGAGTTACCTTCTGCCTATCTGACAGGATTGGCAGCAAAACATCCCATCCAAGTTCTAACTTGTAACTTGGGGAATGATTTCTTATATATGGGTGACCCCTAAACTTTCTGTCTCTTATGTTATTGAGGGAGTTAGGAATGAAATCATTGGTCTTTGAGGTCTTCATGCTGATGTTTCCCCTAGGGAAAGTGTCAATTGAGGTTAGAAACAGTTCACTAGTGTGTTCACAATATTGATTGGGAAGTTATTTGATTTTGGGGGACAGGATCTCACTGTGTAGCTGTGGCTGGCCTTGAACTCACTATACTGGCCTGGAAGTCACAGAACTCTACCTGCCTCTGTTTCCCAAGTGCTGGGGCCATGTCTGGCCCAATATTGGTGATTTTTAGGTAATTTTTTCTCTCCAATACTGTCATTCTCAGACTATGCTTTCCTTCCTTTTCTTAGACAGCCCTGTGATAGAAAACTAGCACCTGGCCAAAAGCATAATATCAAATACAGAGTCTCTGTGCGTTATTTGGGGCTGGCGCAGCGGCGGGACAAGACCAGCGGCGGTAGGAAAAACCATACTTCTTACAAATGGCGCCCACGTGGCTAAGAACTTATACTTAAAATTTAACAAAAGCTTAAAAAAGAGTTTTAGAAACAAAAGAACAGAAACAAGCAAGGTTTCTTGGTAGCAGCATTTTTCTTGGTTGAACTCTGCTTTGTGAGAGACAAGCAGATATTCGCGCAGCTCCTTTAAGGGAAGATTCCTGACTCAGCGGCAAAAAACTGCAGGGCTTTAAAAAAGCACTGCTAACAATTTATTGGTGTGTATCAGAGCTGGCAATGGCAGTGACCACATCTCCAAGCCGGCAGCATGCAGACCAAGGCAGTGCTGGTGGTAAAATAGCCACCGCCATCTTTTATAAACCGTGGCAGAAACGATAAAGACTTTCATTTCAGCAATGTTGTTTACGAGATAAAAGACTCATGGCCAGAAAAAGATAAAGATTTACAGTAAAGACAGATTTACATTAAGGAAAAGCGCTAAACGTTTACAGTGTGTTTTAAAATATACGTAGACATGAAAAAAAAAATGGTTTTAAAGAGACAAAGAGGAACTGGGTTTGGTGGCACACATCTTTAATCCCAGCACTCGGGAGACAGAGGCAAGCAGATCTCTGTGATTTCAAAGTAAACCTGGTATGCAGAGTGAATTCCAGGACAGATAAGAGTTACACAGAGAAACCCTGTCTCAAAAAATAAAAAATAAAAAGTAAAAGAAACGGAGTAATAATAATGCCATGTAAAGATGAAAAGCTCAGAGAGAATCTCATTACTGTATGGTAATATATTGTCTTTGTATTGTTTGACTGCTGAGGAAACAACTGTTAAAACAAATGCTGCTGAATTAATTCAATTTATATATTTTAAAAATGCTTTGACTCCAAAATTTAAGTTCAAGGACAAGTTACTGGGGAAAAGGATTTCTATTTTTGTTTTCATAGAAAATAAAAAGCTGTGGGTTCCTTCCAGACTAATGTGGTTTGATCAAGCCAGGCCCCCTGAAACAGAGTCTCTGGTGATCCAACATTCAAAACAGCTTGGACAAAGCAGCCTCGCAGACTACAACCAGGATTTCTGCATCTTCTTAGGATCCCCATGACAGCGCCCCCTATCAGCAGGAAGTAGTTTGGAAAGATTCCCAAATATTGTTTATAAATGTTTGTTTTCATTTAAATGGGGTTGGTTATAAATGGTTAATGATCACAGCCATTTCTTTTTAAAGGTAAAAAAGGGATTATGGTATAGATATGAATAATTTGTTTTGGAATGGATTTTCATTTATTGATACAATTTAAGGTCAATTTTGTGATATGTATATTTCTCTTGTTTATGTGTTGTATTTATATAGCTCATTTAAAAATGTAATGTATAATTTAGTACAGATTTTAGATAGTTACTTATAGTAGTCAAAACTTATAGCTAGGTGAGTTAGGTTTTCTAGATATGCAGAGATGTATTTGAGATAGATAGGCATTCTTCAAACCTTTCAAAAACCTACAGAATATGGTATTTAAAATGGTTTAGGGTTTTTCTTGACAGTGAGACATAAATGCTCCTGGAAACACCACCTGCGTCAGAAAGGAAGATGGACATTGAAGAAACTCATTATGGAGTTTGCTTCCAATATGGCAAGACTAGCCATTTGGACAAGATACTGCTCTTGTCTGGACTGTTTGACTTTATGCTGTATAAACTGAACATGCAGGACCCACAGAAAAGTGATTGCTGATTCAAGATGGACATTGCTACAGAGTTCCTGCTTCATGGAAGAGTCTGCCAGACAGTCTGCAGGACACAGAGGAAAGTGACTGACAAACTGCCAATACAAGAAGACAGTTTAAAGTTTCCTGCTTTGCTGAAGAGTCTGCTAGACACACTATGGCCTATGGGCTAAAGATGGAAGATTACAGAAGAACTTCAGATGACTGACCAGGCCAGATGTCTCTGTCATTTCTAGAGTTTATATATTAACCTTTTGTGGTCTTTGATGGAGTTGAAGACAAATAGTTATGGTTATAGTTTTCCTTAGTTAGGTTTAAAGATAAGTTACATATAGGACTTTAGACTCACAAATTTAGGATAGATGATAGAATAGTTTCTTAAATCTTGCTAAATGTTTATGGACTAAATATTGTTAACTGTGATTCTTATTTGATAACTGTTGTGTGATATATTTTACTATGTTAAGGTTAAAACACTTCTTTTTATTTAGACAGAAAAGAGGAGATGATGGGAGATGTCATTCTGTATATATGTTTCTCATACTAGGTAATGAATAAAGCAATGTTGGCCAATAGGAAAGGAAGATAGGAGGGACTAGGAGACAAGGAGGAAAGAGGAAGTAGTAAGGAGGAGTCAGCATGGAGAGACCAGGGAGACCAGACACCTGCCTCACTCCCCGGTAAGGAGACCACGTGGAAATATTAGAAATGGGTTAATAATTAAGACAGAGCCGATAAGCCGATAAGAAACTAGCACCTGGCCAACAGCATAATATCAAATACAGAGACTCTGTGCGTTATTTGAGGCTGGCGTGGCTGCGGGACAAGACCGGCGGCGGGAGGAAAAACCGTACTTCTTACAGCCCTGGTGTCTAAAGTTTTATCATAACTAAACATCAGACCAAAGCTAGCTATTTCCCTCTCTCCTGGAAGTCTTGTGTTCAGTGTCTGGCTTGGGTGCCCTTGACCATCGGCAATCTGGACCACATCAACACCTTTGTTTCAGTTTCAGCAAGCCCATGGCAACCTGCTGTTTGGAATTTCCCATCTAATGGATCCTTCTTGTCCAAATGTTCCTTGAGACATGGGTTCTTTCATCAAGGGAACAAAAGAAATGAGATCCACTCCAGTGCATGGGGAATAAGTATTGAGTAGAACTCTAATTAAGCTTTTGCGTGGGGGTTTGCATGACAAAGTCCCTTATAGGCTCAGATATTTGAACAGTTAGCCCCACTTGGTGGTGCTGTTTGTAGACACAGTTCATACATGCTGGTGGAAGGACACCCCTAGGAATGTCCAATGCTCTTAGCCTTGCCCCACTTGTCATTCACTTTCTTTGCTTAGTGCGGAAGTTGAAGATATGAACTTTCAATTTCCTGCTCCTATAGCTGCACCTGTTTCTTGTTGCCATACCTGCCAACCATGTTGGACTCTCATCCTTCTGCAGCTGTAAGCCAAAACAAATATTTTGTTCTGTAAATTACCTTGGTTATGATACTTTTGTCACAGGAACAGAAAAATGTTAGATTCCACTTGCTAGCATTAAAGAGTCAGTACCAAATCACCAAGCAGTAAGCAGGCTTTTATTTCTTTACAGGGAGGGAATAGCTAGTGGTCATCTTACTATGAAGGTTTCAGATGCTTATGAGAAAGAGGCTGGAGCAGAAGCTCTCGGGGCTTAAGCTGCTGCGTCTTCTTAAAATGTGGAAAAAGGTAGATAAGCTCCAACTGGCAACCAACATGTCTGCATGTGGGGCCTAGTAAAGCTTTACTCAAGGACTAAGGCAGTGAAGGAGAAGACAGATATGCCATATCCTTTTATCATTTCATCCTTTTCCAGACACAAAGCTAAAGGGTTTGGTCTCTTCCTGGAAAGCATGGGTTGATGCTGGAAACACATTTTTCAGCCTCTCTTAGAGGTATGTTATTAGCATGATGTACTCTGCCAATCAAAAGAAACACCCTGAGTCTTTGGTTGGAGAGACAGCAACATGAGGAAGGAATTTCAAGGAATACCCCATTCCTGTTGAAGGAAGGTTTACAATGTGTGCCCTCCTATGTGCTGTTGGAATACATGCATGGTGGAGTTACTGGGACCTCTCCATTTGCGACCACTGTCCCACCCAGAGAACAGCAGCTATACTTTTTTATTTTGGTAGTTTACTTCTGAGTTTCTACTTCTATGATTCCTATGGAGTTTTAACAACTTCTTATCACCTCAAAACAAATATCAGCATATCTAATCATACTATTTAAGACTTTCAACGGGCAGTTTAATATCTTCCATATCACACTATCATCAATACACTCAATTTTTTTCAGCCAGACTGAACTTATTATTTGTCAAGTGCCATTTTTAAAAATATTTATACCTGTAATAATTAGCCCTAATTGTCATCTTGACACAACCCAGAATCACCCGCAAAGAACATCTCACAAAGTATTGTTTATGTTGGGCTGGCCTGTGGGCCTATTTGTGTGGGTTGTCTCATTTATGTCAATTGATGTTAGGAGACCCAGCCCTCTGCAGGCTGTGGATGATACCATAGTCACTGAGCTTAGAACAAACAAGCAAGCAAATACGTATGCATTCATTTCTCTCTGTCCTTAATTGTGGGTGTCACTAGCTGCTCGGAGTTCCTGCTTTGAATTACCCACAATAATGGACTAGAATCATAAGCCAAACAAATCCACCTTTTCTTAAGGTTTTTGTGGGGCAAGATATTTTATTGAAACAACGGAAACCAAACTGGGGCACCAGGGTTTAGATTCAGCCCAGTGGTAGTGCTCTTTACAGCACTGCAGGAAAGTGAACTTCAGATATCAGCAATTCCATGGCGTTGTGAATCCTGCCTTGATGGTCTCAGTCTTATGTGACCTTCTAGGACTCCTTTTGCTTGTATTACAATCTTTTGCTCATGTAATCATTCATACGTTAATCCATTAGTTGTTGAGAAAATGCTTTGTGCCAAGGTGCAGGGCTTAAATCTTCATGATGAACAGGATTTACCAGGATAAGGGATGGAGGAGAGCATGTTCCCATGGGTGTTAGCATGGAATGCTGCTAGGTATACTCATGGAGGGTGCAACATCAGCAGATGCAAAGCACAGTGGCTAGGCACAGATGGCAGGCCTATCTGCCCTCTTCTGTTAGTGTTTTGAAGCAGAATGAAGTTTTACTCTCTGCTGTTGGTGCAGCAGAACCAGACACAGAGTGGACAGTTTGTTGAATTAACAAATGAAGGGCCAAATATTATCTTTCCCTGTGACTTCTCTTTGATGGTTGAGTGACAGGAGACAATTTATGCTTAATTTTATATTCATCCATTTAAGGATAGCATATAGTAAATGTCTTTCATTATCAATTCAAATTTTCCATTTCCTCACACTAGTAATTCAATGTTGCATTGGTATAATCACATTAGTTCAACATCAAAAGTGGCCAATTACTCAGGTTTATTTATCTTTAAAAGCTTATTAGCACAGCAAATATTCCCAACTTGCCTTGCTATCTGATCCTGACACAGCATCTTCAGAAATTAGCTTTCTGACATATCCTAATATAGCAGCAGTCTAAGCAAAAAGAGGAAAATAATCTTCTGATTGCGACACAGGAAACCAGTGGCGGCCACCCCTCCAGATGTCTCAGCACAGCTACAGAGTCACCTTTGGTTAACTGAAGTATCAAATGAAGTAAAGGCTATGTGCTTAAAGGAATCGTGTGTAGTAGCATGGGCCCCACTGGGAGCCTCTACACAAGTGGCATCCGGAAGAGAGCCTTTTTAGTGAGGTCATGACTAGAAGCCCTCAGATTTGATGTTATCCACACAGCATGGCATTTAAATGCATGCCACCGCTCCTTGCAGAGTTTGGAAAATCCTCTGCTGCTATCAGACAGCAATGTCTTTGCTTTGATTCAGTACCAAAGTTAAGCTGAATTTTAATCACCTCCTTAATGCTTAACTTCACAGCTAGTATTAGGGATATCTCTCTGATGTTTTTAGTGAACTAGAGGCTCAGGCTTCCTGTCATCTTCAGCCAAGGACAAACTGTAATTGGCTGGACCAGCAAATTGCTTTTCTTATTGGAAATTGCCATTGGCACATTAGATTGGAAATAAAATCCTGACCGCATGGATATGGTGTGTCTTTTCACTACGCAGCTGTAAGTGAAAAGTTGTTTTTCTAAACTAATTTTTATAGAGATAATTCAGTTTGTGACACTGAGGGACATAAATTTGGGTGATTACTGGGGATGATTCAGCTGTCAGTGTTTTTCCCTGGAATTCTTGCAATTGCCTCTTTCATCCCTCCTTAAATGTGTGATGGTACATCCATCCTGGAAGGTGCATCCTTGGTGGATATAAATGAGCAGTCTCCTTAATAGGAGAGTGAGAACCAGAAGGAGGAGTCTGCATCATCACAAACACTGTTCTCTGATGACAGACAGGGGACTTCATATTGTAACCATCAATCACAGTGGGCCCATGGCCATCTGCTATCCAGTCTCGCTAGACACACTTCCGTGTGTCTGCAAGGCATATTTATAGGGGTTATAGATAGTTGGCTCTGGGCTCCATTTTAGTACAGGCTTCAGGCAGCAGAAGACTCTTTACTAGTCTGCATGAAAGGCATTCTGAGCTGTTTTCTAATTAGCAAACACAAGGCATTGCAAGTCTCTGATGCAGAACAAACTGTTCTTTAGGTGTGACCAGCCATTCCTAGATGAAGCAGAGGGCTAACCTTGTTACACCAAAGATGGGGAAACTTGAGTGTCTAAATTATGTAGTTCTATTGAGTTTCAGAACTTCTCACTCCTATATATCCATAGCAGAGATATACATGGAGAGTGCACCCTGACTAAGCTGATGCAGCATAGTTTGGAAGCAGATACTCCAGAAATGAGATTGATGAAAAACTTATCCACCATCATAGAGCCCTCATCTAGTAGCTGATGGAAAGAGGAGCAGACACCCACAGCTAAACACTGAGCAGAACTGCAATCCAGACACAGAGAGGGAGGACAAGACCAGGTTACAAAAACCCACAGAGACTGCTGACCTGAACAAAGAGAAGCTAATGGACCCCAGACTGACAGCTGGGAAACTATCATGAACCAACACAGACCCCCTGAACATGGGTCTCAGTGAGAAGGCCTGGGCAGTCTAAGGGACCTCTGACAGTGGAACCAGGATGTATTCCTAGTGCACAAAAGGACTTTGGGAGCACATTCCCCATGGAGAGATACTACCTTAGCCTAGAGGCAGGAGGGAGGGTCTAGTCCCTCCAAATGACTTGACAGATTTTGTTGACACCTCCTGGAAGGCATCCCCCTCCCTCCCTGTGGAGTGGGGGGTGGGTGGGAGGGTGTTTGGGAGGTGTGGGATGGAGGGAGGGGGGAGGGAGGGAAAGGGGACTGGGATCAAAATGTAAAACAAGAAAAAAAAAAAAAAGATCAGGTTCAATGAAAATAGCAAAACCAGGCATGGTTGTCCATGCCTATAATCCCCATACTGAGGAGGCTAAGATAGGAGGTTGCTGTAAGTTCCAGGTCAGTCTTAGCTATAGAATAAAAGCCTTTCTCAAACATATTTTAAAAATAAAATAGGGATAAAATTGTGTGGCTAATATGCATTTCCCAAGGCACTTGGTCTTCAATAAAATCTAGGGAGAATTACATCCTTGAATGCAATATAAAGAAGTAAGTTCAGACATAGCACCCATTTCTGATCTCCCTGTGTTCTTTCAACTAGTGGATTTTGTGGTCAGCCTGATGCAGTCTTAGTCCAGGGTCACTAGTTACAACTATGGTCTTGGGTGAGCATCTTTGGCCTCAATTACTTTATAATGAAAATTGGAGCGGTATCAGTCTCTGCTGCATTTTGAAGAGGATGAAATAGTATCTGTTAAATACTTAGAACGTAGTACATACTTACAGTAAAAACCCAATAAAAACAATTTTTCCTTGACCTTGCAACTTATTTATATGAAGAAGTTAGGATTTAGCTTAGCACAGTCCACATTTCTGATCATTTCTGATTTCCAGAGTACCCATCTGATAGTCTGGTGTTTGATCAGTGTTCAGTGTTGGGTGGACCATAGTGCTGCAGGATGCAGGAGGCTGAGGATGCCTGTAAAAGGGTATCACACAAGACAACAATGAAAGGATATCTGTGTATGTTGATGGTGGTAGTTAAATTTCTGTAAGATGAGAAATGGAATGTCAAATATGTAGGACAGCTTTGTGATATAATATGGATAATTTATTTAAGGCTAAATATTATCAAAGAAATGATGAAATATAAAGTTGTTAATCTTTGAGAAGATGAGCAGGTATTTTAATATATCTTTACTAAGCAGAGAAATGGCTAAGGAGGCTGGGGATGTAGCTCAGGCTTTCCTAGCATGTGTGACGCTGTGAGTTTGATCCTCAGGAGCACATAAATCAGCTGTGGTAGTGCATGCCTATAATATCAGCACTCTGGATGTGGAAGCAGGAAGATCAGAAGTTTAAAACAATCCTTGGTTATATATTGAGTTTGCAGCCAGCCTGGGCTACATGAGACAACCCCCACCCCAATCTCAAGAAAATCTTTTGATATGGAGCTTGAGCAAAGTGCAGCAGTGTCACTCACTGTTAACTAACTTGGATGATGGAGAAGGAAACCCTATGTAGAAGGAATAAAGCTTTGGCTTCGCATCACAGGTGTGGGTTTAGAGCCCAGATGCTCAATAAATATTTGTCTAATGAGTGAAAGAGTGAACCCAAGAGGTAGAACTTTTATGCGTCAGATGGAGGCTCCATGGACTTAAATTTTTACCTAATATTGAATGGACTTTCTGTTTCCAATGCTTATATTTTCTTGGAAAGCTAACAACTATGAATTTGTACTTGGAGATGCCCTTTTGATTTGGAGTAGTTCATATACACATGTGCGTAAGGCTGTCTGGAGGTCCAGCACACCACCATGCCCTTGCTCAATGTACCTTCTCCAACATGTGGTTGTTTCTCTATGGTGGTGAATAGCTGGAGGTGCTGGTGCTGCTGGCTGCTGATCCTTGCATCATTCCTCAACATCCTCAACGTATTTTCCTAGTGAACACTTATACTAGACATAGATGCTTCCCATTGATGAAGGCATAGATGTCTTTACATTTCTGAATTCTGGAACAGAATTGTTATAGTTCAGGAGTGAAATCCCAGGCAGGGTGCCAGCATTTGAGAGGAGAAATTTCAGGAGGTCGAAGTGCCTTTTGATACTGGTGATAATCCTGGACCCATGAATCAGTGTCTCATGGTCAGTGTCAAGGGGACAGTTAAGGAAGTATTTTAATACATAAACATCTTAAACTGCCTGAGTCTGTCTCCTTAATGATGAAACAATGATATTTATAAACCAATCTGAAATTGCAAGTGTTTTCTGACTCTTGGGAAGTTTCCATGTCCTCTAGAGATAGATGTTTGCATTGAGTTTTAAGACACTAATGAGAGACACTTCAAAAACAATGTTCTGATATAGGTCACAGAAGTAACCAAGGCCCAGAAGCATTGTATTCCAAATGTGAAATGCCCTCCACAGGCTCAGGTATATGAACCCTGTGATGTCCTCTTCCACCCAGTAGCTTTACTAGGGGATGCTGTGGAATCTTTAGGAGGTGGAGACTTTGCTGGAAGAAGTGAGTGACTAGGGCTGGTTTATGGTAGCGTGGTCCCACTTCTGCTTGCTTTGTGCTTACTGAGTGTGAAAGCAATGTGGCCATCAAGCCCTCTGTTTCTGCTATCATGCCTTCCCTGATGTTGTCTTCTCTTCATCACCATAATGGTCCATACCATTCTGGAACTGTAAACCTAAGTAACAAACTCTGTCCTGTTTGTTTTGGTCAGTTTTATTATAGCAATAAAACGTAACTAAAACAATATGCACAATGCATAATAGAACAAAATATCATAGTAGATGAGAAGAAAACTTTCCATGTATTTTGTGTATGTGTGTGTGTATGTGCGTGCACATATGTGTGTGGGGTGGGGGGGCTAGGCTCTCATAGCTTAACTGTTACATGTTAATTGAAACTGGTCCAATAATTCAGAGATCAAGAACAATGAGTATTTGTTAATGAGGATGATCACATATGAAACCTGTAATTTACTAGTCCTCTTCTTTGTGATAATGAATATTCATATTTATAAAATGCTTCTGAAGAGATTACGGCCTGTCTAGATAAAACTGCACTCCGCAATTTACACTGTTCTCTAGTCTGTAAAATGAAAGAGGTAGATGAGATGATTACTTTGTCCTTAGCTCTGACACCCTCAGGTTCTAAGGTTTCCTGCATTGTGAATCTTCATTTCTAAGATTACTTTAAGAACAAATACTCACAAGAAAAATGTGCATTGACATAATTCTGTATTTGTTTCTTTTCTTGTTGCTATGATAAGATGCATGACAGAAACCATTTAAAGGAAGAAAGTTTATTTTAGCTCAGTGTTTCAAGGGATTTGTTCATCATGGTGAGACAGGCATGATGGAATTTGTGGTAGAGGGAGCATAGCTGACATCTGGTTCACATGACAGAGAAGAGATAGGACAGAGAGAAAGGCCCTCCCTTAGCAGCCTATTTTCACCAGCCAGCCTCCACCTCTCAAAGGCTCCATAGCCTTCAAAGTAGTATCACAAACTGTGGATCACATACCGAAAACATGAGTCACAAGGAAAATTTCAGATTCAGGCCATGTTGTGATCATATACTCATCTTATAATAAGCAATGGATTTGTAACTGGTTGACTGATGATTAAGAGTAAGGCTACATCCTCATCAAGTGTGTACTTTCTATTGTCTCTGGTGCTCTGGACAAATTATTGGCAACTGCCCATTAGCACTAATATATTTGGAACATGTGGAAGGAAATATCTTGGAGATTGCTCTTTGTCCATCTTCAAACTCTTATCTCCATCCTCACCTTTCATTCACGTGACTGACTTAGAAACAAGAGCACCGGGCTTCACCACAATATGGTCTACATAGTTCCATTCTATGTGATTTAGAACATGCAGTCACAAAACTTGAAGCTTGAAAAGTATTAGAGTGATCATCTGTTGTGATATTCTGAGTCTCTGAGACTTAAGAGTAATCACAACATATGGATCAAAAATCCAGAAGCAAAAGCAGCTTAACTAACAGACACTCCTTTAAACTGAGTCTGTACTTTCTTGAACTGTAACTCTGTTGTCAGCTAGTATTAGTAAGAATGGATGATATAATGCAGGGGAGGAGCCAGTATGCCACAGAGGGGTCAGGGTAGATGACACAATGCTTGGGAGAGACACTTTGTATCCTTCTTCCAGGGAGGGATTTGGTATTAGACTAGGGAGGGGAGAACAATCACCACTTTAACTACATGACACTGAGCCAAATCTTAGGAAAAGTTGGACTTGAACTTTGTAGAGAGTTGTATGGAAAAATTTGGCTCTCCCCGAAAATCGATCATTTATAAAGCTGTTAAGAGTGACATTTTTAAATTAGAGGGACAAGGGCAAAAATTCTACTGTCCAGATATTGATTCTACTTTAAATGGCCAAGTCTAAAAGTTAAATGAGAGATCATACACAGTGCAAAGGAAGCATAAATCCTAAGTATTTCTTAGTAGATAGAAACGATGCATACTATTTTCATTCATAGAGACTTGGTTGTGAGTTTCTGAGTGGTAGATAATGTATAGACAGAAAACATTGGCAACTTTTCCTAAGTGAGGAAATAAGTACACATATTTCAGAATGATTCAACATAAACATAAATATACACAAAATGGAAAACTACAACAGACAGCACTGCTAACCATGCTTTCCTTTTCTTGTTGCAAAGATAAAGCCAAATTGAATCCCATGTCTTGCTTTTATAAAGTAGCAGAGTGCAATTGTTTATGAAGAAGATGAAGATATACACGT
This sequence comes from Phodopus roborovskii, assembly GCF_943737965.1. Taxonomy (NCBI): domain Eukaryota; kingdom Metazoa; phylum Chordata; class Mammalia; order Rodentia; family Cricetidae; genus Phodopus; species Phodopus roborovskii. The sequence continues at coordinate 6,556,896 of NW_026126433.1, forward strand.
CAAAGTGTAGTCAAACATGACAGCCATTAAATGCTTCTTTGGAAGATGACTGTTAATTGCTGAGGATATTAGATATAGTTGGATTGAGAAGGATTATTGGCCAAGTCAACAAAATTACTCTCAAGGCTAGCTTCATGCTATACTGGTGAATTAAATCTAATTGTATATTTTCAACAACACACTGACATAAGGCTTTGAGTTTCCTGACTGGGCCCATGATCAGCAGCTGTGTCTATTTGAAAGGAGTGTCCTCATGGCCACTGAGGATTATGGAGTGCAGTCTGTCAGAAAGGTAGCTGATTCTTAAGAACTATTCCCAGAAGTTCCCTGCCAAGTTAGAGCACTAATGTTGTAGAAACAAGCAATATGGGAAAAGCAAGGGTAGATGGAATTTGGAAGCTGTGACTGGATTGGGTCTCAGGCTCAGGGGTATGGGTTCTTTTTCTTGTAATAGATTGGCAAGAAGGAAGCAAGCTGCCATTTCTGGAAGCTCTGGATGTTGTGGGGTAAGAATGCTATTTCTCAGGGCTGACACTAGACATATACCTTGTTTAATGGCTGTTTTTCTTATATTCTTGTCTTAGTTAGGGCTACTATTGCTGTAAAGAGATAGCATGACCATGACAACTCTTTTTTTTTTTTTTTTTTTCATGACAACTCTTATAAAGGAAACATTTAATTGTGGTGGCTCACTTACAGTTCAGAGGTTCAGTGCATCATGGTAGGGAGCATGAAGGCATGCAGACAGGCATGGTACTGGAGAAATAGCCCAGTGTTCTGCATCTTGCAGACAACAGGAAATCAACTGACACAATGGGCGGTATCTTGAGCATATAAAACTTCAACGCCCTCCCCCACAGTGACACATTTCCTCCCACAAAGCTTACCTTCTCATAGTGTCACTCCCTTTGACATTACGGGATTATGGGGGCCAATTATATTCTTACTACCACAGTTCTCTTCTCAGGAATTGAGAATTTAGAAGACTTAGTCATGATTATATGGTTAGAATGTGAACTTATGGTGGTTCACTGTGTGAGCTGCTCTTCTCCTTCTGCAATGAAATAAATACCCGACAAAAGCAACGTAAGTGATGAATGGAGGGTTCATTCTGGCTCACAGTTGCAGGATGCAGTCATGATGGTAGGAAGGCATGATGGCAAGAGCACACAAGGTTTTTGGTCATATTGTATCCACGGTCAAGCAGATGTGGATGCTGTCCCTCAGCTAGCTTTCTCCTCCTCATTCAGTCCAGGACCCATTTCACTGAGCAGTGCTACTCATATCCAAGGTAGGTCTTCCCTTCTCAACCTAACTGCCTTCTCAAGATACCTCCTCACAGGGATGCAGAGGTCCCCCTCCTAGGTTATTCTAGATCTTGTCACCATCTGAATTGATCTGTGACTAAAGAATTGCCAGATAGCCCCAGAAAACAAGGATGGGGTTTTTCTTTCCTTCTTTCCTTCTTTCCTTCCTTCCTTCCTTCCTTCCTTCCTTCCTTCCTTCCTTCCTTCCTTCCTTCCTTCCTTCCTGTCTTTGTTTTTGTTTTTGTTTTTGTGAGATAGGGTTTCTCTGTGTAGCCCTGGCTGAAGATCAAGCTGCTCTTGAACTCAACAGAGGTCTGCCTGCTTCTGCTTCCTAAGTGCTGGAATTAAAGAATTAAAGGTGTGCACCAACAGTGCCCAGCAGGTTTTTTTCCTTTTAATTTGAAACAAGGTTGTTTTACATGTCTATCCCTGTTTCCCCACCCTCTTGTCTTCCCCTATCACCCCCATCAAACCCCACCCATCCCCTTTCTGCTCTCCACTGGAGGGTGAGGCCTTCCATGGGGAGTCTTCAAAGTCTGTCATATCATTTGGGGCAGGGCCTAGGCCATCCCCCATGTGTCTAGGCTTAGAAAGTAACAGGGTCTAAAAGAAATAGTTCAGACCTGGAGATATCCATCCTCATGCTAGGTACTGTCATCTTAAATCAGATAGTCATGTTCAAAACAAGGTACAAATGTCAGAGAGGGTCTTTGTCTAAGGCTTAGCTACCAGGTATGGAACACATTGAAAAACTATATTACTGTATATTCAATAAACACAAATAACAAAGATGGGGGCTTGAAATCTTCACTCTAAAATCTGAAAGCCACCTTCCACTGTTAGGTTTATCTTTTTGGCCCAACGCTGACATCTTGTGGAAGTCTCTGGTAACTTTGAGCTTATTTCCTGGTCTAGGTAAAGTGGTTACATCGTGGCAAGTGATTTAACTCAAAGAGAAACAGGCAAAACAAAAACAACAAACAAACAAAGAAAAAACAAACAAAAAAACCACACACACACACACACACACACACACACACACACACAGTTGCATTTTTAAAGCCTTTGGGGAACTTATTTTAGAATTTAATTTGAATTTGCTTTTATTATTCACTTGCTTTTAGTGTTTTTCCTGCAAAAAATATTAATTCATAGTTTCTAGGTTCATTTTCATGTTGTATAAATCAAAGGCAGCTGTTTTCTACTCTGCCTGTATTCTTGGGCTTGTTTTGCAATCAGTGACCAACCATCTGAGAACTCCCCATCATGATAGGCCTGAGTAACTACACGATACAAAGGCCAGTGAAGAGTGAAAAGGTTGAAGTCTTTGCTGGAAAATCATTAAGTTCTCAGATGGCAGTGCCCAGGTGTTAATAAAGCTCAGGGTTGTCAGAATCATAGATCTCTGCCCAATGGCCTTTTGCTAATTACTTTTGGGCACACAATATCTCTCTAGTAAATATAAGTTCTTTACAATAGATATGAAATACCTCTTAAAATTGCCTTTAATGCAACTGCTATGACCATATTCCTGTTTTTAAAACAAATCTTAAAAAATAGGAAAATAAACCTGTCTGGGTTGATGTTTTCCCAGGGCAGCTTTGTGAGCATGGAGGGGTGTATAGAGAGGTGGTCTCTATGAACCATGCATCAGAATAATAAACTGTTTTCCTTTACCCAGTGGCTCTTTGGAGGCAGGCGAAAGGTCTCCCACATGGCAAAGCCACTCTATCCCTGGAGTAGCTCCCCATTCAACACAGAGCCCAGGCTTTAACTTGACCCACACTGATCTGATGCTCTTTGGGTTAGACTTCCTGGCATAGACTAAAACAGGAGGTCCTGGAAGGAACTCAGTGGTAATTATAAGTTTCTGGGCAGTTTCTCTGAAAGGGAAAGGAATGTCTCAGCTCACTAGTTTTCCATAAGTCTGCAAATAGCATTCCAAGGGGTAGTGATTTAATGTGCTTCAGGAAGCCAGCTCAATTCCTGGTGTATCTGTGCAAGCAACAGGGTGAGAATGTGTCAGAAGCCCCACAGAAACCCCACCTTGACACTTCTGAGTGCTCTGACCCAAAGGTTCCCTTGGGAATATATTTTTTGATGACAAATGTGAAATGTAGGGGAGAACTTATCACCTGACACAGCTTGGTCCCAGCTGGGGTTGTCTTGCTCCAGTTCATACCATAAATAGGTATTCTTTTCAATCATCTAGTAACAAACCCATTTCTCACATTTTATGCTACCAATGATGGTTTCACTCTCAGCTTAAAGCTGAAGTGTATTCTGGTGTCCTTGAGTAGAAGAAGGTAGGTGCTGATGTCTTGACCTTGGATTCGTGAGACAGAGCTATGAGAACCAAGTTGCCATTCTTCATAACTTATCCAAAATTACCTAGGAATGGAGTCTAAATGAAGGATTGTGTAGATCATGTTAGTCCATGGGAATATCTAATGGGGGGTGGTTCTGAGTTATGGCAATGAAGATGGGAAGGTCTATTCACTGTGCTTGGGACTATTTTCTGGGTAGGGGAGTTCTGAGCCACAAATGGGATACCTGTATTGTCACATACACATACCCCCAAGCAAGCTTAGGGAAGAGGAAGCAGAAATAGTGTAGGAGCCAGAGGTCAGAAGGGACTAGAGCAAAACAGTGTCTTCTGGGCATGAGGGAACTGTTCCACTCATGAGCTCACAACAACTATGGGACATGCAAAAGACCTGCACAATACAAAGCCATTCCATTATGGAATGGGAAGGGGCTCATGGGAAACCCACCACTGAGTAGCTATTGACAGGTAATGGGTTCTTGGGGAAAGAAAGCCAGTTTTCTTTAAAAACAATGCCACTTATATGTCAACCATGCTCCAAGGGGTGGTCCCACTCCCATGAGTATATGTGCAGCACAAGTTGGACTTAGTACATTATTCTTTTAAGAGTGAGTAGAGAAGAGGGGGTGTAGATCTTAAAGGAGTTAAAGGGAATAGTGAGAGGTTGAATGTAATCAAAATATGTTGTATGAAATTCCTAAAGAATTAATAAAAATGTAGTTTTTTTTTTAAAAAAAGAAAGCTCTTCCATGTAAAATCAGATCATTTGAGGAAACTTCAAAGAAATTCAGAACTAAAGTTTCTAGTTGGAAGGGACCTTCCAACTTTAATAAAACCTTTAATAAAACTCTTTGATTTGGCAGTTTATTAGACTCTAGAATTATTAATATAATAAATTCATTTTAAACCCCATCATACTCAACTCATTTTTTTTTCTCTAATATAACCCTGAGAAGCCACTAGGAAAGAAGCTACAAGAATAGTTCTAAAGGTTCACACATGTGGAAAAGCATATTATCCCAACAGTACAGGATAAAGTTCTTGGCTAGACTGACAATGCCAGGCATACATTTCCTACTGTGTAGGCCTTAAGTCCAATCATAAAGCAGGTAATTATCCTTCAATATTGTAGCCACTAATGCACCCATAGACATGTCTTGTCAGGCTGGTTCCTATTTAGCTCACAGAATTCACTTCAGGATGAGACTATTTTGACCTTTCTTTCCAGCAGCCTTCACAGAACCTTCCAGTACCATGAAAGCTAACCAGCATGGAGGAAGCTTCCTGGTCAGTATCAACTTGATGTCCCCATTTGCTGTGACCAATGTGGTGTGGCATGTTCAGCAATAGGGCATTATCTTCAAGGTTTGGGGAGTAAACAAGAACAATGGCAATAGGCTGTATTGTTTTGGGAGTCGTCTGAACTTCCTAACCAACAACTGGAGGGAAGACCGCCTACACCCAACTTTTTATGTCATAACTTACAGCTTCTTGGAAGAATATCATCTCTGTAGAGTAACTCCAACTAAATGTGTGCATGTGAGTGTGTGTATGTGTTTGAGAGATGGGGGTAAAGAGAGGGGGGAGAGAATGTGTGAGTGTGTGTGTGAGAGAGAGGGAGGGGGGAAAGAGAAAGAGAGGGAGTGTGTGTTTGTGTTTGTGTGTGTATGTGTGAGGGGGGGAAGATAAAGAGAGGGAGAGAGAGTATGTGAGTGTGTGTGAGTGTGTGTGTGTGAGAGAGAGAAAGAGAGGGGGAGACAAAGAGAGGGAGAGAGAGTGTGTGTGTGCATGTGTATGTGTACCTACTATTTTAAAAGCAGGTTTCCTTGTCTTTTTCAAATACCGTTAGTGTCTGCTATCCCTTTCCTCACTCCTTCTGTTCTACCAGCATATCTCTCTCCTCACTTAAATTCCCTCAAAAGTCCACCAACACTCCAGGGTGCTGCACACATGCAAAGAGACCATTGTCATGGTGTCCACCAACACTTCCTTTCGCAGAGCTTCCACAGCTTTCAAAACAATAGAGTCAGGAACAGGCAAAAATTCATTTGTCAAACATTCCACTAAAACCAGATCTCAACTACTAGAAATCAAGGGAAATGTCCTTAACCTATGAAGATCTTCTTGATGGGATATGTCCAATGAGGCTGTGATGGCATAGGAAGCTAAGCAGAGAAGCAATTTGACATTTCAAAAGCAGTCTCAGTGTATACCCTGCATTCACTACACAAAAGAATGCTTTAAATTATCTTTTGAAAAAGTTGCATATTCAAATGAGTGTAATTATTGATAGCTTGCTCAGGTCTCTTCCTGGAGACCTTGGAAAATCTTCAATAAGGAAGAGTGGCATTCTCAAGGTTTAGCAGAAACAGTATACATACACTTTCCTCTCAGATGACATGGCAAGGACATAGCCCTATTTGGTGAATGTGCTATGAAGACGCTCTGCCTCTATGCCAGTAGCCATAGAGAAGAAGCACAGAATGGGGGTGAAGACACTGAGCCTGATCCCTAGTGTCTTGCCTCCTCTCACACTTTCAGACCTGATCAGACCAAGGAGGCAAGAAAGTCCTGGGGTATTGTCTACTTCCTAGATGCCTATTTTAGACAGGACTGAAAGGTGTGGAGACAGGGTGGAGATGCACAACTCCTTGAGATATTTCCGAACAAAAGCCACACCCACCTCCAGAAAAGTTGTTAAGAATTGTCTCTTGTCAAGTACAATGAAGATTAACCAGAACTGGCATAAATATGAGTGCTATTCACATTCACCAGTAAGTAGATGGGGCCTGGCCATCTGACTGAGTTATATTCTGCACTATGCCCAGACCTAATGTTGGCTGCTTGTAGCAATCTTCTAATTGGCTCTTAAATTTAATTTTGCTATTCAATTTTTATTAGTTTATATTAGATAGATTGTAGGTAGATAAATAGATATTCAGATAAATGAATGGCTATGGAAATACCCTTGAAATTGTAGAATTTGAGAAGACTCTTGAGCAGCCATCTATAGCCTTAGAATGCTGGAAACATGATTGAGTGCATATCTGACAGACTCAGAATCAAGGAAACTGATGATATAACTCTGGGTCTTGAGGTTAAAGGCCCCAGTACCCAGGAATCCACTACTGCAAGTGCTAGAGTCCAAAAGCTGATGAAGTTTCAGGTCTGTTGTTTAAGGACAGGTGATGGGAGATGTCTTTCTGTATACATGCTTCTCTTATTGGTTGATGAATAAAACACTGATTGGCTGATTAGCCAGGCAAGAAGTATAGGCAGGGATAGGAGAAAAGAAGAATTTTGGGAAATGTGGGCAGACGGAGTCATCAGGTATAGCCTGGGAAGAGAGGACATGCCATGTGTTCTCCAGTAAGCCAAGACCACGTGGAAATACACAGATGAATAGAAATGGGTTAATAATTAAGACAGAGTTGGCCAAAAAAAAAAAAAAACCCAAGCCACCGGCCAACAGTTTTGTAACTAATATAGCATCTTTGTGTTCATTTGAGGCTGAAGGGCTGCAGGACCAGCCAGGACAAAGAACCTCTCATTACAGACATAGTGAACTCACTTTTCCTTAGCCCTTTTGTTTTACTTGAGATCCCAGATGATTTAATAGTGCCTACTTCACTTAAGGGTACTACTGTCAGTCTACCTGATTACAAAACACCCTCCTAAACATGCATGATAATTCTTTACTGGCTATCTGGGCATCCTACAGTCCAGTCAAGCTAAGACCTGAAGGCTACCATCACAGCACAGAAGCGATGTGGCTTAGAGGATATGAAGTTGCCAGCTTTGGATAAGATAAATCCAGGTTAGAGCCCCCACCAACAAATAAGAAAGATCTTAGTTACAGACCTCCATTATTGGATAAGATGGATCTTGGTTAGAGATCCACCATAGTTTTTGAGCTGGTTGACCTTGGACTCTGTTAAATGGAGACCAATAACTACATAATTTTTGTGTGTGTATAGGTTTGTAGTAACAAAAGGGCATGAAGTTTAGTAGCTCAGCCCAGAGTGGAGACCTGCTCTGCTATCCCTGGTGGAGGAAGAGCATGGTTTAACCCCAGCTCTCCAAGATTCTTTGCAGTCTAAAATTATTCCTTAAAATGGCTAAGACATAGAAGGCTCTCCAAAAACCTTGGATGACACAGCACAAAACATCTGTAAAACTCTACTATGACTTAGCACAAAACAGAGGCACCACATCCTTCTGGAAGCCTGCATCTTGCTCTCTCTGCCTCTTGTGTCCTGGGTTGTTCTTATTCAAGTACTTCAACTAAGTACATGTTTCAATAATTTGGTGGATTTTATAAAAACTGCATCATACATTTCATCTTCATGCTGTAACATATATGCTGTTTATCATGATTTCTGAAAAGTTCCACTCAGACTCAGTTCCAAACAACTGCCTAAAATTCTTTTCATAGCATGATCTTTTTGAGCAGGTATAAAGGAAGGATGTGTATATCAGTCCAATATCATTTATGATGTGGAAATCTTAAACCCCTTCAGTGCTACACATAAATCAATGGAATACTTTTCCCAAAGCCATGTACAAGTTAATGCTAGAGAGCAAAAAATGATAATGATTTATTGACACATATTTGAATTACTAAAATCAGAGAATATATATATATATATATATGTATATATATATATATATATATATATATCTTTAATTGTGGCCAGATGCAGGACAAAGAAAATCCAAGACTGAGGAAATTGCCTTTCTAGCTGCCCACAAGCCACCCCTCATGCGTCCTTACCTACCACTTAGACTTTAGGGTTCTGACCTTGATGGCTCTGTATTTCCCATTCCTCAGAATTGGTACATTTGGCTATATTTACTTGTCCTCTCCCCACTTAAAAAACATTTAAGTCCATTTTTTCAATGCTTGGCATACATAGGAAGGATATTAACACGTTTGCCAAATGGCCTGATTCATTTACCTTATATTTTTGGTTGTGAGCCTAGCCTTTAATGGCTGAGCCATCTCTCCAGCCTCTGATTCATATATCTGTTTGAAATGTGATTTTTGTAAGAACAGGGAGAAGTGCTTGTAGACTGAATCCTTACTTTAGCAGTTAGCTTTAAAGTCAGTTCTGTCAACAGAAGATTTGAAGTTTTGTGTAATTGGATGCTGTACTTAGACTGTTAACATCCATTCGGATGGAAGAAGGCCTTTCCCCTCAGTCAGGTGTTGAGTGAACAAGGCGTGAACAAGTATCATTTGTAAATCTGTTTTCTCCCTATATATCTCATATTTCAATTTTTATTAAAATGCATTTTAACCTGTATATAGGCAGCAAAGCACTGTTTCTGCTTTGACTCTTATGCTGATGAGTTGAACAAGAGATTTAAGTCTAATATTTGGATTGCCTTAGGGTTTTCATTGCTGTGACAGAGCAGCATGACCAGAGAACAGTGGTGGAGGGAAGGGAAGATTTCATCTTTCACAGAGAGGTAACCATCCATCACTGAGGGAGTCAGAGCAGGAGCTCAATCAGGGCAGGAACCCAAACCCGAAGGCAGGAGCTGATGCAGAGGCCATGGAGGAGTGCTGCTTACTGGCTTGCTCCTTCATGGCCTGCTCAATCTGCTTTCTTATAGCAGGTAGGACCAAGCCACCCAGGGATGGCACCTCCCACTGAACTGGCCCTCCCATAGCAATCCCCAATTGAGAAAGTGTACCACAGGTTTGCCCACAGGTCAATATAGAAGGGGCATTTATTCCTTTTCCAAAATGACTAGTTCATGTCAAGTTGACAGAAAACTAGTCAGTACGTTCATGAAAGGCATTTTGTGTAAAATTATCTCAACTTTACTAAAATCCATTTTCATCAATTTTATAGCAATTTATATCAGAACTTCAAGTAGAACTCCTCCTCTCCCCCGAATACAAATACTCTAATATTTGACCTAACAGTGCATTTCCTGTTAGATCATAGAGGCTGCGTGTGTATGGAGGGGCCTCTAACTATGGTATTCTCTGGTGGCCAGAAGCCATTTTGAATTATAAGGATTGTAGCTTGCTGTCCCCTCATGGTGACACACATATAGATTGCCTTGTGATGGTATAAAAATGTAGCTTATGGAGTGAGGCACATGTTCAGTATTCTCTAATCCTCCTGGGAAAGACCTTTTCAGCCTCCTTAATGTGGTATTTGCAAACAGATAGATGTGGAATAGTACATTCCTGGGAAAGTGTAGGCTTCATACACAAAGCAAATCTCAGTAAACATCAAAGAATTTCCCACAGTTTCTCTTATTCTGCATAGGATATATTTGCACTAAAATTTTGTGCCTTTTATCTCATTTTCAGTTTTCTGTAGGGGTGGGCAATAATTATTGCTGGAGACTATTTCTCCATTTTACCCAGCCTCTCTTTTGAACATTCTGTGCTTTTTGTTTGCCAAATCTGGTGATGCCACATGAGCACACAGAGAAAAATATGTGGGCTTTGATGATGGCATTAGTTTCTGACTATTTTAGTTTCATTTCTTGTTGCTGTGACAAAACACATTAAAGAAAGCAATGCAAGAGAGGAAGGGTCTATGTGACTCACAGTTCTAGGTCATAGTCCAGCATTGCAGGGAAGTCTAAATATCAGAAACCTGAAATAGCTAGTCATACTATATCCACAGTCAAGAGCAGAGAGCAATGCATATGTGCATGCATGCCTGTGGCCTGCTTACTCTCTCCTTTTCATACAGCCTAGGGCTCATCCTTTAAAATGGTATCCATATTCAGGGTGGGTCATTCTATCTCAGCTAAGCCAAGTTAGGCAATCCATCACAGGCTTGCCCACAAGCTAGCCTAATCGACACAAGCCCTCACCAAGAATCCCTTTCCCAGTGATTCTAGATTGTGTCATGTTGACAACTGAAACTGACGATCACACTGGGCTTATTTACAAAGGTGATCTAGTGCCATGAGGGCCTCTATTTTGCTAATGCCAAGAGCATTAGTCATGCATGGCTGCTGTGAAGATCAAATCAGATGGAATAAGTTGGGCTATGGAAGGTAATTGATAAAAATGATGCTGTCAACAGAGTCATTGCTGAGGTATGCCTGAGCAGTGGATTAGGTTCACAGAAAACTAAGTTCTTTAGCAAAAACTCTGTGTAATTAGTTCTTACATCGACTCTAGTGAAAGCATGACTTGGTTTCTTATGGATAACTTTTAACAGTGGTTCTCACTGTTCAGCATAAAGTGTAATAACCTGAGAGGCATGTTAAAAGCACAGAATGCTAGGTGTCACTGTTATGGAATCTGGTTGTGCCTATATGGAGCAGGGCCCAGGAATATGCATTTGTGTGCATATGTGTATACAGAGGAGTACACGTGTGTGTGTGTGTGTGTCTGTGTGTGTGTGTGTGTCTGTGTGTGTGTGTTGGGGGGTTAGACCAAAGATCAATCTTAGATATCTTACCTCAGATGCTATCCATGTTTTTTGAGAAAGCATCTCTCTTTAGCAAGAATCCCTAGCCACTGCATCCCAGAAATCCCTCTCTCTACACAACCTGAGCTCTAGAATGACAAGTGTGCATCTCAAAGATGGGATTTTAAAACTTGGTATTGGGTTGTTTCCAATTTTTGGCTATTATGATAAAGCCATAATAAACACAGCTGAATAGGTACATTTACACAATGGAGTACATTTTAGCTCCTTAAAAATGACATCATGAAATTTACAGTCAAATGTATGGAACTAGAGGAAAAAATCATCCTGAATGAGGTAACACAGACCCAAAAAGATAAACATGGTGTGTTTCACTTATAAGAGGATGGGTGGGATGGGAGGGGAGATGGGGTAGAAGGGGAGAGCTGGGCAGAAGGAGAGATGCTTGGAACTGGCATGCATTTGGGGGGCAGTGTGGAAATGCAGTGCAATGGAAACTTCCTGGAATGTATGGAGGTCATCCTAATGAGGACTCCTCGGAATGGGGGAGACAGAGTCTCAACTGGCCATCTCTTGTCACACCAGGTGAGGCTTCCGATGGCAGGACTGGGTTGTATTCAACTGAGCTGTGAACCAAGGGAGTTCCATCAAAGTTCCCAAACAACCCAGGCTGTTGCTAAGGCAGGGGATGCTTTTCATAAACCAACATTAGGGCCTTGTTGCCAAGAACAACAGCCACACAACTCATTGAACATGGAGAAGTCAAGCTGGTGCCTGCATGGGGCCTTCATCCCTCTGTTCCAGTCTCTTTCATGTGGGACAGTGCCAGAAAGAGAAACATGGACACCAACCCAGCCACAAACATTTGACCTACAATCTTTCCTGCCTATAAAATATGCCGGGGCAATGGTGGCAGAGAGCTTGTGGGACTTAAGGCCCACTCCACAAGAAAGAACACGTTCTCAACACTGGTTGGGTAACCAAGTACCAAAGACTAGATAGTCCAGAGATCTAAGGAAAAAACCAAACACTACTGGTATTTTAAAAAAATGAAGTAACAATGAAATGATTCCTAATGATATTCTGCTATTCCCTTGTGCAGTCATCATCAGAGAGGCTTCCTCCTACATCAGATGGAAACAGAAGCAGAAACCCCACAACCAGACAGTATGAGGAGAGAAAGAGTCTAAATGGGAGATCTTCATCAAATCCCTTCCCTTAGAGCTCAGGGAATCCCATAGGAGGGGAGGTGGAAAGAGTGTACCAGCCAGAAAAGATGGTGGACGCCAGAAGAACAACACTGTCTGAACCAACCAAGCAAGGTACAGATGAGCTCACAGAGTGAAGCAGCAAGCATGAGGCATGCACCGCTCTGCACCAGGTCCTCTGTGTATGAATTACAGCTGTTAGCAAAGTATTTTTATGGGACTCTTGACTGTGAGAACAGGTAGGACTCTGATTCTTGTGCCTGCTTTTGGGACCCTTTTCATCCTGTTGGGCTGCAATGTCCAAGTTCAATTTTTTTTTTTTTTTTGCTTAATCTTATTATATTTTATTTTGCCATGTTGGGTTGCTATCTCTCAGAAGTCCGTTCTTTTCTAATGAGAGACAGAAAGGGAGTAGATCCAGAGGGCCTGGAGGTGGGAAGGAACTGGGAGGAGTGGAAGGAGGAGAAACTATAATCAGGATATATTATGTGAGAAAAGAATCTATTTTCAACAAAAGTGTAAAAAGTGAAAAGACAAACACATGACACAATAACAACAAACCCTTGGTACTGGGGATCAAATTCAGTTCCTCATCTTAGCAGAACAAGCACTTTACTGACAGAAACATTTCCGCAGCCTGAGATAATACTGTGAGGCCACGGAAGTTGATCTAAAGAGTATCTAAAGAGTATGATCTGAAACCTTTGTTAGGTACATTAGGAGATGCTGGCATTGCCCAACTGGTGGTTGAAGTGCTGCCACCTGCTGGTCATAATAGAGACTTCACAAAGAAGCATCAACTATAGAAAAAGATGGAATCCACAGCAGACTGTGAACATTTTTATAAACGGTATGTTTTATGTAAGAACTGGGTGTAGACAAAGGAGTTTTGTTGTGATGCAAGGATGTCATTTCAACTGTAGTGTTTCTAATAAAAACATTTAGAGCATGCTGGGAGCTGTTTCCAGCCGTAGGACGAGAACCACTGCTCCTGAGGGTGCCGATCACCTGCTGCCTTTATGCCCCAAAGCAGAGGCAGTGCAGATGTGCCTTAGCAGCAGGGATAGCACCTTTCTCTTTTGAGCCTCTATTTATTCATCTATTTAACAAGAGGAGGTGAGATACACCAGAAAGCGTTTTCTGATATTTCGTGACACTCTACTGAAGCTGGATTACACTCAGCTTTGCCTATGAAGAGAGAAAAATGATATTTATTAATAGCTCCATGCCAGCTTTTTATTTTATAAAACTAACTTCAAGGTTTTGGGCACTCATAAGCACTTCTGCCCTTCCTTTCCAGGTCATGATTTCTATAGTAAAATATCCATAATTGCAATTTTCTTTGCAGAATTAAAACCACCACAGGCATGGAAATAGCTGTTGTATTAGTCTGTTAGAGTTTCCATAACTCAGTCCCGCTGGCCTGGAGGCTTAGCTACTTTGTTCTGAGCTGTCCCTCTTTCAGCCTTGACCTATGGTTGTCTTCAGGTGGATTTACTTCTATGTCTGAGTCCACATTTTCTATTTTTGTAAAGAAACGAGTCTCTCTGGGTTACTGTTCATATTAGTGATCAGTCTTAAGTTCTGACTTTATAATGGATGAATGGCTGACAGTTTTAGGCACAAGGGTAGAGAGGCTTCAACATATGAGCCACAGGAGACGCACTTTTAAGCTGATGTCCAAACACCTTTCAGAACACTCTTATGGGGATGAGGAGATGGATCAGTACATAAACTGCTTACTGACTATGGTTGTCTGAAAGAAAATGGAGGAAGTGTGTCACTGTGGGGGTGGGCTCTGAGGACTCTTGCTCATCTCACTCAGTGTGACATTCACACCACTTCCTGTTAACTGCGAGGTATAGGGCTCTCAGCTCCAGCACCATATCTGCCTGCAAGTCACCATGTCCCATCATGATGATAATGAACTGAACCTCTGAAATATAAGTGAGCCACCTCAATTAAATATTTTCCTTTATAAGAGTTGCTGTGGTCATGGTGTCTTTTCACAACAATAGAAACCCTGACTAGACACTGAGCAAGCATGAGGACATGTGTTTGAGGCTCCAGGACTTATATAAAAATGTAGGATAGCTGGCAGTGTGCATCTGCAACCTCAATACTGGGAGACAGAGACAAAGAGATGCAGGGAAGTCCTCAGTGGCCAGCCAGTCTAGCATACCCAATGAGCTCCAGGCTTGGCGACAAACTCTGCTCCAAAAATCAGGTGGAGAGTGTGAAGGAGGTGCCCGATGTTGATCTGTGACCTCTACATGTACATGGACAAACACACACACACACACACACACACACACACACACACACACACACACACACACACACACAGTGTCTTTTCATTTTTGAAACAGAATAGTTTCCTTGAGACCTTTTTGTTTCTCATAGTCTAAAGGCTAGAACTTTCTCCAGGAGACAGGCCCCAGGGAGAGAGCATGAGTTGGAGGGCTGAGTTTCATTCTAACTCAGCACTTACTTCACTGAGTCTCAGATATGATACCCAGTCACTCTAAATCTGTTTCCTCCTATGCAAGTGGCTATAACAGGAATATAGAGATGCCACAAAGTTCAGGAATGACCAGCATAAAGTACATGGTATCCTTAACAATGGAATCCCAGAACATGGCTGCACATAGCATATTCAACCTTGCTTTGCTTTTCTGAGGCAGACTGAGTCTTGTAGAAATGTCTCACCAGTGTTCAGAAACCATGCCACGTGCTTCCTGGAAACATTCTCTGCTGGCTTGCTTCTCCTTGAGCCACATTGCTTATGTGAATAACTTACATCTCTTCCTCCTCACTGCAAAACCCCTTGGCCTCTATTGGGCTAATCACAATAATAGTTACCCTGACAACTAACTTCACGACTGCAGTTTGGGAGCTGTTGATGTAAACTCTGAAATCCCAACATCACACCTCTTTAACAAAGCTACTTCTTGTACCATCTTCCATGAAGGCAGGAGATGTACCATCAGATCCAGCATTAATATAGGAGAGAGCCAGGGTCAGGAAACTACCTGGGGCAAGCCTTCTCAATGCCAGAACACTGGGTGACACTTCTGGGAGTCTTTACATGCTCTAACCTTCTTTCTCTGCTTCAGAATTACCCATTGTGCAAGTAACTCCAGTGCTTGCTGCCAAAGTCTCTGGTGGGAAGCCTGTCATATTTAAGTGTGGAAGCATTAATAAACCCACTATGCTTAAGCAAAGATATGCATTGTTGCTCAAACATTTCAATTTACTATTTGGGTACATTTATATTTATATGTATGTTATACATCTTTTATAGAGCAAAGATTATAGTTTGCATATACTTTCCAATATACTTTCATGACAGCTTAACCAGGAAGCATTTTCTCTGACAATTATTTTGATGTTTGTATTTTATTCTACACATTTTCTCCCATCCTTTGACTTATGGCCATTTCAGTTGATTTTCATTTTGTAAGTTATAGTGTGACATTGATCTTTGGACATATATTTCCCCCTGTCCCTTCTCCTCTCCAATCACTTCTTTGGGATGAATTTCTGGAACTGGATGTGAACTATCAATGCAGGTTTTAGAATGAAGCTCATTCTACATTTCTGCGAAGAGCAGCACATCCCTGATGATTCTGTAACAGACGGCTTCTCTCCCATCATTGAAACCTACAGCACTGCTCAAGAGAGAGTGCGCCCTCTGCTGCTCCAAAGCAAGACTTCCTGCAATGTCTTGCTTTTCATCAGAAATTGAGACCCATTCTGTGCCAGGATGGTTCTAGACTGTACTTACAGAGTGCAGCCAGGCACCATCTTTGTCTCCTTTGAGACATCCCAAGTTGTAACAACTGGTTGGTGAGAGCTGCTAATGCAAGTGTACAGAACAGTGCTGTAAACTGTGTTGCTGTGTCCCCCTGGTCCCTGTCCAGTGCTGCTGGATACCTCTGGCCCCTGCTCTGTGCTGCTGGACCCCTCTGGACCTTGTCCTGTGCTACTGTGTCCTCTACTCTACTGCCTTCTCCTTCTCACCTGGGCAGGTTTGTCCACCTCAGTGACATCAGCCAGCTGTTCAGCTCTGTACTTTGGTCAGATGTTCATGTGATGTCTTCCACACTTTTCTCAGTACTTTGAATTCTAGTTCACTTTGGAGCCTCACTCCAATCCCCCATTTCTTCTCTGAGTTTCCTACAATATTCCATTTCCTACTAGAATACATCTCCTGACTACGTGGTGTGTGTGTGTGTGTGTGTGTGTGTGTGTGTGTGCCCGCACTCACACATGCATATGGAAGCGAGAGGCCAACTTTAGGTGTTCTTTGGGCTCTACCTGTTGTTACCATGTGCGTACAATGTTAATTAGTGGTGTATCTCTTCAATCTTATATGTGAAATCCTACAGAATGATCCTTTATCACTATAAAATTTTAACAGCCCATACAGCTTTGTGTGTTTTCTCATCTTTTATCCCATAGTATAGCCAAGGGGTATGAGCTGGAGTGCTGTGTTCAAAAGCCTGGTTAAGTTACAAACTCTTTTTATGACAAATTCGTGTTCTTTATCATTTCTGTAAAGAGGAATAGAGAAGTGAGGATGGAAGACGTTATTCCAGAACATGACCACAATATGCCATATGCTACAGCTACAGCTGATTACAAAGACTACAGTTGGATGAGACAACAGGACAATGATTCTAGCGCTTCAGAGTCTCCAGGTATAACTCATCTATCTGATAGCCACAGGTGTCTAGGGGCAATAGAGCCAGACAGTGCAGGAAAAGAGTATTCCTGTAATGCTGTCAAAATCCAATTTAGTGCATGAGGGAAGGAGAAGGGGAAACAAGAAAAGGTATCAGATCAAAGCCTTTATTCAGTATATAGGCCACATCATCCTGAATGTGCCTGATTCCAGAAGCTAAGTGAGGTCTGTGTCTAGTTATATAAAATTAAATATTTTTCTGCTAATCACACTATAATGCTTAAGACTAACCAAACAACAAATTATCCAGAACCAACATGTAACCTAGAACACTGGCATTTTAGCATATTTCTAGTAGAATCCTAAGTTCAAAACTGTATTTAAGTTCCCCATGCGTACATGTGCCCCCATGCAAATTCTCTTTCCTCTGCCTAGGATTAGGATTCTGCTCTAGGATTTTGCCTTTCTTGAAACTCCTGTTTTTAGGATTATTTGTATTTATGTATATGGGTGTTTTGCCCACATATGAGTGTGTGAACCACATGTATGCAGTGCCCATGGATGACAGAAGAGTTACTGATGGTTGTGAATAACCATGTAAGTGGTGGGAAATAAACACAGGTCCTCTGGAAGAGCAGCTAGTGCTCTTAATCTCAGAGCCATCTTTCTAGAACTTTTATTTATTGTTAATTTAAAATTAATTTTATTGGCTGTGCTCAGAGCCTCCTGAGGCCTGGGGCCTGCACATGCACAGGGAAGCCTGTCCAGGTGGATCTGCCTTTCCAGAGTCTGTCAGCATCTTGGTCCCACCTTCACCCACAGGAGGAGCCTCCCTTCCCGTGCCCTTCTCAGAGCCTCCAGAGGAAGGGGACTACGCACAGGGTAACCTGTCCAAGCAGACCAGCCCATCCAGAGTCTGCAAGCAGCGTAGTCCTACAAACACCCACTGGAAGAAGAGAGCCATCAGAATATTGGAGCTGCTTGTACCCACCAGAAGAGAACCTTGATCCCATACCCACCTGAAGAAGGAGAAACCCCCACCTGTATGTACTGGAAGAAGGGATGGGTACACAACAGTATAAGAACACAGTCAACACAGAGACCTCAGACAGTGGAACCAGAATGTATTCCTGGTACACAAAGGACCTTGCAGACACATCCCCCATGGAGTGATACTGCTTTAACCTAAAGACAGGAGAGAAGTCCTAGTCCCTACTTCAAATGACTTGACAGATTTACATGACCCCTGGATGGCATTGCCCTACATGTGGAATTGGGGTGGCAGGATGGGAGGGGAGGGTGGTCAGGGTGCATGTAAGGGGGCAGAGAGGGTAAGAGGGAGGGAGAGAGGGAGGGAGGGGGAACTGGGATGGACATGTAAAATAATAAGTAAATAAATAAATAAATAAATAAACACATAAATAAAATGGTCACACACACACACACACAAAAGACACAGTCAACAACAAAAAGGTCAATATGATGCCACCAGAATCTAGGGATTCCACACCAGCAAGACCTGAACATCCCAACACAGATGAAGCAGAAGAGGACAACCCTAAAAACAACTACATGAAGATGAAGATGATAAAGACCCTAAAAAAGGAAATGAAAAATACTTTAAAGAACTGTTAGAAAAGACAAACCAAAAATCACAAGAAACAATTTGAAAGCTAAAATATAGACAAAAAAACAAACAAATCAAAAACATAGTCTGAGGGGATGCTGGAAAAAGAAAACTGGGTAAATGATCAGGAACTACAGATGCAAGCATAACCAACAGAATACAAGAGATGGAAGAGAGAATCTCAGGTGTTGAAGATACACTAGGAAAAATAGACTCATTGAATAAAAGGGCAAACCTATTAGAATTACACCTGACTTCTCCAAGGAAACTCTGAAGGCCAGAAAGTCCTGAATAGATATTCTACCAACATTAAGAGACCACCGATGCCAAACCAGACTATAATACCCAGCAAATCTTTCAATCACTATAGATGGAGAAACCAAGATATTCCATGACAAACCAGTATTAAACAATATTTATCAACTAATCCAGCTCTACAGAAAATTCTGGAAGGAAAACTCCAATCCAAAGAAGTCAACTATACCCACAAAAACAAAGGCAATAGATAATCCTACTTTACTAACAGCCAAAAGAAAAATGGGGAGAAATCCACACAATATCACCACCACCACCAAATCCAAAACAAAAAAAGAATTAAAAATCAATGGTCATTAATATCCCTCAATATTAATGGTCTTAATTCTTCTATAAAAGACACAGGCTAACAGAATAGACATGAAGACAGAATCCTTCCTTCTGTTGCATACAAGAAACACATCTCAACTTCAAAGACAGATGTTACTTCAGAGTTAAGGGTTGGGAAAAGATTTTCCAATCAAATGGATCCAAGAAACAAGCAGATATAGCAACCCTAACAGCTAACAAATTAGATTTTAAAGTAAAATCAATAAAAAGAGATGAAAAAATGCCATTTCTTATTCATCACAGGAGAAATCCATCAAGAGGAAGTCTCAATTCTGAACATCATCTATGCCCAAAATATATAGGCACCCACATTCTTAAAATAAACATTACTAAAACTCAAATCATACATAAAACATCACACACTTATAGTGGGATCTTATTAGCAGTTTTCCTACCAGGCTGGTCCCTCAGGTGCGTCAGCCCCAAATAACACACAGAGACTCTGTATTATATAAAGTTGTTGGCCTGTTACTAGCATTCCTTATTGCCTAGCTCTGTCTTAAATTACTATCAATTGAAGTATTTCCACTGGTCTTATTTTACCAGAGAGAGGGACCAGAACTTCTTCTCAAATCCCTGTCTTGAATCTCCTCTTACTACATCTACCATAATCCTCTTTGTCTCCTCGTCCCACATATCTTGCCTTCCTATTTTACAACAGTACTTTATTCATTAACCAGTAAGAGAAACATATATACATAATGACATCTCCCATCACTAGACACCCCACTTTCACCACTAGACAGGACTACCAGACAGAAACTTAACAAAGAAACAAAGAAACTAACAGAAGGTATAACCCAATTGGGTTTAACAAACATTTATAGAACATTCCACCCAAACACAAAAGAATATACCTTCTTCTCAATGCCTCATGGAATGGTCTCTAAAATCAACCACATACTTGGCAATATAGCAAACCTCAAGAGGTACAAAAAAAAATTGGAATAACTCCCTGTATCTTATCATACCACCACAATTTAAAGTAAGAATTCAACAACAACACAAATTGCCAAAGCCATACAAACTCATGGAAATTGAACAATGTACAATTGCACCATTCCTCAGTCAAGAAAGAAATAAAGAAATTGAAGGCACAACATATGCAAACTTAGGGACACTTTGGAAGCAGTGCTAAGAGGAAAGTTTATTGCACTAAATGCACACATGAAGAAATTGGAGAATAGTCACATTAGAGAATTAACAGCACATCTGAAAGCCCTAGAACAAAAAGAAGCAAACTCACCCCAGAGGATTAGACTCCAGTAAATAATCAAATTGAGGGCTGAGATCAATAAAGTAGAAACTAGGAAAACAATACAAATAATGAATGTAACTAAGTATTAGTTCTTCAAGAAAATCAACAAATTACACAGACCTTTATCCAAACTAACTAAAAGGCAGAGACAGAACCTACAAATTTACAAAATCAGAAGTGAAAAGGGGTACATAACAACTGAGGAAATCTAGAGAATCTTCAGGTCATACTTTGAAATACTACAAAATTCTAAAATTCAATGGAAATAAATAAATTTCTGGATAGATATCGCATATCAAAATTAAGATAAGCAAGAACAGATAAGCAATTTAAGTAGACATGCAAACCCTAATGAAATAGAAGTCATCAAAAGTCTCCCAACCAAAAAAAAAAGCCCAGGGCCAGATGACTTCAGTGCAGAATTCTAGCAGAAATTCAAAGAACAGCTAATACCAATACTCCTCAAAGTGTTACACACAATCAAAGCAGAAGGGTCAAGGCCAAACATTTTTTGAGGCTGCAGTTACCTTCATACCTAAGACACACACAAGAAAGACACAAATAAGAAAGAGAACTACAGACCAACATCCCTTATGAACATTGATGCAAAAATGCTCAATAAAATACTGGCAAATTGAATCCAAGAACACATCAGAAAACTCATTCACCATGACCTAGTAGGCTTCATCCCAAGGATGCAGGGATGGTTCAACATATGAAAATCCATCTATGTAATCCACCATATAAACAAACTGAGAAAGGAAATCCACATGATCTTCTCACTAGATGCTGAAAAAGTATTTGACAAAATCCAACACCCACTCATGATAAAGGTCTTAGAGAGCTCAGGGATAACAGGAACATACCTAAACATAATAAAATCAATACACAGCAAACAAACAGCCAACATCAAACTAAATGGAGAGAAACTCAATGATATTCCTCTAAAATCAGGAACAAGACAAAGCTGTCTCCATATCTCTTCAATTTTGTAAGTGAACTTCTAGCTAGAGCAATAAGAAAACAAAAGGAGATCCAGGGGATACAAATTGGAAAGGAACATGTCAAACTTTCACTATTTGCTGATGATATAATAGTTTACATAAACAACCTGAAAAACTCTACCAGGGAACTCCTACAGCTGATAAACAGCAGCCCATAAAATGGGAAAAGATCTTTACCAACCCCACATCTGACAGAGGGCTGATTTCTAAAATATAAAAAGAAATCAAGAAGCTAGTTACCAAAACACCAAAATAAAAATCCATTTAAAAAGTGGTATACAGAACTAAATAGAGAATTCTCAATGGAGGAATCTAAAATGGCTAAAAGAAACTTAAGAAAGTTCTCAACATCCTTAGCCATATGGGAAATGCAAATCAAAACAACTCTGAAATACCATCTTTCTCATGTCAGAATGGCAAAAATCAAAAACACCGACAGTTTATGCTGGAGAGGATGTGGACAAAAGGGAATACTCCTCCACTGGTGGTGGGAGTGCAAACTTGTACTGCTGATTTGGAAATTAGTATGGTGGTTCCTCGGGAAAATGGGAATCTACATCAAGATTCAGTAATTCCACTCTTATGCATATATCCAAAAGATGCACTTTCATACAAGGGCATCTGTTCAACTATGTTCATAGCAGCATTATTTGTAATAACCAGAACCTGGAAGCGCCTAAATGCCCCTCAACAGAAGAATGGATGGAGAAAATGTGGTACATTTATACAATGGAGTACTACTCAATGGAGAAACAAACAAATAAAATCAATGGAATCTTGAAATTTGAAGTCAAATGAATGGAACTAGAGGAAACCATCTTGAGTGAGGTAACCCAGTCACAAAAAGACAATATGGTATGTGTACTTATATGGATTTTAGACATAGAGCAAAGGATTACCAACCTATAATCCATACCACAAGAGAAGCTAGGAAACAAGGATGACTCTAAGAGAGACATACATGGTCCCCCAGAGGAGGGGAAAGGGACAAGGTCTTTGAGCATATTGGGAGCAGGGAGGGAGGAGATAGGATGTTAACTGAAAGAGAAGGGGAGAGGAGGAGTGGAGAGGAGGAAATAAGGATACAGGAAGATTGAGTCAGGGGAAAAATAGAGAAGAACAAGAAAAGAGATACCGTAATAGAGGAAGCCATTATAGGTTTAAAGAGAAATCTTGCATTAGGGAAATGTCCAGAGATATACAAGAATGACCCCAAATAACAATCAGAGCAATAGTGGAGAGGCTACCTTAAATGCCCTTCCCTGATAATGAGATTGATGACTACCTTATATGCCATTTTAGGCCTTCATCTAGTAGCTGATGGAAGCAGAAGCAGACACTCACATCTAAACACTGAGCTGAACTCCTCGAATCTAGTTGCAGAGAGGGAGGAATGGTGAGCAAAGGGGTCAAGACCAGGCTGGAGAAACCCACAGAAAACAGTTGACCTGAACAAGGGGAGCTCATAGACCACAGTCTGATATCTGAGAAACCAGCATAGGACAGACCCAGACCCCCTGAATTTGGGTGTTAGTTTGGAGGACTGGACAGTCTATGAGGCCTCTGATAGTGGATCAGTATTTATCTCTAGTATAGGATTGGACTTTGGGAGCCCATCCCACATAGAGGGATACTTTCTTAGCCTAGGCACATGGGAAAGGGCTTAAGTCCTACTCCAAATGATATGACAGAGTTTGAAGATCCCCTGTGGAAGGCCTCACTCTCCCTGGGGAGCAGAAAGGGAATGGGATGGAGGTTGGGAGGGGAACAGGGGAGGAAGGAAGGGTAAGGGGACTGGGATTGACATGTAAATTAAGCTTTTTTCAAATTTAAATAAAAGTATCATTAAAATTAGATCTTCAAGTTAATTTTATTTTTGTTTGTTCATGCATATATTCATGTGTGAATGTATATGGGTGCAGGCAGAGACCAACCTTGGGTGTCATTCCTTTACTTATTCATTTATTGAGACATTTTTTCTTTTTTAAAAAAAATTATTGAATCTTTGGGTTTCCCATCATGCTCAGAAATTCTATTCTCCTTCTGGTCTCCCTATATTCCCCCTTCATCCCTGTTGCATCCCCTTTCATGAAAGAAAGCAAACCAAAATAAGAAGGCAAGCAAACAATAGCAGAACAATAACAAAAAAGAAAAAAAAAATAAACCAACCAGAACAAAATTAGCAAACTCTGAACAACATGATCTCTGCTTCTTCTCTCCTTCCTCTCTATCACCTCTTCATCCATCCCGATAGCATTGGAGGCTTCCATGTGCCATATAGTATAGCCCTTTGTCCCATCAGCTTGACTGGCAACTGTCCATTGCAATGAGTCATTGGTCTGGTCCAAGGCCTCTAGTGTTTGGTATACTGTCCTCACTGGATCTTCACCAGAGCTTTTCTAGGGTATCCTGGGTTTTGGAGATCTTTCAGATACACTTCCCGTAGGATGAGTTCCTTCATGAGCCCCAGCATATCCCACATGCTAGGGTAGGTCAACCCAGGACTCAGTAGTGGGTCTAGGTGTTAGTCAGGAAGGTTAGATGGAGCCACTGGGGCCACTGGCCTGGGCTGTGGAGGCGGTGTCTGCATCCCTACAGGCATACCCTCAGAGTAGGTTCATCCTCTGCTGTGGTGAGGGGTAAGAATCCTCTCTCCCTAGTGCAGGGGCCAGTTCTCTTGCTGTAGTGGCCAGCAAGAGGTTAAGCCTCCTTTCCCAAGCATAAAAGTGTGGATCTGGCTCAGTATAGCCCTCTGATTTCATCTTGCATGATTCCCAAGTCCTCCTAGGTGCCACTGGCCACAGACATGATCACAGACCCCAGTTTTGAGTATGGATCCACACATGGACCTGGGCAGCAGCTTAGACCCGGACAACATCCTGGCTCTATGTGGAGGGAATGCCACTCCATGGGAATTGTTCCAGCAACTGTGTGGTTGCTGGACACTACTAAGGTCTCAGGTTGTAGATACAACCTTGGGCCTCTATGTGACCATTAGTGGCCATGCAGGACCCAGTCTTCAGGTCAGACCTCTAGATGTGGAAGGACCATGGACCCCAACATGGTCCTTAGCAGAAGCTGAGTCTGGATGTCACCACTGCTCCCAGCAGTAGTATGGCCCTGAGACACTAACTTGGCTCTTGATTGTGGGCATATGAACCATTCTGCCTCTCTAACTCTTCCCAATTCTCCACCCCTTGTTTACTAACAATGATTGAGGCAGAACATAATTTAGATTCATCTTAACATTAAGAATAATATAATATGTTATTATAATTGTAGATATATAATGATATGTTATAATATTAATATTAGGAATAATCTGCATTTTATAACTACTTAGTTATTATTATTGTAATTTTTCACATGTTGCCTTACTTTGGTACGAAAGGCGGCCATAGGTATTACAGGGAAATGAAAAATGTTATCAAACAAAAACATATATTTGTAAATCCCTTTTGTTTTCAAAACTTTTTATAGTCTTAACCCTCACTTTGTCTTTCCATCTTCCCCAGAAGGTAAGGAACAAAGCACAGCCCTCAACTCACAGGGGAAGAGAGCAGCCCAGGCACTTTGGGGACTCTGCAACACATTTCTCATTCCTGGTTTAGTTTGTTTCTGCCAACACTTTCCTATTCACACTCAACGCATTAAAAACAAACAAACAAACAAACAAAAAACAAAAACAAAAGCAAAAAAAAAAAAAAACAGTTGCACTCTTTGAGACATGAGGAATGTAAAAAATGAAGAATCTGCCTGCCCATTAACAGCTCAAGGAGATGTCAAGCAGGTAAGGAGGGAAAGAAGAGAGGAAGCAACGTTTGCAGTGCATCCCAACAGGTGCCATTGTTTATGAGCTTCATGGGAGAATAATGAAGGGGTCAGCTGTGGCCACAACAGTTAGGAAAAGTGAGGAATTAGCATTTAAACAGATCTTTTCCTCAGTCTTTTCAGACCCCCTGTTCAATGTCTCCATCCTATGCTATAAAATCTGTCAATGCCTGGGGTCTTGCTCCCAAAGCTCATGTCTTTCCATTGGAAATTTCTTCTTCTTCTTCTTGTTCTTCTTGTTCTTCTTGTTCTTCTTGTTCTCCTCGTTCTTCTTCTCGTTCTTCTTCTTCTTCTTTTGTTCTTCTTCTTGTTCTTCTTCTTGTTCTTCTTCTTGTTCTTCTTCTTGTTCTTCTTGTTCTTCTTGTTCTTCTTGTTCTTGTTCTTCTTGTTCTTGTTCTTCTTGTTCTTGTTCTTCTTGTTCTTGTTCTTCTTGTTCTTGTTCTTCTTGTTCTTCTTCTTGTTCTTCTTGTTCTTGTTCTTGTTCTTGTTCTTCTTCTTCTTCTTCTTCTTCTTCTTCTTCTTCTTCTTCTTCTTCTTCTTCTTCTTCTTCTTCTTCCTCCTCCTTCTTTCCCTCCTCTTCTTTTCTTCCTTCTTCATTTTTTTTTTTCTGATTAGTCACCACCTACCTATCAGCTCTTTCCCATGTATGTATCTGGGTTCCTCTAAATGGATTCTCAACTTCTAAACACTTCCTAGTGTTTTAGTATAATATTTTCTATAACTAGATCATCAACTGCTAAATGCCTCTATTTTTTTAAGAATCATGTTTATGCTTTTTATTGTCCATTTCCAGATAAGATATCTATAGTCATGTGTGTTAAGTTCTTCCAATCTTTTGTGTATAGGTCATTTTTCAAGGTGAATTGTTGTATTTTATATCATGCCTTAGCTCAAATGGTGATGATTTTTTTTAAAGATAATATCACAATATACTAGCCTAGCATGGAGATTCACATCTTTAGTCCCAGCACTTAGGAGGATCTCTGAGTTTAAGACCAGCCTAGTCTACCCAGTGAATTCTTGTACATCTATGCCTAAATAGAGAGACCCTATCTCAAAAATCCAATAAATAAATACACCACACTATACTAAGTATATTTAGAATTTCCAGTGATTATATGGTTCCATTAAAAGTTTTGAGCCTGGTGAGATAGTTCAGTGGATAGAGTGATGCAAAAGCCTAAGGCCATGAGTTCAATTTCCAGAACCCATGTAAAGGCAGAAGATTGAGCTGATTCCACAAAATTGTCCTCTGACCTCTATGTGCATATCCACCCACAATAATAATAATAATAATAATAATAATAATAATAATAATAATAGGGTTTGTGAGGAGATGGCCCAGCTCTTCAGACCATGTGATGCTCTTACAGAGGACCCAAGGTCAGCTCTTATTACTTATTCTGGGTGAGACATAGCCATGGGTAACTCCAGATACAGGGACTCCAAGGCCCTTAAAATGTTTTTTAAAGCAGATTGTTAGTGGGTAGTGAGTTTTTTTAGTGTTGAGAGAAATGAACGTGTTTGAAAGAAACATTGTGGGCAGAGAGTGGGATGGTGTGCATTCAGCAGCATCTGCAGTCAGTGGAATTACTATAAACATACTGTGCAGAAGAGAGATTGGTTTTTTTAGTCTTGAAATTGGATGTGAGAGATATAAAGCCTGTGACACTGCTGTTCAAGACTAAGTTCACTTGTGTGAGTATAGAAGACTGCTCTTTCCCAAGGCTTCCCCACATTGGCTCAATAGCATCCATGCTTTCCTCCATGGTATTTGAGGAAAGCCTGAGCCTGGACCATCTTCTTTCCATCATTTAAAGCAAAGAATACATTCATATAAAATTGGGCTAAAGGGAGAAATTCTATCTCAGAGGAAGCTTGCTTGCCCAAAAATAATCAGTCAAAGTTGACCCACTGTCCTGTTTAGGGAAAGTTCAATCCATCTGTTGAGATTTGGACTCTCTGTTCCACTCATTGTTCACAGTATTTTAAAGTCATTTTATAGCATAAGAATTTGAAAAATTAGGGTATATTTTGCTTATTCTTGACAACTTCATATGTATATAATGTAACTTGATCATATCTACCCCAACTCCCCTCTTCAACCCCCCAATTTCCAACATGTCTCCCTCCCCATTTGTGTTTTCATGTTGATTTTTGTAACTCAGTAATTCCAACTGATGTATAAATTCTATCTTGACAAATACTAATAAAACATTAATGAAGACAAAACAAGAGTTACCCTTTGCTGATACTTGAAATTGTCAAGTTTATACATGACTTTCTCAGCCGATAGATTAGCATCATGGAGCAGTATAGTTAGCTCTTTAAAATCATACAGAAAACAGCATCATACTTCACTAAGAAACCTTATTTTAAGAATTACATGGAGTACAAAAATGTATAAGAAGAAAATGTCCTGGTTACTTTTATATTGCTATGATAAACTTCATGACCCAAAGCATCTTGGGTTGATATGACTTACAGTTCAGGCTACCACTCATTACCATGAAGTCAAGGCAGAAACTGAAGCAGGAGCTGTGGCCAAACATGGCAGACTCTTTTGGGGATGATGCTGCCACAGTGCAGAGAATGTCCCATAGACATGTCCACAAGCCAATCTGACCTGGGAAATTCCTCAACTGATGTTCCCTCTTCCCACATGACTCTAGCTTGTGTCAAGGTGATAATAAAAACTAACCAGTATAGAAAACATTTGTAAAAATGCTGGGTTTACCATTTTGTCAAGTAATCAGAGAATCTGTATATCAGAGAAACTGCTTTCTATGTGGGCTGTAGAGGGATGGCAATTTCTTCACACCTTCTCATGTAATAAGTAGAAAATTATGGGAGATACAAATGAGATGTTTAAAAATACTGGAGTCTGGTGTCATGGCCCATTAATGACATACCGTTTTTGTAAGAAACCTCATAAGCACAAGCTCAGGCTATAGTGGAGACAAGCCACAGGAGACTGGAGACAAGTGAGACAGATTTCCTTTTCAGTTTGCCTACATATCATATATACAAATACACATTTTCATCTGGTCTTTTCAAATCCTCACTCATAATGCTGTTTATTGACCTGAAGTGCTTTTTAGTGAAATTAAGGGCAAGTGGTCATGGTTGCCTCTCTGGAGTACTTAAATTCCTGAATGAAAGTCTTTGTACCTGGTTAGGACCAGATCTTTGCTTCAAAACAATATAGTTACAAGATTTAGAAGGACTAATTTTAATTTTACTTAAATAAATTTTTGTGATGATGTCTAGAAAAATACATCAATTACTTTAACTTCTTTGTAGTTTCACATATTAGCTTAAATATCCAGTGCAAATCAGAGGGTGATCATTTTTAAAAGCTGAAATAAAATTTGTTAAATAATTCTATACTGAAATCAATTTATTATAATTGGTTCTACTTTAACAGTTTCACTGGACTACATGACCACTGTCTCAATAACTTGAGTTTATTTTTTGTTCCAACCCCTAATTATTTTAAATATTAAACAGCATGACCCTCAAGCAATAAATTAGAACAATAATTTAACATTTTTCTTATGATTTTTCAAGACAGAGTTTCTCTATATGGATAGGCTGGCCTCGAACTCACAGTTTTCTACCTGCATCTACTTCCCAAGTGCTGGGATTAAAGTTGTGTATCACCACTGCCTAACATAATTTGACTTTTCTTAACAAATAATACAACAATAGACAAGAAATTTAAAAAAAAATCCAGTTTGAAGTTATACTTGACATATTTGTTGCCTCTAAGATTTATTTTTCTATGGTTTTTATGTTTCAAATATAAAAACAGAAAATCTACTTTTGCAACTATATCCAACGTTTCTCAGTTCTTTCTCACTCAGAAACCACAGCTAAATCCACAGCCTTGTTAGAGAGCAGGGAAAGTTAGCCAGTTTCTACACAGAAGCATCTTACAGTCTCGGTAACTATGGAAAAGTTCTACTGACTGTGGTTGGAAATGACTTCATATCTGTGTGAGCTTCAGAGCTCAGGTTTTGCGTATCAGGGAAGCCCATGTGCTGAACACTTCCTGGCTTATTCATAACAGTGTTCTATCTAGAGGACCAGGAAAGAATCCAAGAGACAATACAAACCAAGAAGCAGGACTGTCCCACAGAGCTAGGGAGAAGAGGAGGCCTCTGTGACCAGTCACTGTTTCCCATGTGTTAGGCTAGAGAGTTCACAGGCACACTTTATAGCTATTGAAATGGTGTTTTAGTCCAGAAATCTATTAGAAGCAATCTTATGTCCCAGCATACAAGGACTTACGAGGCAATGTAGCATATAATTATACAATGATAGAATGTGTGACATTTCCAAATTATACAGAGTTACAGCAGGGGCATATAATGGAGATGGCTGATGTGTTGTGATAACTGTAGGACTTAACAGGAGGGAGATGGGGAAAGGGTGCTTGTGAGCCAGTTTAGGGCCTGACACACGGTACTTAAATGCACTCCCCACTTAGATGTATAGCCAAACCATAGCTCAGGTCTCCATTCAGGTTACAGAACACTTTATATCTTAGGAGTCTATTTTAACAGCCACCATAAAGGCTCAGATTACCTCATAAAAGCAAAATAGTCAGTCATAGGAAGTTACTCAGAAAGACATGAGCCAGCTACCGTTTTGACATCTTTGATGTGGTTCTCTATGCCCAAGAACAGCATTTTCAGAACACAGAACAGAAACAAAACCACAAAAGTAAACTCAACTGGCCTGTGACAAAAGAACAGATGTCATATAAAGAAGAAAAAGTTAATCTTCCCAACAAATGATGCTAGAACAGCTGACTACAGCTACAAGGGAGAATGGGTTTAGAGACAGGTTCTAAACCCTTCAGACAGTAGCCCATGTGGAGCACAGAGTTAAATGCATAACTCAAAGCCAAGATACTGCCACAGCATGTTGTTAAAAAAATCTAGATGAAATTTGCCAATGACATTTTAGATACAGCACCAAAGTCACAATGCATGAAGGAAAAGAATCAAAAGCCAAACCTCATTAAAACTTAACTTTCTGGTCAGCAAAAGACTATGTTAAAGAAATTGAAAGAAAAGCCATAGGCTGGAAAGGAATATTTACAAAAGACAAATCTTATAAGGGGCTGATTTTCAAAATACATAAAGAAGTCTTTGATCTCAGTGGTAAGAAGAGGAGAAATGTGCTTCAGCTTGAGGTATTACCCCATTTGCTATACACCAACAAAAGTGTATATGAAAGGTTTTTTATATACTATAAGTCATCAGTCAAATGTGAAATAGATTTGTAGGTTACTACTGTCCACTGCTGAGATGGCCACAATCAGAACTGATGACCCTTGATACTGAGGAAGATCAAGTCATCAGAGATATTCCTTTATTGCTGATGGAGATGAAGTCTCATACCTACTTTTCAACCAATTTGAAAGCTCCTAACAGTATTCATTATGCCCTTACTGCAGAATCCAGCAATTACAGTACTTGAGATGAAAGGTTATGTCCTTACAAAAGCCTGAAAGTGTTCTGTTGTGGAATGTTTGTTTTATCTATGCAAAGTTTATATGCTTTGTTTAACTATGTAAAGAAGTGTTGCATTTGTTTGTATTGCAGAATATTTCTTTAACTATGTAAAGGTGTTTTGCATTTTTTAAATTATGTTAAGATGTGTTGCTTGCCTAGGGTACCTGATTGGTCTAATAAAAAGTTGAGCAGCCAATAGCAAGGGAGGAGGTATAGGCAGGACTTCTGGGATGGGAGGTTAAGTAGGAGGAGGAATTTAGGCTCAGAGAAGAAAGATAAAGAAATACCAGGGAAATTTCAGATACACACCTAGAGCTAGCCATCAGGACACAGAGGGAGCAAGAAAGTAGAATGTACAGAAAAAAAGAAAGGTAAAAAGCTCCAAGGCAAAACATAGAGGAATAGAAACAGGTTAAATTAAGTTAAAAGAGCTAGTGGGACAAGCCTAAGCTAAGGCCAAGCATTCATAATGAATAAGTCTCCATGTATTTATTTGGTAGCTGGTTAGTAGCCCAAAGAAAATTCCAACTACAGTGTATGGTGATAGCTATTTTTATTCATAAGTGTTTAAGCCTAGAGGCAGCTAATAGGCCTGCTAGCAAGTATATGAATAATGGATTTTTGATACACTCAGACAACAGAAATATTACTCAGCATCAAAAAGAAATGAGCTAAGAGGATATAAAGAGATACTTATAATTTTTAAATAATCACACATTTGATCCAACCTAAACAAAATGCTCAAGAAAGAGGGTTTCCTTGCCACCCCCACACCACAGACATTTTCTTAGTTTATGTTCTTCCTTTCCCATGTTTATTTTTAAAGTATCTAAACATGTGTGAATAGAGTGATTATTTCACTACAGACAAGAAGATATTCTTTTATTCCTTAAGCTCTCCCCAGCTCATTGAATCATTTGCAGAGAGGATCTGCTTCCATTATCTGCCCCTTGGTGCTCTAATGTAGATGCTGTCTCCCCAGGTCCTCTGGAGTTAGGGCTTAAATTCTCCTAAAGAGAAGAATAATCTCTTAAACTCCATTTAATTATGTAATGGATTACTTAGAAATAAAAGTGTGAACTTGTCTGTGTTTGCTATTAGCTGCTAATACAACAGAATTGTTACTTGTTTTGTGGTTCGAGTTGTTTCAGACAAGTGCATGAGTCCCATTCTATGCTTGGCTTTTAACCACTTCCTCAGAACTCTCCAGCTCATCTTGCATTATGCCTTCCATGTTGTATAGGCACATAAAACATTACATATTTTGATGTTTATAGAATTATTTGCAAAAGCAATATAAGTTTTCATTTTACAAAAGTAGTGTAGATGGGGCTAGAGAAATGGTTTGGCAGTTAAGGGCTGTTCCTTCCCTCACCAAAGACCCAGGTTCCACTCCTAGACTCACCTCAGGAAATTCTATTTCTTGTTTAGCAAAATATTCTCATATTGACAATATGTGACCATTTACAAGGGATCAGGTTTGTTTACTTATTAATCAATGTTGTTGAGAATATTTTGAGGCTTCCTGGGAAAGTATGTTTTATCTTGAAATTAGTCTACATAAAGTATTATTGGTATTATTAAATAACACTCAACATGTTTAGAGTTGATAAAAGGTGAGAATTTAGCAATATTAGTTTCCTTACATTAAACTCTCAGATGATCTACTTAGACTATCTAGTTGAATTTTTATGATAAGTCATCAAATGAACAACAAAAACAACAAATATGTCCTTATTGATCAGAGCCTCAAAAAGACTGCCATTTTCCCAATGCCATCTAATTTATAGTGAATCCCCACTGCAGGTTCTCATAGACAACTCCACAATATCAATTTCAGAAATTGCTTATTGAGGTTAAGATGGCTTCTCAATGGAAGATAAAACACGTGTCTGATATAGGTTTAAAAAGCTAAAAGTTCTGGCTGAAACACTAGACATAATGTAAGGACATCTCATTATTCCCTGAGCTGGCCACATCACCTTAGTTAAGCGTAATTTCTTTTAGATGGAAATTCCCCTTCTCCCTTCCATCTGCTGTTCTCTGTTCATGCTCTGGGACCACCAGATCCTCTCCTTGACCTCACACCCAGCTCAGACTCTGACTTTTCAGGTACCTTCCCTCCTTCACTGTGTCTGCTTCTCTGGTTGATGGATTCATATCACCTTGGCATCCAAGCTGTGTTACTTTAAAACAATTCTACTTCTCCACATTCCCCACAAATGCATGTACCTACATGCATTTTGAAATACAGATTCTCTTAGTATACATGTGACAGGACTGTATTTCTCCAGAAAAAGAGAAGTTTCTATTGTTTTGCCTGGTACATTTCTGAGGATTGAGTGTTTTCTCCTCCTTCTTCTTCCTTCTCCTTCTACTCCTCCTCCTTCTCCCTCTCTTTCTCCTTCTTCTCCTTTTCCTTCTCCTTCTTCTCTTTATTCTACTTTCCATGCCTGGCATGGTTAGTGACTGCCTGATCCCCAGGTAACATCTATAACAAGATTCTATAAATATCCATGGACTGAACAGATGGATGGATGGATAGATGTTAAGGCCCATGACATCATTTGAATTCTAATTTAATAATAGATGGCTTAGTTTTAGTTTCAGTGTGGCTTTGATACAAGATGGCTCATGATAGTTAATATTATAATCTGTTTTCTCAAGGAGTTATAAAAATACTCCCCAGTACTACCTTTTACAGAGGGGAAAGTATGTAGCAAGAGTATGACATCAGAAAGAAGAAGGTGATTTTCACCTGTGGAGTAAATGATTTCTAGGTGTCTATTTTCCTTTGTGAATTACCCACAATTGTGTTTATATATGTTTTCTGAGATTACTGACATTAGGTCTGTTCCCTGTAGAGACAGGAGGGGAATCTGGGAGAGGGTGAGGCCATGGTGAGCATACAGGATGGACAGTTTTCATCTCTCATCTTCAGAGGCTCCTCAGAGACCATGTATCCTGACTCTTCCCCTATTAAGAACAAGGAACACCTGAAAATGTAGTAACTCAAATTGTCAGGTGACCAAGGCATTGCTGTTAGTTCAGACTGAGCAAGGCAACATGGGAGTAAAAGAGAGACTGAGCTCTACAGAAGCAGTGTAACCTTTAATCAAAATAACAGAACAGCAGTCTCTGCAGGAGTAGAGACTGTGTGGCTTGGCATGGGAGGACTGGGGATTTTATAGGGTAGAAGCAGAACTTTTGGCTGGGAAGAGTCCATCTTCAAGCCTGTCCGACATTCTTAAGGGGTAGATACCAATGGAGTTTGGTATGTTTACCTTACCTTATCAAAGCTTCCCGGATCCTAACATACTGCAGAAGCTGTTATCAGTGTGTCAACTTTCCTGTCTGGAATTTCTCATTCCACCCGAGGCTTTTAGATTGTTAACTCATCACTCACTTCTTCTGTCCTATGGAAGGAGCAGTATCAGGCTTCACACCTGGGGAACATGGGGATGGGAAAAAAACAAGCAGGTATCTGGCGCTTTATCTTCTCAATTTTGCCTGTAGGAGGAAAACACACATGTTGCCTTTGCTCCTTATCTAAATCTCATTATGGAAGATTTTCTCAATCAGGTGCTCTCCTCTTTGGGCTGTTTTTTGGCCTTGGTTTAAGCTTAGGTTCCAGCCCTACATTAACTTAAGAGGATGTGTTAAATCCCGTGTCTCTGAGATTCCTAAGGGCCATAGATGATCTTCAGCCTCCACAGGAAGAGATCATATGTGAGTTTGCTGAAAACTGCAGATACAGAGTGGCTACCATAATGGTCAGAATGTGAAGAGGGGGGATGTCTACATCCCTTAGACAATTTAGGGTTCCTCCTCTTAAAGGTGTGGGAGGTGGGGCTCCTGCCTCTTAGTAAATATACCATGTGCCTGCAGTCAGGCTGCCCTCTGATCCCAGGGTTGGCGATTAACATTCATCAGATAGGGAGGGTGTGGAGTCTGCTTGACCTGTGAGGTGGGAGCACCTGATGTAAAATTGTATGCACATCATATGGAGGGTAATGAATATTCTCCTCTTCATATTCCTGGCCACTAGAGAAAAGCTGGAAACAAAAGCTAAATGTTCTGCGCATAATTTACACCCTCGCTCCTATCCCTCTCAAAAGAAATCTCCTACCCTATTTTTTAACTTCCATCTTTCTTTCTCTTTTCTTGATTAAACTTGGCTCTTTCCCACAGTGAGTGCCATAGAAACCCAACTTCCATCCAGCAGTGGGATGGATAATTTTAGGGATGATGGACTGTAAACACATCTTTCATACAGCTTTCCTCTCCTTCCTGGGCAGTCCTCACTGACAGGGACCACCCAGGGCCACTGGTTTTGTTTCTGTTTTTTGTTTTGTGATACTCATTAATCATTAAGAAAGTTTCATGCAGGGGTTCAGGGGTTATTATTGCTTACCCTAAGTTTGGGATTCCTGGCATTTTTTTTTTTTTTTTTTTGGTGACCCTATTCTGTGGGCTGGCCTACTTGTACAAGGAAATTCATGCAGCTGAAAGCTCTGGCCTGCTAGAAAGTGAAGTGGGGATTTGGGCTGGGAAGTGGACTGAAGGTTGTTTTTACTGTTTTAATCAGTTCTCTCCCATCTGGATGCAGCTAACCACTAAGCTTACCTTTATTTACCTCCTTGTAGGCCTGGTTCTCAGGAGTGGACTCATCAAAGCACCATTTTAAAGGTGGCTCAGGTGCAAGGCTTCTTTCTCTAGTGCTGTTTGCTCTTTGTGGAAAGATTACCCATAAACATGTCTGCCTATTCCAACTTGGGGTCTAGGGGACATCTAAGACTATACAGGGAAGAAGGGGCTTTTCTTCTGTAATTACTCTGAGAGTAACCATGTTCTAAAATTGCTGGGAGGGCTGGCTGAGTTCACAGCAGAGCTGCTCTTGGCTAGGTTCCGTATTGATCTGTCACTGATTCCAGGGCACAGCAGTTTCATTTACTTATTGTTCACACAGACAACCCTCTGCTTCTGCCTCCTGAGTGCTAGGATTAAAGGCGTGTGCCGCCGCCACCACCACCCAGAAGTATCCTGAGATTTTTTTACATATTATGAAGTAGTTTTATTTTCTCTTGAGCTTTTTCAGTTATGCAAACTATGAGGAAGGAAGTGTCTTGACCGTGCACAGTAAAGTCTCCCCAGGTAAGGATCTTGTGTTCTAGGTTAACCTTTTTTTGGTGTATGCACCACACCACAAATGAAACAGTTAATCCCAGGGATCAAGAGTAAGACTACATCCACAGTTTAAAGACAATTTTGAAGCAAGCTTTAATTAAATACTGGCCAGGTAGATGGGCTCTGGCCAGGTTGAGACCCAGGTTCCTCCTGGGAAATGGCCCAGAATCAAGTATGGCAAGGGCTTAAGAAGGAAAACCCATGATTCATTGCATTTCCCATCAGGTCCAATTAGGGGCAAACAACATACATCCTGAACTACCTCTAGCCTGTGAACCTCCTGCCCACATGTGATCAAGTACATCCAGTGCATATGGGACAAACAAACTTGTTTAGGGGAATTAAAAACATGTGGTTTGTTATCTCCCATGAACAATATCTCCAACATTTAAGGAACTATCTGTCCTTGGGGAAGAGGCTTGCACATCAGAGGCATTTTTGTTTCATGGACCTCTTAAGCATAGTAATTAATCTCAAACTGTAACTTTGACTCTCACAGAAACATAAGCACTGTTGATGGGGAATATTCTAGACTTTCTAGCAATAGAAATTAGATCCTCAGGATGCTTCACATGAAGAGCTTCACAGAGCCTGTCCCAATCCTGCAGAGTCTCTCTCCTCATAGTTGTTTGGAAGAGCTGATAGGCCACACCCACTCCTGAAGCCTTTCTTCTCTCTGCTCTCACAAAGGACCAAATGTCACTCCCATACCTCTTCTAGGAGTTGGAGGCAGACTGACTAAAGTCATGTGACACAGGTCCCATATTAAGTTGTTTTACCCAAATTCAGTGTCTTTTATTATTAATGAGTTAGCTGTCTTAACTCAGGCCCTTTGTCCATCCAACATGGAGGCGGGCATGGGAAGGACAGGAAGGAGCCATGAGGCAGGGATTTTATTGGGAGGAGCAAGCAGAGTGACTTGAGGTACACAACAGTCTCAGGATTGGTACACGACCAGGTTTGGATGACTGTCCTGTGTTGATTGGGCCTATAGACCCTCCCAGGGTGGTTGCTATGCTAACTTCTGATTGGTTCCTTGCCATGTGGAGGGCATCTGGTTTGGGGCAGCTCCTGTAAGGTCAGAAGGCTGGACACTAAGCACATGTGCTGAGTCAGGGGCCTTTGTCTTTGCTCAGGCTCTTCTGTAGCCTGTATTGGCTGCTAAAGCAGAGCTTTTGTTAAATTTTAAGTGGAAGTTCTTATTAACCACGTGGGCGCCATTTGTAACAAGTACGGTTTTTCTGCCTGCCACAGCTGGTCTTGTCCCGCTGCCGCGCCAGCCCCAAATAACACACAGAGACTCTGCATTTGATATAATGTTGTTGGCCAGGTACTAGTTTTTTATTGGCTAGCTCTGTCTTAGTTATTAACCCATTTCTGCTGATCTATGTATTTCTCTTACCGGGGAGCTGGCGGCATACTGCTTTCTTCAGACTCTCCATCTTGACTCCTCCCTACTACTTTCTATTTCCTCCTTGTCTCCTAGTCCCTCCTATCTTCCTTTCCTATTGGCCAACAGTGCTTTATTATTAACCAGTATGAGAAACATATACAGAATGACATCTCCCATCAGTCTAGTCCCTTCAAAGTAAATCTGCTTCCTTGGTGTGGGCCCTATACTGGAAACCCTTTTACTTCAGACTCCAGCCTCCTAAATAAATCAGCCTCTTGCCTCACCAGTGCTAAACCCCACACTATTCTTTCCCTCTCCAAACCTGACACATAGGAGCTTTGGGAATTATTGGCCATATATCTCTGAAGGAAATGTAGAGTCCTAAGTGGGAGCCAAAAAATCATAGGGGTACTTAAGTGCTGGTCGAAAAAAGAAACTTCCTAGAGGCAGGAAAGTGCAGTAGATGGAAGAGTACCTGTATGAGCCTGAAAACAGGTGTCACAATGGAAATGATTTTGTATGCCAGATAAGGAAAGCTTAAGCAGTAATTATAAGTAATTACATCCCTTTGGAAATACAATTTGTTTGGTTCTTCAAGAAATTACTTTTCCCAAGGTTGGGCATTTAGACAAAAGCAAGCATTCATTCGCACAGGGACTTGAAGAAAGTTCCTGATTACTACAAGGAGAGTCATTCTCCTTATTTCTGATAAAAGCGACATAAGGGTCTCCATTAGTATATGACTGTGGTGCTGACTAACTTGTCAAGGTCTGGACTCCTCCGTCCCTGCTTGCATAGTTCCACCCCAGTTCACAAGCTCCCTTTCTCCTGTTCCCATAAAACCCTGGAAAATGTTCCCCTGTTTCTTTTCTTTGCTTTCCTGGGAGGCAGCCTTGGCAGTCTGGAATAAACTTTTCCCTTTTCAACCATAGAGTGGCTATTTTGGTTTCTTTACTTCAACCATTTTTCATTCATTATTCTGGGTAATGTTTTGCCATCTTGACACAAGCTCAGGCCATCTGGGAAGAAGGTGTTATATTTCACAAGAGGGACCTGGGTGGAAGACCCACAGCTGGGCAGCCTTGCAGACAGAACTTATGATGGAGGTTTTACTGGGGGAAGGGAAGGGAATGGAAGAAGGGAGAGGGGGGTTGAGGAATGGACTGGGAGAGGAAGAAGAGGAAGCAGAGGAAGAAGGGGTAGGTGGAGTTCTGCCTTTTAAAGGGACCACACAGTGGGCCAGGACACTGTCTGCCAAGAGTGCAGGGGTGATTAACTCTGCTGGGTTTCCAAGGGGCAGGGCCAGGTATGCCTGGATGCTAACAGAAGGAACCTCAACTAAGAAAAAGCACCATCAGATGGGTTGTAGGCAAGTCTTTGGAGGCATTTTTTTTGATTAATGATTGATATGGGAGGGAGGGTAGCCTATAGGAAGGTGGTCCTGCTGGTCTGCAGAAGAACTCAGAGACAGCTGGTAAGAAGCATTCTCCATTGCCTCTGTCTCAGTCCCTATCTCTGGTCTCCAAGTTCCTGCCTTGAGCTCCTGCCATGATTGCCTAATGATGGACTATAACCTGTAAGGAAATAAACTATTTCCTTTCAGAGTCACGTGTGTCAAAAACCAGGAAGAAACACTGAAACGTTTCAAGGTAAAACTTTATTTTATGGCCAGGCCAAACTTGCTGTCTCTCAAAAGTAGGACACTGAAGAGACCCTGACTAAAAGCTGGGAAGCCTTTGCATAGTCAAGCTCAAGCCTGAGGCACATGGCAAGTGATTATAAAAATGGATTAAAAAATAGCCATCAGCCAATTCTCAGACTGACCATTTTATGGTCAGTCAGTTCTCAGAACATACCATAAATCAATGGAAACAATTTATAATGTATAAATCATAAGATTATAGACAAAGAACATTTGAAAAGAAAACAAGTTGACCTTTTTCAGGGTATTTGATCCACACTGTGAAACATGAGACTGTTAGTAAAATCATTATTGGCTCAGGAGTGGTACCAGCAACTAGTTGACAGGAATTAGGCATAGAGAGGAAGGGCCAGGAAGAGGATAGGGATGCCCAGGAAGGAGTAGGGAGTAATTTGGAGTTTTATGGTCTTTTACAGACAGGGGTGGGATGGCTGAAGAGACACTCTCTTGCTAGGTCTCCAATCAAAAAAAAAAAAAAAAAGGAAGCTAGTTGCTTCTTGGCCTCTCTGATATAGCAGGTTTTCAGCCCAACATCCGACTCTTGAATCTTTATTGGTAAATAGAATTATAGACACTTATTTAAAAACTGCATTTGGTAGCAGTGGCAGAGCTAGTGCCAGTGTGACTGGAAGTCCCAACAGGCTGTGACCTGAGCAAGAGGCACTGACAGCAGGGCTGTGGAGGCTTAGATGGTAGCTGAAACATCAGTAAATGCAGATGCAGTCATTAAGCAGTCCTTTTTTGGCCCAAAGGAAAAGGAACGACAACAATAAAATGGAGTTAGCTGGCCCTTATCATTCCCTGTTGTGGAATATTAGTTTAAGATGTATTACCTCTGTTTTTGCTGTGGAACATTTATTTAATGATGCAAAGATGTGTTGCATTCTTTTATGTTGTAATTGTTTACCTCAGTGAAGCTATGTTACTTTGCCTGCCTAAAACACCTGATTTTGGTCTAATAAAGAGCTGAACGGCCAATAGCTAGGCAGGAGGAGGGATAGGCAGGACTGTGAAACAGTGAGAACAAATAGCAGGAACAGAGAAAAGAAGAGCTAGGAGCAAGTAAAGGAGGAGAGAAGGGCACCAGGGGCCAGCCACCTAGCCATAAAGTCAGCCAAGGAGTAAGAAGGAAATAAAGATATGTAGAATAAAGAGAGGTAAAAAGCCCAGAGACAAACATAGTTAAAGAGAAACAGGTTTAAAAAAAAAGCTGGCTAGAAACAAGCCAAGCAAAGGCCAGATATTCATAAGTAAGAAATATCTCCATGTATCTATTTGGGGGCTTGGTGGTGGGCCCCCAAATAGGAATAATCCCCAATCAACTATAGTTCCAAACTCATGTTTAGGGAGACCTCTAAATCATTAGAGAGCATCACCTTTAAGGGGAATTGGTCTCAAACTTTCACAGTGGCTTCTCAGAACCAAAGTTTATTAGCATTGAATCCTTGATTTACAGATTTTATAGCTGCATTCCAAAGACATGGCCCACAAGTGAGAGTGAGTAAAATAAATAATAAAGTACTTAAGAAGGTGCCAAGAAGGGTAGTTAACCATGGGGACCAGAAAAATAGGGACTCACAGCAATTTTGATTATTTGAACATTAACTGTTTTCTTTCCTTAATTTTTTAACTAGACTCAAATTTTCTCTGACTAATCCTGAGTGATTCACACACACACACACACACACACACACACACACACACACACACGCACACACAAAACACCATTGTTCTCTGAGAGCCATGCAGGATACCCCATTGTTGTATGAGGAGGGGGCAAGTCCCCTTCTGTTCTGTAATATGACCTCTGGCAGGGAGTGCAGAGAGAAAGTCAAATAGCTGATGGATGTTTCCAGCTCAGAGAAATCCTACTCAATCTGTTGACTCAAAGCCAGTTTTGATCACCAATGACAAGTGCATAGGTTTCCTACCCCCACCAATCCTGATATCCGCAACCTTACTACCATGGGTACCAACACCTGGACTGCACTGGTTAGTCAAGATTGGTGCAAAAGTCCTGAATGTTCTCCACCTCCTTCTCCTGAATAGTAATACATTTGAGGAATCAGATAAATGTTAGTAAATCTGGGCCCACTTTCAGGGTATGCCAATTAGCATTACAGGTATCCATTTTGTCCCCTATGCCATGGAGTTTCCTTTTGACTTAGCATTTCAGCCTATTGGGAGATAAGGGAATTTGTGTTTTCTTCTGTAACTACTTCCAGCTGAAACAAGAGAATCATTCTCAGGGTCCAGGAAAGCTGAAATGCCTCTTAAAGGCTTAGAGGGGATTTGGGGAACAGGTATTCTTCAGAAGCGTCTGGTTAGCTGACACAGCTGAAGAAACAGGGAGCAATTACATAGTTTGGACTGGTTTACAGCAATGTTCAGTAATTTTAGAGCTCAATGGTTTGTTCACAGGTGATTCTGGGACGGTGTCTGTCAGCCAATCTGCTGAGACAGATATAGACTAGGGATAGAAGTTAAAGTTTAAGACTTAAAGGAATATCTTAAGTTAGGACCTCTCAGGTCCATAATTTTAGTAATTGGGAAAGGAGGTGGGGGTGGCTGTCTCAAGACCCAGAAAAGGACATCCCATCATCAGGAATAGACAGCTGGGGAAACTCAGACTGTGCTTATCTAGAGTCCATTTGAAATATGCCAGATGGATCCAAGACTTATGATTCCTTTGACTCCCTAAAATTTACATGGATTTTTAGTTCACAAAAGGAGATATAAGTTCTAGATAGTTAGCATTAATCTGTACTGAATTCCACATTGTAAAACAGCTGGAATAGATTTATGACTTTGAGTCCTAACAAAAGCTATAGGCGGCAGGCAGATCTCTGAGTTTGTGATCAGTCTGTTCCATAGAATGAGGCCTAGGACATCCAGGGCTACACAGAGAAACCCTGTCTCAAAAAACAAAACATAACAAAAAAACAGGTACATTTCTCTCTGTCTGGAGAGCTCCTAACCCAATGATAAGTACATTTAAGTCTTTGTTTACAAGACAACCAAAGGGAATTTAAAAGCTTGAGCTTGTGACTGAATAGTGAGCAGCCAGTACCCTACCAGCTTATCAGAACTCCATTGAGTAATGTTAAAACTCTGAACCTTTGAAATCTTAGTATAACAATAGCATAAAAAAAATCCCCATTTTATATATCTTAAATCACTTTCTTTATCAGAACTTACATTTCCTATCTTCAGGTCTTATCTAAGAACATTTTTGCCATCTAATTGTTTATCAAAGACATGAGTAGTCATTATTGTGAGCAATCATTGTAAGACACCTGAAACTTGTTAATCCTTTATTCTGAATCCTGTTAGCAAAGGCAACCTTGTCTGACTTTCCTTATCAAGAGATCTAGTAGCTTTAGATGAACTAAGAAGGTGGCTTCAGTCTTGGGGAAAGGAGCAGGTTGCTTGCTGCTGCCAAATGGACAAAGCTACTGTTATCCTGTTCATCAATCCCCTCAGAGATCTGAAGAGGGTAAATTATAGTAGGAAGTATAATCCAAATGGCCTGTGTATCAATCAAAATGACAGAGTCTAGTCCATTACCTAGTCATCCTAGGCCATTGGGGTCTCCATGACATTAGGGGCACAGGTGACAGGACAGCATCACTTTTCAGCTGCCAGACCCAGAAGAGGAGAGGCTTTCCAGTGGAGGAGGAGCATGGTGGTGGTGTTGCAGACTGACTTTGCTATATGTAGGCAAAGTAGAGCAATCAACTTTCCAGTGTCCTGCTTGTCCACAGTTAAGGCCAGAAACTGGAGGCAGGTGAGGCATTGGGCCCATCTTGCTGAGTGGTTAGCATTATCAAAACCCAGGTGGAGTCATCATAGTGCCCCATAATCTTCTTGGAGACCTTAGGGGATCACTGCTAGGAGCTGGGGTCTCTGTCACAGTAAGCTTAAACATCTTAAATGTCATAATTAGCAGATCTCTGACATGTTTGAGGACCATTATCTATTAAGTAAAAAAGGTTAAAGTAAGGTTAAAAAAAAACCTTGTTTTTTTATTTTTAGTTACTTGCTTTAGACTATACCTTGAAAACACAAAAATTAGGGTAAATAAAACTTCTTCCCATAATTAATTTAATTACAACAGTACTTAGCTGACTATAAATACAGCTATGAATATATTAAAAAGTTGGATCTTCTATGAGGTCACTGAACATAATTATCTTTAATAGTTTATAATAAGTTAGTAGCTTAATCCCTGTTAAGTTTAACCTTAGAACATGACAATTTCTGAACTGGAGCCTTTTAAATATAAAAATAAACCTTTAACTCATAAATACAGTTCACAGAGAGACTGGGAACTGTCTGGATCCCCTTGTAGTATACCATTACATAATATAACAGGTTCTTACATGGCTTGATTTACCAAAATAGCTACAGCTTTACAATGTTTCAAAATAAGGAAGTTTGACACCCTTTCTTAAATCAGGCTCTGTTAGCCTGAGGAGAGATTAGGTAAAGAGAATGCTTTTGCCAGAGCAT
This sequence comes from Phodopus roborovskii, assembly GCF_943737965.1. NCBI lineage: Eukaryota > Metazoa > Chordata > Mammalia > Rodentia > Cricetidae > Phodopus > Phodopus roborovskii. The sequence goes on from NW_026126433.1 coordinate 6,600,520, forward strand.
TTAGGTCATTGTGTTTCTGCATCATAAGACAGGAATACACCAGTCTCTGGTGTTTAATGTTTGGTACTCATAACAGTGGCCCTAATTTTTTAGACTTTTATTTATCTATTTATCAAGATCATATATTTTCAGACAGATTTGTCTTTGCCAGCTGACAATGACATGGAGACTTATTAATTATGATTAGGCTTGTCCCACTAGCTCTTATAACTTGAATTAACTCATATTTTTATTCATTTATGTTTTAGTATGTGGCTTTTATTTCTCTCCCATTCTGTGTGTCTGACTTTTTACACGAGTCTTCCTGGCAAAATTTGCATGTCCAGATTCCTCCTTTTCTTCCTCTGTCTGCCTGGAAATCCCACCTAGCTCTCCTGCCTACCTATTGGCCGTTCAGCTTTTTATTACACCAGTCACAAAAATACATACTCACAGTGTATGAATATAACACAACATGTATTAATAAATATATTATAATAAAATGCCTTATAAATTTTAAATACCCCATGGCCATATAAACTTTAATATTTTTATAAGCTGTTCCTTAAAATAACCAGTTTTTTATTTAAATTTCATGTAAAACTTCAGTATTTACTTTTAAAGAAGTTTAAAATCTCTCAACTGTGTGTTCCTGCAATATCAAAATAAATTACCTTTTTTCTTTCAAGAGTGAAGATATAGGGTACAACCTTAAGCTGCACAAGGCAAAACTAAGCTCCAACAGTACAAACAATTCAATGTCTCTAAAACCAATACCATCTGGAGGACTTATGTTACCAAGTTTATTGCCAGCAAGGTAAGCTCTTGTATATGAAAACATGGAATGGAAGTATAGTTTTAATACATCATTAAACTTGTAAAAGTCATATCTTTTATAGGCCTTGTTTTCAAGACAGGATAGGAATTATCAAAGATCTATCCCAACCCAAAGTGTCGTGGAGTACTGTTGCCTCCTTGGTCATCCTATACCATGTGCTTGCCCTTAATCAAGGTGGTGGTGAAGCCATATGACATATTTCTTCTTCAACCTTAGCAAAGATGGCTGCCAGTCACATGACTGCCTAAAGACGATGTCAGGCCATGTGTTGCTTATAAATACCATATGGCTCCTTTAAGATTACCCATGAACAGACTTTTAACTATCAATCCCATGTTACAAGTTTTAAGTTAACTTTTTATTACTAATATTACAGATTTTTAACCATATCCAGTAAGCCTTAAACCCAATAATCCCTTTAGCTGTTCTTTTCTCCCTATAATAGCTCTTGACCCCAGATATTGATTTTAAAGTCATGCTTGGACCTGGGAAAGGGAAAGCCATAACCCAATCCCAGAGCCAGTTTTTCAATAAATTACACAGCTGAAAAACAACTATAATATTACACATACCCAAATGATGTTTGAATTCATACTGCATTAGATGCAGTGGTCAGGAAGCACAGAGATAAATTCTGAGTCCTGGGCCATCATCACTGGATGCAACAGCAACAGCTGAGCTATGAATAAGGAACACAGAACACAGTAAGCTCGAACATGCAAGGGAGACAAATCAGAAACAAACATGCAGTGGTCACATTCATTCATTTAAAACAGACAGACACACTCTCCTTACCTCCTCCAGCACTGTAATTTCAATGGATTGGTGCCCTGGAAGCTGCCATAGTAAGTGGTTGCAGGGCAAGGTCCTTGAGCTGAAGCTTCAGCCCCAGGTGCACATCCCTGCTGCAGTTTACTGGCCCCAGCTGCAGGGGGCCTGCCCAAAGCTTCCCCATGGGGCTGGGAGCTTTTCTTCAAAGCTGCCCTTTGAGCCCCAGGCCTGGCCCTGGGCATTGCTCTCTGCAACATACCCCCATCAAGCCCCATGTCCCAAAAGCTGCACTGTTTCTGAAATGACCTTTGCAGCAGTCTATCAGTCCTGTTGTTCGTCCATGTCCATTCAGTCACCCTAAATCAGAACATGAAACAACAGGTACAGGCACAAGACAAGAAGTGGAGCCAAAATGACAAAAGAAAACAGGAGACAATGACATTTTACAATTAAAGCCCTCTTGCTTTGGAGGTCTATCTACCCCTTTGTCCAGAGGAATTTAAGAGAGGGGTGTTTCAGTTGTTTCCTTCAACAACCCCTGATCTGTCTGACATCTCCGCACTGAGCCTCTCTAGGCTTTGGTCCCCAGTTTCCTGAGGTATCCTTGGCTTTGTTGTGCAGTTCAGGCATTGGAACCCTGCTGATGAACATTTGATGTTTTTGAGTATATTGGCCCCTGGTGTCACTAGGATACTCTGAGGGCAGATCAGAAAAAAAAAAAAAAAAAGCTAACAAACAATTGGTGGCTCTGATTGAACTCCAGTTAAGACTTTTGAGTCAAAATTCCCCCAAAAACCACAAATGAATACTAGACTTGGTGCCCAGATAATCCCAGGAGATGACTCCCTCACCTACCAAGCAGGAGGGATATTGCTGTATCCAGCTTCCCACCTAAACTCTTGCTGCCAGCCAAGAGCAGACAATGCAGACAAGACATGGACAAGACACAGATGTGCTCTTACCTTGCAACATGGTGGAGATCAAGGACCATAACTAGAAAGAAAAGTTGAGACAAGAAAATGTGGTTTTTTTTTGTTGTTGTTGTTTTGTTTTTAAGCAGCCATAGGACTTTCAAATGTTATGGTGTTGAAAACCAGTAGCAAACACTGAAATTCTGCAAGGAAAACAAACAAACCAACAACAACAACAAAAAACCCAAAAACATAAACAAACAAACAAAAAAACAACCCTATGGCTGGGCCAAACCTGCAGTCTCTTCAGGAGTAGGAGATTGAAGTGGCCCTGATTAAAAGTAGGGAAGCCTTTTTGTAGTCAAGCTCAAGCCTGAGGTACATGGCAAGTGATTATAAAAGTGGATTGTTTTGCTGTTAAATAATTTAGTTAGCTATCAACCAGTTCTCAGAACATACCATGAAGCCGTGAAAACAATTTACAATGTGTAAATCACAAGATTATAGAGGAAGATCAAATCAAAAGGACAAGTTGACTTTTAGCTTGGGACATGATTATAGAAAAACACCACAGGGAACAATATAGAAATGAATCAAATTCTCACATTATGTTTGACTAGGAAAAGGAAAAATTGGAGCCAGCTGGCCCTTAACAATATGTTTCAGTTGAAGTTTACTTTAAAACCTAGTGAGCCTTGCTTGAATGCCAAAAAGCCCAATTCTATATCATCTTTCTCCCAAATTACCAAAATTTGTCACTGCTGGGTCCTGGCAGACTAACTCTTCTTTGTAGTAGCAGTCTGTCAGCAATCAATAGACATAAATGAGAACAGGAAAGCCTTTCTGTTGCTGAGTGAAGGCAGAGGAATAGGTGAAGGCAAGGCACCACTTTGCCCTCACATTCAGTCCTTTATTAACTGCTCAGCTGACTTCCCAAAGCAGGGTGATGGCCCCTGTGACTTCTAAAGTCCCTGTTCTGTCACATCCAAAATTCTAATTTACTGTTTTGAAGCTATAGCATGACATTGGCTACATTCAATTAAGTTGCATGACAACAAAACAGCTTAAAATCCGTGGGCAAGGGACATGGCTCAGATGGTGAAGATACTTGCCCCTAAGTCTGACCTGGGTTCCATCCCTGGAACTCACATGGTGGAGCGAGAGAACAGACTCTGGCAAAGTTCACTTGAGTCCCACCCCCGCCCACACACACTAACTCAAAAAGCAACAATAACAAAACAGCCTTAGAATAACTTTCACTGACTTCAAATTTACTTAAGTAGAAGATAGCTGAGCCTTCAAAGTTATTACAGTTTTGCTTCTTTGATATAAGAAAAAAATTCCCCAGTGGTGAAATGTGTACAAGAAAGAATGTGACATAAAATATTACGGCTACATGATAACACTAATGTTTTTGGTATGAAGATTTTAGCACAAATATTCAAGATCAAATTTTGGCTATGAATACAGAGTCTGAAAGTTCAGAGAGTGATGAACTTACAGAAATGTTGGACATTCTGAAAATGTTTCTTACAAAAAAGACAAAAGGAATAGGACAAGCAGCTCAGCTGGTAGGCGACAGGCCTAACATGCACAGAGGAAGTCATGGTCTGATCCCAGTACTGTGTATGAACCTAGTGTGGTGACACATGCCCATAACCCCAGAATACAGAAGGTGGAGGCCAGAGGAGGGAAAAGGAGGGAGCCGACCAACCTCTTAAATCTCTTATAAATGAAAGGACATTAGCATGACATGGTAGTGGAAGGATGTCTAAACTCAGAATCAGTGAATCAATACAGTCTAGTTTCTTTCCCTTACTGTTAGCTGCCCAAAGTTGGACAGGGTTGACTCTGCCCTGTGAGCTGTAAATACAACATCCCCACGAGGTTCTCACTACCTCTGCCACTTTATCACCCAGGGACATCTGGATTCCAGCAACAATTACTCCAGAATCAATGTATCCACTTAATATTATATTACAATAACCATACTGATAATATTGATATGCTCAAAATGTTTTTTTTTTTGTGATAAATCCAATATTGATGGGAAGCTTCATTCTCTTTAGAGGAAATTCTTCCAAAATTGATCTGGAGAATTTAATCCAATCAAAGTTCTATCCCATTCCTAACAAGAGCTACCAATGACTATTGCTTCTATACTAAAGATGAGAAAAGCCAGACAATCTATAAGATCATTAACTTTATTAGATCCATCTGGTAATGAGCTCGCATGACAACTCAGAAAACAGAATTTTAAAAAGTAACAGATCTCTTAGCAAGGGGAAGTGCTGATACAAGCCTTTTCAACTATTGTAGAAGGTGGGAAGAATAAATGACTCTCATTGAACAACAAAAATTAGGTAAAATTATAAATGCTTCCAAAGGTTAAGAATTAGCTAATATTTAGAAAAAGTCAGAGTCCCCCAAACATTGATTTTTCTCCACTCAGAAACTCTAGCACATGGTCATAGAAATACTAGGTTATTACTCAGCCACAAAGAACAGAATTCCACCATTTGAAAATGCCATGAGAGTGTGTGGAAATGAAGATCATCATATTAAGTAAAACAAGTGAGACTCTGAAAGATAAATATCACATTTCTTTCATATATGAAATATAGGTTTATAAAATAAATACATGAAAGTAGAATAGTCGTATTTGCATGGAGATACCCAGCAGAAAAGGAGCAAGTGAGGGCATTGAATTTAATCAAAGTACATTGTGTGCAGATGTGAAAACATAATGAAACGTGTAGTGAGATATTATTCACTTGGTCTGCTTCTGTGGCACTGACCATGCCTATTGGGGGGTGGAGCCAGGGGTGGAAGAGACCGGTGGAACTAGGTCTGAGGATGAATCCGGGAATGCTTTTGCTGGTGGGACGGAGAGGAGAGCAACTGGTGGAACTTGTTGGTGTTCATCTGTCTAGGTTGTAAGTTATTTCTCCCTGAATAAACACCTATTCGGCCTATTTGTTTATCCTGATCCTTATTAAACCGCAATAGAAACCCACTATTTTATCTAAACAATGTATCTACAAGGAAGAGATAGGGAAGAAAAGAAGGGACATAGTTTAGTTTTTTACTTTAAACTGTATTTGGTAACTTTGTCTGTAATCTCATTTCCTCAAACAGATTATAAATGTCTTGTAAATGTCATGTACTTGGTTGGGTATAGATTTTCAGTGTTTCCTACCAGCACAGTAAGTAGATGCTTGAGAAACAACTATTTAGTAGTTTTATAAGTAAAAATTGTAGAAATCTGTTATGTATGTGAAATATGAATGGAATATCCAATGAGATTTTCATATTGTTCTTAGTCTGAGAAATGATTTCCTTACCTTCTCTATATATGGTCCTTTTTGCCTGAGAAAGTTTATGCAACCCTAGGTGTATTGGCATGGTGGTTTGAATTAGAGATGCCCTCAATAGACTCTTCACATTTGTATTGGACCCAGTTAGTGGGTTTAGAGGGTTTGGGAACCATTAGGAGGTCACATCTTACTGGAAGAGGTTTGATTCACTGGGTGAATTTTGGGCATTTGGAGCCTGGACCCATTTTAGTTTGGGATCGACTTTGTGTTTCCAATTGAAGATGACATTTCTGCCATTCCCACTCTGCAACTGTGAACTCTTTATTTAGAACTATAAGCCAAAATAGAATCTTTCTTCCATAAGTTGCTTTTGTCATGGTGTTTTAATCACAGAAACAGATGTTGGCACCTGAGCATAGGGTATTGTTGGGAAGAACCTGACCTTGCTGATTTCTAGGGGAATGTACAAGACTTGGAATCTTGGACCAGAAAATCAGTGGAATGTGGACTTGAAAGGGACATTCTCTTAGGAGCCTGAAAGACTGTAGTGTCCTGATTCCAGAAGTTTCAGACAGGAGCAAGGAATTTGATAGGAATGGGTCTAGATGTCATTCCTGTGATATTTTGTCAAAGGCTCTAGGTGCCATCTGCCTCTTCCTAAGAACTTGCCTGAGGCTAAATTGGAGACTTGAGGGCTAATTTCTTTGGTAGATGAAATTTTTGATAACATAACATTGAGTCTGTGGTGTAGTTATTATTAGCAATGTTTATGCAGGTCTATAATGATAAAGGGAAAACTGAAACAGAAATAAGTACACAGAAATGTACAGTTTTTTCAAAGTAAAAGGGCACTGGGAAGAAGCTTAAGCTATAGCCAAGGCATGTGCTTAAAGAGAGACTGCAATAGTGAAGGAAGGGCATCCTGTGGGGCATTAGGAAAATTAAATATACCCTAGGGCAAGACCCTACCTAGCTAAGCTTCCAACTTGTGAAAGGAAAAGGCCTAAGGAATTTGTGATCCGAGAACATAACAACATATAAAACCTGCTGCTATCATAGTTAAAGGAGGTCAAGGTCCCTCTTGAGTTGCTAGCCAAAAACAGTGTCATCCATGTGGTACTTGCTTTGAAGGCATAAAAAATAATTACAAGGATGAAGGTGTTTTAGATTCCCCCTCCAAGTTTTCAAAGAGCTGCTGAGGTGTGCAGTGTGTCACTATGTTCCCATTTCTTTCTTTTGGAATGGGGATATACATTCCATGCCATTGTATGGTGGAATTATGTAATTTCCTTTTTAATTTTACAGGGAGTTACACCTAAGAGGTTGCCTTGAATTTCTAAAGAGACTCAGGGCTTCGGAACAGTGTTGAGATTCTGAAAGACTATATGGGTGTTTAAATTTAGGCTAAATACATTTTGCACCATCATGTGGCATGAGATTATTGATGTCAGAATGAGAACTATCCCCCAAAGACTCATGTAATTGAACACTTGGTCCTGGATTGATGGCATGCTTCAGGGAGCTGGTGGAGCCTTGCTGGAGGAAGTATGTTACTGGGGAATGGGCTTTGAGAGTAGGTAGCCTGGTCCACTTCTGGTTCACTTTCTGCTTTGTGTTTGCTGTTGAAGATGAGATCTCTTAGCTTCCTGCTCCAGCCAACTGCTGTGGTACCTCCCATGTCATTATAGAGTGTCCTGCTGGAACTTTAAGTCTAAATAAAGTCTTTCTATTATAAGTTGGTTTTGGTCATGGTATTTTATCATGGCAACAGAAAAAGTAACTAATACATTTGGTATATAAACTAGGCATACAGATAAAACATTTCCTAAAATAAATCAGCTTTATTTTAGAAACAAGTTTTTGGTATACATGTAGTTTTATCATTTATTAAAGACAAAAGCAACATTATATACTAATGAAATGGATATGTTTAATTTATATGGAAAATTAATTGTTAATTAATTGTTGATTAAATGTTGATAGTGCTGAGTACTTCTGCATACATATAGAATAGTAGAAGTACATTTAGGAATATTTTCAAAATTATTGGAAGTTCTGTCCTAGTGCCCAGCCACAATTCACTGAATTTTAAAATGAAACTCATCAACAAATCAAAGAACAAATTTTAAGGTCAAATGTTCCAATGTAAAACATTGCCAAGATAAATCAAACTGATACTTCCAAGCTAAGGAATGATAGTAAGTGTAAAGAGTACGGTTTTCCCCCCGCCGCCTGGTCTTCTCCTGCCGCCATGCCAGCCCCAATTAACACACCGAGACACTGTATTTGATATAATTCTGTTGGCCCATTACTAGTTTCTTATCGGATAGCTCTGTCTTAATTATTAACCCATTTCTATGTATTTCCACGTTGTCTTACCGAACACAGAGGAATGGCGATTCTGTTCTCTCCAGACTCTCCATCTTCCCCTCCTTCCTACTTCCTATTTCCTCCTTGTCTCCTAGTCCCTCCTATCTTCCTTTCCTATTGGCCAACAGTGCTTTATTCATTAACCAGTATGAGAAACATATATACATAATGGCATCCCCCATCAAGTAAGAGCATATTAAAACATCCCTTTTTCCGGGCATTGGTGGTGCATGCCTTTACTCCCAGCACTTGGGAGGCAGAAGCAGGTGGATCTCTGTAAGTTTGAGGGCGGCCTGGTCTACAGAGTGAGTTCCAGGACAGTCTCCAAGGCAATACAGAGAAACCAGGTCTTGAAAAACAAAACAAAAAAGACATAAAACCCCCTTCTCCATAATTTAATTATGTTTCTGTAAGAACAGGAGACTTGTATTTGCAGTAAAAACATGTCCAACTCTCTAGGTTAGGGCTACAGAGACCTATCCCATCACCACCCCAACTCTCTGTCTGTCCTGCTGCTCGACACCTGTCCCCAACTCCAGAAAATTTTTGCTGCCTGGATGCAGGTTACATCATCAGGAGAGCAGATGCAGACCACACCAGTTAGAAGAACAGAGACTCCCTATTGCCAAAGGACATGCTAGCCACCAGAAGTTGAGCCCCCAACTTCGACAGAGACTCATTACTAGATCAGAGGTCAGTCCAGCTGCCAGAAGTCCAGGCCACAAAGATCAGATGACCAAAGAGAAAATAGAAACCAAGGAACAAAGGACTCACCCAACAAAGACAAACACTGAAATCAGCAGATAAGAGGTTCACCTAGCAATGGTGTTGACAATTTTAGCTTTCCTAAGACACAGTAAATCAGTTTATCAATTTATATTCTCATGGACCCTTTATGTGGGTTGTAGTTCCTCTATGCCTTCAGCAACAATTGAAATTATTACAGAATTCTCTTCCACTGGGTGGTGATATTTCCTTCTTTTCTGATGGCTTGATCAAGTGATCAACTTCTTTCTGATAACTGGCTGCATATTTGCATTCCTCTAAGAACTTCTCACTCCTATCTTTTGCTTATCCCTACCCTCCTGTATTTATTCATGAAAAAGAAAGTAAAGAAGTCTTCCAGCTATTGTTTTACTCAGGTCTTCAAAGTGGCTTGGTGATGCCAACTCACTTTTGGTTAGATCCTAGGTTCTTCATTCAGCTTTAGATCCAAATGGCAATACTTTAAATGACACCCCCAGAAACAATGCTTCATCAGCTATTGGGACATCCCTAGCCCAGTCAAAGTGACATGCAATTAACCACAGCACTCATTCTTGTGCCCATAGGGGGAGAAATATAAGACCCAAAAGTGACTGCAGGTCTCTGCTAACTTCCCTTTGGAAATGTCTTTAAACTCATGAATCAGTCTTTAATTCACTTTTCTGTTGCAACAGTATGCCTACTATGAACACATGATGACTATATTTCTTAGTTAGGAGTGGGACTTCATGGACACCTACCCTTCAATGCTAGGATTTAGTCTGGCTTGAGTTTGCACAGGTCTTGTGCATGTTGTCACATATGTTGTAAGTTAATAAGTGAAAAATCTCATGTTGTATCCAGAAAAGAGTTTTTGTTGTAATCACCCCCTGCCTCTCTCTTTCTTGAAATCTTCATTCTACCCCTCTTTCACAATGCTCCTGCAGTCTCAGGAGGAAGGTGTGGTGTGTGATATAGATGTCTTTATTATGACTAAGTACTCTGAGATCCTTCATTCTCTGCATGTTGACCAGTCCAGGGTCTCAATGCTAATCAACATCTTCTGTAAAGAAGCTTCTCCAATGATGATTGAGAGATGAAGAAATCTATAGGCATAATGATATGCCTGTAGGAGTTGATACTATGTCTTTTTATCAGAGTAATAGGTAGGTCCTTTCTCCTACAGCCTATGCCCAATCTAGTAAAAGGTTCTTGGCCCCAATATCTGTGGCAAATAGGAATTCCATTTTGTGTTGTATCCCCTTAAATCAAATAAAAAACTGGTTGGTTACTTTCACAGCATTTGATCCACTGTTGTATCTGTGGGCATATTTTGACAGGTGGCTCATTACTATAGTTCTTAGGGTGGATGATTACTTTTCTCCTCCAATAAGGCACATACCAGCTTCAGGCATTATGAAAGCTAGACAATGGGAATGAAGTTTCCAGTTCAATATCAATTTGGTTTCTCTATGTTCTATAACTTAAGTATGTTGTGTCTTCAGTAATAGGGCTTTATCGACAAGTTTTGGAGGGCATCCAAGAGCAAAGCAATATGCAGTAAATTTAAGAGTCAATCAGACCTCACTGTACAGTGAATACAACAGAGGAAACATTTCTTGGCATTGAGATTAATACTTGTTATCCTGTGGTGTCTATTAGGGCATTGTTGCCCTGTTACTGGCTAAGTTAATTGAAACATCTTTTATATACTATTTTTTATATTCTAGAACATTTCTGCACTATTAGAATTTTATATGAATGTCAGGTCTTTTATGCTATTATCCCTCCCTGCACTTCATTCTCTATTTCATCCTCCCACACCTTACCCCATTGATCCCCTCCCCTTTAAACCCCAATTTTCTGTCTTCCCTCAATTAAAAGCTCCTCATATTGCCCTTTAATAATTTCCAGGCCTCTATGGGTATTCCAAATGAAACACATATGTTTAAAGATTCAAAGCTAACGTCCACAAAAGAAAGAAAACTAGTGACATTTGTCTTTCAGAATTGTAATGACCTCACTAAGAATTTTGTTTCCAGCTTCACTCATTTACCTTCAAATTTATCATTTCTTTTTTTAAATAGCTGAATAACATTCCTCTGTGCAAAGTTTCCACAGTTTTATTATCCATTCATCAGTGGATGCACAGCTATGCAGTTTCTGTTATTTCCTGACTATTGTGAATAAAGTAGCAATGAACATGGATCAACAGGAGTTTCTGTTCTAGGATATAGTACTTTCAATGAGACAGGTTGCCATATGTTCATATATTTGAATGCTTAGTCCTAGGTTGGTGGAACTGTTTGGGCTTTATGGTTTCATTCTGGTATTTTTCTCTCTACCTTGTGAGCTTGCAGCCAACACATAGGATAAATTGACTTTTGACTGTATGTCCAAGAATGGTGTAGCTAGATGCTATGGGAGATCTTTCAGAGAACTTCAACCTTGATTTCCATGGTTTGCCTTTTTACCAGCAGTGAATATGTTTTCTTCTTTCCCTACATCCACACAAACATTTACTGTCTTTTTTCTTTTTTAATATTGGCCATTATGACTGGAATAAGAGAAATCTCAAAGCAATTTTAAATAATTTCGTGGTGACTATGGATATTGAACATTTAAAAATATTTCTCAGCCATCTTTCCTTCCTTCCTTCCTTCCTTTTCCTTCTCCTTTATTTCTTTTTGTTTTTTTTTTCTTTTTTTTTTGAGAAATCTCTGTTTAGATCTATGATACACACACACACACATATATATATATATATATAAAATTTAAATTTGAAACAAGCTTGTTTTACATATAAATCCCAGTTCCTGCACCCTCCCATCCTCCTCTGTCCCCCCCCCCACAACCCTCATCCCATCTCCTTTCTGCTCCCTAGGGAGAGTGAGGCCTTCCATGGGAAGTCTTCAAAATCTGTCATATAATTTGGAACAGGGTCCAGGCCCTCCCCATGAGTCTAGGCTGAGGGAGTATCCTTCTATGTGGAATGGGCTCACAAAGTCCATTCATATACTAGGGAAAAATACTGATCCACTACCAGAGGTCCCATAGACTGCCCAGTCCTCCCAAATAACACCACATTTAGGGAATCTGGATCAGTCCTATGCTGGATTCCCAGCTATCAGACTGGGGTACATTAGCTCCCCCTTGTTCAGGTCAGCAATTTCTATGGATTTCCTCAGCCTGGTCTTGACCCCTTTGCACATCACTCCTCCCTCTCTGCAACTGCATGCATTCCAAGAGTTTGGCTTACTGTTTAGCTGTGTGTGTGTGTCTGCTTCTGTTTCCATCAGCTACTAGATGGTTTGTTCAGAGGAAGAAGAAAGTCTGCAGGGTCAAGATAATAGAGGTGAACCTCTTCCTTCTTTAGGTGAAACAGACTTAGAAATGAGAAAGGTTAAAACACTAGCTGCACAGTTTCAAGAATTAAGGATACAAATGGAAAAACCCCTGAAGAAAATAAAAATAAGAGAAATTTAAAAAGCAATCTCCCCATTAGAATTGAGGGAAGGAAAAGAACTTTTAAAAGTTCCTAGTAAAAAAGGGAGAGCATTTAGTCATAGACCCGTAGTGCCACGTTATTGGAGAATAGAGGCCATGGCAAGACTCATCTGTGATGATTCTAGTTCAGAAACATGCTAAAAGAATATTAAGAAGACTTGTTGGATGATTTCATTGATTGTTGCTGTGATTATTAGAATTCTTGCATTGAGTTCTACTGCTGTGACAGCTGGACTGGCTCTTCATAAGGAAATCCAGACTACTGAATTTATTAAAATCGGGCATAAACATTCTACAGAAGTTTGGGCTCAGTGAAGTAAAATACGGATGTAGTTAAATAAAATAACTAACTTAAGACAAGATATAATCCTAATGAAAAAAAAATTAGAGACATTGAGAGAACAAATTAAAGTGTGATTAGAATATTGCTTCTTATTGTATTACAAACCTTTAAACTTTAATAAAAGCAAATATGATTGGGATGGGGTTAAAATGCACTTGTTGGATCACCCTAATTTTTCTCAAATGATTTATGATTTACAACAAAAAATTAAGGAAACCTTTCTAAATAAGTTAACTGATGTATCTGAGATGGATATTATGAAAAGCATCGCAAATACCTTAGTTTCATTTAACCCTATGCATTCAAATAGATTTCTTATTCTAGTGATCATTATACTGCTTTTTTTTGGTTGTTGTTGTTGTTGTAATTTTACTTGCTTTAAAATGTATTCTGACTTATTTAAATACGATTGTGAGACAACATGATAGAGAAAAAGCTGTTTTCATTGTGTGGCTACATAATCTTCAATGTAATTAAAATGGTTTAAATAAAAGGGAGAAATGTAGTGAGCATCTAGGATTGTATCCAGGATAAACATTAGAATGTAATGGTTGTTTCTCACTGTATATAGGGTAACAGTATTAGTGTTTGTTGATGGTACTGAGATCTTGAAGAAATTATAGTAGAGAACAATGACTAGTTTCTATGATTTATAGAGTTGTTTTTCTGAGGAAGTTTTCTATCCATTTCATGACTCTGGTCATAAGACTATCCACGCATACTTGGAGGTCTTGAATTATTAGGTACAGTAGGTAGTATACAATAAGGACTAAGGTTGAAGGATTATAATCATTTCCTTCAAAGAACAGACAGAATAGCTCAAAGGAACTTGTCCCCAAACACAAACTTTGTGTACAATCAGCAAATATGTTTCTGAATGGCGCTTTAAGGGTCAGTTAATAGAAACTGTTCCTCTCTGCTGCCAGAGCCTAAAGCTACATTCTGGCGTGACTCTCCTTCTTTGAATGGCCTGCACAACACAGAACACCCAACAGTATTTGCAACATCCCTGGCTGAGGCTGCACCTTGGAAAGCCAGCACAATTGACCATATTTGTGTGTAGTTTTTTAGGCATCTCTGTTGAAAATAGCCAGTGCTCATATTAAGATTCCTTTGGAGGTTTGACCTCCAGTCTTTTTGCCCAGAGGCAGCAAGAGCAACAAAGCAGAGCTCAACAACAGCCAGACTTGGAGTGATTTTACCCATTTCCCAAGGCCTTAAGAGTATTTGCAGAATGAATCTTAGAAGGAATATTTACAATAACAAATTTAAGAAACTACCATAATTATTAGTAATGCTTTCAACAGGGTTTGACTGTGTTATAATGATGTTTAACCCTTTCCCAGTTGCTGAGCGAGAGATTCCATCGCCAGTCTCATACACAATCCAGCTCTTTCTACACTTCACTCAGGGTGGGAAAAGCAACCCATACTCAGGTTATACCCTGAAATCTCATTCATACTGCTTCCTCATTTTCTGCAACCTGAATCTTTGAAAAATAGGATAGGAAATTGGTTTGGAGAGAGACAGGGAAGATAGGAGAAAAATTCCATAGCAAGAAAGACAGATGAGAGACACCTATGGATACCTGGCCTGAGAAGTTATGAGGTACCAGAAACTGTGAGATGGTGTTTAATGGATACCTGTAAGATGTCACATTCCTTCATACATGGGCACACAGTTGTGGAGTGGCCCCCCCAAAAAAATGGCACCCCTTCTATCTCAACAGCAAGCAATGTGCAGAACATTGTGAAGCTAAATCTTCCACTCACAGTAACCATAGCAGCTGAAAACACAGATCACATCTGGAGGAAAACTGCGGTTCTCACTGCAGTGGCTTCATTACTGTGAATTGCATTCTTTGGGTTTTGTTTTGCATTTATTTTTGAGACAGAATGAGTTTTATTATGTTGCCTAGACTAGCCTTGAAATTTCAACCATGTGCTGGGATTCCAGGCATATGATTTGATCCTATTCCTTTTCTTTCTTTCTTTTTTTTAAAAGTTAGAACTTGGTTGAACCTCAGCCATAAAACATAATTTCTGAGTGTTCTTCAACAAGCTACACATACATTGATAACAGTGAGGTGAGACCATAATATTAAATCTGGCTGTTTTCACTCATCCAATACTATAATTTATTCAATATTTACTTATCCATTCATAAAAAATCACATTGAGGATGCTGTTCCAGGTAGTAGCAACACAATTGTGATCTTCTAGAGGTATGTCTGAGTTTTGCTGTTTTCATGGACAATAGAGTACTTTTTCAGTCTACATGGCAAATACCTTCATGTACTTCTGTGGAGTAATACCAATATGGCACCCCATAGTAGGTATTGAAAGGCAGCAGAAGCCTTGGTGTGAAGCATTTCCTTTATTTTTAGCAAAGACATGTTGGAGCTCAGAATCTACTTAAGAGACCTTTCACCATTGACTATGTGTCCTCTATTTACAAGGGTGGCTTCAGTTCTTCTGACGTTTGTACCAAGCTAAGGAACCTGTAACTACTGCTCGATGTCAACACCTCAACCAGCAGAACACTATGCAGGCTGAGAGGAAAGAGAAGTCCATCTTAATAAAGGGTAACATTTCTTCTGGGACTGGAAAACCTCAGCTTTGGGTTTATGGAAAAGGTGGATTCCCTGTCTCTGACCTTTATCCATCATTTAACAGCCATGGAACAAGGCTTCTGGAATACTCTGAAGACTGTAAGAAAAGGGTGCAGTGGCAGATGGAGATCATTTGTATTTTCAGAGTATTTTGATTTGGTCCCTCTGGGCTCTATGAATAGAAAATGACAGTCTAGAGGTGGCATAGGAAGTACATCCCTTCAGTACTTTTTGTCATTAGTGCCTCTCTGCCTATAATGATGTAGACACATGGAAGAGAAAGGAAGGACTGCTCACAGCAGCCACTCTGAGAAGCCACCAAGAAATTCATTAAACTTAGTTGGCTCAAGGAGCCCAAAAGGAAGACCACTCACTGGCCCCTGCAATGTGTTCAGGAGATCTTGCCCTTTGCCCCTTCTGTGAGGGACCTTGGAGAAAGAGAAGGGGAAGAGGGGAGAACATGTGGGACCAGGAAGATTGAGTTGGGAAACAAGTAGATCAGAGAGAGAGAGAGAGAGAGAGAGAGAGAGAGAGAGAGAGAGAGAGAGAGAGAGCATAATAGAACCATTATAGGTTTGAAGAGAAAACTGACTCTAGAGAAATGTCCAGGGACCTACAAGGATGGCCCCAACTAACAATCTGACAATCTGAGCAACAATGGAAAGGCTACCTTCCCTAATAATGAGATTGATAACTAACTTATATGCCATCATAGAGCTCTCATCTAGTAGCTGATGGAAACAGGCACCCACAGCTAAATATTGAGCCAAACTCCTGGAATCCAGTTGCAGAGAGGGAGGAGTGATAAGAAAAGGGGTCAAGACCAGGCTGCAGAAACCCACAGAGACAGCTGACCTGAAAAAGGGGGAGCTCATGTACCCCAGACTGATAAATAGGAAACCAGCATAGGACTGACCCAGACCCCTTGAATGTGGGTCTCAGTTAGGAAGTCTGGAAAATCTATGGAACCTCTGGCAGTGGAACCAGGATGTATCTCTAGTGCACAAAAGGACTCTGGGAGCTCATTCCCCATGGAGGGATACTCACTTAGCCTAGAGACAGGAGAGAGGGCCTAGACCCTACTCCAAATGACTTGACAGCTTTTGATGATCGCTCCCTGTGGAGTGGGTAAGGAATGGGATAGGAGGGAGGCATGGGAGGGAGAGGGAACTAAGATCGATATGTAACATAAAAAATAATAAATAGAGAAAAACCATTTACTTGCTGCTGAGCTGCTTGCTCTTTGAAAAACCTGTTTTTTTTTTCTTTTTGAGATTACAATTACAACATTTTCCCCTTTTCTTTTGTCTCTCCAAACCCTCCCATACCTTTCATTGCCCTCTTTTAATTCATGGCCTCTTTTTTCATTAATTGTTATTGCATGCATATATATATATATATATATATATATATATACACACACACACACACACACACACACACACACACACACACACACATATATTACTAACCATGACCTGATCAGTGCATAGAGGTTACTCATATGTATACTTTCAGGGTTGCTCATTCAGTTTTGGATAACTTAAAAGCATCTACATAGCTAAAGAATAATAAACTGGGTTAAGAGGAAGCCCACAGAATGGGAGAAAACCTTTGTCAACATCTGAAAGAGGATTAACATCCAAAATACATAAAGAATTTAAAAAAAACTAAAGTCAAATAAACAAATAACTCATAGAAAAACAATGGGCCTAGAACTTGAAGAATGAATTCTCAATAAAAGAATAAAGATGGCTGAAGTATTCTTTAAAATGTGTATTTTTCCCTGGGAATTAGGGAAATGCAAACCAAGACAACTTTGAGATTTTATCTTACCCTGGCCAGCATAGCAAAGGTTAACAGAATTTTGCTTTTTAAAAGGCTATGATTGGGCTTTTTCCCCTTAAACACTAATGTGTTTACATGCAACAAGAAATGAAAATACACTTCTCAGATGGTGTTTCTGCTAGTTGTTAGAGCTTTTCTCCTTTAACTTCTCTTTTGTAGTTTACTAATGAAATTGAACTTGGACTATCCCACTGCTCTGGTTGAGCACTGGGACAGAGGGTGGAGCCAACAGTCCAGATACCTTCAGGGAACTTCTAGGAGCAGCTCTGAACACAGGAGACCTGCCTATCCACGCGGGACCACCCCTAATATCCACCTGCTTGGTCTCCGACCCCCACCACCAGTCCTCTACTGGAGTCCCAGGACCCTTCCAGAGATCCACATATCTCTGCAGGACAACTCTGAATTCCTGCCAGCAGAATCCTACAATCCCATCTCAGCGCCTCTGCTAAAGAAGACTCAGCTGGAGAGTAACAGGCCCAGGCTAGATCTGCCTATCTGCACAAGGAACATCCTAAGTTCCAGCCCTGGGGATCTTTGACCCCATCGCCAGTTTTCTGCTGGAGCCTGATTGCTGACCTTCATCCCCAGGCCCCTGCTTGTGGAGAGACCTCCTAGAGAGCTTGGACCACTCAGAGCTACAGACATCTAACCACTGACCCACATAAGCCCACCGGGGAAGTACCATAGAGACAGGGAGAGACCCCACCAATAGCAATGCAAGAAAACACCTAACAACAGAAAGACAAGCATGACACCACCAGAATCTAGGGAATCTACACCAACTAGAACGGAACACAACAACAAAGCAGATGAAGCAGAAGGGAAAAACTTAAAAACTATCGTCATAAAAATGATAGAGGCCCTCAAAGAAGATGTGAGACAATCCCTTAAAGAAATGGAAGAAAAAACAAACAAAAACAGTGGAAGAAATGAAAAAATTTCTTAAGGGAAGTAAAGAAAGTACAGAAAGCCAAGAAAAAACAATTAAGCAGGTGAAGGAAACGGTTGAAGACTTGAAAACTGAAATAGAGAAAATAAAGGCAACACAAACTGAAGGAATTCTGGAAATAGAAAAATGGGGCAAAAGATCAGGAACTACAGACACAGGCATAATCAACAGAATTCAAGAGATGGAAGAGAGAATCTCAGGTGCAGAAGATAAGCTAGAGGAAATAGATTCATCGACCAAAGAAAATCATAAATCCAACAAATCCTTAACACAAAACATCCAGGAAATGTGGGACACTGTGAAAAGGCCAAACCTAAGAATAATAGGCATTGAAGAAGGTGAGGAAACTCAGCTCAAAGGTGCCGAAAACATATTCAACAAAATCATCAAGGAAAACTTTCCCAATCTGAAGAAGGGCATGCCCATGAAAGTACAAGAAGCATACCGAACCCCAAATAGGCTGGACCAAAGAAAATAGACCCCTCGACATATAATAATCAAAACACCTAGCATACAGAATAAAGAAAGAATATTAAGAGCAGCGAAGGAAAAAAGACAGGTATCATATAAAGGCAGACCTATGAAAATTACACTGGACTTCTCCATGGAAACCCTCAAGGTCAGAAGGTCCTGGATAGATGTTCTACAAGTACTAAGAGATCAGGGATGCCAGCCCAGGCTACTATACCCAGCAAAACTCTCAATCACTATAGATGGAGAAAACAGGATATTTAATGACAAAACCAGATTTTCCCAATATGTATTGACAAATACATCCCTACAGAAAATATTGGAAGGAAAACTCCAACCCAAGGAAGATAACTATGCCCACAAAGATGTAGGCAAAAGATAATCTAACTACACCAGATCCTGTGAGTGTTGTTTCTTTTTTTAAGTTCTATTTTAAGATATTTTTGTTGTTTTTAGAATCCTATGCACAATTACTGTATATAATTATACTACTTTCCTTTCCATATCTTCCCCTTCTCTACTCCCTCTCACATTCTTGACTTATTTAACAGTTAAACTCACACACTTTAGTGTTGTTTATATGCACATGTGTTTATTTCTGATCACTGGATAACCTACCACGGGTTTGTCCTTGTAAGAAATGGATTCTCCCTCTTGGCAGCCATTGGGTGCTTTTAGCTCTCCATCTAATGGCAGGGCTTGGTGAAATACCTCCCCACTCATGTTGGCATTTCAACTGATGCTGTGATTATGAGGGTCTTGTTTATGTGTCCATATTGTGATTTCATGGCTATTACGATCTTTCTGCCTCCCTCTTTGACAATTATTCCTGAACTTTAGGTATGTGGGTTGTGTTGTAGGTGTATCCACTGGGGTTGAAGATCCATGATCACTTATTCTCCATATTTCAGCCAGTTGTGGGCTTCTCTAGTAGTTTCCATATGTTGTAACAAAAAGTAAATGATGAGGGATGGGAGCTACACTAATTTGTAGGTATAAGATTAAGTATTTAGAAATTATATTGTTTTGGGGAAAATTGCAGAATAGTTTCTCCTGTAGGATCTATGTCTTCCTCAGTCATCAGTAATTGGTAAGATGTACCGTTCCAATAATGAATTCCCTCCTACCGAAAGGGCCCTAAGTCCTTCTAAATAGCTGTCAGTTACCACCAATGTGAAAGTGCCACTATGGCACCATGAGGGTTATTTTTCTGGGCCAATCATTATTGCGTTTTGCAGGCATTAGTTGGGCACTGCTATTGATTGCTTTCTCTTTTGGCAGATTACATAGCAATGTATGATACTGTGATAGTTAATCACTAGGGAGGAGGCCTCTAGATCATTTTTCAGCTTAATTCCTCCAGGTCCTGTCTGCAGCAGTAGGGTTCTACCTTCAAGTTATGGGAGGCAACCAAGGAAAATTGCAATAGCCTGTTTTCTTTGGGAAATATTTTGGATTCCACTAATGAACAAGTTGAAGGGACATTTCCATGCCTCACACTAGAGTTTTTGCTAGACAGTCTATGGCTCTTGGCGGGAGCAGTATCACCCCATGTGACATCATTTCATTTAAACCATATTTATCTGTCTGTCATTTATGTACTTATATGTATGTATATATACATACACAAGTATTATATGTATTTAGAAGTAAGCTTACAAAATTATGTTTTGCTATGGATTTTTCAAACAACCATAGTGTTATTTCTTCTTCCTTTCTCTCCCTCTGTTATCCTTTCTCCCCTCTACAGTGACCCCATTTTCCTATTCATAGCCCTATATTCGACTATCCCTCTCTGTAGAGATTATTCTCTCCACCTCTTCCCATGCTAACTTCCTTCTTTCTTGATTTCTATGGAGGTTTATTTTTTTGGTGCGTGTGTGTGTGTGTGTGTGTGTGTGTGTGTGGGTTATACTCAAATATAAAGATCCAAATGAGAACATCTTGCTTTTTTCTTTCTGAGTCTGCATTACTTCATGCAGGGTAATATCTTTTAGTTCCACCCATTTACCTGTAAAGTTTTTGATTTCATTTTTCTTTACAGCTGCATAGTATGCATAGTATCCCATAGTGTATATGTATCACATTTTCCTTCCTTTCTCTTCCTTCCTTTCTTTCTTTCTTCCTTCCTTCCTTCCTTTCTTTTTTTTTTTTTTTGAGACAGGGTTTCTCTGTAGTTTTGGAAGCTGTCCTGGAACTAGGTCTTGTAGACCAGGCTGGCTTCAAACTCACAGAGATCCACCTGCCTCTGCCTTCCGAGTGCTGGGATTAAAGGCATGCACCTCCACTGCCCGGCAGCATCACATTTTCCTTATCCATTCATTAGTTGTTTCTATTTATCCCTATTGTCAATAGAGTGGCAATGGACATGGTTGAACAAGTATTTATGGAATAGGATGTTGAGTCCAATTGGGCATATGCTGGGGAGTGGGACAGCTGGGTCATTTGGTAGATCCATGTTTAGCTGATAATCTTCAAACTGATTTCCAGAGTGTGTGTACCCATTTACAACCAACTTATTTTGTCAGCTGTTTTCTTGATTTCAACTATGCTGACTGGGGTAGGATGAAATCTAAAAGTACTTTAAATTGTATTTCCCTAATTGAATACCATTAAAGTTATTTCTTGGCCATTTTTATTTCTGCTTTTGAGAACTCTGTTAAAATCTGTAGCCCACTTCTCATTTGGATCACTTGTTTTCCTGACTTAGTTCTTTGTGTATTCTGGATATTCCTCTCCTACAAGATACACACTTGGCAGGAGTCTTTTCTACTCTGTGGGCTTCCCATTCACTTCCTTGGGCATACGGAAGGTTGTCAATTGTTGGTCTTAATTCTTGAGTGAATAGAGTCATATTCAAAAAGTTCTTTCATACACCTATATCTTGTAGGGTATTTTCTTCTAGAAGTTTTAGCATCTTACATTTCACACTGACCTCTTTATTCCATTTGCAATTGACTTTTGTGAATGGATGGTGATAGGAGTTTGGTTTGTTCTTTTACATGACAACATCCAGGTTTCTCCATACTATTTGTCGAAGACACTATCTTTCCTCCATTGTATCTTTTTTGCATCCTTTTAAATTGTTAGGTTCTATAATTATGAGTGCTGATGCTTGGGTCTTTTATTTGTTTCATCAGTTTATATTTATTTGCTCTAATACCTTATGGTTTTTATTACTATTGCCCCATAACTTGTTTTGAAACCTGAAATGATCATCTCTTTATCATTGTTCTTTTTGTTCAGGATTTCTTTGGCTTTTTGGGATCCTTACTGGTTTTATAGAAAATTAATTCTTCCCCATTTTTGCAAAGGCTGTTAAGGGAGTTTTGATTGGAATTGGATTGCATTACATCTATAAATTGCTTTTCATATAATGGTCATTTTCTCAATATTAATTCTACTAATTCACCAACATGGGAAATCTTTGCATTATCTTGTGTCTTCTTGAATCTTTTCCCCCACATACTTAATGTCTCTATTGCAGAGGTCTTTTGCCTCCTTGGTCAGATTTATTTTTAGATACTGAGGCTATTGTGAATGGAAGCCTATTCACAATCTCTTTCTCAGCATGTTTTTATTGGTATATATATGGAAAGGATACTTATTTTTATGAGTTTATTTTGTATCCTGCCACTTTGCTGAAAATGTTTATGAGTTTTGTAATTGCTCTGGTAGAATTTTTGGGGTTTCATGTATATTATTATATGTGCAAATAGGGATAATTTGACTTATTTTCTTATTTTTAGCCCTTTAATTTCCTTCTCTTGTCGTAATTGCTGTTTCTACTCCTTCAAGCATGTAGACCAAGCTTTCCTGTCCTAACTCTCTACTCCCAAATAACTAGCAGCCACTTCTAAATAACTGACTTAGAGACTTAATATAAATTATAAATGCTCAGCCAATAGCTCAGACTTGTTACTACATAACTCTTACATTTAAATTAACCCATATTTTTAATCTGTTCTTTGCCATGTGGCTCATGGCTTGTTATCTCATTTTCTATAAATCCTGCTTCCTTGGTGGCTGGCTGGCATCTCGCTGACTATGCCCTTCTTCCTATCATTCTCCCAGTTTGGTTGTCCCATCTCTAATTCCTGCCTGGCTACCAGCCAGCCAATCAGCTTTTTAGTAAATCAATCTTCACAGTGTACAAAAGTATTATTTCACAGCACAAGTACTAAATTGAAATGAGCAGTGATGTGGCAACCTTGTCCTTGTGCAGATAATCATGTGATGTTTTTTGTCTTTAAGTCCATTTACATAATTAATTACAATTTATTGACCTATATGTTGAATCATCCCTGCATCTCCAGGATAGTGGTGGGTGATCATTTTTATATATGCTTATATTCCTTTTGCAAGTATTTTATTAATAATTGTCACATCTACATATGTCAGAAACACTGGTCTGTACCTTCCATTTTTATTGTTGTACCTTTTCCTAGTTTGATATTAGTTTTAATGATCACTTTGTAAAGGCTTGGAAGTGCTCCTTTTTATTTCCAAAAAAATAATTTAAGAGTTATTGGCTGTAGTTCTTTGAAAGTCTGAAGGAATTCTGCTGGGCCTAGACTGGTTTTAGTCATAAGGTTCTTTATTTTTATACATCCAGTCACAGTTTCCATTCCCTTCACTTCTCCCGGGTACCCCCACCTCCCTTCTTCCTGAGATCTACTCCTCCTCCACTTCCCCATCAGAAAAGAGCAGGCCACTAAGAGATAATAGTCAAACAGGACAAAACAAAAATACAATAAGGCAAGGCAAAAAGCCTTTCTATCAGTGTTGGACAAGACAACTCTATAGGAGGAAAAGAGTCCCAAACAGAGGCAAAAGAGTCAGATATACACTTACTTCCACTGTTAAGAGTTTCACTCCCACAAAAAATAACAAGCCAACAGCTATAATGTATATACAAAAGACCTATGGTGGACCCATGCTTGCCACTTCAGTCTCTGTGAGCTCATGTGAGCCCTGCTTAGATGATTCGTTTGGCCATGTTTTCCTGGTGTCCTTCATCCCCTTTGACTCCTACTCTCTTTATTCCCCTCTTCCGTACCTCCAATTTA
Source organism: Phodopus roborovskii (assembly GCF_943737965.1). NCBI lineage: Eukaryota > Metazoa > Chordata > Mammalia > Rodentia > Cricetidae > Phodopus > Phodopus roborovskii. The sequence continues at coordinate 6,624,251 of NW_026126433.1, forward strand.
GATATTTACTGCACAAATATATTTGGCTGTGGGTATCTATATCCACTTCCATCTGCTGCCAGAAGAAGCCTCTCTGATGATGACTGGACAAGGCACCAATGTTGATTATAGCAAAACATTAGGAATCATTTCAGTGAATCTTTTTCCTTATCATGCTTGATTCTACCCTAAGTCTCTTGACCACACAGATTCCAAAGATTCCTGTCCTTCCTGGCAGAGTAGGGCATAAAGTCCTTAGGGCACTTGGCTCAAGTTAAACCAAGTTTTGTTTGACCACTCTCACAAATTTTGTATCACCATTGCACCAACATATCTTGCAGGTAGGATAGGTTATAGGTGGAGAGTTTTGTGGTTGGGTTGTTGCCCAGGTTTTCTCATTCCATAGCCTTTAGAGTATCATCCTGGGGCAAAGAGGTGAGAACATGTAGACACAGGCTCAACCTCTCTATGCTCAATGAGCTGTATTAATGTTGTCCTCAGCAATGGAAACCCACTGTATTTTTTCAGAATGCAACCTGTACTAGCATCAGTTTGGGTTGTTTAGGAATCTTGACAGGAACTCCTAGTCCAGTAACTCCACAGACTGAAACCTAGTCCCATCACTGGAAACCTTGTTTGGCTAGAAAATGTGATCAGTTCAGACTCCATTACTAGGACTCTTCACTAAGATCACCTTCATAGATTTCAGGAAGTTTTCCTATACTAGCTTTCCACTACCCCAAGGCTCCTCAATTCCAACTGTCTTTCTCCATAGTCTCTCCCTCCATCTTTTCCTCCACCTGATCCCTCCTCCTCATGTCTGAATCCACCCCCAGTCTTCCTGTATAATTTATTCTAGTCCTCCTTCCCAGGGAGAACCATGCATCCCCCCTAGGACCCTCCTCTTTATTTCGCCTCTCTGGGTCTGTGGATTGTAGCATTATTATTATTTGTTTAATAGTTAATGTCCCCTTATAAGTGAATACATGCTATATTTGTATTTCTATGTATGGGTTACCTCACTCAGGATGATATTTTTCTAGTTCTATCCATTTGGCTGCAAATTTCATAATCTCATTTGTAATTTGATATTTCTGGCCCAGTAGGCCCCGCCACCACTTCAGCCCCAAATGAACGTGCAGATACTATATCAATTAGGAAGCTGTTGGCCAGTGATTAGCGTTTCTTGGCTAGCTCTGTCTTAATTATTAACACATTTTCTATTAATCTAAGTATTCCCACATGGTCTTCTCTTACTGAAGAAAGGTCCGGAGACCTTTTACTCCTCCGGTGTCCTACATGGTGACTGACTCAGTGTGTCCTTAGAGAAGAGAAAAGAGTGATTTCTTGCTTATTTCTGCTTATATACTGATTCTGCCAATTATGTCACTTCCTACCTGTCTGTATAGACCTTCAGACCTCTATGATTAGCTAGTGGCAGTTTCTGCCCAGCTATGCCACTTCTTGGGTTCACATGATGATCCCTCTCTGCCTATATTTCCCAGAATCTTCCTCATATCCTAGTCTTACTTATCATCTTGGCTGGCCAATCAGTGTTTTATTCTTTAACCATTAAGACGATATATATATTTCCCTGTCACTCATTGTTTTCAACAGCTAAGTAATGTACCATGTTTTCTTTATCTATTTTTCTGTTGAAGAACATCTACATTGTCTCCAGTTTCTGGCTACTATGAATAAAGATGCAATGAAAATAGTTGAGCAAGATTCCTTGTGGTAGGATGAAGTGTCCTTTGGGTATATGGCAAATTTGGTATAGTTGAGCCTTGAAGTAGATTCCCAGTTTTCCAAAGAATGACCATGTTGATTTCCACAGTAACTGCATATGATGTCACTTCCATTAGCAACAGAGCAGTGTTCCCTTGTTCCACATACTCATCAACATGAACTGTCACTTATATTATTTGTCTTAGGTATTGTAACAGATGTAAGATGGAATTTCAGAATAGTTTTGGTTTATAATTTCCTGGTGGCTAAGGGTGTTTAATATTTCTTTGAGTGTTTATCAGCCATTTGAGATTCCTCTACTGAGAATTCTCTGTTTAGATCTGTACTCCATTTTATAATTGGATTATTTGTTTTTTGATACCTAATTTCTTGAGTACTTTATATATTTTGGATATCAGACTTTTATCAGATGTAGGGTTGTAAAAAATCCTTTCCATTCCTATAGGCTGCTTCTTTGTTCAAATCATGTTGTTCTTTGCCTTACAGAAGCTTTTCAGTTTCATGAGGTCTCATTTATCAGTTGATTTTAGTGCCTCCAATATCAGTGTTTTGTTCAGAGAGTTGCCTTCTGAGCCAACACATTCAAGGCTGTTTTCTACTTTCTCTTCTATCAGGTTCAGTACATCTGGTTTATGTTGAGTCCTTTAATCCACTAGGACTTCAGTTTTGTGCAGTGCTATAAAAGTAATCTTCTACGTGCAGACACACAATTAGACAAGTTGAAGATGCTTTATTTTTCCAGTCTGTATAAGTATATCTGGCCTTTGAAAAAAACAAAACAACAACAACAACAACAAAACCAAAAAAAAAAAAAAAAAAAAAAAAAAAACAGAAAACTAAAATCCAAGTGTCCATAGATGTGTGAATTTATGTCTGGGGGGGTCTTCAAATCAATTCTGTTGATAAACATGTCTATTATTAATGCCAGTACCATGCAGCTTTTATTACTATAGCTCTGTAGTACACCTTGAAATTAGGAATGGTGAGACCTCCAGCAGCTCTTTTAGCATTCAGGATTGTTTTAGCTATCCTGGCTTTTTTCTCAAATTCCATATGAAGTTGATAATTGTTCTTTCAAAGTCTGTAAATAATTGTGCCTGAATTCTGGTGGTGAATATGTTAATACTGATCCATGAGCATGGAAGATCTTTCCATCTTCTGATAACTTTTCTAATTCTTCTTCAAAGACTTGAAGTTCTCACCATACAAGCCTTTCACTTGCTTGGTTAGAGTTACCTTGGGACATTTTATATATATTGTTCCTATTGTGAAGAGTGTTGTTTCTCTGATTTCTTTCTCAGCCCATTTATCATTTGGATATAGGAGGGCCACTGATTTCTTTCTCTTTTTTTCTTCCTTTCTTTCTTAGTTAATTTTGTTTTCTGCCTCTTTGCTAAAGGTGTTTCTCATCTGTAAGAGTTCCTTGGTATAATTTTTTGGGGTCACTTATACTATCTTATAATTTCCAAATAATGATACTTTGATTCCTTCTTTTCTAATTTGTATCCCTTGATCTCTTTTGTTGTCTTACTGCTCTATCTAAAACTTCAAGTACTAAATTGAATAGATACAGAGAGAGTAGACAACCTTGTCTTGTCCTTGATTTTATTGGAATTGCTTTAAGTTTCTCTCCATTAATTTAATGATGGCAATCAGCTTGCTATATATTGCCTTTATTATGTTTAGGTATGTCCCTTGTATATATCCTTAATTTCTCCATGACTTTTATCACGAAGGGGTGTTGGATTTTGTTAAAGGCTCTTTCTGCAATTTTTCTTTCAGTTAGTTTATATGAAGGATTACCTTGACTGATTTTCATGTTGAGCCATACCTGCATCTCTTGGATGAAGCCTATTTGATCATGGCGGATGATTTTTTTGAAGTGTTCTTGGATTCTATTAGCAAGTATTTTATTGAGATTTTTTGCATATATGTTCATGAAGAAAATGTGTCTGTAATTATATTTCTTTGTTGAGTCTTTATGTGGCTTGGATAACAGGGCAACTGTGGCCTCATAAAATAAATTTGGCAATGTTCTCTCTTTCTATTTTGTGGAAAATTTAAGGAATATTGGTGCTAATTCTTTTTTGAAAGTCTGGTAGAACTCTGTGTGAAAACCTCTGGTCCAATTTATTTTATTTTATTATTTTTGTTGGTTGGGAATTTTTAAATAACTACAGTTATTTCACTAGAAGTAATATATTTATTTGGATTGCTTTTCCTCTCTTGATTTAACTTCAGTAAGTTGTACCTATTGAGAAAATTATCAATTTCTTTTAGATTTCAAAATTGGTACAGAAAAAGTTTTCAGAAGTATGTTCTTATAATTTTCTAGCTCTCCTCTGGATTTATCTGTTGTTATGTTGCTCCTTTTATTTCTGATTTTATTAATTTGGATGTTCTCCCTTTATCTTTTAGTTAGTTTAGTTAAAGGTTTGTCTATCTGTCAATATTCTCAAAGAACCAATTCTTTGTTCACTGATTTTTGTATTGTTATTTTTGCTTCTATTTTATTAATTTCAGCCCTGAGTTTGATTCTTTCTTTCTTTCTTTCTTTCTTTTTTTTTTGCCATTTACTCTTGGGTGTGCTTACTTCTTTTTTGTTCTAGAGCTTTTAGGTGTGCTGTTAAGCTGCTAGTATGACTCCATTTTTTAAAATTTACTTTCATTGTTATTTTTAATGTAGGTATTTAGTGCTAATAACTTTCCTCTTAGCACCATTTTCATTGTGTCCCATAAGTTTGGATGTGTTGTATATTCATTTTCATTGAATTCTGGGAAGTCTTTAATTTCTTTGTTTCTGTCTTGACCCATTTTTCATGCAGGAGAGAGCTGTTCAGTTTCCATGAGTTTGTAGGCTTTCTGTTGTTGATATCAAGCTTAAGTCCCTGGTAGTCTGTTAGAATGCAGGGAGTTATTTCAATTTTCTTATATCTGTTGAAACTTGCTTTGTGTCTGAGTATGTGGTAAAGTTTTCAGGAAATTCCATGTTGTGCAGAGAAGAAAGTATATTGTTATTTTGTGTTTGCATTAAATGTTCTGTAAGTGCTTTTAAGTCCATTTGAGTTATAACATCTATTAACTCCAGTATTTTCTGTTTTATTTTAGTCTAAATGACATGTCCATTGGTGAGATTGGGGTATTGAAGTCTCCCATTATTTGTGTGTGTGTGTGTGTATGTGTTGAAGCGGGGGTCAATATGTGATTTCAGACCTAGGAGTATTTGTTATAAACTTGGGTGCCCTTATGTTTGAGGCATAGATGCTAATAATTGAAATGTCATCTTGGTGGATTTTTCCTTTGATGAATATGTAGCATTCTTCCCCATCACTTTTGATTAGTTTTGGTTTGAAGTCTATTTTCTTAGATGTTAAAATGGCTACATCAGCTGGCTTCTTAAGTCCATTTGCTTTGAATATCTTTTTCCAATCCTTTACCTTAAGGCAATGTTGAGGTATATTTCTTGGATGCAACAAAAGGATGGATCCTATTTTTTAATCCATTCTTTTAGTCTGTGTCTTTTTATTTTGGAATTGAGACCACAGATATTGGGAGATATCAATGGCCCATGGTTTTTGATTACTGGTTTTGTTGTTGTTGTTGTTGTTAATAGTGGTGGTGGTGGTGGTGGTTGTAGGGTGTGTGTCTATATGTCTGCATGGGTGTGTATGATTCCCTTCTTTTGATTTTGCTGGTCTGAGGTTATTTATACCCTGTGTTTTCATGGGTATAATTAACTTCTTTTAGTTGGAATTTACTTCTAGCACCTTATGTAGGGCTGAGATAGATATTGCTTAAATTTGGCTTTATCATGGAGTATCTTCTTTTCTTCATCGGTGCTAATTGAAAGTTTTGTTCAATATAGTAGTCTGGGCTGGTGTCTGTGGTTCCCTAGAGTCTGCAGCATATCTGTCCAGGCTCTTTTTGGCTTTTAGAGTCTCCATTGAGAAGTCAGTTTTATTCTAATAGGTTTGCCTTTGTATGCCACTTGACCATTTTCTCTTGTAGCTTTTAATAACCATTCTTCTGTATCTTTAGTGTTCTGATTTTTATGTGGTGATGGAACTTTCTTTTCTGATCTAACTTATCTGGTGTTTTGTAAATTTCTTGTATCTTTATAAGCATCTCTTTATGATAGAAAATTTTTCTTTTATGATTTTGTTGATAATATTTCCTGGCCCTTTGAGCTAAAATTCTTCTCCCTCTATTCCTATTATTCTTAGGTTTGATCATTTCATAGTGACCTAGATTTCCTGGATGTTTTGTGTAAGGAGATTTTAGATTTAACATTTTCTTTGACCAATGTGTCCATTTCTTCAACTGTATTTTCAATGCCTGAGATTTATTTCTTCTATCTTTTATTCTGTTGGTGAAACTTGCCTCTGTAGTTCCTGTTCAAATTTCCAAATTTTTCATTTTCAGAATTCCCTCTGTGTTTATTGCTTCTATTTCAATTTTCATGTTTTGAACAGTTTTATTAATTTTCTTCCACTGTTTATGTTTTCCTATATTTCTTTGAGTGATTTATTTAATTTTCTTCTACTGTTCATGTTTTACTGAATTTCTTAAGGGTTTTATTCATTTCCTCTTTAGAATCTCTATCATCTTCTTTTAGGTGATTTTAAAGTTGTGTGATTGTGTGCACATGCGTGTGTGTGCATGTGTGCATTTCATGTATATATGGAATATTCAGAGCCTGCAGTGGTAGGATAATTGGGCTCTAGTAGGGAAATATTGCCATGACTATTACTGTGTTTTTACCCTGATGTCTAAGCACTGGGATTGGCTTGAGTTTAGGTCTAGGTACTGGTTTTAAATTTGTCTTTGTTGGGTAAGTGTTTTATTCTTTGGTTTCTATTTCTTCTCTGAAGTTTTAGAGAGTGTAATGACTGTGTGCTGCCGGTTGGAAATTTGATTAGAAAATGATTTTTTTTTTTTAATTTTACTTTGGCCTGATTTGTGGCCACTACGGGGGGAGGGGAGTTGATTCAGGTAAAATGTGTTTCTGGGTACTGGGAGCTGACACTCAGAAATGCCTGTTGCCTGGGGTCTGAGAACATTCACAGGAGGGAGAAAAGTAAAGTATTCAACCAGGATCTACTGATTAGTCTTCTTGGGATGGGGGAGACAGTGAAGAGAGATCACCACAGAGGCTCTGCTATAGCACTGGGGATGAGACTAGGGGTTGGATATAGAAGAACAGGAGGAAAGTGGAAGATCTACAGATGGCCTACTTGCTTTCCTGGCAGGAGTGGTCTGTGGGTTAGTGGGGGATGTCTGCTGGATTAGTGGGGGCTGAGATAAAGCAACAAGTAGGGAGTGGAAAGCTAGGAGGGGAAGGTCTGTGGGGTGCACATGAGATGTGGGGAAAGGGGGAAGGAAGGCTGCAGCTGGTGTTATGTTGCAGAACTGGGGATGAGATTGGGGTTTGGGTTTGGAGAAGAGGAGGCAGTGGTGAAGGTTTGCAGTTAGCTAATCAGTTTTCTTAGCTTTCTCAGCTAGTGTGTTCCCAGGGAGTGCCTGTTGCTTTTGGAAGCTGGGATGCTGACTTGAGTTGGGAAAAGGAAGGTTGTAGAAGAAGGTCTTAGTGATCCATTAGGGATTGGGTCAGAGAGGAAAGGAAAACCTCAGCAGGTTTCCTGCTACAGAGCTGGAGATGAGACTAGGGGGATTGGATCTGGGGGACCTAGTTTATTGTCAGGATGGCATGTGTCTATCAGGGAGTGCCTGCTGGAGTTGGCAGCTGATGAGTCAAAGAATGGCGGTTAGGTGGGATGGTCTGTGAGATCCATAGGAGAATATGGATAGGGTTGGAGCAAAGAAGGCTGCAGCTAGTCTCTGTTGCCATGGTAGTGATGACAGTGAGGGAAGGGTTGGATTTGGAGGGGAAGAAGGGATAGTGAAGGTCCTCAGTTGGCTTACCTATTTCCTTGGCCTGCTCAGCTGGTGTGTTCCCAGTTGTTTTTTGTTTCTTAATCTGTAATGAGTAGGTTTTTCTGCTGTGGCCGGTCTGGTCACACTGCTGCGTCAGCCCCAAATAGCACACTGAGACTCTGTATTTGATATAATGCTGTTGGCCAGGTACTAGTTTCTTAGCAGCTAGCTCTGTCTTAAGCATTAACCCATTTCTGTTAATCTACGTATTTCCACGTGCTTTCATCTTGCTGGAGAGCTGGCTGGCGTCCTGCTCTCTCCAGACTCTCCATCTTGACTACTCCCTCCTACTTCCTCTTTCCTCCTTGTCTCCTAGCCCCTCCTATCCTGATTTCCTATTGGCCAATAGTGCTTTATTCATTAACCAGTATGAGAAACATATTTACAGAATGACATCTCCCATCATTAATCTGATCAAATAACTTACACCTTTGACCGTGGGGGTTTAGGCTATTAATATTTAAAGTTATTGAAATATGTTTGTTGCTGCTTTTGTTCTTGGTCCTTTTTGTGTATCAGTTATCATCATAGCTTTGCTTATTTTCTTTCTGCAGCTTCTTGGCTCTGTTTATTCCTCCCTTCTTTCTGAAACATTCTTTGTGTTGATGCTTGGTGGACATAAGTTCTTTTTGTCTGCTCATATCATGGGAAGTATTTCTTCCCAATTCAACTGTACTGGATAGTTTTCCCAGGTAAAGTCGTCTTGTCGTCTTGACCTCTTTGGTCTTGTAAAACCTGGGGTGCATTAGTCCAGGTTCTTCTGGTCTTTAGAATTTTCATTGAGAAGTTAGTTGCTATTCTGATGCTTTTACCTTTAAATGTGACTTGTGAATTTTCTTTTCCAGCATCCCATACTCCCCTTTTTTCTGTATATTTAATGTTTTAACTATAAAATGATGTAGGGAGTTTCTTTCTCAGTCTTTTGGAGCTCTGTGTACATGGGTATATGCTTCTTTGATTTGGGGAAGTTTCTTTCTATGATCCTGTGGAATGACCTATGCAAGTAATTGACCCGGGATACTTCTCCTATGCCTTGTAGTTCATGGGTTTAATATTTTCCATGAACTTTCCAAGTTCCTGTATATTCCTTTCATTCATTTTTAAAATAACTTTCATTTTTCTTTAACTGAATGGCCCAGTTTCTCTATATTATCTTCAAATATCAATATTGTATCTTCTGCTTGATCTATCTTGATGGGAGATACATTTCTGTAAATATGTTTCATTTACTGGTTAAGCCATCACTTTAATTTTAGCAATGTTGTTGTTTAGCAGATAAGAGACTCATGGCCAGAAAAAGATAAAGATTTAAAGTAAAGACAGATTAAGATAAAGAAAAATCTCTAAATTCTTACAGTATATTTAAAGTATACATAAGCTTGGGAGAGAAAAAGAAACAGGATAAAGTGGTTTAAAAAAGAAAGAAAAACGGAATAAAGAAAGAAATGAGTAAAGAAAGAAAAAGGGGGGAAGAAAGGAAGGAAGGAAGGAATGGAAGGAAGAAAGGAAGAGAGAGTAGCTGAGTTTGGTGGCCTTTAATGCCATCACTCAGGAGGCAGAGGCAAGCAGATCTCTGTGATTGCAAGGCCAGCCTGGTATACAGAGTCAATTCCAAGGCAGCCAAAGTTACACAGAGAAACCCTGTCTCAATAAATAAATAAATAAATAAATAAATAAATAAATAAATGCAAAAGAAATAGAATAATAAAAAAGCCACGTAAAGATTGAAAATACACAGAGAGTCTGGATACTGTATGCTATTGTGTTGTCTTTAAATTAATTGTTCAGTTGCTAAGGAAGGGACAACAACTGCTAAAATACACTTGAAAATACAATTACGCTGAATTAATCCAATCTATATATTTCAAAAATGTGTTGACTTCAAAATTTAAATGAAAATGAAAACCTGTGGATTCCTTCCAGACTAACATGGTTTGATCAAGCAAGATCCCCCTGAAACAGTGTCCCAGGTGGTCTAACATTCAAACAGCTGGGACCAAACAACTGTAGCCTTGCAGACTATAGCATCTTCTTAGGATTCCCATGGTATTACAGTGTCCCTAACCAGCAGGAAGCAGTTTAGAAAGAACAATGCCCAAATTCCCAAATATTGTCCATAAATGTTTGTTTTCATTTAAATAGGGTTGGTTATAAATTGTGAATAATCACAGTCAATTCCTTTTTATTTGAAAAAGGGGAATAGAATATAGAAAGGAATACTTTGTATTGATTTTCATTTATTGATACAAATTTAAGGTCAATTTTGTGATAAATATATTTCTCCTCTTTTTTAAGTATTGTGTTTATATAACTCATTTAAAATGTAATGTATAACTAAGTACAGATTGTAGATAGTTACCTATGATAGTCAAAGCTTATAGTTAGCTTGGTTAGGTTTTCTAAATATTTAGAGACATATTTTAATTGGATAGGCATTCTTCAATTTTTCAAAGACCTACAGAATATGACATTTTAAATAGGTTAGGGTTTTTCTTAACATTGAGGCACAGCTGCTCCTGGCATCACCAACTGCATCAGAAGGGAAGATGGACATGAAAGAAACTCATTATGGAGTTTGCTTCCAATATGGAAAGACTAGCCATTTGGGCAAGATACTGCTTCTGTCTAGACTGTTTAACTATGTGCTTTATAAAGTAGACATGCAGAACCCACAGGAAAGTGACTGTTGAAACAAGATGGACATTGCTACAGGGTTTCTGCTTCATGGAAGAGTCTGTCAGACATTTTGAAGGACAAAGAAGAGTGACTGACAAACTGACAACACAGGTGGACAATTTAAAGTTTCCTGCTTTGCTGAGGAGTCTACCAGACACACTATGACATATTGGCTGAAGATAGATGTGCCAATTTACAGAAGAACTTAGTATGACTGTCCAGGTAGCAAGATGTCTCTGTCATTTCTAGAGTTTATATACTATGCTTCTATGGTCTTTGATGTAGTTGAAGACAGTTATGATTATAATTTTCCTTAGTTAGGATTAAAGATATGTTACATATAAGACTTTAGACTCACAAAGATAGAATAGATGATGGAATATTTTCTTTAATTCTGGATAATGTTAATAAACTAAATATTGTTAACTATAGTTCTTATTTGATAACTCTTTTGTTACATATTTTCCTATGTTAAAGTTAAAGCCCTTCTTTTTATTTAGACAGAAAAGAGGAGTGATGACAGATGTCATTCTGTAAATATGTTTTTTTTATTGGTAATGAATAAAGCACTGTTGGCCTATAGGAAAGCAAGACATGTGGGACTAGGAGAAGTGGAGGATTCTGGGAAACATAGTGGAGTTGTGATGTGATCTCAGTAAGATAGCATGTGAGTCTGGCATTCTTGGTAAGATAAGACCATGTAGAAAATGCATATATTAGTGATTATGGGTTAATATTCAAGACAGAGCTAGCCAATAAGTAATGCTAGTAACCAGCCAACAGCTTTATAAATAATAGAGTCTCTGTGTGTTATTTTGGGACTGATGCGTCTGTGGGACAAGGCTGGTGGGAAAATGCATGTAACACTATCCTGCTAGTAAGGCTTTAGCTTTGAATTTTCTAGTTAGTACATTATTAATAAAAGAGCTGTCTGTTTTTAGTAACAAAACAAATTCTATCAAGTGTGGATTACTGTGAAGTAACGAGAAGTAACAGTTTTAAATATCTCCTGATTTATTAAATAAAATGTAAATTTTCAAAACATTTTAATGTCAAGGAAATGTTAATTTCATAGGTATTTAAATTATATACTTCTTGAACAATTTTCATGAAAATGCCTTATTATGAGATATGTTTAAAAAACTTAGAGTTCATGACAAAATACCAACACAGAGAAGGGGCAGTGGAAACAAAGCCCAACTTTAGCTGTGTAGCTGATAACTGCTTGATACAGAGAATCAGGTCTCTTCAATACAGTTGCACTAGATCTAACCACACTCTGTGGCATACCTCATGCTCAGGAACAGTTGGCATACATAAAATGCCATGGGAGGTAGGTGTGTGTGTGTGTGTGTGTGTGTGTGTGTGTGGTTTGGGTTTTAGTTGTTCTTTTTTTTTTTTTTTTTTTTTTTTTTTGAGAGTGAGAAAGAAAATGAAATTGGATGCCTAGGGAGAGGTCAGAAGATATGGGCGATGTTAGGTGAGGGGGAAGAATATAATTAAAAAATAAATAAAATAAAACTCAGAATTTGCACTGAATTTTAGTAATCAATCTTCTTTAAATTGTATTGAAAATTCCTATACATATTAAAACTAATTATTATAGAATAACAGTTTTTGTCAACTTTTATTCCTATATTATGGGAAAATATGAACATAAAAGAAATATATTGAGTTAGCTTTCTACTAGGAAAGCCCATATTGATGGAACATTGCCAAGTTCACTGATTCTTTTATGTTTCATTACTAAAGCAATTTTTATCCTATCACAGGAAATTACAATTAAAGAATAAATAATTGGACTGTTATAAGTGTGGAAAACTGATTGAAATTATATACACTTCATGATTTTTTAAATTTCGATACAAATAAGTGATGCACTAGATTCAGCACTAATGAATGATAGGCCATGTAATTAGTAAATGCATGTAATAAAATACTAAAGTGATTTTATAGCATCATGAGATATAAATTAAACCAATAGACTAGGGTTTCTATCTTGTTTTCTCTAGAGATCTGTAATAGGATGAATGCTAAGATAACTAAAGTCTGTGTGTTATATTTCTGATCATCTAAGTGAAAATCTTTTCTCCATACAGTCAGGTACTTCAACACTAGGTTCCGAGTTGATGATGCTATTTAGAGAGATTTGGGTGGTGTAGTCTTGGAGGAACTATGTCACCCAGGATAGACTTTGAGAAGAGTAGCCCCACTCCACTTTGAGTTTGTTCTCTTTGATTTGCAATTGATTTGTCATTGAAGATATGAACTCTTAGCTTCCTGCTTCTGCAGCTGTGTCTGCCACTTGATGCGTGCTTTCTTATCTGTTTGAAACCACAAACCTAAATAAACTCCCTCTTCTATAAGTTGCCTTGGTCATGGTATCACAGCAACAGAAAAGCAACTAATACGTTCACAGATGTTCAAGATCCTAAATTTAGTATCTCCATTGGGTTAACTTACTTATCAAGGGCTCAGGGCCCAGTTGAATTTTTATTACCCACTGAGGAATGGCAACCCAATAAATCACATTTCAAGACAAGAAGTGGCCAGGGACAGAATGAAAGACACCTAGGGCTCTGGGCTTTCAACTACTTAGTAGGAATGGCATTCTGCTTCAAATATAATTTAAAGCAAAAGGGAAGTTGTACACCATATCCCCCTGGATGGAACAAGGAGAAATAATAAAAACTAGTCTGTGGGACTAGTCACAACATGGCAGACAGGTTTCAGTCCTGTGGTTTATTTTTTTAATATTAAAAGCTAGAATCTGCTATAGGTACTGTGCTTCATTTTTTCCTGGCTTGTTATTTATGATATAGTTTTAACAGGAGAAAACTCAAAGCTAGAGTTCCTTTTCAAGTGAGGGGAGCAAGAGGTACTGACTAGAATCAAAATATCCCCTAAGTCTTTAAATTCCTTCTGCCCATCCCCAGTCTGTCTAGAACAGTCTGTCTCTTGGATGTTTGAGAAGTCAGGCCTGCTATGTTTAAAATGAGGCTTATAACACTGGAAAGGGGGCACTAAATGCTGTGGGAGACTCAGAAAATCCAAAACACGTGGCACTTGCTAGGGATTCCAGATTTCTTCTAAACCCTTTTAATTCCTTAATAGAGCATGAGACTCCTAGTTATTGATTTCCAGAGGACTTTGTTCATACTATTTTTTAACTCTAATCCCTGTCATTTTTTTCTTTCTGGAACTGGTTGCAATTATAAAATGATTACATGAAATAATTTTTGGTTGTTGAGGTGGTCCTGAGGTTTCAATAATCCTGTGTGTTAGACACCCATCATTGAAAAGCAACAGCTGGCTTTCTGGGAGCTAGTATCTTAGTGTCAGGAAATGAGTATTCTACCTTATAACTAAAGAATAGTGCTTTGTCATTTTTCCCTCCCACATTTATGCTGCACTAATTTTCAGTTCACAAGTTGGCTTGTCATCCTTACATTTAATGCCTTCTGAAGAGGTCACATATTTCATGTTTTCAATGTATTGTGGTGATGATTGGGCAGTCATGAGATGAAAGGGAGTTATGTGATATCCATGAAGAACACTGGTTAATTTTTTCTTTCTTCTACCTTCATTTTGAGCATCTGGACTGTTTTCTTTCACACCATAAAAGGAGAAATATCTGCTCTATAATTCCCAAGATGTTTTTTTATTTTTTTTGAAAATGAGAGATCATTAATCAAACACACAGACTAAATGAGGTAGATTACTTATATTGTATTTACAGTAGCTGAGACAACATGAGAAGGACTTCACATGTATTCATTTCACACTGCCCCATCATTTTGTCAATTTTAAACAATTAAGGTACAAATCCATTCAGATGATTCCCTGTGTCTCACTGAATATCAGTGTAGAATCTGCCATGAGTTACGAGGCTTTCTTTCTTAAAACACATGGCATAGTTTCAGTTGTGGGACCCAGCTCCTGCTTTTCAATCTATGATATAGTGAGTGTTGCTCATCACATGATATATCATTATGGATGGAGGCTGTTGAAAATGTTCAAGCAAAATACCCCTTGAACACAAGCAGTGCACATATTAAAGTACATAAGAATAAGCCAAAAATATTATGTCTGTGAAGAAATGTGCAAACATGCATGTATCTATATGCATGTATATCTTCCCTTTTGTATGACTCTAGAACATCTCAGAAGTTTAGATATCAAAGCAATTATGAGATAATAAAATGCAACCTCTTCCTTTCATAAATGTTGAAAATGGTATATGATGTTTAAATACATCTTAAAATTTTATTTTAAATGAATGTGGTTTTTTAATGTATTCAGATTTTTAAGCACAGTTTTTTTAAAATATTTTTATCATATTTAAATTTGAAACAAGCTTGTTTTACATGTCAAACCCAGTTCTCACAACCTCCCCTCCTCCCCTGTTCCCCCACCAACCCCTATCCCATCTCCTTTCTGTTTCCCAGGGAGGGTGAGGCCTTCCATGGGGGATCTTCAAAGTCTGTCTATAATTTTCAGCAGGGCCCAGGCCCTCCCCCATGCGTCTAGGCAGAGAGAGTATCCCAAAGTCCATTCTTACACTAGGGATAAATAACAATCCACTACCAGAGGTCCCTTACACTGCTCAATCCTCCCAACTAACACCACATTTGGGGAATCAAGGTCAGTACCATGCTGGTTTCCCAGCTATGGGACTGGAGTCCATGAGCTCACCCCTGTTCAGATAAGCAGTTTCGGTGGTCTTGACCCCTTTGCTCATCACTCCTCCCTCTCTGCAACTGGATTCCAGGAATTCAGCTCAGTGTTTAGCGGTGGGTGTCTGCTTCTGCTTTCATCAGCTACAGGATGAAGGCTCTAGGAATGCATATAAGCTAGTCATCAATCTCATTATCAGGGAACAGCATTTAAGGTAGCCTCTCCACTATTGCTTAGATTGTTAGATGGGGTCACCCTTGTACATCTCTGGACATTATCCTAGTGCCAGATTTATCTTGAACCTATAATGGCTCCCTCTATTATGGTATCTCTTTTCTTGCTGTCCTATACTCTGACCCTGACTCAAACTTCCTGCTCTATCATGCGCACCTCTCCCCTCCTTTTCCTTCTAACTTGCTCTGACCTCCCCCCTGCCCCAAGATCTTGTCCCTTTCCCCTTCTCCAGGGGACCATGCATGGCTCTCTTAGGGTCCTCCATGTTTCCTAGCTTTTCTGGCAATGTTTCTGGCAATGTGGATTATAGGTTGGTAATCCTTTGCTCTATGTGTAAAATCCATATATGAGTGAGCACATACTGTGTTTGTCTATTTGTGACTGGGTTACCTCACTCAGTATGGTTTCTTCTAGTTCCATCCATTTCCCTGGGAATTTCAATATCCAAATATTATTTTTTCTGCTGAATAGTATTCTATTGTGTAAATTTTCTCCATCAGTTGAGGGGCATTTAGATTACTTACAGGTTCTGGATATTACAAATAATGCTTCCATATTACAACTATCTTCCATAGTTGATATTACAACTATCTTCCATAGTTGAACAGATATCCTTATTGAATGAATGTGCATCTTTTGGGTATATGCCTAAGAGTGGAACTGCTGGGTCTTGTGGTAGACTGAGTCCCATTTTCCTGAGGAACCACATACTGATTTCCAAAATTGCTGTGCGAGTTTGCACTCCCACCAGCAGTAGAGGAGTGTACCCCTTTCTCCATATCCTCTTCAGCATAAACTATCTTTGGTGGTTTTTGATTTTAGCTATTCTGACAGGAGGTAGATGGTATCTCAGAGTTGTTTTTATTTGCATTTCCCTGATGGCTAAGGATGTTGAGCACTTTCTTAAGTGTCTTTTGGCCATTTTAGTTTACTCTATTGAGAGTTCTCTGTTAAAATCTGTACCCCACTTTTAAATTGGATTATTTGGTGTTTTGGTAACTAGCTTATTGATTTCTTTTTATATTTGAGAGATCAGCCCTCTTTCAGATGTGGGGTTGGTGAAGTTCTTTTTCCATTCTGTGGGCTGCTGTTTTGTCTTATTGACTGCTTTTCAATTTTTGGAGGTCCCATTTATTAATTGTTGATCTCGTGTCTGTGCTGCTGGAGTTACGTTCAGGAAACAGTCTCCTGTACCAATTCATTCAATTTAATCCCACTTTCTCTTCTAAGAGGTTCAGTGTGGATAGATTTATGTTCAGGTCTTTGGTCCATTTGGACTTAAGTTTTGTGCATGGTGATAGATATGGATCTATCTGCAGTCTTTTACAAGTCAGCATTCAGTTATGCCAGAACCATTTGTGGAAGATGCTTTTTATTTTCCATTGTATACTTTTAGCTCTTTTGTCAAAAATCAGGTGTTCATAGGTATGTGGGTTAACACCAGGGTTTTCAATTCGATTCCATTGGGCTTCCTGTCTATTTTTGTGCCAATACCAAGCTGTTTTCAGGACTATAGCTTGAAGTCAAGGATGGTGATGTCTCCTAAAGTTCCTTTATTGTACAGGGTGATTTTGGCTATCTTAGGACTTTTGCTTTTCCATACAAAGTTGAGGATTGTTCTTCCAAGGTCTGCGAAGAATTGTTCTGGGATTTTGATGTGGATTGCAATGAATCTGTAGATTGCTTTTGGTAAGATTGCCGTTTTTACTATGTCGATCCTACTTATCTAAGAGCATACCATTTTCTGGTATCTTCTTTAATGTCTTTCTATAAACACCTAACGTTCTTCTTATATTGTTCTTTTACTTGTTTGCTTAGTGTTACCCCAAGATACTTTATGTTGTTTGTGGCTATTGTAAAGGGTGATGTTTCTCTGATTTCTTTCTCAGCCTTATCATCTGTACATAGTAGGGTACTGATTTTTTTTTCTCCCGGAGGAAAGTTAATCTTGTATCCTGCCACTTTGCTTATTGAAGGTGGAAGGAGGAGTTTCCTGGTAGAGATTTTCAGGTCAGTTATGCAAACTATCATATCATCTGCAAATAGTGAGATTTTTGTCTTCTTCCTTTCGAATTTGTATTCCCTTGATCTTTTGTTTTCTTATTGCTCTGTCTAGAACTTCAAGTACATTATTGAAGTGTTATGCAGAGAGTGGACAGCACTGCCTTGTTCCTGATTTAGAGGAATCACATTGAGCTTCTCTTCATTTAGTTTGATGTTGGCTGTTGGTTTGCTGTATATTGCTTTTATTATGTTTAGGTATGTTCCTATTATCTCTGATCTCTCTAATACCTTTATGATGAAGGTGTGTTGGATTTTGTCAAAGGCTTTTTCAACATCTAATCAGATAATCATGTAGCTTTTCTTTTTTAGTTTGTCTATATGGTGGATTACATTGATAGATTTTCGTATCCCTGTGTCCCTGAGATGGAACCTACTTGGTCATGTACTTGGTCATGGTGGATGATTTCTTTGATGTATTCTTGAATTTGATTTGCTAGTATTTTATTAAGTATTTTTGCATCAATGTTCATGAGGGATATTTGTCTGCAGTTCTCATTCTTAGTTGTGTGGGGTTTTTTTGTTTGTTTGTTTGTTTGCTTGTTTTTTTTGTATCTTCAGTACAAAAGTAATTGTAGCCTCATAAAAAGAGTTGGCAATGAACTTTCTGCTTCTATTTTCTGGAACACTTTGAGGAGTATTGGTATTATCTGTTCTTTGAATTTCTGGTAGAATTCTGCACTGAAACTGTCTGGCCCTCAGCTTTCTTTTGATTAGGAGACTTGATGACTGATTCTATTTCATTAGTGGTTTTAGGTCCATTTAAATTGCTTATCTGTTCTTGATTTAATTTTGGTAAGTGATATCTATCCAGAAAGTTGTTCATTTCCATTGAAGATTCTCTGGATTTCCTCAGTGTCCATTGTTATGTCCCCCTTTTCACTTTTCATTTTGTTAATTTGTATGTTCTCTCTCTGCCTTTTTGTTAATTTGGATAAAGATTTATCTATCTTGTTGATTTTCTCGAAGAATCAACTCTTTGTCACATCAATTCTTTGTATTGTTCTCCTAGTTCCTACTTTATTGATTTCAGTTCCCAATTTGATTATTTCCTGAGGTCTAATCCTCCAGGGTGAATTTGCTTCTTTTTGTTCTAGAGCTTTCAGTTGTGCTGTTAATTCTCTAATGTGACTATCCTCTAGTTTCTTTATGTGGACACTTAGTGCTATGAACTTTCCTCTTAGCACTGCTTTCAAAGTGTCCCAAAAGTTTGGGTATGTGTGTCTTCATTATCACTAAACTGTAGGAAGTCTTTAGTTCCTTTCTTTATTTTTTCCTTGACCCAGGAATGGTGCAATTGCACATTGTTCAATTTCCATGAGTTTGTAGGGTTTCTGAAATTTGTGTTGTTGTTGAATTCTAAATTTAAAGCATGATGGTCTGATATGATACAGGATGTTATTCCATTTTTTGTACCTATTGAGGTTTTCTATATTGCTGAGTATGTGGTCAATTTTAGAGAAGGTGACATGTGGTGCTAAGAAGGTATATTCTTTTGTGCTTGAGTGGAATGTTCTATAGATGTCTGTTAAACCCAATTGAGACGTACTTTCTGTTAGTTCCTTGTTTCTTTGTTAAGTTTCTGTTTGGTCAACCTGTCTAGTGTTGAGCATGGGGCATTGAAATCTCCCACTGTAACTGTATGTAGTTTTATGTGCGATTTAAGTTTTAGTAATGTTTCTTTTACGAATGTTGGTGATTTTTTATTTGGGGTATAGATGTTCAGAATTGGGACTTCGTCTTGATGGTGTTCTCCTGTGATGAATAAGAAAAGACCTTCATCCCTGTTGATTGATTTTAGCTTAATGTCTAATTTGTTAGATATTAGGATTGCTACACCACTTGTTTCTTGGGTCCATTTGATTGGAAAATCTTTTCCCAACCATTAACGTTGAGGTAACATCTGTCTTTCAAGTTGAGGTTTCTTTTCTTTTCTTTTTTTTTTTTTAATTCAGCAGAAGGATGGATTCTATCTTTGTATCCATTATGTCAGCCTGTGTCTTTTTATAGGTGAGTTAATACCATTAATTTTTATGGATATTAATGCCCATTGATTGTTAATTCTTGTTTGTTTTGGATTTGTTGTTGTTGGTGGAATTGTATGTGGATTTTTTCTATTTTTCTTTTGACTGTTGGTAAAGTGGGATTATCTATTGCCTATGTTTTTTGTGGGTGTAGTTGACTTCCTTGGGTTGAAGTTTTCCTTCCAGAACTTTCTGTAGGGCTGGATTAGTTGATATATAAATCTGGTTTTGTCATGGGATGTCTTGGGTTCTCCATCTTAGTGATTGATATCTTTGCTGGGTATAGTAGTCTGGGCTGGTATTCATGGTTTCTTCGTGTTGGTACAATATCTAACCAGCACCTTCTGGCCTGCAGAGTTTCCTTGGAGAATTCAGGTGTAATCCTGATCAGCAAAGTCTTTATATGTTACTTGACATTTTCTTTTGCTGTTCTTAATATTCTTTCTTTATTCTGTATGTTTGGTGTTTTGATTATTATGTGGTGAGGGAACTTTTTTGGTGCTTCACTCTATTTGTTATTCTGTAAGCTTTTTGTACTTTCATTAGCATGTCTTACTTTAGGTTGGAAAAGTTTTCTTCTTGATTTTGTTGAATACATTTTCTGCATCTTTGAGTTGAATTTCTTCACCTTCTTCCTTCTATACCTGTTATTGTTAGGTTTGGCCTTTTCACAGTTTCCCATATATCCTGGATATTTTGTGTTAAGGATTTGTTGAACTTAAGATTTTCTCTGGTTGATGAATCTATTTCTCCTAGTGTACCTTCAACACCTGAGATTTTCTCTTCTATCTCTTGTATTCAGTTGGTTATACTTGCATCTGTAGTTCCTGATCTTTTATCCAGCATTTTTATTTCCAGCATTCCCTCAGTTTGTGTTTTCTTTATTGTTACTATTTCAGTTTTCAGGTCATGAACTTTTTGAATTTTTTCCTTCATCTGTTTGATTGTATTTTCGTGGATTGTTTTTTTTTTTTTTTTTTTTTTTTTGCTTTAAGAGATTTATTGATTTCTTGCATTTTTGTTTTGTTTTGCTTTTGCTTACATTTCTTTAAAGATTTTTTCATTTCTGCTTTTAGGGTCTCTATCATCTTCATGAAGTTGTTTTTATGGTTGTTCTCTTCCACTTCATCTGTGTTGGAATGTTCATGTCTTGATTGTGTGGAGTCCCCAGACTCTGGGGGTGTCATATCGATCTTTCTGTTGTTGACTGTGTTCTTATACTGTTGTCTACTCATTTCTTCTTCCAGTGCATACCAATGAGGTCTCTCACACTCCTGGTGGGTATGGGACCAGGGTACTTTTCCGATGGGTGCAAGCAGGTCCAGTTCTCAGATGGCTGTCCTCTTCTAGTGGGTGGAGGTAGAACTAGGGCACTGGCAGACTCCGCAGGGACCGGTTACCCCATGTACAGTTCCCAGTCCTTTGGAGGGTCCAAGGAGGGCACTGGAAGGTGGGCTCCTTCTGTGAGTGGAGGCAGGACCAGCACACTGGCAGACTCTGGACAGGTCGTTCTGCCTGGAAGGGCTTCTCTGTGTGCAGGCAGATAGCAAACTTCAGGAGTATCCAAGCAAGGCCCCAGAATGCAGAGACAGGCCCAAGCTTATTTCCTTCTTTGGTTGGTGGTGGAACCAGGACATTGGCAGACTCTGGAAAGGCCAGTCCACAGATCTGGGCTCCCCTGCACACAGTCCCCAGTCCTCAGGAGGCTCCGCATGTGGTTTTTATTAGCAACATTTCATTTTTTTTCTTTTTTAATTGCAACATTTTATTCAATAAAGTTAAAAATTGAAAAGCAATGTGCGATATTTTTAGGTATTTCATAAAAATTTATTGAGGGTTTGCCATCTGCTATGTTTCTTGTTAGACAGGGAGGCAAAGATACAGAAAAATTACTCTTGGGGTACTTAGTTCAGGGGGAACAAAAGACAACTGGGTGAAATTTGTCAGGGCCATGATAAAACTGTGTCTGTGCATATGTGGGTGCATGTGTGCATGTACGTGTGTGTGTGTGTGTGTGTGTGTGTGTGTGTTGCATGACTTTTACAGGATACATGTGAACAAATGTTATGCCAGATAGATAACTGAAGGCTGATGAAAGAAACAATTTCATCCAAGTCTAACCTGGTGAGGCAATAAGATGATTGAAGCTACTTTCAGGAACATGGTTGAGTGGTGACTTGGAGGAGAATGGATGCTTGAATGGAAGCTACATCATGGACCATCTCATCCAAGAATGGATGTTGAGGTATAGAACTGGATCCTTTGAACTCCTGACACAACTTGCAGACAACAGGGCCAATAAAGGGTCTCTTCTCCCCAACAATTTTTTACAGCTTTATGTAACCATGGGGGAGGTGCCTTGTTGGAGATGCTGAGTATCACAAGTTTGATTTACTTCTGGGATTTATGAGCTTAGGATTTATCTCCTTGATGGACTAGCTGAAGACAGAGAAAATACAACAATTTGCTTTCTGTTACACAGAAGGGATGCTGGGATGAGGAAATGGAGAGACTTCATTATAGACTGAATACCAGATTTTCATGTTCAAGGATCAATAAGCATTTCCCAAAGGCTCTGGGATCAAACCCTTTCCATTTGGAATGGACCAAGGAATATCACCCGTCAGCAGTTGGAGTTACGTTGAGTACTGGAAGTCAGCCTTGGGTTTACAACTTGCAGAATTAATGAGAAACCATGGCTGCTATGGCCCTCTTATTCCTGGCTTCTCTCTAAATTGCCTCAATCTTCTAACATTTGGTTCTTGAGCCAGCCAATTGCCCTGGACTTAAAAGCTACCCTTGCCACTAGAAAACTTGTTGTGCACTGGACCTTGAAAGGAAGCATCAAATACCGTAATTTTTGTGAACCCTGATCATGGAATTCTTTTTTCTATAAAATCAAACTTTCTGGGATCTGTGGCCACCCACAGTTATGCAGGCTAGCCATTGGCAGCCTCTCAGACTTATTTATTGTACTTTCCACAAAATATGACATTAAAGCATCAATAAACCCCATTTCTAAACTAATGGCACCTGGATTCAGTGTGAGAAGAAGCAAAATATTTGTAAATGACATCAAATTCTGACATGTTTTTACAGTACTGTGATCCAAGCACAAAATCAAATCCCAGATTTCTCTCAAAGGGTGGCTTATGGACCCTGAGGAATGTAAATGAGAAAATGAGATATGTATATTTTTTGTTTGTTTTTCTGTCAGAGGGTTAAATGAAACAAAGAAAGTTCCATCTTCAAAGAGATTTGTAAGATTCCATCTGACAAGCAATGCCCTTATACCTACCCCACTCCTGTCCCCCACCTGTCAGTCTGTGCTCAAGGTTGTATCCTGTTCTCAAAGGTTACTCTTTGCTTATGAACAGTTCTGCTTTGAATTAGTCAACCTCAGAATGTGAGGCCAAGCTGGAATACTCTGAGTGAGGCCCAACATCCCTGCTGGCCCTACTCTTGCTTGACCACAGCTCTGCACTTCTGCAGAAGTGAAACCCTTTTGATTTGCAAACATATTTGCATTATGTATTCATTCTCTTGGGACCCCAGACCCATCTATTTTATTTATGTTTCATAATTTCCATCTCAAACCTTTTATTATTTAAATTTTTGTACAATATTTAATATTTTTCTTTTAACTTCTATCAATTCTCTGTGGATTTCACATCATGCATTTTGATCTCACTTATCTCCGATTACCCTTGCACCTACGCTCTGCCTTGCAACCTCCCCCATAAAACAAAGCAAAATTTAAAACAAAAGCCAAAAATCAAACTAAACAAACAAACAATAAATAAAAATAAATAAAAAGGAGAAGAATCTTACCATGGGAGCTGCAGTGGTGTGGCCTGCTGAGTCACAGTTTACTCTTTAGTTAGCTTTAGCATCCAGACCCACTTTTTCCATGGACCACACACATCCAACCTACTTGAGGAAGCTAAATTCAATTAAGTGTCATCTTCCTTTCTAATCCCATTGATTTCCAGAAAGAGAGAACCTAGAGGATAACTACTGAACCCTCACCAGATTTAGTTCTGATGGGGATTAGAGTTGAGAAAGACATAATGAAAACATTATTTAATTTTGAGTAAGTTCTTAGCTTGTCAAATTTATGTTTTTCATTATCCACTGGTCCCTTCAATTATATCCAGAGGAAAATGCATTATAAAAAAATCTACAGAATACCATAAATAAAACAAACCAGAAGTACAGAGCAAATATTTGAGTATGCAATTACTGTTTGGTTTTGTTTGGACATTTAATATTGCATGGGTAAAGAGAGGCTGTGTTTTATTGTCTGGAGCTCGTATTTACCAGCAAGGGCTCGTGTTAAATCAGTGATTCCATTAACTAAGAGTACTAAGAAGTGTATGCAACAAGGGAACAGAAGACAGGAAGGGGCTCAAGGCAGCATTAATGTTGAGGGCTTCATGGGTACTCCCAATGAGGGGTGCTGGTGAAAACACCTGTCTGCTCTCAGCGCTCAGATCTGTGTGTATATAAGAGGGGGCTCCCATGCTCACTGGGCTGTGGAACAGCTGGTAAGGCTAGGTTTCCTCTTGTAGGAGTTATGGAAGAGAGACAGTGGTACTCTGCAGCTTCCCATCTCTCCTAGTTTCTCTCTTTCTTCCCGTACTTGTATCAATCAGTACTCTTCTCATTCCTGCTGCCCATATCTGAACTCTATTCCATCTGGATGATTACAACCCTAACTGGCCCCCTGGTCTTCATCTCTTCTGTTCTACTTGCTGTCAGAATTGCCTTTCTCAAACAATATTCCTTCCTTCCTTTCTCGTCTCCTTTCTTCCTTCCTTCCTCCCTCCTTTCCTCTCTTCCTCCTTCCCTTCCTCCCTCCCTTCTTCTCTCCCTTCTTTTCTTAAAGAAACCTTTCAATGAGGCAATTCTTTCTCTTTGTCTACTGGCTCACATCCACAACTGTTTGCATCTTGGTGGCTCCTGCCAACCTTTGTTCTACTTGACTTTCATAAATCACACAGACTCACTCCAGAACAGTGTGTGCAGTACAGGGAACCATTCATGAGTTTCATTTCTCAGTCTGTTCCTCAATGGCTAGTGCTGGATCATGCAATGAGTCAAACCTTGTGAAATACAGGTCTGATACTGCTTACAATGGTTTAAAAAGAATAGTTCTATTTTCCCTCCTAACATCATCTTATATGAACACAAATTAGAGACAGAAAGAACAGGAGGAAGGGAGGGAGGAAGACATAAGGAAAGAGGAGGAAGTGAGGAGTTGACAGGGGAGGAGAGTAGGAGAAATAAAGAGAAAAGACAAGAGGAAGATAAGAAAGATAAGAGAGGAATTAGGAAGAGAGGAGAAAGGAAACATCTATTACCTTGATCCCAGGATTTTTCATCTTGCCCTGTGAGGATATGCACCAGGAATACATTTTGTTTATCACATGAGCCTGTGGCATCTTGTTAGAGTTCTTTCAATGTTGGTGAAGTTTTTCTGGGAAGCCCAGCATTCACATCCCTTCTTATCCTTACCCAGTCTGGACCTTATCTAAGATGCACTGTTTTTCACATCATCTGTGGGAAAAGTAAAGCACCTGAATGAAAATGAAAGGAGTGTTGCCCAATGTCCACCTTAAGAAAGGTTCTCCTGAGTGCTTATTCCCATAGTTACCACTCCAGGCTCTGATTTGTCTGGGTTGCTTATCTGAGAGGCTAAGAACATTCATTAAGAAGGTAGGGAAGCAGTATTCTCTTCCCTGTTGCTGAAGCAGTCCCTAACACCCATAATTTCATCAGTTCCTAACACTTCTGAAATACACTGGATGTCTGATGTTTAGACCCTTGATCTCCAACATTCTTAGGTGCTTTATGGTAAATACTTTTTGTGTTTCCTGAGTAAAAATTAGTTTTATTAGGTTACTTGATTAAAAATTTGCATAGTAAGCTTTATGGACTACATGCCTGCAGGACAACTAGACCAAGAGCAGGGTACATGTGAACCAGTGGAAATTAGTGTCATTTAGTGATGGCTTTCCTTCATCCTTCTCTCTTTTTTCCCATTTCTCTCTTTGTAATTTTTTTTTCTGACACTCATTTCTTTTTCTTCATGTCCTCACCAACTTTTCGTTTTTGTATTGCTTCCATTCACTTATTGGAAACTATAGTAGGACAAGCATTAAACTAAGAATTAAAGAGGGGATATTGAAGAAACACTTTACAGCTTTTAGAAACCATACAATCCAGTGTTGGGAGAACTATACAAATAAGAACACGGTTTTGGACTATCCTTATGTTTTAAAGGAAGGAAGGGTTTGCTCTTTGTCTTACCTTGTAATTGAATATTCTGAGCACCCCAGACTCCTAACACAAACAAAATCAAGGTCTAGAGTAATAATTTGTTGTTGTAATTTGTTTCTTTGTTGCTGTGACAAAGCACTGACCCAAACCAAGAGGAAAGTGATTTCATATCACACTGTAAATCATCAAGGTTAGCAAAGACATGAACTCTGGGCAAAAACATTAAATCATAAACCACAGGAGAACTCTACTGCTTGTTTGCTCTGGCTCATTCTCAGCTCCATTTCATATATAACCCTGAACCATCTCCAGAGATAGAATCTCCCACAGTAATCTAGGTCCTCCTATTTTAACAATCAATAAAGAAAATGCTCCATAGGCATGCCTATAGGCCAATGTGATGGTGATAATTACTCAATTGGTGCTCCCTCTTAGATGAATAAAATAGAAAACAGTGAGATACCATAGACCACCCCCAAACATTACAAGCCATTGTCATTTTCCTTAGTAAGACCATATTACTGAATGCACTGCATTATCTGAGTCATAGTACAGAGAGAAATAAAGTTGGAACTGAACAGGAACCATCATCACGACTGGTTAGTTTCATAGTGCTATGTATGCTAAAAAAGAAAAAAAAAAGTATTATCTGTCTTATCCAGCTGTGGACTTGTGGACTTTACAAATTACAACAATGGCTTGGCAAGACACACCCACTGGTACAACTGTGTCATGAACATCATGGGATAAAACCATCACTTTCTAACTAGGCTTAAATCATGCTCCAAAAGACAAAATCCATACTTGGCACCATTATGGGTCTGTGATAGTTTGAATGTAATTGGCCCCTATAACCTCATAGGGAGTGGCACTGTTAGGGTATGTGGCTTGTTGGAATGGGTATGGCCATGTTGGAGGAAGTGTTTCATTGTGAGGGCAGGCTTTGAGGTTTCCTATGCTCCAGATACCACCCACTGTGTCGCTGGACTTCTGGTTGCTTGCAAAGGTGTAGCACTCTCAGCTCCAGCACCACATCCATTTTTATGCCTCCATGCTCCCTATCATGATGATAATGGACTAAATTTCTGAAATTGCTCTGGAGTTACTCTGGTCATGGTGTCTCTTCATAGATAGCATTCATAGCATTGGAAACCCTTACTAAGACAGGGTCCAAGAATCTATAGCTAGACATGTCATAGGCACCAGGGGAGAATCTCTTAGTGTTATTTAGATAAAGGGACATGATATTAAAAAGGTTACTATTCACGTATCACAGCCACATATAAATGAGCCTCTCAGGCTTCTATTTTCAGTAGATGGTTATTAGTACAGAGACCCATACCTGGCCAGGCTGCAGAGAATGGGAGACTAGAGAATGCTCAGCCATAATGGAACATAACCACTATATCCCTCCTTCCAAGGAGCAAAATTGGTAGCAGAAGATGGGACATAATAGTGTAAGAACCATGCATGGTAGATGACTGTAAGAAAACATCAAGAAAAAACTGCACATGTGAACTTAAAATCATTGCATGCTAAAAACATGTGCAAACCCTAGACAGACTAAATCCAAGCATGTACAGATGAGCTGGGCATGAAGTCTCATGTATAGCTGAGGAGTTTTGGGCAATTGTTAGCTTCTGGGAGAGTCAGGTATCTCTATAAGTGTAGCTCCTGGTAAGTTTACAATGCTCCAGTGGAAGGACACACATCTGAGAGCATTTGAGCATCATATTTTGATAGGGTTTCCACAAAGAAAGGCACAAAATTGGATAGATAGGGAAGTTGGTGGCTCTGGGAAAACTTGGGGTAGGGGGTTGAATATGATCAAAACATTATATGAAGTTCTCAAAGAACCAATAAAAATAAAATAAAAAAGAAACATAAAAATACAAACCAAAAAAAAAAAAAAAAAAACTAACCAGAACACTTTACCCCTTGTCAACATGACACACAAATACATCACTTTAAATAATAACCTTTCCCTTCTTTATTCCCAAGACTTCATGTTAAAATTAATATAAAACATAGTCCAGCTCCATCCACTCCACTCATACTGTTGTCTTTGGTGGTCATCTTACTGTTGTGGATTCTGGAATTTCCCTTGCAACTGAGGATCTTCCTTTTGCCAGTGACCTCCTGGGCCTCTTAAGAGACTTTGACTCTTCCCTGTGCTGCCAAGCCTCAGCTTCCTGGATCTTTTCTATCCATGAGTTTCTGCTGCAACTGATGAGATAGGAAGAGTGTTTGAGATCATGAGTCATTTTTGAAAGGCATTTCCATCATGCTAAAAGTTATGCAACCTTGCCAGGAGTAAGAATAGTCTTCCAGTTGAGGTCCATGAACAGGAAGAAGACAAAGAGTTTCAGCGCTGCACCATGATAGGCACCATGACAGTATGATCTGTCCATCCTCAGCATGGAGCTACCTTGAGTGTCCAGAGGAAAGGTAGGAAACAGAAACTGTCTAAACAGAGATTGTTCTTTGAGTACTTCTAGACAAACTTCCCCTTCTATTAGAGGAACCAGCCTCCATTTGCTTGAGAGTGAGGGCTTTCCTGGGCCATAAGACTTTTCGTGCTAACCCCAAGAATACTTTTCATATGGAAAAGTGCTTGCCAGTCTACAACTGGAGAGTGACCATTGCTAGAATAATGCCTGAAGTCACTTTCCCTAATGCTGGACTCTGGCAAAGTAGTTACTTATTATTGGTTTGCACATGTTTCTGATGTGTGAATTTACTCCATCCATGCAATATTCATCCTACATTATCTGCTTTTGTCTAAAAGGGACGGTATCCTATTTCCCTCAGCATCCGAATCTACACTGCCTTGGTTAACAGATTTTTGTCTGCAAAGAAGAAATGTTAAATTAGCACCAAGTGTACTGTTCATGTACAGGGATAGGTTCAACCATGGCAATGATTTGCTGCAATCTGGGGTCATATTCCTGGACTTCTACATCTCCTAGTTCAGATTATCTGAATATGAAAACTAGAAATACAAGCCTACAAATATTATTCCTACCTAGTCGTATTCAGAGAAACATGCCTGTACACTGAACAGTGCTCACACCTGGAGCTGGGGGATAATTACTTAAATGGTATGAAAACTTCACAGTGAGGCTGGACCTAGGGAGGATGCTGAGGACTCCCACAAATGCATGTACCTATCTGATTCCAACGAAGTAATCATGTGCTTCAAAAAGAAAGGAATTGGTTTGGAATTATTACTGAGCACCCACAGCCACTATTGAATATTTTTAAAACTGAAATCAACATTAAGCACACAAGGACTACCTTCTAGAATACACAGTCATCTTTTAATTTTTCATACTTTTTATTTGAAATACTGAATAGTATGTGTTAATATTCAGTCTTTGGGGAGGCAACAAATATTTTAGAGTGAGATATGTATCAAGACAAACCAAGCAAAGAACCAAAACCCTTGGTTTGTGTATGCTGGTTTTATATATATTGATCCATAATTTCTGAAATATATTGTGGGGAGACAGACAACCCAACACTTTCTCATAGACCCAGAAGAAAGGACAGAGGGACCCTTAGTTCTGTGCCCTTTCTTCAGGAATGGAATTGTCAATGTCTGACCAGGGCTGTGGCCAGGGCATCAATGGAGTCAAGGTTGCCATTTTTGGGGATGCAACTTTCCGCTAGACTGTTGATATTAGTCCTAAGGGAGAAAGATATGTCTAAAGTATCCTGTGTTCTTTTTGTCAATGTAGCTGATTTATCTGTCTACTGAACTAGCCCATTTACCTGCTACATCTAGTAGATATGATGCTTTACTTATTAATAAACTTGCTTGGCATAAAACACAGCTTGGACAAGGCCTCCAGACCCCATATTTCATTTTGTGTATATTTTATTTTCTCTTTGGACCCATAACTGAAGAATGATCTGCTTGTCCAGGTTGTAGCTCATCAGAGGGATGCAACACTTATACTCTGAACAGCTAGCAAATGAGTTAAATACAGCAATATTTATTAAGTCTTGGGACAGGATTCAACTCACTAAACAGTCCATAAATTTTGCCAACCAGTATCCTATCCTTTTATTCATCTTTTGGTAGAGATATTGTGAATGAAGAGTAGTGGTTCTATCACCAAAGAAGACAAAAGTAAGTAGTTGCTAAAATGGGGTAACTTGGAGTGTTGGCATCAAACTATGATGACACTATGATAACACCGTAATATGAATTCATAAGTGTAACTAGGATGGTAAGAGGGAAGATCAATCAGTCTAGGAGATAATGAGTCTTGAATAAAATTCATGAGTTTTGAAAATGAATGTTCTAGAAGGAAAAATAACTGAAGCATTTAAGGAAACATGCATCCTTGGAATGTAGTTCCATTGTAGAATACTTTGCTTAGCATGCACCAAACCCTAGGTTCAATCCCCATGCCACCAACCAGTGCCACATAAACCTGGAGTGGTGGTGCATATCTGTTATCTCCGAATTCAGAAGGCAGAAGCAGGATGAACAGAAACTCACTGTTCTCATCAAATGTGTAGAGGGCTAGAGGCCAGCCTGAGATACATGAGATCCTGATGGGTGGGGTGGGAGGAAGGAGAGATGGAAGGAAGGAAAGACAGAAGAAAGAAGGAAAGAAACTGAATAATACATGCGTTCATAAAACTTCGAAACTTTGTGATTGTCAGAAGTTTTGAAGTTCAGGGTTTAAATCAGCAAGCAGTGTTTAATGATGTCAGAGAGGAGGGCCTTTTAAGGCCTTTTATAGGAGTTTGAACTTTCATTGTAGATAAAGAGTTTAAATAGAGATCATTTGCACAACCATACTTGTTTTAGGGAGAAAACATACTGGGGAAGGTGAGATGAAGTGTTTTGCGTGGGGAGGGAGAGACAGTGTTGAATGCCTGCATTAAATATTCCAGTGAGAAATGATGAGAGCCGAAAGCAAGACAGTGGTGTCAGAAAGAGTGCAAAGGGTGGATGTGAGTGGCTGAGGCAATATAAACAATTGGGCTTTGTGGTGATCAATAGGAATTAGGAGATGGAGAAGAAGAGTTGATGAGTTAGTGTCCTGAGATGGTGGTGGTGTCACTGTCAGATAAAGACTGGGGGGATGTGGCATGTAGAGCCAGAATCAGGGACTGAGAGCCTCGGGAGACTCCCAGGTGGAGTGCTATAGCCGTGGCTCCACAAAAGCCTCACTGTGTAGAGAGCTGAACCTGGAGAAACTGACTAGAACAGAGGCCTCTGGGGTCCCCAAGAGGCCAAACCTGCCTGTGGGGGTGCAATGTGATGACACCATAAGGAACAAAATTCCACAAAGGTCTTTGAGATGTCCCACTGAGATCCTGAATGTATTCTATTGCCCTGCCTTGAGAACAAAAGGCATCATGCATTTTATTCCCCTCTTCTCTGCAGTAGCATCTAGCCTTTCTAGCTTCTTCCTCCTCTTCAATAACAGGTTTGTGTTACACTAGGTGACAACATGGAAATGTCCTGTTCTTTAACATTGCATGTTAAGCACCTTGTTTTCTGAGTGAATAGTTACTGCTTAGGTGTGGCTCATAGTCTGTTTCTTAAATCCCTCCAAAAATTGGGTAGACATAAATTGAATACTTGGACAAAATTAAATGAAAATCTTAAGATTACTTTTTATAGAAACATAGGGCAGTGGCATGCAAGTGAAAGGCTTGAAAATTGTTCTTGAGGCTCTATGCCTAACTGATATTCAAAGAGATAAAATGGATATTACTGTAGCTGATCTGGTATCTGTTTTTATTTACTTTGTTCTAATATTTAAATGACTCATCGACTCATCGGGTTTTTTTGTTTGCTTGTTTGTTTGTTTGTTTTTTCTCCAGAGCACTTACAGGGACTGTGAAAGATTAGGAAAATGTATGCCAGCAATTTCACATGCTAAAGAAACTTAGAGGAGCCCCGAAAAATAGTTGAAAGTAAAATTTTCCTTTGTGCAGAAGAAACTACAGATCACCACAGGAGAAATCTGTAACTAGATAGGGAGTGACAAACGCCTAGGTATAGACGCCCCCTAGTGGGGAAAGGGATGGATTCAAAGAAAATTAAATGGCTGACCTGATGCCCGTGCTTAAAATAAGTTGGGTGTGATGGTGCACACTTTTAATCCCAGCACTCCGGAGGCAGAGACAGGCAGATCCCTGAGTTTGAGGACAGTGTGGTGTATTGAGTGAGTTCTAGGGCAGCCAGGGACACACAAAGAAACAGTCTCAAAAACTATAATGACAATGATGAGGATTGGGAGCTTTATGTATTCATCCAATAAACATTTACTGAGCACCATCGAAGTACTGTGTGTGTGTGTGTGTGTGTGTGTGTGTGTAAGTGTTGGACATTGCTAAGTAATGATCTGATACTGATTTCTATTGATGTAATAAACTTCCTTTGGAAGGAAGGTGTTCATTTCATTGCATAGCTTAATGTTCATCATTGAGGGGATTCAGAGAAAGAAGTCAGGGCAGGAATCTGGAGGTGGGAGCTGAAGCAGAAGCAGAAGCAGATGCCATGAGGAGCACTGCTCACTGGCTTTCTCTGTATGACTTACTCAGTTGCTTTCTTATACAACCCAGGACTACTTGCCTCACAGTGGGCTGATTGACCCATTTCAATTATTAATCAAGAAACAATCATGGTCCTCCAGAAAAGGGGAAAGGGACAAGATCTCCTGAGCAAATTGGGAGCATGGGAGGATGGGAGTTAGAAGAAAGAGAAAGGAAGAAGGGGAGGGAGGAAGAAGACATGAAGGACCAGGAAGACTGAGATGGGGAAAGATCTAGGAGAAAAAGGAAAGAGATACCTTAATAGAGGGAACCATTATAGGTTTAGAGAGAAATCTGGCACTAGAGATATGTCCAGAGATCTACAAGGATGACCCAACTAACAATTTTAGCAATGGTGGAGAGGCTACCTTAAATGCCTTTCCTCTATAGTGAGATTGATGACTACCTTATATGCCATCCTAGAGCCTTCATCCAGTAGTTGATGGAAACAGAAGCAGAGACCCACAGCTAAGCACTGAGCCAAATTCCTGGAATCCAGTTGTAAAGAGGGAGGAGTGATGAGTAAAGGGGTCAAGAGAATGCTGGGGAAACCCATAGAAATAGCTGATACAAAGAAGGGGGAACTCATGGACCCCAGACTGACAGCTTGGAAAACAGCATAGGACAGAACCAGGCCCCCTGCATGTGGGTGACAGTTAGGAGGCTTGGGAAGTCTATGGGGCCCCTGGTAATGGAACATCATTCATATGTAGTGTTCACATGGACATTGGGAGCCTACTCCCTATAGTGGGGTACTCTCTCAGCTTAGACACACAGGGAAGGGCCTAGGCCCTGCCCCAAATTGTCCTTAGGATTAAGGGAAATAATTGCTATTTGCCCTTTGTACATGATAAGAGAAGTCCTCTGCCATTGTCCCCACCTTTTGTTGATAACTTAAATTCGGTACATGAATAAACTGGGGCACATTTAGAATGAACTAAAGATGCCCTCATGATATTATCTTATGTCTTTGTCTTTCTTGTATCATCTATAGCTAGACTTTCCCTCATCCACACACCCTGAGTCAAATACAGGTCTGGGCCAATTGGCTGGTTCCAATTACAGCCCCACAAACACCAGTCTGTGACATCAAATGTTCACCCTTTCTGTGGGGCAGAAGAGGGATGAGATGGGGGTTAGTAGGGGGCATGGGAGAATGGAAAGGAGAGAGAACTGGGATTGATATATAAAATAATGTATAAAATAAGATTTTTTTTCTAATTTAAATTAAACAAGAATGCCCCACAGACTTCTCTGTAAGCAATCTATCAGGGGCATTTTCTCAGTTGAGCTTTCTCTCCCCAGAGACCTCTAGTTTGTTTAAGGTTGATAAGGAAGAGGCTACTAATCAAGTTAGCCACAAATAGGGAGTTTTGTGTTTATCCTTTCTGTCTGTATATATATTATTATTTCTCACTATTGTATTTTAAGGCTTAGACTTCCAGCTATACATTAAATAGAGATTGTTGAAAGTATATGAACACTTGAATTTTAGACACATGAAGAAAGACATTGGTTATCGTGTCTTTGTAGATGGTTTTGCAGTAATTTTCCTTTATTTCTGACTTGATGGGAATCTTAATCCTTCTCATTAGAGTTCATCGAATGCCTTCCCTGAATTAATTACTATGACTACTTTTATTGTTTTCCAAATATTGAACTAAATTTCATTGTGTGAAATAAATTCAATTTGGTCATGATATTTATTTTTAATATGCTATTACAGTGGATTTGTGGATTTGGTTTATTGACTGGTGAGGAATTTTTCCACTCAACTTCATGATTATTTCTAGTGTATAGGTAGGTGTGCATGTGTGTGTGTGTGTGTGTGTGTGTGTGTGTGTGTATGTGTGTGTATGTGTGTGTATGTGTGTACATGCTTTAAGTATTTGAATTGTTAGGACTTTGGACAATTTGAAGTAAAAAGACTCATCTTTTGTCTGTGGGTATCTACTTGTTTCAGATATGTTTGTTAGCTATTTTATCCCTTTTTTATTGCACTGACTTTAAGACTTTACAAACATCAGCTGTACATAAGTGTACATACAATACAAGTATGTATTTGTGAGGGTGTCAGATCCCCCTGGAACTAGAGTTACAGACAGTTGTGAGCTGCCATGTGGGTGCTGGAAATTGAACTTGGGTCCTTTGGAAGAACAAACGGTATTCTTAACAACTGAGTAATCTTTTCAACCCCACCACACCCCTGATTCCTCTTTCTAACGTTGCACATGTCAAAGTCCCACAACTTGCTTCTTTACTGAACTTTGTTGTTATTTATAGAATCAGGTTATTGCTTTAAACAACAGATGGTCTCCTATTTTTTACTGAGATCTTATTAAGCTGGTAAATTGATCTTGTGTAAGCTTACATGTTAACAAGAGTTTGTTTTCCTGTTGCAATGGCCAAACACCTAACAAGAAACAACTTAAGCAGGAAGATTTCCCTTGGCTCACAGTTCAAGGTATCATAGTTCACTCTGGGAGGGAAGGCATGGCAGCAGGAGGTTAGGCAGCTGGTCCCATTGTTTCAGTAGTCAGAAATCACAGAATGGAAAGAAGTGGGGCTTGGGTATACATCCTCAAGTCCAAACTCTAAAAAGACCCATGTCCTCCAGTGATGCTCCTACAACATTCAAAAATAGCACCTGCAGTGAGGAAACAACATACAAAAACACATGAGCCCAAGCAAGACATTTATATCCAAACAACATCATTAATCCCATGGCTCCTATAGATTTGCAGCCTTGTCATAAACCGAATGCATTCATTCCAATTTTTAAAGTCCCCACATTTTGTAAGAGCCCCAAAACTGTTCAAAAGTCCAATGTCTCTTCTAAAATTCAAGCCAATTTCTTAATGGTAAACCTCTATAAAGTCAAAACACAAGCCACATACATTCAACATAAGATGACACAGTGAAAACATTCCATTGCAAACTAGCAGAATGAAGACAGCAAGTACAGACTGAACTTGAATAGTGGCAGTGAACAAAAACCATATCTCAGATGGAATGATATTCTGTCTTGACAATTTTTTTTTCACCAAATAAAATAGTTCAATATTTTCAAAACCAGCCATAAGTTCTCAGTGCAAAAGCAGGACATAGGTAGTTCTTTTCCAGAATATGAAATGGATGGCCTTAAGCCAAGGCTCTGGCATATCCTTGGTCCATTCTGAAACCTCATGAGGCTTACCTTCCCTGCCCATGTTTCTTTTGGTATTGTGATCTTTCATATACCCATCAGAATGACCATTAAAATCTGTACATAACAATCTATGGCTTTTCTGGTTCAAAGTTTCAAACTTTTCCATATTCCTCCTCGGAGTTAGTCCCCAAACCTAGAAACCTCACTGTCAGGATTACTATAGCAACAGCCAAACTCCTTGATGTCATTTTTTTTTTAATTCCTTTTCTTGTTGCTGACACTGAAATGGCACATAAGAACAATTAAGAAGGAGAATGTTTATTTGGTCTTATAGTTTGAGAGAACTCAGCCAATAACTGTAGTGAACTTAAAACAGCAGGAGGCTGAGGTGGATGGGTACACTGTATATGCAGTCATTAACAATGTGGATGGAGAGTGGGTTTTGATACCTCAAGGGCCACACCTAGTGACACAATTCCTCCAGCAAGACTCTACCTCCTGAAGACTCTACAACCTTCCAAAACAGCCTCACTGTCTGGGAACCAAGTGTTCAAACATAAAACTGTGGTGAACATTTTACAGTTAAGCTAAAGCAAACAATATTGAATTTTGTAAAATATTCAGGAACTATTTGGGTGAGGGAACAATAAGTATAAGTTCAAAGGGACAAGACAGCCTAATGAAGTAATGTATGTGAGCTATGTACTGTGATATACATCAATCCATTTACTTAGAGGTCCTTGTGTGTGTGTGTGTGTGTGTGTGTGTGTGTGTTATTCATGTGCTTATCCTAACATTACCGCGAAGTATATATCTGACCTTTTGTCAGAGGATGCAACATAAATAAAGAGTTAAAATGTATCTACTAACAAAGAACAAATAGAAATTAATTTTAAAACACTAGGGCTTTGAGTAGGGTGTACTACAGATCCAATTATGGGCATTCTTGACTGATTTCCTGTCTTTAGGGGAAAAGAGTCTGTCTTCCTCCTTTAAGCACTGTGTTAAGAAGGTTGTCTTAAATCTTCTTGAAGAAAATGTCTATCAAGAATACTTTTAATTATGCAAACAATATATTTGGGCTTATCAAATCATCCGTAAAGCTTTCTTCTTTTAATTTAGTAAGGCATGTTCCTAGGATAGACACCAGTCAAGATACAGCACTGTGGGGTTTGGGAGGTAGTTCAACTAGTCAAGTGTTCCCCATAAGCATAAAGACTTAAGTTCAGTCCTCAGCTCTTACATTAAAAGAAACAAACAAACAAATAAAGCAACAATGAAAACCCTAAACAGACAGACATACCCAGAGCTGGGTATAGCAGCATGCAGCTATAAGGCTGGCACTGAGAACTCTGGGAAAGGAGGATCCTTAGGGCTCTCTGGGCAATTAGTAAAGCCACATTGGAGGTCTAGATTCAGTGGAGACTCTGCCTCACAAATGTAAGATGGAGAGTGATTAAGGAAGAAATCTCCACATCTAGCCTCCACATACATGTAAATGCCTATGTACTCACACATAAACATATACACAAATTAAAATAAAAATACAAAACCTCTCTTTTTTTCTGGATTCCATTGTTAATTACATTTATATTTTATTTTACAAAAGATAATGGCACACAATTTTTGTACGGTCTTAGATTTATAATAATGTGGACATTATGAAATGAGTTAAGGTATATCCTTCTCACATGAGAATTTCTGTAGAACTGGCATTATATTTCCCTTACACCTTAGCTGTGACCCATCTATGAAGGAAGTGAAGGTGGAGACCTTTTTGTTTGGGGGAGGGCTGGTAGGAGCATTAAGGACTACTATGTGACCTCAATAGTTCTTGTAGCAGCTGATTTTCAAGCCTCCTATTAAATTCAGATTGGGCTAATGATAGCAGTGCATGCAGCATTTTCAGAGTGTAAACAGTCCACTTTGGTGTCTCCCCTCCTTAATAATGCAGCACCTGCATAAACTTTCTATCCCTACCATATGCAACTTTATCTTCTGAGCTCATTTTCCTTGTGGCTGAGAGACCAATGTGATGTAACAGGATGTTCTCCTGGGACAATTGGCTGGTTTCTCCACACCATGCAGATGACAGAGTTCACCCTTTCACCATCACATGAGAGAGATTTGATTACAGTACTAGGTAGGAGCTTTCAGAACTCACCATTCCTAGAAAATCCACTGAATTTCATGGTCAGCGAATGCTTGCCAACCTTTTCTTAGTCATTTTTTTACTGTTGACCTCCTGAAAATTGGAGTCTCTTTCAACCTATTGCTGTTTCTTTTTCTTTTTCCATTTTCCTTTTAAACGAGAACTGGGATATATACTCTTTCAAGGTCTGATCACCTAGGGTGTGAGTGTACTTTAAAAATAGATGTCGTGGGACCACAGAGGCCTCCTCTCTACACTAAGATTAGGACTGAGATGGGCATCTTTTCATACCTTTGCACTATGACCTCTTCTTATCCTTTTTCTCATTCTTACTTGTAAATTCTTTGAAAAAGGAAATTTCAAATAGAGCAGGAAACAGTGATCCCAATGCCATGGAGACAGAAGAAGGAAAAAAAAAAAGCATTGTTTGTTTAGCTAAAAAAGAACCAGAAAAAAAATTAAGGCTTGAAAAAGTGGTGAAGTTCATTATAACTGTTTTGTAAAAATTATCTACCAATTGGTATACATTTCATTTGAATCATTTATTTTAGCTTTTATTATTTATTTGTGTGTGTGTGTGTGTGTGTGTGTGTGTGTGTGTGTGTGTGTATGTGTGTGTGTGTGTGCGTGCGTGTGTGGCACGTGCGCCATATGTGGGGGGTAGGTATGAAGTCTAGCAAAGGGCAATGTCCCCATGTGTTAGTTACACACGGTTGTGAGCCACCCAACATGGGTGCTGAGAATTGGACTCTAGTCCTTTGCCAGACCAAGAAGCTCTCTTAGCTGCTGAGTCATCTCTCCAGCCCCAATAGCTTTAATTTAAATGATACTTAATTGTTACCAGTCACAACATAAAGAATTTTATTTTTGAAATATATCATTTTCTGATTTTGTGTAATATGCAGTGTATAATGACAGTTATCTCATTTAGTTTTCATTCTAAAAGCATTGCTTAAACTTTTTATTGATATTTGTGAGTTCCACATGCACTGCAATCTCATTCATCTTCTGGTCTTTCCATATCTGCCCTTTGTCTTGCAACCTCCTCCCCAAAAGAAAACAAAACTAAGTTACTAAAAATTTTAAAACAGACAAGCCCAAACAAACAACAAAAAAATCACCTCTCTGTGGAAGCTTTAGTGTGTCATAGTTGTCACCTAGTCTATCCCTTTGCCCAGGCAGCTTTACTTGGCAATGTTTGTTGCTATGAGTTCTTGGTCTGGTTTCAGGCCTCTGGCTTCTGATAGGCTATCAATACTGGATCCTCTTTGGTACTTTCAGATATCCTGTTGTCGTGTTGTGTGGTGGAGGTCCTGCAGCTTTGATTCTGCAGGGCCTGCTCCTAACATGCTCTTGGATAGGGTAGATGTTGGGTGGGCGTGGGTGGTAGCTGAGTTGGTCTACTAGCTCTAAATGCCTGCACAACCAGCAGTAGCTCTCTTGCTTTACCCAGGTTAACAGCAGGGCCGGCTCTCCTTCCCCTGGTAGCTGGCAAGGAATAGGACTGGCTCTCCCATGCTCATTCCACTGAGACCTGCTCTTCTGCACACATGCTACCAGGCCAGCCCAACTATGCTGCTCAGGCCAGGTATGGTCCCCACTGGGTGCTGCAGTGGACAAGGGGTCAGGCCCAGCTCTTCTGCTCTTAAGGAAAGCTCTCCAGCCTGTGCATGGCCACAAGGGGTGGGACCAGCTTTCCTGAGTTCACACCCTGGGGCCAGTTCACCTGCCACAAGGGCCAGCTCTGCTGTGCTGCTAGAGCAAGGTATGGGGCGCTTTCCCAAGTGATGTAGCTGGCAGGTCCAGCTCTTAAGCCCTCAGGGCCAGCTCTGCCATGCAGAGTGCTGCAGTAAGTGAGGGGTAGGGCCAGCTTTGCACAGCTCTGGGACATCAACATCTGGGCAGTAGCCCAGACCAGGAACATCTCCCCTGGCTTTGGTGGTGACATAGGGGATGGACATGGCCCAAACCTGGCTCTCTGCTGCTTCTGAGGGCCAGGGACCCAGACATGGCTCTCTGCAGCAGCTCTGGCTAGGGCATTTCCACGACCTCAGGTGGCAGTGCTGGCTCTACTCACATCAGGCTCTTCCTCACTGCCCTTATATCTCCAGTTCTGCTTCTCTTCATAGTGCACAAACCTTAACCTTTGCACTTCTCTTTACCATCTCTCCACCATGGCCCTGCTGCACCATGTGGGTTCTCTGGTGTCTTTCATACTGTACCATATGGCTGCAGGGCGGGGCATCTCCTGTTCCTCTACCCTATCCAGGTGTCCTCTGCCAGCCTGGGCCCAGTAGGACCAGGTGGATTTCCAAAAGTATTTATTAATGTTTCATAGTGGGCAAAGATACTTCATTGTAAACCTGAATGTTTACTTACTTATTTTAAAACACATACATCATATATTAGTATGCATTTTATCAGTTACATATATTCTAAGTCTTTATTATTATTGGGTTGTGTATGCACCATGGTGGAGGTGGAGACCCAAAGACCTTTGTGGAGTTGGTTCTCTGTCCATTTTATGGGTCCCTGGGATTGGACTCAGATCAGCAACCTGGTGAGACAAGCACCTTGATCTGATGAGTCATCTTTCTGGTCCTAAAATATTTGTACAATTAATATCTGTCCATATTCGGATTACATGATGTTTTGATTCATTTCTGTTGCTTATTGGTCAGCCTGGGTAATTAGCATATCTATCTCTGTACATCATCATAATTTCTTTATTAGTAATTACATTCAACTTATTTTTCAAAAAATCTCTTTTCAAATATGTAATGTTTTACTGTTAATGTTATTCATCTACCTCTGCCATAGTATACTAGAGCTCACTGCATGTATGAAATCGTCAGAAGGTATTCATTGCCTAGTTCCCTACCTCTTTTCTACACCTCTAGTTTTAGACATTATAGTTTCTTTCTTTCATTGGGAACTAAATAAATGTGAGAAGCAGACCTAGGATATTGGCTTCCACATAGCCATTTTTCTCTGTAAGAAATTACACCCAAAACAGTAATCTTTTTTCATTCCAAATCAGATTCCATTTTCTCCCATTTTTGTGCTGGAAATTGAACTCAGGGGCTTATAAGCACTCCACCACTGGACAAAATCCCCAGAAATTCCTTGCATTTTGATTTTCTCCAAGTCACCCTGTAAAGTTAGTCATTTAGAGAATTTTTAATATCCTCTGGCTTATGTCTCTTGGTAGTAAGTAAATGCTGCCTATTAAGAATTTCTCATTTCCCCAATGCTAATTCCTCTAGTTATGTTACTACTGTCAATTATCTATCTGCATTTCTATCCTCTTTCTGTCTCTTTGTGATGCCCCCTTGGTCTACTTACACCCGAGTATGCATTTATCTCTTTTCAGATTCATCAATTAGTCTTTTTTTGGGGGGGCTGTATTAGTTCTTGTAGAACCAGCTGGCCTCAAACTCACAGAGATCTTCCTGCCTGTGACTCTTGAGTGCTGGGATTAAAGGTGTGTGCCACCACTGCCTGGCCCCATCAACCATTCTTATTTGGTCAATGTTTAGACTCTCAGGGACTTAGTCCTCTAGATGCCCTTCTCTTGGCTTCCTTCTATTTCCATCTATTGTCTTCATCTATTTCCAACTAACTGTGAATGTGATTTCTTTTGGATCCCTTTCCCTTTCTGATTTGACTAATGGGATTGTTCACTGTCAACCAAGACTTTCAATTGCCTAAGCATCAGCTAGGGCCAATAGGGCTTGGAAGAAGCTATTATCAGCTCTAGGCATTTTTAGATGACCAATGTTCTTTATGATTTGGACACAATCAAATAATACGTTTCTTCCAAAAGTATGTTTTAATTATTAGCATATAATGGCTTATTAATAATGAAAGTTTTGCACAGATATATGAAAATTAGGAGGTAAATACCCCTTCCTTAAATATAACCCCTATAACTTATCCTTAATCTGAGAAATGAAAGTGTGAGCTTGTGTCATCATCTCCATAGCATTGACTGCCCATCTCTCCAAATAAAAGCTGTCTCTTCCTTTTTATGCATGAGATATTGGCTAACTTCCTTCTGATTCTTCCTTTTCCTTACAGGCCTGGTATATATTTGGTCACTCTCCTTCATCCTCTCATTATCATCTCATTCCAAACACGCAACCAAAATTGAGAAGTTGTGTTAAATATCATAATGATGATTTATCTTCCACTGACTTTGGATAAAATATTAGAATTGTGGATTCCTGAAAAGAGCAAGTTTAAGTACATAAGTGATAGTATTATATTGGATGATTTCTTGGAGGCGTTTAACAAATATCTTTGGAATATTATGACAATATTGTTTCTTGATTTAAACTCCACTGAATATGTGAGGTAAATGGTAAGCAAATAAGTGAGCATAATCCCAAGAAAATATAGATCATAATTTCCTTTATATGTTCATAACATGTGCAGAAGTTGCAAATACTCTTGCAATTCAGTGATCTGCACACATTTTTAACAGTTTGAAATAATAAGCATACGATCAGAAAAATTTGACAGCTGGTATCTTAAAATATTTGAGAACCAGAATTTATTTGTAACATTTTTTAACAAGGCACAGTGACAAGTGATGGAAGATGGTGTTAGTCCCTGGAACAAAGTTTTCTGTACTCTGTAAGGTTATTGAAAAGAGTGAAGAGGATAGTCTACTTGGTATATGTGATATATTCATATGAACATACTACATGTAGCTATAAGAGAGCCTACTGTGTGCAGTTACGTGTGTACTTTTGTTTAGCTAATATGAGGAAGAAATTTTAGCAATGTCATTTAAAAGTCAGAAAAACAGTTATGCTCCTGAACATATCATAATTCTATGTTTATTATGTTTATATTTTCCTGTTAAAATAACATGGAACACAAGAATATGATGAGTAAAAATTCAAAAATTATGTTTTATGCATAGAAATTTGAACGTTTTTCCTTGTACATGTTCCTGAAGGCTGGATTGTCAAATTGCTACATGGAGACAGTCTTGTTTAAGCCTTGAGAAGTACTTGTTACCATTCTCCAGAAAAGTTAAACCACCTGTTTCTGAAAGATTAACTTGGCTGCCTCTTAAGCAGGAAAAGAGATACAATGTAGCTGAATATAAGCAAAAATCTGGTGCAGACTTGAGAAATGCAAACTATATAATAGCTCAAGAGATGGTTTTAGTG
The DNA here is from genome assembly GCF_943737965.1 of Phodopus roborovskii. Lineage (NCBI taxonomy): Eukaryota > Metazoa > Chordata > Mammalia > Rodentia > Cricetidae > Phodopus > Phodopus roborovskii. The sequence continues at coordinate 6,666,914 of NW_026126433.1, forward strand.
CAGAATTCTACCAGAAATTCAAAAAAGAGCTAATACCAATATTCCTCAAAGTGTTCCACACAATAGAAGCAGAAAATTCATTACCAACCTCTTTTTTATGAGGCTAAAATTACTTTGGTACCCAAGCCACACAAAGACACAAGTAAGAAAGAGAACTGCAGACCAGTATCCCTCATGAACATTGATGCAAAAATACTCAATAAAATACTGGCAAATGGAATCCAAGAATATAACATGATATCATCCACCATGACCAAGTAGCCAGCATCCCAGGGATGCAGGGATGGTTCAACATGCGAAAATCTATCAATGTAATCCACCATATAAACAAACTGACAAAGAAAAACCACACGATCATCTCAGTAGATTCTGAAAAAGCCTTTGACAAAGTCCAACACACCTTCATGATAAAAGTCTTGAAGAGATCAGGAACAACAGGAACATACCTAAATATATTAAAAGCAATATACAGTAAATCAACAGTATTTCCCATCATAATCAATGATACAAAGGCATAAAAAAAATCCTGACTAGAAAACTTGAGGGTTAACAAAGCTGAGCCTTAGGAAGCAGTTGTTTTGTTGTCAACCAGGTTTTGTGTGTCTCTGTGTATGTATGCACATGTATTTTCATGAGTATGCACATGCATGTGTAATTTCATGGTTGTGAGAGTCAGAGGCCATCCTCAGGTGTCATTCCCTAGGACACCTTTCACCTCGTCTTTTTCTTGAGACAGGATGTCTTCTTTCATCCACCTTTCCAGAGTTGGGTTCATAAGAGAGTGGCTCCAGCCCTGGGTTTTGTATTTTGGTTATCTAACTCACAGAGCTATCTCCATTGCCCGCACTTTGGGGCTTGCAAGTCAGCTTCCTTTGTAATTCTGGTCAAATTAACTTTATTTATAACCTTCTTCTTTGTATTTTCTCATTTGTTATTTTCACACGGTAGAACACAAGCACATTTGCCTTTAGAATTTTTTATTTCCATAGTTATTTATATCTTTCATCTATCATGACAAGATGAGAATTTTCCTCCACTAAGAAATGAACTTTAAGAAAAAGATTCATGGGCTGCAAAGTTTGCTTTGTTGCTAAAAGCACATATGACTCTGACAGAAGATCTGTATTCAGTTCCCAGCACCTATTCCTGGCAGATTACAACACTTATGTAACTCCAGCTCCATGGGTAACTTGCCATTGACTCTAGCCTCCACAGACATGGATATCTGCACTTGTGTGCACATACACCAAATTAAAAATCAGACTTTTTAAATGAAAAACATTGATTTTTTCCCCCCTATTAAGCATGTGAGAGGAAGAAGCTGGGGGCAGATAAGCACATTTTTTGTAAGTGCATTATGAAAAAGTAATATGAAACGTGAAAGGCATTCAATGTGTTTTCTAGCGCATCAGAGCTATATAATTATCATTAACCTAAAAATATCTTGTCAAACGGAAGACATGAGTCAATTAATGGGATCAGATATGTCAGTGACAAATGCAAATTGGTACATCTGGGTCAGAAAATGACAAAATGATTGGGTGCCTGTGGCTTTAACTATTAAAACCTGACTGCCATAGATAAATGTAAGATCAGCAGTACAGACACTCTATTTACCAAAGCTAAACAATTCACTATGACCTGTGGCTGAAATTGTAGAAATACAGTGTTGGAGAAAAAAAGAATGGGAATCCTGGGGTTATCACACAATGACTTCAGCATTGTTCTTGGTAGTAGATACAAATTTTTAAGGCTGGTAGAGTTCAGATTTCAGATTTCATTAGCTCAGTAGGTATATTTCATAAAAGAAAAGAACAGTTTGGAAAGATGATAACATGGTAACTGCAGTATTTATTTTTACTGCTGTTGTAACAAGACACCTGACACAAGACAACTTAAAGAAGGGTTTACTGAGGATCACAGTTTGAAAACACACAATCCCCATGATGGGGAAAACATGTCAGCAGGAATGTGAAGGGGCTGGTTACATTCATCTTCACTGTTAGGAATAGAGAGACATGGATGCTGGGAACCACTTTTTCCGTTTATTCAGTGGGAGACTGAGGTACATGGGCTGATGCCCCCCACCCCCCACATTTGGAGTGAGTACTCCATTTTCCATTAAACCTTTCTCAAATTCCAGAGATGTGCTTCCATGATGATTCTAAATCTAAACAAGTAGAGAATGAAGATTGATCACCACAATGGCCCCATATAATACTTGGAAAGGTACTGTCAGGATAAGCTAATTAACCCTCCTTTAAATACAAGTTAAATGTCAGGAAACTACAGATAACATCACAAGACCCAATCAAGTTCTCCCACTATGATGGGCAACTCAGTCAGCAACACAGCCTAGGACTCGCTCTTTTTGGGTGCTACCATTGTTGTGCCCTGGGACATTTCTCCCCAGTGTCCCATCTCTCCTCAGTTCTCTGGTGAGAGGATGTGAGGAAGACTTCAGAGTGTAGGTCCTAGGAGCTGTGCTAAGAATGGACATCCATAGCAGCTGACATAGCCTCCCTTCATTTTCTGTTCGGCATCCTTCAAAGAATAAGACAGACAAATTCCTAAAAAAAAAAAAAAAAAAAAAAAAAAAAGAGCTTTGTTGACATCCATCAACCATCTCCATTCCATTTTTCTAGTCCATTCCATTTCTCTAAGCAGGTTACATCTGTTACATTGCAATTGCTTTTGATCTAGACTTAAGAAGGAACAGATGGAACACTCTTTATTCTTTCATTTTTCTCTCAAATTAATGGTTAGTGTGATATACGTCCTAAGGAAGAAGATTCTAAAGTCTTGTGACAGGATAACTGTGCAGAAATAAATTCATGTAAAAGCTTGTAAGACAAAGGCAAAACACTTTTTACACTAACATTTTAGAGAAGTACTTAATACTAAGCAATTCATTAATATAAAATATGAACTATGGCAAAATTAAATTATCTGTGTCACTTAGAACTGTTAACCCATGGACATGAAAAAACAAAAACTTAACAAAAATATACAGTATAAACATATAAATATATATGCATAAACATTTAAAAGTAGTTTTTATATTTTTATATAAATAATATTGTAAAGTATAAAATATATTACATATACTATACATAAAGTATAAGTAAATAAATATATACATGTATGTGTAAACATTTAAAACATTATTGATGATACCTACTACCTTAAAACCTTTCAACACTGTAATTTTGGAGCTTAGGGGCTCCTATACTTGTTGGTAAAGGCAGCATAGCAAATATTTTCAACTTGGAGGCCACACAGTATCCTTTGTAACTAGTTAATTGCATCATATGATAACAAAACCATTAGCTATACAGACACCAATGAACGGGACCTGGAAGTGTTTCTGTTCAATTTTTGATAACCAGATGGTACATAGGATTGCACCCATTGCTTCAGTATATAACTGATTATATGTCTGCATTTTGTTGTTATTAAATTCACATTTAACTTTGAGATCCATCTCCAACAACTTGGCCCACATGCAGCATAGCACCACATCCCTTTCCTGCCTTTCATGGCAACACCCTCAGTCATCTCTACTGTAGGTCTCATTATTATTTCTTTTTTACTTCACTTTTTAATTAGGATGAATGCAGTCAAGGCCTATAGGCACATGCCTATAATTCCAGTTAGGAAATTGTGTCAGAATGGTCACATGTTCAAGGCCTACCTGGACTACAGAGTGAGTTCAAGTACAGCTCAGGCACTATATGAGATCATCTCAAAATCAAATGTTGAAAAAGAACCAAGGGTGTAGAGTTCACTGTTAGATTGTTTCCTAAGTATACACAAGGCTGTGGAGTCAGTCCACGTGCAATAATAGTAATAATAATAACAACAATAATATAGCTTAAAAAGTAGAAGTTTTAGTTAGCAAATAAGTTTTATAGAATTTTTAGATATAGCTTTCAGTTTATTAGGTGCAAGCTTACTAAATACATACAAAACTGTTTCTGTCTCATGTGGAGGCTGACACACACTATAACTCTTTCTAGCTAATGAGAATGGGGCATTCTGATTCTGGGTATGGTTTACTTAATCATGGACACTGGAGGAAATAGCATCATATATTTGTTTACTATTTTGTATCTCTATATTTATATTCATTTATTTAAAAAGCTCATTTAAACAAAAATAATCCAGTAAAAAACATCTGTGCCTCCCTCTCCTTTGACTAGGGAGCTATCTAAGAGTCAACCCACAGGACCAGAGTCTTTTAGATTTATGTGCACTTAAGGAGTATGTCTGATTTTGATCACTGAAATGACACACCTTATATCTAACAGTCACACTATTTTCAGGAATTTGGACATCATATATAAAATTTTACCATCAGTCCTGCTGGGCCCGATGCTCCGGGTGAGCACCGGGTCAGAGTGCAGATCCAAAACCCCTCCATCTCTGTGTATCTTTCTGTGTCTGCTCTGAGCACACTGACCCATCTATACACGCAGGACCACCTTGAGGCTGCACTCACCTGATATTTGTTCCCTATCGCCTGCCCTCTGCCTGAGGAGAGACCTTGAAGAGAGCTTGGATCATCCAAAGTTGGAGACATAGAACACCTGACACACCTACCCACACCAGGAGATCAGGGGAGAGAGAGACAGAGAGACAGAGAGAGACAGAGACAGAGAGAGAGAGAGAATCCATCTGCACAGTGGGTACTGGAAAAATCGATTGGAAGACTGCAAAACAAGAAAACACCCAACAACTGAAAGACCAGTATGACATCACCATCATCTAAGGACTCTACACCAACTAGGCATGAACACACCAAAGCAGATGAAGCAGAAGAGAACAACTTAAAAAATAACTTCATAAAAATGACAGAGGCCCTCAAAGATGATATGAGAAAATCCCTTAAAGAAATGGAAGAGAAAACAAACAAAAATTGGAAGAAGTAGAGGACAAGACCAAGCAAAAATATGCAAGAAATGAAAAAAATCTCTTAAAGAAAGTAAGGAAAGCCAAGAAAAAACAATCAAACAGATGAAGAAAACAATTCAAACCGTTCAAAACCTGAAAACTGAAATAGAGACAATAAAGAAAACACAAACTGAGGGAATGCTGGAACTAGAAAAACTGAGTAAATGATCAGGAACTACAGATGCAAGCATGATCAACAGAATACAAGAGATCGAAGAGAGAATCTCAGGTGCTGAAGATAAACTAGAGGAAATAGATTCATCGACCAAAGAAAATCATAAATCCAACAAATCCTTAACACAAAACCTCCAGAAAATGCGGGATACCCTGAAAAGGCCGAAACCTAAGAATAATAGGCATAGAAGAACTCAAGGAAGCCCAGGTCAAAGGTGCAGAAAACATATTCAACAAAGCCATTGAAGAAAACTTTTCCAATCTGAAGAAGGACATGCCTACGAAAGTACAAGAAACATACCAAACACCAAATAGACTGAACCAAAAAAAAATCCCCTTGCCACATAATAATTAAAACACCTAACACAGAGAATAAAGAAGGAATATTAAGGGCAGCAAAGGAAAATGGTCAGGTAACATATAGAGGCAGGCCTATCAAAATTACCCCTGACTTCTCCATGGAAACTCTCAAAGCCAGATGTTCTACCAATACTAAGAATCCACGGATGCCAGCCCAGGCTACTATACCCAGCAAAACTCTCAATCACTATCAATCACTATAGACTGAGAAAACAAGATATTTAATGACAAAGCCAGATTTTCACAATACATATCCACAAATCCAACACTACAGAAAGTTCTGGAAGGAAGGAAACCTCCAACCCAAGGAAGTTAACTATACTCACAAAGACATAGGCAATCAATAGATAATCCCACTTCTTCCAGAACCCAAAAGAAAACTCAGGGCAAATAAAGTCACAATACCATGGCCAACAACAAATCTAAAACAAACAAGAATTAACAATCAATGGTCCTTACTTTCCCTCAACATTAATGGTCTTAACTCGCCTATAAAGAGGCACAGGCTAACAGAATGGATATGAAAACAGAATCCATCCTTCTACTGCATACAAGAAACACATCTAAGTTTCAAAGACAGACATTATGTCAGGGGAAAGGGTTGGGAAAAGATCTTCCAATTAAATGGACCCAAGAAGCAAGCAGGTATAGCTATCCTAATGTCTAACAAGTTAGACTACAAACCAAAATCAATCAAAAGAGATGAAGAAGGTCATTTCTTATTCATCACAAGAGAAATCCATCAGCACAAAGTCTCAATTCTGAACATATATATATATGCCCCAAATACAAAGGCACCCACATTTGTAAAAGAAATCCTACTAAAACTCAAAACTCACATAAAACCTCACAGAGTCATAGTGAGAAACTTCACCACTCCACTCTCAACACTAGACCAATCAGAAACTCAACAAAGAACAAAAGAACTAAGAGAACTTATGTACCAATTGTATTTAACAGACATCTATAGAAAATTCCATCCAAACACAAAAGAATATACCTTCTTCTCTGTTCCACATGGAATCTTTTCCAAAACTGACCACATACTAGGCAATATGACAAACCTCAACAGATACAAAAAATTGGAATAGTCTTCTGTATCTTATAAGACTACTATGCTTTAAAGTTGGAATTCAACAACACCACAAATTGCAGAAACCTTACAAATTCATGGAAACTGAACAATGCTCAATTGTACCATTCCTGAATAAAGGAAGAAATAAAGAAAGAAATTTAAGTTTTCCAAGAATTCAATGAGAATGAAGACACAACATACCAGAACTTATGGGAAACTTTGAAAGCAGTGCCACCAGAAAAGTTCATTGCACTATATGCCCATATGAAGAAAAGGGAGGATAGTCACATTAGAGAATTAACAGCACAATTGAAAGCACTAGAACAAAAAGAAGCAAACTCACCCCGGAGGAGTAGATGCCAGGAAAAACAATCAATTTGAGAGCTGAAATCAATAAAGTAGAAACTAAGAAACAATACAAAGAATCAATGTAAGTAACAAAGAATTGGTTTTTTTGAGAAAATCAACAAGATAGACAAATCTTTATCCAGACTAACCAAAAAGCAGAGAGAGAACATGCAAATCAATAAAATCAGAAATGAAAAGAGGGACCTAACAATGGACATTGAGGAAATCCAGTCAATTTTCAGGTCATACTTTGAAAACTTATACTGAACAAAATTCAAAGGAAATGGACAAATTTCTGGATATCTATCACGTAGCAAAATTAAATCAAGAACAGATAAGCAACTTAAATAGACCTATAACACCCAATCAAAGAGAAGCAGTCATTAAAAGCCTCCCAAAAAAAAAAAAACAAACAAAAAAAAAAAAAAAAACAAAAACTGACCAGATGGCTTCAGTGCAAAATACTACCAGAAATTCAAGGAAGAGCTAAAACCAATACTCCTCAAATGGTTCCACACAATAGAAGCAGAAGGTTCATTACCAAATGCTTTTTATGAGGCCACAAATACCTTGGTAACCAAGCCACACAAAGACACAACTAAAAAAGTGAACTCTGGATCAATATCCCTTATGAACATTGATGCAAATATACTCAATAAAATACTGGCAAATCAAATCCAAGAAAATATCAGAGAAATCATCCACCATGACCAACTAGGCTTCATCCCAGGGATTCAGGGATGGATCAACAAACGAAAATCTATCAATGTAATCCACCATATAAACAAAATGACAAAGAAAAACTACATGATCATCTCACTAATTCCTGAAAAAGCCTTTGAAAAAAATCCAACACCTTTTCATGATAAAGTTCTTGGAGAGATCAGGGAATAACAGGAACATACCTAAACATAATAAAAGCATTATACAGTAAACCAACAGCCATTATCAAACTGAATGGAGAGTAGCTTAAGGCGCTTTTTCTAAAATCAGGAACAAGACAAGGCTGCCCTCTCTTGCCATTTCTCTTCAATATTGTACTTAGTTCTAGCTAGCGCAATAAGAAAGCAAAAGGAGATCCAGGGGATACAAATGCAAAGGAAGAAGTCAAACTGTCATGATTTGCAGATGATGTGGTAGTTTACATAAGTGACACGAAAAACACTATCAGGGAATGCATACATCTAATAAACACCTTCAGAAAATTAGCAGGGTACAAGACTAACTCAAAAAAGTCAGTAGCCCCACTATAGACAAATGATAAAGGGGCTGAGAAATAAATTAGAGAAACATCACCCTTTACAATAGCCAAAAAACAATATAAATTTTCTTGGGGTAATGTGTACCAAATAAGTAAAAGAACTATATAGCAAGAACTTTGTGTCCTTAAAGAAAAAAATTTAAGAAGATACCAGAAAATGGAAAGTTCTCCCATGCTCTTGGATATGTGGGATCAACAAAGTAAAAAAAAAAAAAAAATGGCAATCTTGTCAAAAGCAATCTACAGATTCAATGCAATCCCCATCAAATCCCAGTACAATTCTTCACTGACCTTGAAAGGATAATAATTAACATTATATGAAAAAAAAAGACCTAGGATAGCCAAAACAATCCTGTACAATAAAGGAACTTCAAGAGGTATCACAAACCTCAATTTCAAGCTCTACTATAGAGCTATAGTCCTGAAAACAGCTTGGTATTTGCACAAAAATAGACAGGTAGACAAATTAAATCTAATCAAAAATGCTGATATTAACCCACACATAGCTGATTTTTGACAAAACAGCTAAAGTATACAATGGAAAGAGAAAAGCATCTTCAACAAATGGTCTTGGAATAACTAGATGAAGGTCTGTAGAAGACTGCAGATAGACCCATGTATACCACCATGCATAAAACTAAAGTCCAAATGGACCAAACATCTCAACATAAATCCCCCCAGACTGAACCTCTTAGAAGAGAAAGTGTGAGGTCCCCTTGAACATATTGGTACAGGAGACTGCTTCCTGAACCAATAGCACAGACACTGAGGTTGACAATTAATAAATGGGACCTCCCCAAACTGAGAAGCTTCTGTAAGGCAAAGGACACAGTCAACAAGACCAAAGGTCAGCCCATAAGATGAGAAAAGATCTTCACCAATCCCACATATGACAGAGGGCTAATCTCCAAATTATACAAAGAACTCAAGAAGCTAGTCACCAAAACACCAAATAATGCTGTTAAAAATGGCATATAGAATTGAATAAAGAATTCTCAATAGAGGAAACTAAAATGGCTGAAAGACACTTAAGAAACTGCTCAACATCCTTAGCCATCAGAGAAATACAAATCAAAACAACTCTGAGGTACCATCTTACTCCTGTCAGAATGGCTAAAATTAGAAACACCCATGACAGCTTATGCTGGACAGGAGGTGGAAAAAGGGGGAACACTTCTCCACTGCTAGAGGGAGTGCAAACTTGTACCACCATTTTTGAGATCAGTATGGTGGTTCCTCAAGAAAATGGGAATCAGTCTACCACAGGACCTGGCAATCCCCCTCTTAGGCATATACCCAAATGATCCACATCCATGCAATGAAGACATGTGTTCAACTATGTTCATAGCAGCATTATGTGTAATAGCAAGAACTGGAAGCAACCTAGATGCCCTTCAACTGAAGAATGGATAAAGAAGATGTGGCATATTTAAACAATGGAATACTACTCCGCTGGAAAAACAAAACAAACAAACAAAAAACAAACAAACAAAAAAAACCAATGGAATCTTGAAATTCACAGGCAAATGGATGGAACTTGAAGAAACCATTCCGATTGAGATAACCTAATCACAAAAAGAGGAACATGGGGAACATGGTGTGTAATCTCTCATGTATGGATTTTAGACATTGAGCAAAAGATCACCAGCCTATAAGTCACACTGCCAGAGAAACTAGGATACAAGGAGGAACCTAAGACACTCATTCAAGGTCTCCAGAGCATAATGGGAGTGGGGGGGGCAAATAATGGAGAGGGAGTTAGGAGAAAGAAAAGGGGAGAGAAGAGGAAAACATGTGGGACTAGGAAGACTGTCAGGGGAAGAATAAATGAGAGCAAAAGAAGAAAAAAAAGGAGAGATTCCATAATAGAGGTAGCCATTATAGGTTTGAAGAGAAAACTTACTCTAGAGAAATGTCCAGAGACCAACAAGGATGACCCCTGCTAACAATCTGAGCAACAATGGAAAGGCTACTTTAAATGCTCTTCCCTGTTAATGAGATTGATTACTAACTTATAAGCTGTCATAGAGCCCTCATCTAGTATCTGATGTAAACAGAAGCAGACACCCACAGCTAAACACTGAGCCGAACTCCTAGAACCCAGTAGCAGAGAAGAAGGAGTGATAAGAAAATGGGGTCAAGACCAGGCTGCAGAAACCCACAGAGACAGCTGACCTGAACAAGGGGGAGCTAATGGACCTCCAGGCTGATAGCTGGGAAACCAGCATGGGACTAAGTTCTGGGCAGTCTAAGGGGCCTCTGACAGTGGAACCGGGATGTATCCGTTGTGCATGAAAGGACTTTGGGAGCACATTCCCCATGAGGGATACTCCCTTAGCATAGAGGCAGGAGGGAGGGCCTAGTCCCTATTCCAAATGACCTGACAAATTTTGATGATTCCACCTGGAAGGCATCACCCTCCTTGTGGATTGGGGTGTGTGTGTGATAGGATGAGAGGGGCCTGGGGTCATGGGAGGGAGAGCGGGAGGGAGTGAGTGAGTGAGAGGGAGCTGGGATCAATATGTAAAATAAGAAAATTATATATATATATAAAATAAGAAATTTATATATATATAAAACTTTACCATCACTTATTGTTTTACTTTTTCTTTTAGCTAAATATACATAAAACTACATAATCTCAGTGTAAATGGGAAATTGATTTAATTTATAGAGAAACTAATGAGAAGCATTAATATAAAATGTACATTTAACCTTACTTAATATCTTTGTCCCCAGGAGACACTAATATACTTGATGGAGAAGTCTGTTCCTGTTCATTCATTTGTTAAGTCCAGGTTAATAAAGCAACCAACTGAATCAGCCAAAATCAAGACCTTATTCTTCCTTTCCATATTATCAATAGACTTCTAAAGGAGTCAGGCCCAACTCTTGACTCTCTGCCTCCTAGATGGCTGCAGTAAAATTGACCTCATAGAGTCTACATCCTTCTTGTCTTGTAACCTTGTAGTAGACTTGTACTCAAGTCAAGTACCACTAAAATCTCCATAAAAAGAGCTTCCTGAAAAGCTAGAATCATCAAGGAAGAGAAACACCAGCTGAGAAAATGCCCCCATCAGACTGGATTGGAAACAGGTCTGTAGTGTAATTTCCTTAATGAATATTGGTGTAGGAAGGCTCAGCCCACTGTAGCCTGCCCAGGTCTTAGCAGCTGGTCATGGACTGGGTAAAACAGCAAGCTGAGCATGCCAGGTACCAAGCACTAAGCAGCACTCCTCCGTTGTCTCCATTTCAGTTCCCACCTTAGGTTCCCATCTTGGCCTCCCTTAATGGTGGGCCGGAGCAATGACATACAAGCCAAATGAGTCCTGTCTGCCATAGTTGCTTTTGGTCAGAAAGATTTATTGCAGACATGGAAACCCTGACTAGGACAATACACAAACTACTTTTCAAGAGACAAATGAATTTTAGAGCTGATTTACTTACTCTTTTAAATCAATATAACAAGTTGTCTATCAGCAAAACTTAATTTCTAGAAAACTTACCACGTTTTTGTTGTTAGTACTAGTTCTCGAAAAGCAAGCTATACCTAAAAAGCTGCGGTGATTCTCTCTTCATTTTCACTCCCATTAAAAATTCCAAGCCTTTATTGGGGTCCTCCTTGTTTCCTATCTTCTCTGGCTGTGTGGATTGTAGGCTGGTGATCCTTTGCTTTATGTCTAAAATCCATATAGGAGTGAGTACATAACATGTTCATCTTTTTGTGACTGGGTTACATCACTCAGGATGGTTTCTGCCAGTTCCATACATTTGCCTGCAAATTTCAAGATGAAGTTTTTGTGGGGTTTTTTTTTTTTTTTTTTTTTTTTTTTTGTTTCCACTGAATAGTTTGTTTAGATTCACCATATTTTCTTTATCCATTTTCAGTTGAGGGGCATCTAGGTTGCTTCCAGGTTCTGGCTATTACAAATAATGCTGCTGTGAACATAGCTGAACTGTTGTCCTTGCCGAATGAATGTGCATCTTTTGGGTATATACCTAAGAGTGGAATTGCTGGATCTTGTGGTAGACTGATTCTCATTTTCCTGAGGAACCACCATACTGATTTCCAAACTGGTTGTACAAGTTTGCACTCTCTCTAGCAGTGGAGAAGTGTTCTTCTTTCTCCAAATCCTCTCCAGCATAAACTGTCTTTGGTGTTTTTGTTTTTTTTTTTTTTTTTTTTTTTTTTTTTTAGCCATTCTGACAAGAGTAAGATGGTATCTCAGAGTTGTTTTGATTTGCATTTCTCTGATGGCTAAGGATGTTGAGCAGTTTTTTAAGTGTCTTTCAGCCATTTTAGTTTCCTCTATTGAGAATTCTTTATTCAATTCTATATGCCATTTTTTAACAGCATTATTTGGTGTTTTGGTGACTAGCTTCTTGAGTTCTTTGTATATTTTAGAGATCAGCCCTCTGTCAGATGTGGGGTTAGTAAAGATCTTTTCCCATTCTGTGTTCTGCCATTTGGTCTTGTTGACTGTGTCTTTCTCAGTTTGAGGAGGTCCCATTTATTAATTGTCGATCTCAGTGTCTGTGCTACTGGTGCTATGTTCAGGAAGCAGTTTCCTGTACCAATATGTTCAAGGGTACCTCCCACTTTATCTTCTAAGAGTTTCAGTGTTGCTGGATTTATGTTGAGGTCTTTGGTCCATTTGGACTTAAGTTTTGTTCACGGTGATAAATATGGATCTATCTGCAATCTTCTACAGGTCAGCATACAGTTTTGCCAGTACCATCTGTTAAAGATGCTTTCTTTTTTTACACTGTATAATTTTAGCTACTTTGTCAAAAATCAGGTGTTCATAGGTGTGTGGGTTAATATCAGGTTTTCAATTTGATTCCACTGGTCTCCCTGTCTATTTTTGTGCCAGTACTAAGCTGTTGTCAGGACTCTAGCTCTATAATAGAGTTTGGTGATGCCAGGAAGTTCCCTTATTGTACAGAGTTGTTTTGGCTATCCTGAGTCTTTTGTTTTTCCCTATAAAGTTGAGTATTATCCTTTTAAGGTCTGTGAAGAATTGTGCTGGTATTTTGATGGAGATTTCATTGAATCTGTAGACTGCTTTTGACAAGATTGCCATTTTTAATATGTTGATCCTACCTATACAAAAGCATTGGAGATCTTTCCATTTTCTGATATCATCTTTAATTCCTTTCTTGAAAGTCTCAAAGTTCTTGCTATACAGGTCTTACATACATGGTCCTCCACAGAAGGGGAAAGGGACAAGTTCTCCTGAGCAAGTGGGGTGGGGAGTGAGTTAGGAGAAACATAAGGTGAGAGGAGGAGGGGAGAGGAGAACATGAGGGAGCAGGAAGATTGAATCAGGAAAAGAATAGAGGAGAGCAAGAAAAGAGATACCGTGATAGAGGGAGCAATTATAGGTTTTAAGAGAAGTATGGCACTAGGGAAGGGAATTGTCCAGAAACCTACAAGAATGACACCAACTAAGAACCTAAGTAATAGTGGAGAGGCTACCTTAAATGCCCTTCCCTCATAATGAGATTGAAGATTACAGAAGTAGAAGCAGACACCCAGAGCTAAATACTGTGCTGAACTCCTGGAATCCAGTTGTAGAGAGGGAGGAGTGATGAGGAAAGGGGTCAAGGCCAGACTGGAGAAACCCACAGAAACAGATGACCTGAACAAGGGGGGAGCTCATGGAGCTCAGACTGATAACTGGGAAACCAGCATAGGACTGACCCAGACCCCCTGAATGTGAGTCATAGTTAGGAGGCCTGGGATAGCTATGGGATTTCTGGCAGTGGAACCAGGATGGACTGTGGGAGCACATTCCCCCATGGAGGGATACTTCCTTAGCCTAGAGACAAGGAGGAGGGCCTAGGCCCTACCCCAAATGACTTGACAGATTTTGATGATTCCTCATTGATGGCCTCACCTTCCCTGGGGAGTTGATAGTGGATGGGACGGAAGGTATATGTGGGGTTGGGTATGGGATGTTGGGAGGGAGAGGGAACTGGGATCAATATTTTAATTAAAAAATATTTTTAAAAATCCCAGGCTTATTTAGAATTATGTGGTAGCTTTTATCTAAAGCCTTTAGTAGTTCTTCTGTACAGTATAAAATTGGTTTTAAGTTGATAAAAATATTATTTTTATTGTGGAAGTTTTGGCCTAATATTCCCTTTTTCCTTAAAAGTTGACATAATTACTAAAAGCAGGTGAAATACATAAATAAAAATTCTGCTACATCAACAGAGGATACTGGATCTTCTCATTTTGCTTGTCTTTGAGGACTTCATGAAACACAGAAAACTGGCTCAGTTGATGAGGTACAGAAGTTGTCCTTCTGAATTGAGACCTATCCAGTTGGCAGTGTGGCATCAGCAGCTTATTCCTTCCACCAGCTGCCACTCCCACAGCTCTAAAGGATTATGGAGGTCACACTTTCCTTCTGTCTCCTTTTGAATGAATGAAACTATTGTGAGAATAAATTAAACACCCATAGCCAAGTGCTAAGGTTAAGGGCAGCATGGTTTTCATATGATGGATCCACTAAACTCTTTGAGGAACTGCTAGACCTATAATGATCTACTCCACCCACCCAGGAACAAGGGAGCAGTCCAAAGAGCCAGTTCCACCCCGAACTCAGTTGAAGCTTGGTGATACTGATTTCACCTCCATAATACTGACCTGACTTTGGCATGAGTTTAAGGCTGGCCTGGCAACATAGTAAAGATATCACAATGTAAAAAATAAAAACAACCCTGGGTTCAGTCTCTAGTGCTCCTCAAACCCCCACAATGTTTAATATAGTCCCAGCTATTGTATAAACAATATCTGTTACTCTAGCAACAGTCAAGCAAAAAAAAAAGAAAAAAAAAAGAGATAATAGTGTATATTTTCTGACAGAAAAACATACTATAATATTAAAAGTTCCAAAACAACATTGTTTATCAGGTTGAGCTTCAATCAGTATCATTGCTAACATTGTTATGTTGTCCAATAGCCTTCCCTTTTTCTCCATTTCTCTTGACTCTGGTATTTACTTTTCTGCCCATGTCATATAACTTTTTCTCTAGTCTGTGTTTTCTGAACCTTTCTAGAAAATTGAATTTTGCTTACCTATAGAAACCATGGTTCTATAAAGTGTTCTGTAGAGCCTTAAGGCTCTAGTTGGATTTAAGAATAAATTCCTTGTTCTCCTGGACAACATCTTCCTCGGGTCTCTCTTTCATCAGGCTTCTAGTGGTGGCCTCTTGTGGATTAAGGTGGGAGTGGCAGCTGGTGGAGGGAATAAGCTGCTGATGCCACACTGCAGCCTGGCCACCAGTGGGTAACATCCCCCACCTTAATGAATGTTTCTGTAGTTTGGGTAGCTGCCCAGTGTTGTCAAAGTTTTGATTATTGTTGTTGTTTCCTTAATATAGTTTATTTATATTTTATGTAAGAGTGCTTTGCATGTATACCTGCAGGCCAGAAGAGGGCATCAGATCCTATTCCAGATGGTTGTGAGTCACCATATGGTCCTGGGAATTGAGCTCAGAACCTCTGGGCAAGCATCCAGTCCTCTTAAACCCTGAAGCATCTCTCCAGCCCCAATTGTTGTTGTCTTTAACATTGTGGCCTTATTTAAATCTGAATGATAATGGAAGCAAGTCACAAAAGGTTACTTACTAATATGATCCCATTTATAGGAAATATCCATAATAGATAAATCCAAAGACTTACAAAGTGGCTCTTTTGCTTCTGTGCTGGTGGGAAGAGGAGTAGCTGCTTGGTGGTTACAGACTTATTTTGAGGGGTGGACATGTTTCACAGGTAGGTGGCAGATGGGGCTGCAAAACACAACAGCATGAGTCCTGCCACCCCCAGTACATACTGACATGGTTCATCTAACCTATGCAAATTCAAGTGAGTTAATGGGACAGCTTCAGATTTCTTGTTATTTAGAAGAACATTCTGTCATTCTTACCTGAAAACCATCATCTAGAGGCAAAAGCTCTCTTCCCCTTTAGGAAAGATCTACTTCAGATCTCCAAGACCACCCATACTCTGGACTGCTTCTGTGACTCTCAGGTTAACAACCAGGTCCACGTTGCACAGTGTGCCCTAACCTGTGGACTTCTGTGGCTTAGGAAGTGTTTCCTGTGTGCCATAGGCAGACTTTCTGAGTGCTATGTGCATTTATTTCAGGAGAAACAGAAGCCTCAATAGAGGAAGAGGGAACTGTATTTCCTTCCTAGAAAAGAAAGATATTCTCTCATAATTCCATGTGTTGAAGCAATGTCACATGGGAGATCAGCCCTTTGCCAACTTCTGTGGATGTTTGCGCAGGAGATCCCTCACTCAGAAAGATACTTAATAATCACACCTAACAACACCAGACTCTAGGAGTCAAAGCAGGAGGCAAGGGCATGTAGTGAAATCAAGGAGACATATGGTGACAAACAAAAGCAACATATAAATAGTACCTATTCTCTCCCATTGTCCCTGTGATATTCTTCATGGGGACAAGAAAATGATGGCTCCCTCTGCTAGGCAGCATGACTGAAAACAATTAGAGTCAGTTTGAATCTTCTCTAATGGTCTCTATCCTTGGAGAATTGTGAAGAAGTCAATCTTGCCCCCTCCAATAAATGCGGCCTTGACCTCAATTTCTGGGCACTCTTCCCCATGTCAAACCTGATTGGGGACTGCTTGTATGATGATCGGTTCACTAGATAGCTTAACACATCCAGATGGGATTTGTGTGGCATTTGAATATACCAGATAAACCACCAAGGTTACCTAAGGTGGGGGACTGTGTCCAACAGCATGGAGACTGAGAGTAGTTATATGGACAAGGAGACTGCCAACTTTCTCTGTATAAAAGAGCCTGAGTGAAAACTCCTAACGATGAGGTTGGAGCAGATTTCCCTGGTTGGCAATACTCCACTCATCCATTTCAGAAATGCAATGCATCTAGATTCCATGGAGACAAACTCTGTTCTTGGCACTTCCCTGGACTTTTTCCAGTGTGTTGTTAAAAACAATATATTCTATGATAAATCAGAATTGTGAGTACAACAGCTTTCAGTATGTCCTGAGTTCCAGGAATTAATAGATATGA
This sequence comes from Phodopus roborovskii, assembly GCF_943737965.1. Classification (NCBI taxonomy): domain Eukaryota; kingdom Metazoa; phylum Chordata; class Mammalia; order Rodentia; family Cricetidae; genus Phodopus; species Phodopus roborovskii. The sequence goes on from NW_026126433.1 coordinate 6,684,159, forward strand.
GTGCACTTTTTGGCTCCTCACAAAGTTAGTATCAGAAGTAAATGCAGGTTTGTAAGCACAGATGTATAAATTCTTAACCTCACCCCTACATTTTCTTTAATACATAGGTGCATATGTCTATATCAAATTTAATTATATCACAGCAGTAAATAGGTGGCGACAAGTTTTACTTTCTTGCTTATCTGCTTTTGAGTTGTGTTAAATCTTTCTGACTATGCATTGTATTTTTAATATTAAGAACATCAAAAATTTTAAGTCTCATCATTTCAGCTTTATCCACATTAAACAAGCAAAGAAGTTATGGGAGAGGAAAATGGCTTAAAGTGATCAAAGAAACAGTGAATTTGGAAGCCAGTTACAGAAGTACATAATTAGAGTAAAATTAGATACCATACATTATAATTTATTTTAATCCTTGGAAATATCTTAAAGATGTCTATTGAGTCAAGTATATAATATATTTAATTTTAATAGCAACTGGGTAGTTTAAACTGCAATTATAGTTTAAAGGGAAAATATAATCATTTCTTTAAGTATGTGTGCTGAGTCATAATTTTGCATTATACAAACCACATCACAGAACTATTGAAGTGAAGCACTGGAGATTTAGAATTTCCTATCCATGCACATATTAGACAAAAGTGAACTCTTTTGTTAGCAAGAATACCCCCAGATTCCTCTAAATACCAGATTGTAAGGAACAAAACAGAAAGAGGAAATGCAGTCTCTACTACTTGAGTGGAAAGCTGTGGAGGCATGGCTTTTGGTGGAGGCATTGCTCTTGGACAAGGGCAATTTTCTCTGTGGTCTCACGGAGCTTTTACATTAGCAAGTTGCTTTCACAGAGGCAAATATCCTGTGTTGCTTTCTGTGATATCAAGCAGTCTGGAGAGGAGAGGGTTACTTGGCTAACCCTCCCATGCTATCATCTGTCATTGAGGGAAGTCAGGGCAGAAACCAGCTCTAAAGCAGGAGCCACAGGGGAACTCTGACAACTTGGTTTTCATGGCTTGCACACTCTTGCTTTCTTACACAACCTAGGGCCATCTTCCCAGGGATGGCATTGCCCACATTTGTCAGGCTTTCCTACATCAGTAATGATCAAGAAAATTTTCTCACAGACATGCCCATAGGCCAATGTGATGCAGGCAGTTCTTCAATTGTGAAGTTCCCTTTTCCTAGATGATTCTAGTCAAATTGACAAAAATCTAAGTATCACATCAAGCAACCATCAAGGAAAAACTTCAAAAACATGAGTAAGTGGGGTTTTCCACACTTTGGTATTTCCTCAACAAGTGATACCCTTTGTATTAATTAAAATAGTACTGATTATATCACATATGTCTATGGTAAATGTTGATCACTGTTACCCTGTTCTCTTTTTAACTGCCCCCAAATCCTGTCTACTCTGTAGTTCCACACAGATCCTTTTCTCACATTTCTGTCTATTTGTTTTGTTTTATGACCTATTGAGTTTAGCCAGGACAGTATGAATGACAGTGGATTAGGAGCTACTCATTGGAGCCTTCTTGGTTTAGCACTGGCTACACAATTGAAGACAATGGTTTTCCCTCACAGTGGATCTCTCAAAGTCAGGAATTCATCAGTAAGGAGTAGGGCCTTATTATCCCTCCCCCCATACACGACTGAACTGATTGTTCACAAAACCAGACATATGTGGGTTCCATGCAAGTAACTGCAGTCACTGTAAGTTCATGATTGTAATAGTTGTATTGTTCTAAGAGTATGAAATTTGTAGCCCTTCTGCCAGTTTTGAAGCATTATAACCCTCTTACCCTTTCTTCCATAATGTTCCTTGAGACTAGGATACACAAATGTATTGTTTAGGGATAGATCCTGAATCCTTACTTATTCTCAGCATCTTAGGCAACTAAGACTCTGATTTACTACTATTCACTTCAAAGAGGGGCTTTTGGGTTTAAATGTGAATGTAGCTTTTTACTATATTTGGAAGTCAGTTTAATGCTATTTCAGTTTAACTAAACAATGGTAGTAAGTTTACCCTTGGGACCATGACTTTTCCAGGCATGAGTTGTTTCTAAGAACTACAGAACCAAGCACGTACTCTCCCCCTCCCCAAGGAAGCAGGCTTCAAATCCAATCAGAGAAGAGGTGCCTGGCCTCTTAACAGACATGGCACTATTACTCAGGGTGCACACCTGGCAGGGAAAATTAAGTTTGTAGTTGACAAGGTTCACAGCTGGGTGACAATGTTGATGACCCTTGTCCTCTATCTGTCTACATCGTACCTTCTGGAGCTTTAAAAGTGAAGCAGGAAGATTTCATTTACTTTATGTAGATCTTCATACTGAGGTGTGTGGTGTCTTTAGAAAAAGAGAATTGTTCTCTAATTCTAGTGAGCAAGGAAGCGAACTGAAAAGACCTCAATTAACCTAACTGACCAACAACCCATTGTTGCAGGAGATTTTGGGGGCTGCTGCTCCAAGACTGCCCATGGAGTCTAAGTTAAAATGGCTGATTCCACACTAACTTGTCCAGAGTGGACCATAGTTTTCTGGTGAACTGAGAGGTAGCTATAGGGACACACAGAGGAGGAAGTAGGAGGGGCCCAGAGAGGCATAAAGTCTTCTTTCTAGCTGAGAATGTGGAGAAGAGAGCAGGCAACTCTCTTTCATGGCTCTTTTGGGTTTATTTCCCTAAAAAGGAAGTCATAACAAACCATACAAAGATATACAACATTTGGCACAGAAAATTTTGTTTACTCATTGTTGCTAAGAGTAGCATTATCTAGCCATAAAGGGCATCAACTTCAATTTTGCTTTTTAAGTAGGTGCAAGAAAGTGTTGTCTCCAAATAGATTTTCCATGCATCATTCAATTTATTTGATTTTCCTCCACCCTTTCTGCTTGAACTGTGGTCTCCCAATGCTACCAACCTCTACTTTCCTGTAACCGGTGTTCTACGCCCCCACCTCCCACCCAACGAAGAGAACCCTTCAGTGTTCCCTTCTTAATTTTCCATATTCCACAGGGTTACACAAATAAAACCAGAGTCAAAGCTAGGATCCTTGTATAAGCAAGAACAGGTGGCATTTGTCCTTCTGAGTTGCCTCAATCAGTATAATTTTAGCCAGATCTCTCCATTTACCTGCAAACTCCTTTTCATTTAAAAATATTACGTTTTAGAATTCCATAAGTGGGTAGTATATTGACATGATTTGCCTCCTCTTTTCCTGCCTTTAAACTCATCCAGTGCCAATGCATGGTCTCTTTTTCTTTATTATTTTTATATACGTGGATATACAGACATACAAGAATAAAAATATAACCTTTTGAGTGCAGTGGTTTTTCTTGAACATATATGATTTCAGGACTGACCACTTGGCACTTGATAATTAATAAGGGAGCTCTTTCTTGGAGCATACTATTTCACCCCTTCAGCAGTCATTAACTGCCTGTCACCCTTCCTTTATCTAGGGATGAGACTGGGAGATGTCTACCATTCACATTGATGTGTCACCAAGTGTTGTCATTTTTCAGGTCCTGTTTAGGCAGCCATATTATTGAGATATCCTGGGTGTAGTTTTCCCTTCATATACAAAAGACTCAAACTTGCAACAGTTGTCCTGGGCCTCCGGCTCTTATAGCTTTTCTCCTCTACCTTTCATGGTACTTCCTGAACATTATTGGTGTAGGGGTTGTGTTGTAGATGTACCATTTGAGGCTGGGAAGGAATTGGTCAGTTCTCTGCAACAGAGAGATGCTTGAAACCAAGAAGAAAGGGATTTTGTTCCTTTGTGTCTAAAGGACACAAAGCATGCTTAGGAGAGAATACTAGCCCCTTAAACTGCTGTGGCCAATGTTTAAACCAAAGATATGTTCACATACCTTATTTATTTTTGGAAACCTGCAGTAATAACCCCTGCCTATGAACATGTTCAAACAAGCCACCATTGGGGATAACACTATCTTCATTCCCAAGGAAAATATTCTAAAACTAAAGCTACATGTGGTCAGGAAGGCTACACTAAGGAAAGTGGCATAATCTGGGATCATCTTACCAGAGAAGAACAATGCTAAATATTGCTGGCTGGACTGAGTTCATGCACTTCCATAAATCCTTTATCAGAGTCTCACCTATGCCATTGGTATCCCTTGTCTTCAATCACTTAGCTTGATGACCGAATCTAAGGAATTCAAAGGTTTTGGGTGTACATGAAATTTGTTTAAATATGAATGAGATGAGCTGAGAAGACAGTGGCCTAAATTCACAGCTACTGTGTGTATGGTGTGATTCAGGCCTGCACTTTGATTTTACAGCCTGTTCTTCTATTCATGTTCTATTTTTAAATCACAGCAACTTCTCATTTTCATGCTAATAATATTCTTTGTCTCTAGGGGAAATTATTTTCTCTACAAAGAGAGGAGGTGCCATTAAAACTGCTTATCAAACCGTTATATGAATCTAACATATTAGTGTTAAGTGTGGCTATAACCATATCATAAGCCAGGAAATTTGAGTTCTAATCATAACCTAGTTGAAGAAAGTCCTAAATTCTACAACTGTGTGAACAGCCTTGCCTCAAAAATGCTTAGGAATTAGTGTGTGTACAAATTAGTGTATGATTACAAATTAATTCCGATACAATTTACCAGGCTTCATCAGATATGCAAAACTTAAATAAATGGAATTTCAAATTTGTGTTTGCAAGATGCAACACAAATTGGAAGAAATATTTCTATCCCATATTATACACTAAGCAATGTTCAGTTGCCTTAGCGCATTCATCCTGGGGTCTCCTGCAGACAACTCAGCATCCTTTGTGGAGACAAACACTAGTCAAATATCTACGATAGAGTGCTAAACAGATGGGAGGCAGGGGAAGCTTCTACCCAAGTGAGGTTACTTTGTTCATTAAGTATACCTGGGATACTATCTTATAAAGATAATGGTGTTTCTTCTTTCATTGTAGTAACCATGTTGTAAATATTATCCTTTATCTTTACATTGCTGAGGATTTTGTTGTTGTTGATTGTTTCTTTTTTCCCTTTTTTATTTAAATTTGAAACAAGGTTGTTTTACATGTCAATCCCAGTTCCCTCACTCTCCCACCCTCCCCTATTGCCCCCACCAAACCCCTGCCCATCCCTTTTCTTCTTCTCTGGGAAGGTGAGGCCTTCCATGGGGGATTTTCAAACTGTCATATATTTGGGGCAGGGCCTAGGACCTCTCCCATGTGTCTAGGCTGAGAAGTAGCCCTCTAAGGGGGATGGGCTCCCAAAGTTCATTTGTACACTAGGGATAAATACTAATCCATTACTAGAGGCCTCATAGACTGCCCAGGCCTCCTGACATCCACATTCAGGGGGTCTGGATCATTCCTATGCTGGTTTCCCAGCTCTCAGTCTGGGGTCCATGACTTGTTCAGGTCAGCTGTTTCTGTGGGTATTTCCAGTCTGGTCTTGACCTGTTTGCTCATCATTCCTCCCTCTCTGCAAACTGGATTCCAGGAGTTATGCTAGTGTTTAGCTGTGGGTGTCTGCTTCTGCTTCTATCAGCTACTAGATAAAGGCTCTAGGATGGCATATAAGGTAGTCATCAATCTTATTATCATGGAAGGGCATTAAAGGTAGCCTCTCCACTATTGCTTAGATTGTTGGTTGGGTTCATCCCTGTAGATCTTGGGCATTTCCCTAGTACCAGATTTCTCCTTAAATCTATAATGGCTCCCTCTATTATGGTATCTCTTTTCTTGTTCTTCTCTATTCTTTCCCTGTCTCAATCTTCCTGCTCCTTCAAGCCCATCTCTTCCTTCCTTTTCTCCCCTTCTCTTCCTCTTAACTCCCTTTCCCCTCCCTCCATGCTCTCAATTTGCTCAGGAGATCTTATCCTCCTCCCCCTTTTTTTTGAGAAAAGCTTTCTCTCTAGTTTTGGAACCTGTTCTGAAAATTGCTCTATAGACCAGGCTGGCCTCAAACTCACAGAGATCTGACTGCCTCTGCCTCCTGAGTGCTGGGACTAAAGGCATGCACCACTACCTGACTCCACTGATGAGTTTTAAACGCACAGTGTAGGATGAGCTTTAGTCCCAAGGCTAGGCTAGTTACAAGAGACAACCTTTGACAACATAGTCAATACGTTGTTCTCACTTTTAAATCCCAATTGTTCTTTTAATCACTTTGATCCTAAGTAAGGAATTCCACATTTATTTACATAAAGTATTTCACATACATGAACTCAGTTTATGTGCCCAGCATGGAGAAGGCTTTCTTTTCCTTTATAGTACAGGAAATAAATTGACTGGGGAAATTTTCTTTCTACTCACTGTTATTTTGAAAATGAATCTTTTTATTACTGAAGATGATATAAAAAGATATTGTACAGAAATGAGACTGACATGAACAATCCATGGTTCTTCCTAGTAAGTAGTGGAACAAATTTATTCCTAGGGGGAGATGGAGAAAGAACATGATTTTTAATATTATTATTCAGTTTTTTTAGTGTCTGTGTGAGGTTTCATAATAAATGCTAATTGGACATTAGCATATTTGAGCATCACAACTTAAGTGATGGCTATATTATACCCAAATATGGAATCAAAAATTACAGGTTGATTAACCCCAGATTATGTATCCAGTGAATGGTCAAGGAAGGCTCAACCTAGGCTATCTGACCTACAACTTGAACTTTCCTGAGGGCTCTTTAAGTCTTCAGAATTAGAATGCCTCATTCTGTATTCTCCTTAGCTCTACTGATTGGTAGCTCTTGTAGCAAACCAAGTTTGTTACATAAAATTAATTTACTAGGAAAAAAATTATCAAGCCATTTTCAGGTTAAGGCTGCCAAGTTTGGCTTTGGTAGTGCTGTAGGGTAGAGATGGAGGCCAAAACAATGGTGTTACAGAGGCAAGCATGGGGAATCCTTCTTCCTTTTCTCTATTTTAGCTTACAGGATGTGAGGAATAGCAGAGAGAAAAATGAGATAAAGTTAGATAACCATAAGGCATAAGATTAGATCAATAGGTAAGGGACAGTCAGGCACAAGAAGAGACATTTATTCCCAAGACATCTTATAAGCTACTGTGCCATGAACTCTGAAGACTGTTGACAGTCACCCCAGAAATTAAAAAGTCTAACTACCATTGTAGGATTGAACAACAGGTATAGATAAGCAATAGCTTATGTGTTAGTATTCAGGCATCTGTACTGGCCTGCCTTCGGGGTTCTGACAGGATACCCCTTCAGCTGCAGCCACTAAGAGAACCACCTGTGGATATTCACTATGTTCCCTTCTAAAAGGGCCCTGCTCACCTTCCATCCTCCTCTCTCTCTCTCTTTTTCCTTTTCTCTATCTTTTTCCTTCTCTCTTTCTTCTCCCTTCCTTCCCCCCTCATTTCTTCTCTCCCTCCCCCCTTTCCTTTCCCCTCTCTCCTGTCTCTGGAGGCTAGTCTCTCCCCTTCCCTTTCCCCTTTTTATGATACTTTTTCCCTAATTAAAAACAACCTTCTGCTTGAACCCTGTTGCATGGCATCTTTCTCTTGAGCACAGATTTTCTTGAATTACAAAAATGTGCCCATCTGGACTATGCCTGAGCTGGGCCTTAGGCCCCTCTTTTGATAGACTGTGACTGTAGATCATTACTTTTTTCAACCAGAAGCAACTGTGGATAGATCATATGGTGAGGAGTTAAAATTCTTTTCCACAGAGTGCCCCATATTTCCACACCCTAAACATTTAGTTAGAAATGGTGGCCCCGTGCCTCTGAACATGGCAGTGTTCTCCAACATGCTGCTGCCCTGTCCAAACCTCCTCATATCATCCAGCTCAGTGAGTTCCCCCAGCCCATTAACAGTCTGAATCACAGTAATGTGAGGAGTTGTTACCTTGCATCCCCTTGCTATCAGTATTTTAATACGAAGAGGGGGAATTCTGACATTTTGATTAATGATCTGTCTTTCCTTCCCAAAAGAATTCTAGATGGTTGGAGTTTAGAGATGACACATGGTTTAGGGTGAAGATCAATGTGTAGCAAAGAGAATAATTAATTTAGGGAGAAATGTATCTTTCAGTATGAATCCAGAAGATTTGCACCCAGGATGTACCCTCACTTATCATGTAAAAGTGAATTAGCTTTTAAAAATTTTAATTTCTTGACCTATAAATGGGGCTGATGCTATATTCTTTTATAGAAGGCTATTATAGAACTTGCATGGCTCACTCATGCAAGATGTCATGTTTTTTGTTTGATCACTGCTCTACAAGTGATGCTCGCTGACTAAGGCACTAAGACCTGGGCTGGCAAGAGCACATCACAGATGGATGCAGCATAGCAAGTAGTTAGCAAGTGGCATCTCACACCTGCAGGCATGTTTAGATTCTCATATCCATTGACTCATGTCTGCTCATGAGCTTTCCTTGTGTTCTTCTATATAGGACTGTTTTCCCCACCAAAAGGAGCCATTGATAATGAAAACTATTCACAATATTTACTATATGCTTATTTTAAAGATTTTATTTGAACATATGTTATCACTAACAATAATTTTTAGCCTTGTGTTAGACATGATTACAATATAGGGCATTGCAACCAGTAGATGTTTGGGGAGGGGTGTGGGTGAGCATACATATGATGTTTCTTTTTCTATCATTTTCCGCCTTAATAGTCAAGATAATGTCTCTTACTAGAACTGGAGTTGGCTGATTCAGCTAGGCTGGGTAGCCAGTTGACCCAATTTCTTTGTTCCCGTCTTTACAGTGCTGGGATTACAAGAACCTGGCACTATGCTTGGCTGTTTTTCTTCTTTATTTTTCTCTTTTTTTTCTTTTTTGGGGGATTTGGGATAGGGTTTCTTATAGTCCTAGCTGCCCTGAAACTCACTCTGGAGACCAGGCTGGCCTTGAACTCACAGAGATCTACTTGCCTCTGCCACCTGAGTGCTGGGATTAAAGAAGTGCACCAACACTTTTTTCATTTTTTAATGTGTATGTTATATGTTTATATGGAGATACGTGTGTGATCATGTATGTGGAAGTCACAGGTTGATGTTATGTTTGTTTCGGTTTTTCTGCCTTATCTCACTCAGTAAGACAGGGTTTCTCACTTAACCTAGAGATTGTTGTCCCAGCAAGGTTGGCTGGCCAATGGACTCCAGCCTCAGAGTCCTCCAGGCTCAAAACACCAGCCCTGGGTCACAGATACGTACAGCAGGGGCAGCTTTTATATGGTAGTGGGGAACCCAAACTCAGTTCCTCAGGTTTGTGCAGAAAGCTCTTTACTAACTGATCTGTGTTCCCATCTCCTAACTAGTAATCTGTCTAAAAGTTATCTAGTCTGTGAATTGTCAGAATTTAGTTCATATGCATCAAAATCTCTTGGAAGGCTCTGCTTAAGAATCCAGTTTCATGGTTGAAGTCTTGGCTCAACTAGTAAAGCACCCATTGTAAAAGGATAAGGTTGTAAATCTAGATCCCTGGAATCTATGGTCATGTCTGCAACATTAGTGCAGGGGAGACACACACAGAAGGGTCCATCATTGAAGCTTGCTTGTCAGTCTAGACCAATGAGTGAGCACCAAGTTTGGTGAGACACATTGTTTTAAAAGATAAGGTGGAAAGTAACCAAAGAAGAGAGCACCGCTGGTCTCACACTCATGTGCGCACACCCACGTGCACATGCACACACACATACACACATACACACACAGGCATGCACACACACATACACACATGCATGGCACATACATGCATACACACACACAGAGCAAGAGAGACAGACAGACACACACACACACACACACACACAGAGAGAGAGAGAGAGAGAGAGAGAGAGAGAGAGAGAGAGAGAGAGTTCAATTCCCCGGGTTCTTCTCTGAGATTTAGAGGCAAGACACTCAGGTTCAGGCTTAGGCAGATGGATTTCTGATAAGTCATCCCAGCAAACCAGTGTAGGAGTGTATAGGAAAGATATGGAGAAAGCACTTTCTATTAATTTATTTATTTTCTCTCCAGGGAAGAGCAACTGTTTATCTAGCCTAAACAAATTTTCTACATTTTTCCATCCTCATCATCCTTTCAACAACTCCAATTCATAAATGCTCAATATAAATTTACACCTGAAAAAAAAAAACACCCACCTACTGACTCTTGAGGCCCTCTCTAAACTTAGAAGCATTTCAATGTTGGCATTTGAATCTCTATTGGGACCATTTTCTCCCCATTTCTAGCTTTAAAGACCCTACTTATACATAATTCTAAATCATTTTCCTGAGTCAGATGTTACACTATTCATATTGTTCAAAATTTGATGGAAAAACTCAGACCTCGTGGTCTTTTTTACCTTCCACTTTCTCTCCCTCACTCCCCCATCTCTCCCTCCTTCTTCTTTCTTTCCTGTATTTTTTTTCTTCCATTAATGGCCTCATTAATTCTCACATCTATCTCTGTCCTAGTTAAAATAAAATGACAGATGGTTCCTGATTTCCATAAAATGTAATTAGGTGATACTAATATTGGCTATAAAATTATTAGATGAAAGCAACTTGTATGACTGTTGGACCTTAGAAATACACCATGTGTACAAGTGCAGCTTTGGGTTGATGTTAGGGGATGTTCACATGGCCTTCTCTGACTCAAAGTGCTCTTTCTTTTTTCTTCCTTCCTTCTTTCCTTCCTTTTTTCTTTCCTTCTTTCCTTTCTTTCTTCCTTTCTTCTTTCTTTCCTTCCTTCCTTTCTTTCTAAACATAATGAGTCCTCAGGATCTTTCATTTCAGAGTTCTTTCTAACACAAATATACAAATGAAGCATCATATTATTCCTTATCCAAAATACCAATGAAGTGAGATTGCTCTGAACTTCCCAACAGTGTTTTAAAGACAATAATGAGGAATTGGTTTTAGGGGAACTTTGTGAAGTATGTCAATATGTATAGTTACTAGAGTTATTAGAATGAGGGCCTGGCAACCCTAAAACCTAGGCTTAGCTACCTTGCCTCAATAGGTCAACTAAATAGACAAAATAATAGCTAAATGCAGAAAAAGGAAACTTACTCAGTGTGGTTACACTGGAAAGGATGAAAAAGAGGTACAACAGCCATTCCCAAATCCATTTTCAGAGTCATGGCATGAAGATAGGTTTATACAGAAGCTCAAAGCTATGCATAACTAACCAGTCCTAGCTAACGGGTGGTCCCTCCCATTATCACTGTCTTTGCTCCAGTATCAGAACTGTGAGCTCTACTCTGGCTAAATATCAGCCTGTCCTCTCCCAACATTGCAATTCCTTGGGCAATCCTGAATCCTGTGTTCCACCACTTCAATTTTCTGATGGCCAAAGAAAGAAACATAAGTATTTCTTCTAAGTGTCTTCAATCCTACCAGGAAAAAAAAAAAAAAAAAAAAAAAAAAAAAAAACCTATGGGATACTGTGAACATGTAGCTTTTGGTTCCACCTTGTGAAGTATAGATTGTCATGAAACCCAATCAGTGAAACCATTTTTAAGTACATGAAAAAAATTAGTACTTGATATACAACCAAGGGGTGACATTCATTCTTGTTACTGTCCTTTCCACAGGCCACACAACTTCTGTGAAAGGTTCTAAACTTTCAAAGAACAGATATTACTCGAAACAAAATGGGCCCAGTGTTTGTCCATGTGGCCTCACACTTAGATTTGGAAACATGTAGTTATATGGGAAATGTAAAAGTAGAAGGAACATGTTTTGTATGTTGTTTTCATGAGCTAGACCAGCAGCCAAGGCCAATATTAAAGAAAATTCATAGAGGAATAGGTTATATTCAGCTACAAGGTCAATTAACCTCTTCATTTGTTCTCATATTATAGGGCTTTTCTGCTCCTAGCCTTTCTTTTCTCCATTTACTCGGTATACATGAGTTCAATTCCTTTGAATATCCAGCCAAGGAACATAAACCCTTCTTTGATTGACAAGTCAATAGCATTGTTACCCAGAGGAAATAGCAGGTTACTGAGTTTCCCTAGGTAACTCTTTAGAAGCCTTTGTCACTTGGTGTGGATTTCATCTGTGTAGATGGCACATCTGGGTTAAAGTGACAGCTTTTAATGACTCCTCTTTATTACTGTTTGAGAGTCTGGAGAACTAATGATTTAGCTATCAATCAAGAATGTGCTCCTCACTTGTATACTTTGCATTTCCCAGATGGCCACAACTAGCACACTTGTTAGTTTCTGTGAGTGTGATATAATCTAAACTGATAGAAAAACCCAAATCTGCATTCAAACACAGATGCTGAGCTTGAATAGTTTTACATGAACATTCTTGGAAACAGGGAAATAGCTTGAGGAAGCAAATCTTTATGACTGGCCTACTCTGTGAAAGGCAGTATGCTTAACATAAACAGTCAGTGGCCAGGAGGCAGCCATACCCTTTAACCTGAAAACTCAGATACAAGAAAGGTAGACCTTAAACAAGTGTTTGTATAAGCAATATTTAATGGACATACTAGGTTGTATGTTTTTTTTTTGTGTGTGTGTGTAGCATATAGTTGTATATATGTAACAATAACAACTGAAAAAAAAGAGGTCAAGAGTTTGGGATGGAGTGGGGGATGATGAGAGGAGTTAGAGAGGGGAAGGGGGATGAAGATGTTATTATATTACTTACATATGAAATTCTCAAACAGTACTTAAACTAAAATGTGTGTTGATTAAGAAAGTCACAAGATGAATCATATTTTGATAAATATTATGCTTTTTCCACTTACTTTTGTCCTTGTCATCCAAGAGAGCTAGGAGCTTGTTGTGTGTGCTTCATCTTTTCTGGGAAGGGACCCTCCAAATAAGCCACATCAATTCTTTCTGGCCCCTGCCTCCCAAATCATAAGCCAATGTTTGCAAAGCAAAACACTCAAGAATCCTGCCAGGCAAATTGACCACAGGAGGAGGGGATTAGAGGTGTTGCTGATGAGCTCTGGAGCATGCTGCCTGTAAAGATGGTGGCTGCCATAGCAGCCTAGTCTTTGTTCCATGCTCTGAAAAACCCAAGAAGCACAAAGTTCCAATTTTTAAGAGGGTCTGAAAACCACCTTTTAATACAAACTACCTATTGTCTCATCCCATGAAGCAGACACAATTCCCCAGAGTGAAACAGGAATTTCCAAAGCTGAGAAAGAAATATAAGTTTTTAGGAACCAGAGAGGCAGAGAACATCACTCATGGGTCTCTGTGGGCTGGAGAAAATAATATGGGCCACATGGAGACCTAGGGAGGAGGTGTTCTAGCTACTGGCTTTTTCAGAGGCGCTGCCAAGGATGCCCATGTGTCCTAAAAGAAGCTTACATCCATTCACAATTGAATTTTGCACAGTGAGAGAGATCTAGAACTAGTTTCATTTTTCTTCATGAGGACATCAAGGTTTCCTGAATACTTGTTCAAGGACTTTCTTTTTTAATGTGTATTTTGGGTAATTTTACTGAGAATCTGATGGCTGTTTCTATGTGGGTGTATTTCTGGGTTGTTTATTATATTTTATTAACTCTGCTGTTGTTTGTTTTGTTTTTTTGAGATGGCGTCTTTTGTAATGGAGGCTAGCCTTGAATTCATATTCAGATGGGGCTGACCTTGAACTCCTGATCCCCTGTTCCTGCCACATGAGTGCTGGAATTTCATGTGTGAAGCAGCTTTAACGTCAATATAAGATCAGAAACTTTGAGGATGGTTGAGAAGAAAGGAAGAAAATGTTCAAGGATTTTCTGAAATAAGACATAACAACAAAATATCAGTAGCCCAGAAAACAAGAGCAAGCCAGTCTCATGAGGGACTGGGGACAGCTAGCAAAGCACCTGCTGCATGAATGAGGACAAGAGTGTGACTCCTAAGGACACATATAAAGTCACATACAGTGGGAGCATGCCTGTAATTCAAGTACTCCTATACTGTGGTTAGAGACAGGGACAGGAAAATTCCCTGTAGCTCATAAGCCAGCTAGCCTGACCTACACAGAGGCAAATAACAGGAGATTTTGCTTCAAACACTGACAGTCAGGTAACGATACCCAAGGCTGCCCTCTGATTTCCACACTCATGCACACACACACACACACACACACACACACACACACACACACACACAAGATTGGGTGAAGTTGAAGAGTTGAAGTTGAGAAGATTCTGTACAGCAGAGGAAGCTGTAGCCTATGGAATCTGATGGAGGAAGAAGCATCTGCCAGCTATTCATCTGGCAGGTGTTTAATATCTAAAATATAAAAGAACTGAAAATGGAAAACCCTAAACAATAATTCAGTCAGAAAATGGGCATATAAATTAAGTAGCAGTTTTCAAAAGAATCACAAATATTCAGTAAATATATGAAAAATCGCTCAGCATCCATAAACATCATGGGGATGCAAATCAAAACTACATTGAAACTCTTGTTCATCACTGCCAGAGGCTGTCATCAAGAGGACAAAGCGTGTCAGTGAGGATACACATTGAAAGGAATGAAACATGGAGTCCATCCAGCCTCTACAACAATCAAAATGAAACTCGAAGTAAAGCTGCCTATGCATTCAAGTATATTTCCCACTTTCTCTTCTATGAGATTCAGTGTAGATGGATTTATATTGAGCTCTTTGATCTATTTCGATTTGAGTTTTGTGCATGGCAATAGATATGGATCTATCTGAAATCTTCTATATGTTGATAACCAGTTATATCAGCACCATTTATTGAATATGCTTTCTTTTTTCCATTTTCTATTTTGAGATTCTTTGTCAAAACTTGAGTGTTCATAGGTGTGTGGGTTGATATCATGGTCTTCGATTAAATCACATTAGTCTACCTGTCTGTTCACATAGGTATAGGAGACCATTTCCTAAACATAACACCAGTAGCAGACTCTGAGAGCAACAATTAATAAATGGGACCTCTGGAAACTAAGAAGCTTCTGCAAAGAACATGGTCAACAAGTCAAAACGACTCCCTGCTGAATGGGAAAGATCTTTACCAACCCAACATCTGACACAGGGCTGATATCCTTAGTCATTATGGAAATGCAAATCAAAACAAACCCTGAGATATCTGAGCTACCATATTACACCTGTCAGAATGGCTAAAATCAAAAACACCAATGACAGCTTATGATGGAGTGGATGTAGAGTAAGGGGAACACTCCTTCATTGCTGGTGGGAGTGCAAACTTGTAAAGCTGCTGTGGAAGTCAGTATGGCGATTTCTCAAAAAATTAGGAATCAACCTACTTCAAGACCCTGCAATACCACTTTTGGGCATGTGCCCAAAGAAGGCATATTCATACCACAAGGACATTTGCTCAATTACATTCATGGCAACATTATTTGTAATAGTGAGAACTTGTAAACAACCTATGCTCTTCATCTGAAGAATGGATAAAGAAATGTGGTACATTTACACAATGGAATGCTACTCAGCAGTAAGAAGGTAAGAAACAACAATATCCTAAAATTTGCAAGCAAATGGACAGAACTAGAAAACAAAACAAATCATCCCGAGTAACCCAGACCCAGACCCTGAAAGACAAATACAGTGCATACTCAATCATAAGTGGATACTAGACATAAAGTAAAAGATACCCAGCTTACAATCCACAACCCCAGAGAAGCTAGAGCCCTCTTCCAGAAACAGGTAGAAGTAGATGCAAAAATCCACAACTAACCATTGGGCCGAGCTCCTGGAGTACAATTGAAGTGATGGAGGAGCAATAATATGAACAAAAGAGTCAAGACCATGATGGACAAACCCACAGAATCAGCTGACCCACGCTTGTAGGAAATCACTGACTCAGGTATGACAAAGGGGGAACCTGTATAAGACCAAACTAGACTCTCTTAGTATAGGTGACATTGGTGTGACTGGGACAATATATGAGGCCACTGGCAGTGGGTCCAAGATCTAACTCTCATGCATAAATTGATTTCGTGGAGCCCATTCTATATGAAGAGAAACTTTGCCCAGCCTAGACTCAAGGAAGAGGAGGGAAGGGTACCTTGGTCTTGCCTTAATGAGATGATGGGAAGACGTAGTAGACTTCCTAGGGAAACCTTACCCTCTCAAAGGAGTAGATGGGAGGTGGGGAGAATTGGGGGTAGTGGGAGGAGTGGAGAAAGTGGGAAATGGAATATAAAAATAAATTAATTAAATAAATGTAAAAATAAGCTGCCATCTGAACAAGCTATGCCACTTCATTTATGTGTGAAGGAGCACAGGCCAGCTTGCTACGGGAATACCTGCACATTCATGTTTACTGCAACACTGTTTATAATGGCAAAGTTAGTCAGTTACCCTGTGACAGATGAACAGGCAAAAAGAATATGGCATCTGCATACTGCCCAGAACAGGAATGAGGGTATGATGCCATTTGCAAGAAAATGGGTGGACTGGGCGACATGTTAAGTGGAATAAGCCAGACCCTAAGACAAATATTGTAGTTTTATCAGGTGAACAGTCAGTGTGTGTGTTTGTGTGTGTGACCAACAGATGGGTGATTACCAAGAAAAGGTAATGGGAGAATCGTGAGAAATACATATATGTATGAAGCCCATTTATTTTACTCTTACTTTTTTTTAAAGAGTGAATGTACTGTGACAAATGAAGGAAAAGTAAAAGGACAGTCAGGAAAAGTAGGGTAATAAAGAGGACCTATGATGAAGAATTCCACTTTAGGAAGAGAGATTTAAGATTCTTAGGTGTCCTTGCAGAAGCTAGTATTGGACTGTAGCATCCAGATTAGAGGGGCTGGGGATAATAGTTCAATCACTGTCTGTCCAAGGACTACTTCCTGTTGGTGCTAAGCAAACTTCCTAAAACTCTTGATGCATTCATTGCTTTTCTCATCTTCACAACAGGAATAGTATTTGATATATGAGGCTGTACCTGATAGCACCATCAGAACTTAAGTTGTGTGTGTACATGTGTGCACATGTGCAAGCATGCTTGTGTGTGAATGTGAATGCAAATGTGTGAGTATGTAGGTGTATGTGTGTGTGTGTGTGTGTGTGTGTGTGTGTGAGCCTGCACAAACACCTGTGTGATTGCGCATAAGCATGTGTGTGTTGTCTCTCTCTGTGTATATGTGTGTAATTTTGCTGTGCTTGGGCTTTTAGGCAAGCACTCTACCACTGAGCTCTGTCAATGACCTCAGATTCATTATCAGCTGCCTTTGCTCCTACTTGGATAATGGACCGGTGCTGTTATGTCTGCTTCTTCCTGCCTTTTACAATTTTGTACCCTAGGGAAATCTTTTCCTGCAGCTAATTGGAAACACAGGTTAACCAATGTCTTTTCTGCTAGGTTTTAATTACAAACTCCTCCTTTCTTTTTTTCATATACTTAAGTTTGCAAACATGACCTGGATTCTAAAAATAAAGTGTTATTTAATAAAAACTCCAAATTTCATTTAAACTTAGATATTTTTCATTCTTGTCTGAAATTTAATTTTTCCTATAGGAATGCAGGGAATGGAAATTTCTCAGTTGTCTGTTGCTGTCATCTGATATTGCTATGCTTAGTGGAATGACAGATGTTCACCTTGGTTGTACCTTGACCAGGAATACACATGTCAGAAGTCCCACACTGAATCTGCTATAAATACAAGCCAAGTGCTAAATTGTAGCCATCCATTTCTTTCTCCACCTGTTTCTTGTTGCTTCAATTGTTCGCTGTCCTTTTGGCTTACCTGTCTACCCCAACCCCACTAGTAGTTTTATAAACATCCCTTTGCAACCATCGTTACTATAGTTCAAATAACAGTGTTAAGAGGACCACAGAAAAGCATATATATCTACTTCCAAATTAGGCACATTGTAATGTACATACAATTAAGTATTTCTTTTTAACATAAAATATTCTAAGTAAGACTTGCTACATGTTATAAATACCTGCTTAAGTTCATGGAGTAAAAATGGGGAAACACAGGCTAAATTAACATATGTGGGATTTTTATGAAGAGGTCATAGATGACTTCCTGAAAGGGGTAGTATTGAATTAAATATCAGAGCCAGAAAGGAGGCTAGAATCTATTCATTTGGTTATTCAATAATCCTCAAGGTATTAAAAATCTTGGACTTCAGTGTAAATCCCTGAGAGGAGATATGAACCCTTAGTGTTTAGGCCCTAGGATGAGGTCACTGGGTCACTGGAGGTATAGCCACCCCCCCCCCCAGAGATTTGTGAAACTTGTCTCCGTCTCTTCCATTCTTCCTTCCTAGGCCTGCCAAGTACTCTCACCAGGATAAATTGGTTTATGAGAAGCCAAAAGCGATGGAGCCACTCAATTGGAAATTCATGCGGTAACTCAAGTATAGAACCCTAGTGCTTGGGAGGTAGAGAGAAGGGACCAAAATTTAAGTCATGCTGCTGATATATAGTGAGTTTCCAGCCACTCAGAGATACATGAGGTAGCTGCCTGTGGTTTTCCAGCTGCTAAACATAGGGGCCAGATGTGGTCTCTGTCTAAACAGCTGCCTGGCTAAATAGTGCACTCTACAGGCCTTTGCTGTTCAGCTCACAAGGAGTTATTCATCATGCTCTCTGGGTTGTAAGGAGGGCTGAAGCTAGTCTGTGTAAAATAGGTTTTAATTGCACATGAAATTATAAAACTAAGTAGAGGGACTTAATTTTTGCGATTATAGTCAATTTAATCTTTTCCTTCCTATCTCAATGTCTTTTTTGCCTTCCCAAGTAGTTATTCATCCCTGGATTAAATTTACCCTAGGCTATATACCATTTAGTGGAAATACATACAATCTCTATTATAACAGTAATTACCCTTTAGTAGGTGAGATAATCAAAGAATTTCTAAGAATAATTTTGCAAATGTATTTGACATTAAAAATTATTTTAAAGTGTGCGTGTATTTGTGTCTGTGTGTAGAAGTCTATATGTGCATGGCATGTGTCAGTGTGTGTGTGTGTGTGTGTGTGTGTGTGTGTGAGAGAGAGACAGAGAGAGAGAGAGAGAGAGAGAGAGAGAGAGAGAGAGAGAGAGTACCAGGAAAGCCCTGAAGCGGATATCAGATACTCTGGAGCTGGAATTATAAGTGGTCCTCAGCCAGCCACTTGATTTGGGTGCTGAGAACTGAGTCTGGGTTCTTTGCAAGTGTATCATGTGCTCTTAACTGATGAACCATCCCCTTATTGCAAGCATGATTGTTATCTAAATGAGAGTAATTTACAGTTATTAAAACTCAAGGTCTAGATCTTTGATTTAATAGGACAGGGAAGGGTGTGTGAGCTAGAACTGAGCTCTTAAAAAATGAATAATAATTAACTGGAAGTGGGAAGAGAGGAGTGTCCAGACAACAGGATCAGCAGTTATAAGGGTCCCATGGTAGCAAGAACTGGCTGCAAAGAAAGTTTGAGTGGTTAGCAGGGAGTATACAAGAAGGGGACAAAATGGAGAACATAGATGGAAAGGAGGCGCAATACACAGTAGAGCTTTTTCTTAAGCCCAAGGGCAGATTGCAAATGAAAGAGGTGGGAGGCATAGAGACATAAGGAGGCTGAGAACTGGCTGGTGGAAAGTAGGAGTTAAGTCAAGCAGGGCAGCTGGTGGAACCTGAGCCAGACAGTCAGGGAGATGCTACAGAGAGATACATGTGGGCCATGGGAAGTGGGATCTTCAAAAGTTCACTCTGTTGCTGTTCACAACCTTGCCAGGTTGCCATCCCCGCGCAGAGAGCTGGTTGCATTTGTT
Organism: Phodopus roborovskii; assembly: GCF_943737965.1. Lineage (NCBI taxonomy): Eukaryota > Metazoa > Chordata > Mammalia > Rodentia > Cricetidae > Phodopus > Phodopus roborovskii. Next base: position 6,703,840 of record NW_026126433.1, read on the forward strand.
TGAGTTGTTGGTGGTGAGGAAGTTCATGAGTTTGAGTTAAGGTATGTTCAAACTTTGAAGGAGTTTTGGAGCTTTAAGTTTGATTCCATTTCTGTTAATACTTTGGATTTTTCCTTTTCTGTGCTGAATTGTTGTTATACTAAAACAAGTAATCTTCTCAGACTACGAAAGCCAACTGCTGCTTCTCAGAACATCCATAGCCATTTTGGCCTGAGGTTTAACCTCCCCTGGTAAAATCCTGGAACCCACTATCTGCCCAGGGTGGTTGGTCACTCAGCTGCTTTGGGCTTGTTATCTGACAGACAGACCTTCTGATGTGGATTCTGCCAGTGTGCTACTCTGTCCTGTTGAACTCTTGCCAGTCCTTCAAGACTCACTTCTATCTGCTGCCCCTCTCCATCCACCTCCTTACCAAATAACTACCAGCATTGCTGTGGCCGACCACAGTGGGAAGACCCACAGTCCCTTTCCTCCACTAGTTCTAAACTTTTTCTTTGGATCAAGTAAAGCTGCAAGTCTGAAAACTGCACACCAGATGGTGCCAGAACATTATTTTCTAATACAGCACACCCGTCCTGCCTGTTAAGGGGACTGGAAAGCTTTTATTATTTTTGGAATTATTATTCACAATTACAGATATAAGCTTAACATGCATTAAAATTCACACTTCAGCTTCCTAGAACATATTGGGTTTACAGCAAGAGGGAACAGAGAAACAAACAAAGAGAGAGGGAGGGGAGAGAGAGAGAGAGAGAGAGAGAGAGAGAGAGAGAGAGAGAGAGAGGAAGAAAAGGGGAGAGAGAAGACAGGGGAAGAGGAGGAGAGAGAAGAAAGAGAGAGATAATGGATTGAGGCAGAAATGAAGAAGGGGAGAGAAATAAAAAGAGAGAGAAAATAGGGGGAGGAAAAGTGGAAGGAAGGGGCAAGGGGGAGGGGAGAAAGATAAGAAGGGGTGAAAGGGAGGGGTGCGCTCAGGAGAAAAGGGAGGTGGCATGGAGGGGTGGGAAAGGGAACCCTTGTTAAGAATGATGTTTTTGTTGTATGGACTGGGGCAGAGAACTTTGAGACAGCAAAGGGAAACACATGCCAGGGCCCTGACACTGCCCTGCTCAGCAGCTCTGCTCCTCACAGCCCTTCATTTTTTATCTATAATAGAAACACAGTTGCTTTCTTTTACTAATACACATGAAAAGCATTCCGGGCACCTAGCTGAACATAGGGATACAATTAGCTGACGTTCCTTACTTTAAGATGAAATTATCATTCTTCTTTCATTTAAAATTTAGTTATTGTTGATATAAACAGAATATATGGTGATTTCAGTAGGTAAAACAGTTAATAAAATAAATGAAAATAGGCCGTCTTACCATTATGTGCAAACTACAGAATAGGGAGATTTTTTTGTTGCTGTTTTGTTTAATTTTTTTTCCAGTTAACATAATTAGCTGTCAGTGGTGTCCATGGTATTGTTTAAGAAACTTTGATGGCTTTAAAAATTCAAGTGGCATTATAATGGCTTAACACATATCACCTAGTTGAAAATTTGGAAACAAACTGGAAAAGAAAATTAGAAAAAAAAAAAAAAAAAAAAAAAAGGTGTTATTTCAAATTTTGGAATTTGGAGCTTGGTATGGCCGTGCATCCTCCTGTAACCCAGCACCCAGGAGCAGGAGGCAGCACCTGGCCAAGGAGCATGGCCAGACTCAGCTACACAGACTACTGAAGGTCAGCCTGGGCTGCATGACAGCCTGTCACAAACAAGCACACAAAATAAAACAACAACAAATCCATTTCATAGCTGCATTGCTAGACTGACTGGCTGTAAAGGAATGGTGGACATTAGTCTGCACCGTGTTTCTTTTTGGAGAGAGAGTATTAACGGGGCAAGTGTGGAGCAGGAGATGAATTTAGAAAGTGGGGCCATGTTAAGAAACAAGGTAATATAGACTGTTAATTTCATACTGTGCTTTTGTTGCATCTTGTGAACATACGTTTGTTTGTGATGTTGGCAATTATACAATGCTGGTTTGTTTCACAAATTCCTAGTGTTCAATAAAAGTGCATTTGTGTGGAAGGTGCCATATTTTTCCACTGTAGGGAATGGAATGTGGCTTGCTGCCCAGTTTATATGAACTCAGACTGTCTCCCTACCCCTGGGGGATGTCATCTGAATGTCCACAGCTCCCAAAGTGCTTTGGGTTCATTCAGGCTAAAGAGTGCCATTTATAGTGAAGCTATCTCATTGTATTCCCAAGGGAGTTTCATCCTTTTGTGTTTGTGAAAACTGTCAGTGTGTCTTTCTCAAAGTGCAATTATCTGAACTAAGCAAACGCACACAAAGTGGACTCCTTGTCTACAGCGTCATTTTATTAAGAGCAAATTAGACTAGAAAAATGATCGTCTAAAATGCATTTTCAATAGATTGCTGTCAGGCTTGGTACCTGTCAAATAGAGAGGCCACGAGTTTCATAGTGACACATGGATTAGCCCAGTCTTCCCTGCATCGTGAAAACAAAAGGCGATTGGTGATTGTGGGGCAAACGCATCTTCAAACAAAGACAGCCCCAAAGGAATATGACAGCATAAAAAGACAGAGTGGAGTCTGCTGCCCACATTTGCAAAGAGTCTCTGAGTGCATAACTTCAATCTACCCCGAGACAAAGAGAGGGAAAACACAAATTAAGTATAAGTGTTCATCAGCACTTCGCTTTAGCAAATGCTCATTTCACACTCTAAAGGGTGAACAGGTGGGAACAATAGATAAAATTGGTACCATTATAAAAGTTATTAGGAAAATGCCTATGGAATTAGAATGACTTGATTTTTTATAAAAAATAATCCATCACTGAGATTTGAATGTTCGAATTTCCCATCAGCTAATCAATCCAAAAATAAAGACTTAGACTCACAAAAGAACTGAACATCAAAAACTCTTTTCTCAGATGAACTTTAAGCTGGGCTGGTGAAATCTGACCATCCAGGACTTGTTTGGAAATTAAGTATATATCAATGTTTAGGAAAATCACAAAGGCACCCTAAGTTATGGGAAAATAGTGTGTCTCTTTCTTTTTCTAAGGTCCCATGTGGATAATCACAGAGCACACTTGTCTAAGCAGTACATTTCAATTAAACAGATACAAAAGTCCTTCTAATAGCCACATTAACACATGTTTCTTAAGGGGCTCCACAGCCAAGTATAACAATGCAGTGCAGGAGTCCTTAGTGAAGGATCATGATGCTGGTATTCTAGGACTGTGTTTCAAAACTCAGTATAAGATGCTATCAAATCCAAACTAAGGGTGTGTTGTCACATGGTGCCACATTGAAGTCAGCAAAGCTCAGTGGGGAATACAAAGAGACATCCTCAAGGAGTTTGCCTACTGGCTGTCCAACCTCTAGCTTTTTGACAATTGTTATCACTCAGAGACAGGGTGAATTCTGCAGAAGGAGCAGGTCTTGAAGGCCCATTGTGGTACTTCCAAGATATGAGCCATATCCCCAAAGCCCACTTGAAACATTGGCCTTTCACATTGAGGTGATATATTTCCTAGTTAATGTGTTAAGTTTGTGAGACACATTCTTGTGTTGAAGCATAGAAAAACAAGGTAAATAAATGTCAGGGTCTTTCAGTTATGCCAGAGGTCATCTCTATGAAGCAATGTACAAGAATCCATGTGGATACAAAGGAACTTAAGAAATTGTAATTCGGTAGTTAGGAGCTGGGGGAAGGGCTCAGTGGGTTGGAACACTCAGTGAGTTGGTGCTGTGTAAATTTGAGGACCTGTGTTCAAATTCTCAGTACCTACATAACAACAATAAAACAGTGCAGGTCTGGCCGGCAGAACCCCAGGGCAAGGGGTGGGGACAAAGACAGGAAGACTGGTGATTGCTGGCCACAAACCTAGCTCCAGGTTCAGTGAGAGATCATCTCTCAAATGAACAGGAGAGAGAGTGAAAAAGCAGGATGCTCAGTGTCCTCCACACAGGTGAGCCATTTGTACAAACCATGTTCATACGCCATACATATACATAGAATATACACACATGGAAAAAAGAATTCAGTAGGGCAGTGGTTAAAAACTTGGAATATCAATGAAGGCATTATCTAAATCACAGCTATGTGTGCTTTCCACTGTAATTCTGCCAAGAAAACTTATTTGCCCCAGGACTATGGAGCACTGTAAGCGTGCAAAGAAATGATGCCACACACTTGCTTTCAGTTAATATCTTTGTGCTTTCTCTATTGATTACATCTCCTGTCAGCAAATGTCTCTCTTCCCCACAGGAATCCGCCTTGATTTCTCATTTTGAGAAGTGTAAACTCACACCCCAGAAACCTCAGTGTGTGCTCTTCTGCTGTAATTATCGCTGGTTTTGTTGTTATTAGATTTCCCCAGTCATTGTGCCAATAAGTTAGATTCTACTGCTATATCAGTATTAACACAGTGTGTTAGATGAGGTTGCTTCCAATAATATGAAACAGTTAATATTTGATTATTCAAACAAGGGGTTATTTGCTCTCATTGAGTACAATGTCCATTTATCCAGGACTTTAGCAGTGGTTCTTGGTGTAATGGGAGTAGGGACACTTTTTCTTCTGAAAATCCATCTGGGGTGTGATTTTCACTCACACAGGCATCTCATGAACCCACCACGCTTCACCTCTGGCCTTTCTGAGAACTGTGGATAGAAAAGAAAGGGCAAAAGAGTACTGCACTTGTCTGGAGAGTGAACCTTTTCCCCCACAGCCCCAGGCATCCTCTGCCTTCATTTCAGCATCTGCACAGTGCCAGATAACCATGCTAGCTTGAAAACCAACTTTTAGTTGGCCTCAGAACCCATATTGTGTTTGCATGCAAAAAGAGGCTAAATATTGACAATTGGCAGGCACTCCGCTACACTGACATTTTACAGGCTCAAGGTAGAGTCTAATACGATATGCATTTTAAAAATGATTCAATAGTCTGGCAAGATGGCTCAGCAGGTCATGGCACCTGCTGCCAAATCTGACACACTGAGTTTGATTCCTGGAACCCAAGGTGAGAAGTGGGAGTTGAAAGCTGACCTTAATCGTTTTATCTCTACACATATACTTTGGCATGACGTCTGCCTGCCTCAAATAAACAAACAAATAAGTAAGTAAATAAATACATAAAAATCTCTCTAAAATGATTCACTACTTAACTGCTAAGGGCATAAAATATCATGGGGGCATATAGACTGATGGGAGACGAGTGGCTTAAATTTTGAGTTGGAAATATGGAAAAACATTCTTTTTTTTTTTGGAGTTTTTTTTTTTTTTAACCGAAGTACATAATTTTTTTTTTTAATTTCAAAAGTGAGGTTGACTTCTTGAAATGAAGGAGAAACATAAAACAACACTAGAGTGATGAAATAAGTCCTTCCTTGGTCAAAAACCTGGGATCCCCTGGTATGCTGTGTTAGTTGCACCTATCTGAGCCACACTTAGTGAAGCAGGAAAGTTCTGGCTGAGGGTGCAACTTACATGGGTTGGTCACATGGCCTAGACTCTAGCTACATGGGTGTGATGGGGTACAATACTGTTCTACTCCACTGTTAAACAGAGTAGTCAGCAGAAATATGCAGTAGTGGCAGCAGCCATGACAGGGGCGGGGCTGTTTAGATGATATTCAGTCTTCACAGTCATTCTTCCTGAAATTGGACAAATCATTTAACCACAGGGATATTTCTTGCCACTCAGTTCACCACATGGGCAAATAGAAGACATTAGCAATGGAGCCCAGCAAAGCACCCAGGGAATGCTATTTCCAAACACGTTGTTTTAGCAGCATTACTACAGTGTCTGAGTATTTTCCTTGGACAATTAAGAGAGTTTCTGCTTCTCCGTGACTCCAAAAGAACAAAAGAAGGAAGTAGAAAGCGTTCAGGATCTTTTAAAATCAAAATCACACTTTATCAGTGTGGGTGAAATCCTGTTGATCTCCAGCTGCAGGTACTCAAAATATTTACATGTAAGAAACTGGGCTATCTTCTAAAGTCTTTTTTTTTTTCTTAGATCAAATGGAAAAGATTTGATTTCAAATGTGTGTGCAAAGGACATAGTATTCTGACATGCTTGAAGCCTTACTTTTGTGACATTGGTTGGTCTACCTTTGCAATAAATCATGGGCACTAAAAACAGTACACGTGTATAGGGTACTCTTAGAGGCGAGCAGTAACAATGTCTGCCCTGCCTCAGCTGCCAGCAACTCCCAAAGCAGCTAGCCTTCAGAGCATCACAGTGCCCACACAGGTCCTCAGTTCTAGTTGCTTTAAATCAGCAGTTTTCAACCTGTGGGTCACGACCTCTTTCCGGGTCACATATCAGATATCCTGCATATCCGATATTTACATTGCAATTCATCACAGTATGAAAATTACAGCTATAAAGTAGCAATGGAATAATTTTATAGTTGGAGGTCACCACACCATGAAGAACTGTATTAAAAGGGGGCAGTGTTAGGAAGGCTGAGAACCACTGCTTTAAATGGTCTGTGATATGCACTAAAGGAAAAGTCCCAGTAAGATTCTCCTAGTTGTTAAAGCTTAGGTATTCTAACACAATCCTTTTATGCCTCCCACATAATTTTCTATTTGTACAATATATTGAAATTCTATTCCAACTTTACTTAATTTTACTTAAGGGACATTTAGTACTTGGTAACAGCTTTTTCTAAATTGATACATCAGAACTTTTGCTTTTTTGCCATTAGTTCTAAGCCTTTAAAATGAGGCTGAGTAATGACTGGTGCTTTGCCTTTTGTGTATTTCTGTTCCTCTAGCCTGCCTTCATCTCTACCTGTATCCCACCCTCTTTACCTCCCACACCCCTTTCCATTGTTGTCATCAAACACTGACCAAAAACAACTCAATGCAGGAAAGGGTTTGCTTGCCTTTCAATTCCAACTCATAGTCCATCCTTGGGGGAAATCAGGGCAGGAACTGGAAGCAGAAACTGTTGGCTCACTGTCTACTGGCTGAGGCTCATGCTCCACCAGAGTCTTTCCATGACCCAGAATCATCTAATCAGGGAATAGTAGCACCCACAGTGAGCTGGATCCTCCTCCACTAATTAGCAACAATCAAGACAATCCTTCACAAACATGTTCACACCAGCTGATGGAGACAGTTATTCAATTAGACTCATTTATCCTCCTGGTGATTCAAGGCCATGAAGTTGACACTTGATACCAACAAGGACTCTATGCTTCTGTGTATGCTACATTCATCTCTTGGATGATTTCCACCTGCTCATTTTTGTAGAATACCTCCTCATAGCATCTCCTCCAGGAAGTCAGTCATTCTCTTAACCAGCGAATTTAAGCACAGTTCCTCTTTTTCTTTTACATCCAATAGTGTTGGTACTTATATTAATTATTCCCTCTGTAGTATCTATAGTAAAGTATATCTTAGCAGGCTCTTTGCGTAGGGATAATCTTAACAGATTTTGTTCTGTTCTAAGTATTTCTAAGTAGCAGGTCTGAGTGATTTCCAGTTGCTGGGGCCCACATTCATTTTGTGGGATGTGGCAACAGTGTGTGTATGTGATTATAAGAGTCCTGCAAAGGCCAAGTCTCTAGGTTGGGACAGATGTCCATGGCTGGGCGGTCACTTGACAGAATGCTGGCTGCTCATGAAGGGAAACTCTGTGAATGCAGCTTCCAACAGGAGGAACTGCTGGCATTATCTCAGGTGCAGGCTGGTAGTTCAAGGATGAAAACTCAGCTCTCTTTCAGCTCCTGAATGCTTGAACAGTATCACAGTTGCTCTTTGCTGGGAATGTTTTGTGTTCCACATGACTTTAGCAGACTTGGCCCTATCCTCTTTTTCTCATTAGGCCCTCTGCTCATCCTTTCCCTTTCATGTGTCATCCTTGCTTTGGGAAGGGAATCTCTATCTTTCAAACAAATGTTTTATCCATTACAGGAGTTCACCATGTCCTCCAGGCTTAAATCTTCAGCAAAGTCAGAAAGAAGATCTTTTTTCTCTCCTTTGCTTTCACCCAATTATGTTGCTCTCCTGGGTAACACAGCAAGAACTGAGCAGGTGCTTTTCTGTGGGGTGACAGGAAGGTGGGAAGTACACAGTATGTAAGGGGGAAGAATGCTGGGGATTATGTCAAAACAGAGCCTGAATGATTTGACTATCTCTTAGTGGCCAGAAGCTCTGTGCAATTCATCTCCTTGTCTACCTTCTCTTTCTCCTGCCATGCTGTGCTGTCCTGTCTACTAGGGGATCAGGAGGGCTGTACAAAAGGACAGCCCATTGCTACTATTTTTAGATGAAATTTCAAAGAGTATTCAGTAAAGGCCCTGGGATGCTGTGTGAGTAGGGCTACAGGGTGTCCTGATAATCAACTTCTCCCTGTTCCAAGGTCCTATTTTGCCAGAGAACCCAGGGGCATTTGCAGAGGCAACTGCAGCAGCAGCAGCAGAAGCAGCAGCAGAAGCAGAAGCACCAGGCTTAGCTTCTCTCCATCTGCTTCCTCCAGGGGAGAGGGGAGCTAGTGCTGAAATGACTTCTCAGGGGAGCAAGCACATTTGCTGTCACATCCATCCTTGTAGAGAGTCACAAGAGAAAAAGAAGTAACAGCTAACTTCTTCCTTTCCTCTGGATCTTGGCTTATTTTGGAAACATTTTTGAGTGGCAGTGATGCCGTGCCTTGCCACAGGGATGCCACCTCTAGCAGCACTTCCTTCCCCACTCCAGTCCCACCCTGCCTGTTTGTCATCTGGTTCTCGGAGCCAGAGAAATTAGACTATTTCTATCTGAGCATCTGTGTTTCTGACTGAGCTGGTGTTTAGGCCAATCAAAGTGTGAGGAAGATGTGCTCCAAGTTTCTGTGCTATCAATTGCTTGAGCACAGAAGCGGGGGCTAGTAATGCTATCTTCAGCACAGGCAAAGTTCTAAAAGGGACTATCCCAGTCTTTGAGAGTGCTGCTGGGAGAAAAACCCTTGGACATATCATCCATATTCTTTATGTATTTCCTCTATAAAAATGAAATGAAGATTGGACTCAATCTTATTGAATGTCTGCAACCTTCAAGATTGTATTATCAACAGCATATGACCTTAGGGTAATGACTCCTTTATTTTTAATTACTTTTCTTTTAATTTTGAAATAATAATATAATTGCATCACATCACACCCATTTTTATTCAACTGAGAAAAGGTATTGATTCACCATAAGATCTTGAAACTTAAGAAATTCAAATTATTGCATGAATAACTTTTAGACTCTTTTATGGGACTTTAGTTTTAGTTGTTTTTTTTCTCACAAAGGAAAATGTGATTCTAGTTTAGTAGATTTGTGGTAGGGCCAGCACATCTCATGCATCAAGTCTTTCCAGGTTATTTTCTATTTAGTTGGGTTGATATTCATTGGCTGAGAATGGGCAAGGCCATCTCCCTCTAAAATACACTGGCCAGTGTAAGTTTTATTAACAACTTATGCACATGATCTGTTGATTGACACCATCCTCCACATTGTGAAATTGTTTCTTTTATTAATTTCATTGTTTGTTTTCAGGATAGAGATGCATTGAAATTGGAATATAGGGTTTAAATGGCTTATTCCTTGTGACTTGGGAATGATGCATCTTTAATAATGTGTGGTTCTGTGTGTATCTTAACAACTTTCATGGCTTATTTGTTTCATAGAACAGCTCTTCATGGTCAATGGTAATTATTATGATGAGGTAGAAGAACTATTTCTAGAATGCTCTGAAGAGATGTCATCAACAAGGTGACCTTCATTTATGTACCCAGTCCACTGTTTCTACACTTAGTCTGTCTGTATCCAGACTCAGGAATGCATGAAAGGAAGGTACCTGGCAGAGATCAGCTGCCTTATCTTTGCATGTTAGTGGGAAGAAAGAAGGGCTGATAGTGAGGTATGTGTTTGAGTTTTCTGTCACTGGAATGAAAACCCAAGAGTGTTATTGAAATCACTTTGAGGAGAATGACAAAAGATTTGCTATTTATTAGTTTCCTTGGAAATCGTGGGAATAGAATACAAGAGAAATGTGCCCAGCAAGAGGAGGCAGGCACTCTTCTAGCCCTCATCATGGAAGCAATGGGATTTTTCTGAGGATCCATGGTAGAGAATGAACACAAGACTGTGGAATTAGCAAGATCTTTGGTGGAGTCAATCCCTGAGGCTCATGTCTATGTTTGCTCTTGCTTATACTTTTAGAAAAGCATCCAGATTCCTTGATTGTCTAACTGATTTGTCCTGTTCACAACTTTCTTAACTCATGTTTCCTCTGTGTGGACACTGGTCTAGATGAGTGACAGTTAGATGATTTAATAAAATAGGGTGGAGAGTCTTGGCTGGCATCTAATCTAGTTTAAATACCTTCTAGTCTCTTAAATAAAGCACTTAGCTTAACATCTCCAAAATGAACATTGTTTGCTCATCAGACACTTAACGTCTAGATCTTAGAGGTGATGTGGAATGTTATCTATTAATACACTACTGTGCTTTTCCATCTCTATATGTCATTGGAGCAGAATAGCATTTGAATGTCCTAGGAAAGTGATATGTAGTCAAAAGTTTGATGGGATTAGGAAAGGGTGGAGATAGTGACTATGTAGCTATTCAAAGGAAGGAACTGTGGAAAGTTTTAATAAAAAGACTATGCACAAAGGCAAAGAAAGCCATCACAGTTAGGGAAGTGTGTAGGTCTCTCAACTAGGTACTCATTACAATCTCCAGTCTGAGAAAGCAGACTGGAGTGGGGGTTGTTAATTAATACACAGGGAGAGAGCAGCTGTCAGAAATTCTCAATGATGGTGCAGTGACATAAAAGGGTGGACACTTGGAAACATCTGGAACACTGGCAAGCCTGACATGCTAAGAGTACGACTATTGAGAAACTTTGAACTAGAGAAGGCTTTCTGAATGATGAGGCCTCCTGAGGATGTGGCCATTCTTCATAACTCTCAGCCCCTGAGTCAGGCAGAATCTCAGTAGAGATCCCTGACTTCTTTGTGCTGATAGCCTGTGACTGTCATCAGCAGACACAACCTCAAATGTAAGGCAAGGAATTCCATAATGCTGGCCATGACCATCCTTTCTGTCAGAGAGCAGAGTAGAGGAAGGTGGTGGATCTGAAGGCAAGTCAAAAGCCTGCCTCAAACTTGGAACAGATTCACCTCAAGATCCAGCCACACTCTCTTAATTATATACTCAATGGATTCTACTAAACAGTCACTTGTTCAGCCATGTTCACTGCTGCTCTATTCATAATAGTCAGAAATTGGAAATAGCCTATATGTCCATCAATAGATGAATGGATAATGAAAACGTGGTACATTTATACAATAGAATATTATTCAGCTGTGTTGGGGCTAAAGAGGCCTGGGCGAGAGGCCTAGTAGAACTTCCTGAGCCTGGCAACCTGTATTTGGTTCTCTAACTACCACATGGTAGTGACTCAGCAAGGCCTGATATAAGACTTCCCTCTGCCTAGCTAACTGCTAGCTTGGTGGAATATTATTGGTCCTTTCTCTCCATGTCACCTTAACCCATCCTAAGATTCCCAACTCCTATCCCAACCCTATATAAGTCCCTGCTTGATACAATAAACCAAGTTCCTGCCCCTGACCAAGCTCCCTGTCTCATCTGATTGTTCTTGTAGTGGGCAAGGGCTGGGGAAGGGACAGTGCACTCACCTTTCCTTGGTCCTCTCCTCTAAAGGAGGAATTTCCGAGGGACAACCTTAAACAGCTGCTTAAAAGAAATCATGTAATTTGCAAGTAAAAAGACTAGAACTGTCCTGTCAGAGGCAACCCTAATTCCAAAAGACAAATATGGTACTTTATAGTCAGATGTTAGCTTTTTAACCTTTCATAGGTATGCTACAATCCACATAACAACAGAGATTAGGTATAAAAGACTGAACAGGGGTAGAACTCCTAAGGGATGAGGAATAGAATAAAGGTTTGGAAAGAAATGGGAGGATTAAATGGAGAAGGGGAGGAAGAAATGGCTAGGGGAGAATATGGGAGTAACAACTAACACTAATAGCTTGTAAAGAGATCATGTGGAAGCTTACTACAGTATAAGCTACTTAAAACAAATGCATATATGTAATAAATCTAAATGGAATCACTAAATAATGGGGAGAGAAAGCCCCAACCAACAAGATATTGCACACCAGAAAGTGAAACCTCCAGTTCCAGAAATCGGTTATATCTCTAATTTAGTTGTTGTCCAAAGGGAATCCATGGAAACTTCCAAACATCTCAGGTATAGCCAAGACTATTGGTTACTTTCCACAAACTGATGGTAAGGCCTTATTGCTGAAGACAGCACCTACATATTTCATTGAACATTGAGAAGTTGAGCTGGTGCCTAACTGGAACCTTTTCTCCTACTGTGTTTATGGTACTAGAAGGTATTCTACACAGTACTGGAGAGGATAGTAGCCACTGACCCACCTACAAAACCTTCGATCTATAATAGTGACATGTCTTCATTGTACAGTGGTACAATAATGGCACAAAAGTTGTAGGCGTAACCAACCACTATTGATTGGATTTAAGGTCTGCTTAATGAGGTATAACCCATACTTGATACTGCTCAGGTGTTCAAAAACCTGACACTACATGGGCCATAAACCTAGGGGAAAACTAAACACTAAAGAATTCTACGAGAAGAATGTAGCAACAAAATGACATTCTGATACACCCATGGACCAATGACTTGCTCAGTCAACAATAGAGAAGCTTCCTCCTGCAGGAGATGGTGTTTAACATAGAGATCCACAACTGGACAATATGAAGAAAGTGAGAGACCTTGGAACACTTGGTCCTAAATGGGATTTCTCCATCAAACTCCCACCAGGGCTCAGAAAACTATGTGGAAGAAGAGGCAGAAAGATTATAAGAGCCAATGGGGATGAAAAACACCAAAACCAAAGAAGACCTTCTAGACAAAACAAGACATGACACACATATGAACTCACAAAGGCCTGGGCAGCATGTACAAGGCCTGCACAAGTCTAAGTCATAGATATTTAGTATGTGGCAGATGGCTTTAGGATGGTATCTATTTAACCTATCTCAATGACCTTCAAAAATCTACCAAGCAGACACCTGCATCATGACTTTTTTTTATTTTCTTTGGTTTTCATAAGTATTCAGATGTCTTCATTTTAATGGGTAAAACAGACACTAGAGGCACACCTTCCTTCTTCACTGACACCTTTTACTGTAGTAACAGGCAAATAGAGGAGATAAAGTAGGTCTTTCCCTTGAAAGAGAGAAAACTTAGCTACCCAAGGCCTTTGAATTCAGTAGAGTACATACAGTTGCTAAGAATTAGTGCTTTCTATGCTTCCACTGACTAAACATCCATGCACAGAGGCAGAAACAAGAAGAACCCATTGGTTTCTACAGTGGAAAATTTCATAGGTTGTTTTGGCTCATGGTAGGATATTATTCAGGGCTTCATTCAATTTGAATAAGGTTGCCATGTTTGATTGCTATTTTGATCTTTGCAACCTCTGCCTTATTAGCTTTATACATTGGTCTGACTTTAATCTTTTGAGATTCTCTACAGTAATTTCCATAACTATAGCACTGCTAGGCAATCAGTGAGTGAAGGCCCCTTGCTCCCACATTGTCACCAGGATTTGATGTCAGTTATTTTCACGGCTAGATGAGATTGACGAATACTTTTCTCCTCCAGTAATGTGCATAGACCCCTCCAGCTGTGCTGTACTTGAGAAAGCATCCTTATTTAGGACAGTCCGTCACATTTTAGAGATAGAAAGAATCTCAGGGGTTGTCTATGCCAATTTGTTATTATGTAGAGAAAAAGGATAAGGGGTGGGTAAGGCAATATGGATCATTCTTCAAAAAAGTGGGTGATACATCTATGGCCAGACTACTCTAAATAAATAGTGTGCACAGATATGTATACTAAAAGGTCAATAATCTCAGACTCGATGCTAACGTAATTCATCTTTGTGCTAACCAAGCTGCTTTATTCTTAACTCAGACACTTCTCAGCATAAAGAGAGGTATTGCCAAGTATATAATGTTGAGTAAACAGGGCCAGTGTAACTCAGAGAGAAAGATTACAAAGACATTGTGATTGGTTTGGTGGCAACCCATTTGGCACATTCTCGCCTGCTCTTCTTTGAACAAGTAAGCAGTAGCCTTTGTATTGTTGAATTCAATGTAAAACAGAATAGAGTTTGAACTAAACACTAGGAGTCTACACTTTATAATCTACCTTTTCCCCACCAACTGTATATGATTAGAAGAGCCATTGCCTCAACATACTCCCATTTATAATGATCTCAGCATTTGCAAGGACATTTCATAAAGCTGAAATTCCTTTTATTTTATTGGAAATCAAATGAACTTTGCAGAATAGGAATGCCCTATCTCTAATCTATTTTGATAGACTGATTCTTTCAAGTGCATGACAGGACTCTGGTGCGGTAAATACAGTAAGTAACAGCACTCATCAAATGCCAAGTAAAAATGTCAGCTGTGTGGTACAGGCTTCCAGATGTTCATTCTGTTAAATAAGACATTTTATACCAGAATGTTCAGGTAGAGGACCTGAAAAAGTGATACTTTGAATCTCAGGAAAACTAAGATGTAGTCTGAGCAGGCTTGAATTATCAGTAATTGCAAAAGCCAATTTATTATAAGTCAAATGAGAATTTTAATACATGTCTCTGACATATTTTATTTCTATTTTGAGATTATAACTACCTCATTTATTCTTTACTTTCCCTTTCCTCCCTCCAAACCTTCCCATATACCTCTTGCTCTTTTTCAAATTCATAGCCTCCCTTTTCATGAATTGTTGTGACATACATAGATGTATGTAACATCTTCCCAAGTACATAAGTACAACCTACTCAGTCTGTATAAAGTCACTCATATGTATGTTTTCAGGGCTGAACACTTCTTATTGGCTAATCAACTGACATGCTCAGGAATCGTTTTAGAAGAGGAGGCAGGGAGACTGTACAACCCAGAAGATCAGGAAGTTTGCTGTGAGATTGTGTCTCGTAGGAATGTCAAAAGCTTCACCCATGAAGTCTCATCAACATGACTGCCTAAACATGAGCTGGCCAATTATGAAACCAATGGGCATGCCAAAGTAGAGTGTAAAGACCCATGAGGCTACAAGCAACTAACCAATACAGAGAGCAGGAAAATTTCCCCAAGAAAGAGCATGCCTCTGAAATGTGACTTCTGTATTGATTCTATTTTGAGATATTTTTTTAGATTTGCTTATTTACCAAAAAAACAAAAACAAGCAAACAAACAAAAAAAAAAAAAACAAAAAAAAAAAACAAAAAAAACCAAACTAAACAACAACCAATGGGGGATTAAAAACAGATAAAATATAATAGAGAGATCCCACTGAGAATTCATTTAGAGCCTTTCCCTGTCCCTTCAGAGGGATAGAAAGACACATGCAGATACACAGGGAAAAAAAAAGCTTCACAAAAACATCTTGGTCCTAGAAATCAGGTACATAGGCAAACCCTGGATATCTCTGCATTCTCTATCTAAAGTTATAGCAAAAAGATAGAGGTGTTGTTATGTGTTAATCATTAAAAATCAAGGAAGTTGGAGCAGGGTACATCTAGTCTGTTGCTCACCCTTCTCTGAAAGTTTATGAACTCTATTTTTTCTGATACCACAATAACTTGGAATTAATATTTAAAAAAATTCATTAATGAATGTATTTGGTGAATTATTTTACAATTTTATTTAACTTTTATTGATTTTATTGATTTATTTTTTTCTTTTTACATCCCAACTGCAGTTTCCCCTCCCTCCTCTCCTCCTAGTCCCTTCACAACCCCACCACACATCTTCTCCTCCTCTATTTCTCTTCCTTAAAGGAATATAAACCAGCATATCAAATTTCAGTGAGACTAGGCAATATCTGTCCTATTAAGGCTGGAAGAAGCAACCCTGTAGGAGGAAAGGGTCCTAGAAGCAGGCAACAGACTCAGAGACAGTCCCTCTTCCCACTGTTAGGAGACCCACAGAAGAGCAAGCTACCCTGTAGTAACATATATGTAGAGGGCCTGCATTAGACCCAATAACTATAGAAGAATATCATTAAGAATTATTTAATTGACACTTTTTGCCATTCAGATTTGTGTCTATCCTAGGTCTCTGGGATGAACCTCCAGGTTCTGGACTTCTGAACCATGTCAGAGGTGAGCTCTGTCAAGTCAGATCAGTCATTGATTAGCCACTCAAATAATTTCTGCACCACATTTAACCTAGAACATCTTATAGGCAGGAAAAATTGTATGTCAAAGGTTTTGTTGCTGGATTTTTGTCTCAATACATTCACTGGAAGTCTTGCCAGATTACAAAAGATGGTTGGTCCAGGCTCCATATCTCCCATTGCTAGACGGCTTAGGTAGAGTCACCCTCATAGATTCTTGGGAGTTGCCATTGTACTAGGCTTCTAGCTTGTTTCCAAGATGCCCATGATTCCAGTTGTCTTTCCCAGTACTCTCTCCCTCCATCTTCCTCTGACCTGATCCATCCTATTCCCATGCCAAACCCATATCCAGACCTGGTCATCACCCACCTGTGATGTATATTCTATTCCCCTTCAAGATGAGATTCATGTGTCCCATCCTACCTTCCGATCTTGAGCCTTCCTTATTAAATAGCTTTTTTGAGTTTGTGAATTGTAGCATGATTATCATTTACTTTAGGGCTAATATCCACTTATAAGTGAGTATACACCATGTTTGTCTTTCTGGATCTGGGTTATCTCACTCAGGATGTTTTTATTTCCTAGTTCCTTCTTTTTGTCTGCAAATTTCAAGGTGTCATTGTTTTGTTTTGTGTTGGTTTTTGTTATTTGTTTTTTGAGACAGTGTTTCTCTGTGTAGCTTTTTGGAGCCTGTTCTGGAACTCACTGTGTAGACAAGACTAGCCTTGAACTGACAGAGATCTGCCTGCCTCTGTCTTCTGATTGCTTGGATTAAAGAAAGGTATGTGCTATCACTGCCTGACAATGCCATTGTTTTTAACAGCTGAGCAATACTCCATTGTGTAAATGTATCCATTTTCTTTTTTCATTCTTCTGTTGAGGAACATCTAGGTTGTTTCCAGTTTCTGGCTATAGCTATTAAGCTGATATGAACATGGTTGAGCAAGTGCCCCTGTGGTAGGATAGGCCATCCTTTGAGTAAATGCTTAGCTGGATCTTGAGGCAGATAGATTACCAATTTTCTGAGAAACTACCCTATTGATTTCCAAAGTGGCTGTTTAAATTTGCATTCACACCAGCTATGCAAGAGTGTTCCCCTTGCTCCACATCATTTCTAGTATGACCTGTCACTTCTTTTTATGATCTTAGCCATTCTGACAGGTTAAGATAGAATCTCAGTCCTTTGATTTGCATTTCCCCAATGGCTAAAGATACTGAACATTTCTTTAAGTGTTGGCCATTTGAAATTCTCTATTGAAATTTTGTCTCAATTTGTATGCCATTTTTAATTTGATTATTTTGTTTGTTGATGTCTAGTTTCTTTAGTGTTTTTATATTTTGGATATCAGTCCTTTGTCAGATATGGGATGGTAAAAATCTTTTCCCATTTTGTGTCTTATCCTTATGGTGGTGACCTTTAACTTTCATTTTCATGAGGTCCCATTTATTAATTGTTAATTGATCATAGTGCCTGGGCTATTGGGTTCTGTTGAGGAAATTATCTCCTGTGATTCATTCATTCAAGGCAATTTCCTACGTTCTCCTCTATCAGGTTCAGTGTATCTGGATTTATGTTGAGGTCTTTGATCCACTTGAACTTGAGTTTTGTGCACGATGATAGACATGAATCTATTTGCATTCTTCTATATGTCCATATCCAGCCAGACCAGTACCATTTGTTGAAGATGTTTTCTCTTTTCCATTGTATAATTTTGGCTTCTTTGTCAAATATCAAGTGTTCATAGGTATGTTGATGTATTTTTTTGGGTCTTCAATTCAATTCCATTAATCAACTTGTCTGTTTTTATGCCAATACCATGTGATTTTTAACTACTATTTCTCTAAGTACATCCTGAAATCAGGGATGGCATTACCTCTGGAAGTTCTTTTCTTATATAGGATTGTTTTAGCTATGCTGTTTTCTTTGGTATTTTTTCCATGACAGTTGAGTAATTTTTTCAAGATCTGTAAAAAATTGTGTTGGAATTCCAGGTAATGGAGGCACATACCTTTAATCCCAGCACTTGGGAGGCAGAGGAGGGCAGATCTCAGTGAGTTCCAGGCCAACCTGGTCTACCAAGTGAGTTCTAGGACAGCCAGAATTGTAACAGAGAAACTGTTTCAAAAAAATCAAAATATAACTGCATTGGAATTTTTATGGGAATTGTGTTGAACCTGTAGATTGATCAAGTGCCCATTTTTACTACATAAATCCTACCAATCCATGAGCACAGGAAATTGTTCCATCTTCCGATATTTTCTCTAATTAGTTCAAAGATTTGAAGTTCTTGTCATACAGGTTTTTCACTCACTTGGTTAGAGTTACACCAAGATATTTTACATTATTTGTGGCTACTAGAAAGGTCGTTGTTTCCCTAATTTCTTTCTAAGACAGTTATCATCTACATAGGGTGGCAACTGATCTTTTCTTTTTAAATTTAATTTTGTATCCAGCCACTTTGGTGAAGGTGTTTATAAACTGTAGGAAGTATCTAGTAGATACTTCCTTTCCAATGTATATCCATTTGGTCTCCTTTAGCTAAATTATTGTTATAGCTACAGCTTTAAATTATTCAATACTCCCCAAATTTCTTCACAAAACAGAAACAGAAGGAACATTGCCAATTTTGTGTTATGATGTCACAGTCACCCTGATACCACACAAAGACTCAACAAAGAATGAAAATTACAGACCAACGAACATTTTTCTCATGAACATTGTCACAACAAATATTCAATAAAATACTGGTAAACTGAACCTAAGAAGATATCAAAAAGATCATTCACTGTATTCAAGTGAGCTTCATTCCAGAGATGCAGGCATGGTTCAACATCTTAAAACCTGTCAATGTAATCCACCATATAAACAATCTGAAAGAAAAAAAAAAAAAACAAACAAACAAACCACATGCTCATCTAATTAGATGCTGAAAAAGCCTTTGACAAAATCCAAGCCCTCTTCATGATAATAGTCTTGAAAAGATCAGGCATACAAGGGACATACCTAAACATAATAAAAGCAGTTTACAGAAAGTCAATAGCCAACATCAAACTAAATTGAGAGAAACTTGACGCAATGCCACTAAAATCAGGGAAATGGCAAGGCTGTGTACATTCTCCATGTCTATTCAATATAGTATTTGAAGATTTTATGCCCCAGAGAAGAAATTAGAACTTGAGGAGCCATGCAAATATCACACCTGGCTAAGATATTGACAGATGAAAAAGATGTTCTAAAAATTCAGTAGTATGCTTCAGCTTCCAAGACTCTTGTCCAACAGTAACATGTTTCAGAATATCCATACATGTTAAATATAGTGTGCCACTGTTTTTCCTAATGAGAGCATGCTCACGAGGTTTTCAAAAGTTCTTCAAGAGGGCAGAGAGATTCTGACAACCATGATAGGCTCAAGAGGAGTGTCTGGAGATGGGCTTGCTAAAGGAGTTTTAGTAAGGTGACACCCAAGTTTCCTGAAAGAGTTGACTGCAAGATGTGCAAAATGGCTATCTCTGCGGGTCCATTCTGAGTTCCTGCCAGCAAGATCCTTGACCCCCAAATCCGGGCCTCTGCTAAAGAAAGAGGCCTCAGCTAGAGAGTTCCAGTTTCCAGTGAGATCTGACTATCCTGCAAAACCTTCCCAAGTTTCAGCTCAGCCTTTGTCCTCTTCTGCCAGCTATTGGCTAGAGGTGAGTCTGGGCCCAATCGGGGCTGCCTGTCCCCTACAACCACTCCCCACCCCACCCCGGCCCAAACTCCCTGGGTTGGCCCCTGACCCTGCTGCTCCTGTCTCCTGTTCCCATCAAGAGCACCCTTGGAGCTCTGATACACCCCAACCCATCCCCACCATGAGCCTGTCCTCCCCTACCCTGTGCCCTACCCTACCCACGGACCTGACACTCTGGTTAAGCACTGGGACAGAGGGTGGAGCCAACAGTCCACCCTACTTCGGAGACTTCTCGGAGCAACTATGAACAAAGGAGACCTGACTATCCACGTAAGACCATCTGTAATTTCCACCTGCTTGGTCTCTGACCCCACCTCCAGTCCTCTGCTGGAGTCCTGGGCCCCTCCCAGAGATCCGCCTATCTCTGCAGGTCTACTCTGAGTTCTTGCCAGCAAGATCCTTGACCCCCAAATCTGGGCTTCTGCTAAAGAAAAAGGCCTCAGCTAGAGAGTCCCAGTTTCCAGTGATATCAGACTATCCTGCAGAAACTTCCCAAGTTTCAGCTCAGCCTTTGTATTCTTCTGCCAGCCATTGGCTAGAGCCATTGGCTAGTGGCATCTTCTACTGGATCCTCATCCTTGACCCCATCCCTGGGTCCCTGTCTGCAGAGAAACCTCCTATAGAGCTTGGACCACTCAGAGCTACAGATATTGAATCTCTGACCCACATAAGCCCACTGCGGAAGTACCATAGAGCGAAGGGGAGACACAACCAACGCCTACTGGAAGAAGCTATGGGAAGACGGCAATACAAGAAAACACCTAACAACAGAAACACAAGCATGACACCACCAGAATCTAGGGTATCTACACCAACTAGAAGGAAACACAACAACAAAGCAGAGGAAACAGAAGGGAACGAATTAAAAATTACCATCATAAAAATGATAGAGGCCCTCAAAGAAGATGTGAGAAAATCCCTTAAATAAATGGAGGGAAAAAACAAACAAAAAGTGGAAGAAATGAACAAATTCCTTAAGGAAAGTACAGAAAGCCAAGAAAAAACAATTAAGCAGGTGAAGGAAACGGTTCAAGACTTGAAAAGTGAAATAGAGAAAATAAAGGCAACAAAAACCGAAGGAATGCTGGAAATAGAAAAACTGGGCAAAAAATCGGGAACTAGAGACACAAGCATAACCAACAGAATTCAAGAGATGGAAGAGAGAATCTCAGGCTCAGAAGATAAACTAGAAGAAATAGATTCATCGACCAAAGAAATTCATAAATCCAACAAATCCTTAACACAAAACATCCAGGAAATGTGGTACACCATGAAAAGGCCAAACCTAAGAATAATAGGTAAAGAGGAAGGTGAGGAAGCCCAGCTCAAAGGTGCCAAAAACATATTCAACAAAATCATCGAGGAAAACTTTCCAAATCTGAAGAAGGACATGCCCATGAAAGTACAAGAAGCATACCGAACCCCAAATAGGCTGGACCAAAAGAAAAAGACCCCTCGGCATATAATAATCAAAACACCTAGCATACAGAATAAAGAAAGAATATTAAGAGCAGCGAAGGAAAAAGGACAGGTAACATATAAAGGCAGACCTATCAAAATTACACCTGACTTCTCCATGGAAACCCTCAAGGCCAGAACGTCCTGGATAGATGTTCTAAAAGTATTAAGAGAACACGGATGCCAGCCTGGGCTACTATATCCAGCAAAACTCTCAATCACTATAGATGGAGAGAACAAGATATTTAATGACAAAAACAGATTTTCCCAATACCTATCTACAAATCCAGCCCTACAGAAAGTATTGGAAGGAAAACTCCATCTCAAGGAAGGTAACTATGCCCACAAAAATGTAGGCAACAGATAATCCAACTACACCAGAAACCAAGGGTAAATCAGAACTAATATATTCACAATACCACTGCCAGCAACAAACCTAAATCAAACAAGCATAACAATCAATGGTCCTTACTCACCCTCAACTCACCTTATAACTCACCTATAAACTCACCTATAAAAAGACTTAACTCACCTATAAAAAGACACAGGCTAACAGAATGGATATGAAGGCAGAATCCATCCTTCTGCTACATACAAGAAACACATCTAAGCTTCAAAGATAGACATTACCTCAGGGTAAAGGGTTGGGAAAAGATTTTCCAATCAAATGGAAATAAGAAGCAAGCAGGCATAGCTATCCTGATATCTAACAAGTTAGACTTCAAACCAAAATTAATCAAAAGAGATGAAGACGGTCATTTCATATTCATTGTAGGAGAAATCCATCAAGACAAAGTCTCAGTTCTGAACATCTATTCCCCTAATAAAAGTCACCCATGTTTGTAAAAGAAACACTACTAAAACTCAAACCTCATATAAAACCTCACAAACTTATAGTGGGAGACTTCAATATACCACTCTCAACACTAGACAGTACCACAAATCAGAAACTCAACAAAGAAACAAAAGAACTAACAGAAGTTATGTCTCAACTGGGGTTAACAGACATCTATAGAACATTCCATCCAAAGACAAAAGAATATAACTTCTTCTCTGCTCCACATGGAACCTTCTCTAAAATTGAACACATACTAGGTGGCATTACAAACCTCAATGATACAAGAGAATTGGAGAATAGTTCCCTGTATCTTATCGGATCACCATGCCTTAAAATTGGAATTCAACAACAACACAAATAGTAGAAAACCTGCAAACTCATGGAAACTGAACAATGTGCAATTGCACCACTCCTGTGTCAAAGAAGAAATAAAGAAAGAAATTAAGGACTTTCTAATATTCAACAAGAATAAGGACACAACATACCTGAACTTATGGGACACCTTGAAAGCAGTGCTACAAGGGAAGTTCATTACACTAAGTGCCCATATGAAGAAAACAGAGGATAATCACATAAGAGAATTAACAGCACAACTGAAAGCCTTAGAACAGAGAGAAGTGAACTCACCCCGTAGGAGTAGACACCAGGAAATAATCAACTTGAGGGATGAAATCAACAAAATAGAAACCAGGAAAACAATACAAAAAAATCAATGCAACGAAGAGTTGGTTTTTTGAGAAAATCAATAAGATAGACAAACCTTTATCCAAATTAATGAAAAAGCAGAGAGAGAATATGCAAATTTAAAAAATCAGAAACAAAAAGGGGAATATAACAACGGACACAGAGGAAATCCAGACAATTTTCAGGTCATTCTTTGAAAATCTGTATTCCACAAAAATTGAAAATTCAAAGGAAATGTACAAATTTCTGGATACCTCTCACTTACCAAAATTAAATCAAGAACAGACAAACAATTTAAATAGACCTATAACCTGCGATGAAATAGAAGCAGTCATCGAAAGCCTTCCAACCAAAAAAATTCTAGGGCCAGATGGCTTCAGTGCAGAATTCTACCAGACATTCAAGGAAGAACTAATACCACTACTCCTTAAACTGTTCCACAATATAGAAACAGAAGGTTCATTTCCAAACTCTTTTTATGAGGCCACAATAACCTTGGTACCCAAGCTTCACAAAGACACAACTAAGAAAGAAAACTACAGAGACCAATATCCCTGATGAACATCGATGCAAAAATGCTCAATAAAATACTGGCAAACCGAATTCAAGAATACATCAGAGAAATCATCCACCATGACCAAGTAGGCTTCATCTCTGGAATGCAGGGATGGTTTAACATATGAAAATCTATCAACGTGATCCACCATATAAACAAACAGAAAAAGAAAAACCATATGATTATCTCCCTAGATGCAGAAAAAGCCTTCAACAAAATTCAACACCCTTTCATGAAAAGGTCTTGGAGAGGTCAGGGATAACAGGAACATACCTAAACATAATAAGAGCAATATACAGCAAACCAACTGCCAACATCAAACTGAATGGAGAGAAACTTAAGCCAATTCCTCTAAAATCAGGAACAAGGCAAGGCTGTCCTCTCTCTCCATATCTCTTCAATATCGTACTGGAATTTCTAGCTAATGATATAAGACAACAAAAGGAGATCAAGGGGATCCAAATTGGAAAGGAAGAAGTCAAACTGTCTCTATTTGCAGATGATAAAATAGTTTACATAAGCGACCCAATAAACTCTACCAGGGAACTCCTACAGCTGTAAACACGTTCAGCAAACTAGCAGGATACAAGATAAACTCAAAAAAAAAAAATCAGTAGCCCTACTTTTTTCAGAAGACAAAGAGACAGAGAAAGAAATCAGAGAAACATCACCCTTTACAATAGCCACAAGCAACATAAAGTATCTTGGTGTAATGCTTACCAAACAAGTAAAAGACCTATATAACAAGAACTTTGTGGCTCTAAAGAAAGAATTACAGAAGATACTAGAAAATGGAAAGATCTCCCATGCTCTTGGATAGGTAGGAGAAACATAGTAAAAATGGCAATCTTGCCAAAAGCCATCTACAGATTCAATGCAATCCTCATTAAAATCCCAGCACAATTTTTCACTGACCTAGAAAGGATAATAATCAACTTTATATGGAAAAACAAAAGAACCAGGATAGCCAAAACATCCTTATACAATAAAAGAACTTCAGGAGGCATCACCATCCCTGACTTTAAGCTCTACTACAGAGCTATAGTTCTCAAAACAGCCTGGTATTGGCATAAAAATAGGCAGGTAGAACAATGGAATCGAATTGAAAATCCTGATATTAACCCACACACCTATGAATACCTGATTTTCGACAAAATAGCTAAAATTATACAATGGGGCGAAGACAGCATCTTCAACAAATGGTGCTGGCACAATTGGATGAGGGTGTGTAGAAGACTGCAGATAGACCCATGTCTGTCGCCATGCACAAAACTCAAGTCCAAATGAATCAAAGACCTCAACATCAATCCAGCCACACTGAACCTCTTAGAAGAGAAAGTAGGAGGTACCCTTGAACAAATTGGTATAGGAGACCGCTTCTTGAACATAACTCCAGGGGCACAGACACTGAAAGAAACAATTAATAAATGGGACCTCTTCAAACTTAGAAGCTTCTGTAAGGCAAAGGACACAGTGGACAAGACCAAGTGGCAGCCCACAGACTGGGAAAAGATTTTCACCAATCCTATATCCGACAAAGGACTGATCTCCAAAATATACAAAGAACTCAAAAACTAGTCAACAAAACACCAAATAACCCTATTAAAAGATGGGGTACAGAACTGAAGAAAGAATTCTCAATAGAGGAAATCAAAAAGTCTGAAAGAAACTTAAGAAAATGCTCCACATCCTTAGCTATCATGGAAATGCAAATCAAAACAACTTTGAGGTAACATCTTACACCTGCCAGAATGGCTACAATTAGAAACACCAATGATGACTCATGTTGGAGAGGATGTGGAGAAAGAGGAACACTCCTCCACTGCTGGTGGGAGTGCAAACTCATACAGCCATTTTGGAGATCAGTATGGTGGTTCCTCAGGAAAATGGTAATTAGTTTACCACAGGACCTGGCAATCCCCCTCTTAGGCATATACCCAAAGGATTCACATCCATGCAACAAAGACATCTGTTCAACTATGTTCATAGCAGCACTATTTGCAATATCAAGAACCTGAAATCAACCTAGATGTCCCTCAATTGAATAATTGTTAATGAAGATGTGGCACATGTACACAATGGAATACTACTCTGCAGAAAAAAAAATAATGGTATCTTGAAATTTTCTGGCAAGTGGATGGCACTTGAAGAAACCATCCTGAATGAGGTAACCCAGTCACAAAAATAGGAACACACTGTGTACTCACTCATATATGGATTTTAGACCTAGACCAAAGGATCACCAGCCTATAATTCACACTACCAGAGAAACTAGGATACAAGGTGTGTTCTAAGAGATTCATATAAAGTCCCTCACCAAACAGGAAGGGATAAGTCCCCCAGAGCTCAGGGAATGGAGAGAGAAGTAGGAGAAAACGAGGGGGAGGAAAGGAAAACATGTGCGACCAGGAGGACTGAGCCTGGTTAGGAATAGAAGACAGTAAAGAGAGAGAGAGAGACAGAGACAGAGAGAGAACATAAAAGAGGGAGCCAATATTGGTTTGAAGATAAAATTGAACACAAAGAAAGGTCTAGAGAACTACAAGACTGCTGCCAACTAACAATTTGAACTTCTGTGGAAAGGCTACCATAAATGCCCTTCCTAGAGAGTGAGATCAACAACTAACTTATCCATGGAGCCCTCAACTAATGCCTGTTGGAAACAGGAACAAACTACCATACATAAACACTGAGTCAAAGTAGAACCCAGATGCAGATGTAGAGGACAAGAACAGGCAGCAGAAACACATAGAGAGCTTACCTGAACAAGGAAGAGCTAACGGGCCACCGGACTGATAGCTGGGAAGCCAGCATGGGACTGACTCAGGCCCCCCTGAATGTGGGTCTCAGCCAGAAGGTCTGAGCAGTCTAAGGGACCTCAGACAGTGGAGCCAGGATGTATCCCTGGTGCACAAAAGGACTTTGGGAACACATCCCCCATGGAGGGATAACTGCCTTAATCTAGAGATGGGAGAGAAGCCCTAGTCCCTACTTCACATGACCTATCAGATCTATATGACCCCAACTGGATGGCATTCCCCTACATATGGAATTGGGGTGGGGGGATGGGAGGGGAGGGTGGTTAGAGTGCATGTGAGAGGGCAGAGAGGGTAAAAGGGAGTGAAGGAGCGAGGGAGGAAGGGAGGGATGGAGGAAGGGAAAGGAACTGGGATCTACATGTAAAATAATAAATTAAATAAAAAAAATGCTTTGACTCCAAAATTTAAGTTCAAGGACAAGTTAATGGGGAAAAGGGTTTCTATTTTTATTTCCACAGAAAATGAAAATATGTGGATTCCTTCCAGACCAATGTGGATTGATCAAGCCAGACCACCTGAAACAGAGTACCAGGTGATCCTACATTCAAAACAGCTGGACAAAGCAGCCTTACAGAGTACAGCCAGGATATCTGAATCTTCTTCGAATCCCCCATGACAGCGCCCCTTACCAGCAGGATGTAGTTTGGAAAGAACGACGTCCAAATTCCAAATATTGTCTATAAATGTTTGTTTTCATTTAAATGGACTTGGTTATATAAAATTAAAAAAAAAGATGTGCAAAATGTGGTATTGTGAACTAGATGCTAAACCTCACATCCTATTCTCCCACTCTTTTATACATATAGCATTTATCTGAGTCACCAGGAAGTGAGTTATCTACAATAGTATTTTTAGTGACGTAATTTAGTAAAGAGTGAACTCTAGCCACACTTCTGCTTCCATACAATAGTGACATGTGAGTATATGAGCAATTATCTAGTAGAGGCATTTGGGGGGGGTCATGACATTAATGTGTACCTTACCCTGTCTGAGGCTACTCTGGTCCCTTTCCTTCTTTCCCAAGCTGTTTACAACTCTTTATCAGTCAATCTGCCAACTTATTTGCTTCCTATGTGTCATCTGCCATCTTTTTTATTCAACAAGTATTTATAGTCTGCTATGTAATAGATGCTCTTCTAGGTTCTGCAACATAAGTGTCAACCAAGCTAATGTTTGCCACATTTGCCTTTGATGTCTTCATTCTAATTTTAAGTATTATTAAAAATACATTAAAAGGAATATGTAAAAGTAGAAAAATTCACACTGAAATAGGCAAAGAAGAAATGAAAAATAGGAAAGAAGAATTAAAATAGTTCTCAGGGTTGAAATTAACAGAAACACAGTGAAACTTGTTCTTGAAGAGGTCCCTAGAATGGATCCCACTTTTTAAGAGGGCCAGGTTCTCAGGCACCTAACTGGCTTCTCTTTGCAACTATCACTAGTTAAATGTCCCAAATGTCTGAAAGCACCTTATTTCAGGAACTATATGCAGATGCCAAAGAGTGGAAGCCAATCTGTGAAGGTAGGTGATAATGAGTTCACTAGACCCAAGACAAATGATAAGTGGGTGTTCTATTTTGTAACAACTTATACAAATAATAATAGAGAACCTCTGCAGCCTTTCTCTGCCCTTCTGATCCAATCTGCAACCCAAGAGGGAAAGGGTGCAAGAATGAGCCCTGCCTCATGCCACCCTCCTTCAGGTTCTGTCTGAACCTGAAGCTGTGTCAAAAGGGGTATGGCCACTAACACAAATATAGTGGCAAGGATAAACGCTGCTACACAACTGAGACCTGTCCATTTGTCCCCCCTCCTAGGTCCAAGTTTACTGTTCATCATAGTCCTGGTAACTGTATAACCTGCACCTCACATCCAATTTTACTCCAGAAGCACAAGAATATTACTGGTTATTATTCTAATAGAAGTGATTTAAATGTCATCTTCATAGGCCCTTGAGTGTGAAGAAAATTCATATTTATTCTATTGCTTGTCCTTCATTGTGCACAACTCCTGGCATCTTGGCTCCATGAGATTCTAACTTAGTTCTTAAGACATTTCTCATATATTAAGTAGTTGCAATAAGGGTTGCTCAGCATGTTGCTTGTTAATAAAGGACATCTGCATTTGTTTTAATGCTTATTTAAAAGAAATTGGGATTTAGTGCTTGTCAGCACTAATGGAATCAATGGTACTTTAATATGTGTTAATGGTACTTCAGTTCCCTTAACAGCAGCAAACAGTGAGGTTATTAACCAAACATAAGAATGTTCCAAATGAAAGAGAGCATGGGTATGTGCTCAACAAGAAAAGATGTCTCATGATTCTGCTAGACCAGAGCCATGTAACTTGGAGGGAAATATAGACATTTTTCCCTCTCTTGCAATGTTTTCGTATTTCTTATTAGTATATATTAAATGTATAAAATAATGAGTTTCATTATGACATTTTCATAAACCCCATCACCTTCCCCTGTCTCTCCTCTCAGTTGCTACTAGCACTTTGCTTGTTTTTGAATGTTTTTTTCACTTTCATCTTTAGTGTCTTTTTTTTTAAGTTTAGATATTGCATGATAGAAAAAAAATGTTGGTATTGGTCTTTCTGAGTCTGGCTTATTTTGCTTAACATGATAATCTAATTTTCCTGAAAATAACATGTATTCATTCCTCCATGTGGCTTAGTAATATCCACTTAAATATAATACTACATTTTCCCTATCTTCTCATCTGTCAGTGGAACCTAGGCTGATCCCATGACTTGGTTGTCTTGAATTTTGGCATCATAAACATGGATATGGAATGCACTTTCCTCTCACCCTTGACAATAAGAGTTGTTTCTTTTCCTTTTCCTTGATGGTGGCCATTCTGATGGGGGTGAGTTAGAGTCTCCATGTCATTTTAATTTGCTTTCCCCTGATTGTCAAGAATGTTGAACTCCTTCTCATATATTAGTCATAAATGTGTATTGATTACTTCAAAAAAAGTTCAGTTAATCTGCTCATTTCTTGTACTATTTCTTGTTTTTTTATGTGTGTTCATTTATTTTAGTTCTTCATATACTCTTGGTATTAAAATCCTATAGGCGAACAGCTAGCAAAGATTTTTCTCCCATGTTGTAACTTGTTACTTCCTGAGATAGTAGGGTCTAGACAGAAATCTTTTATCTATGCCTGTATCTTGAAACCTTTGTCCTAGGTCTCTTTGCAATAATTTCATTTAAACCCCAAGAGAGTTCTAATGGTAGGTATTATTTAAACCACCAGGCATCTTGTCAGAAGTGATGGAAAGAAAGTATGCTCAAGAGCCCCCAGGAAATTTCAGTGAGATATGAGAACTGCTCCTGCAGGAAAGGGGCTTCCTCCCCCATGCTTTGTGTGTCTCCAAAGAACACGTGGCTGAGTAGTACATAAGAGAAGATATGTCTAAGCAGAACAGAGAAGGGGCATACAGTGGTTAGGCCTCAATTCACATGATGTTTAGAGGTAACTCAGAAAAACTGCTGAAGCCCTCACCTGTGTCCTTTGATTTTCAAACAGTAAGCTTCCCCTTCCTTTGTGCCCCAGGGAGTGTTTATCTTTTTACATCTATTGTTGATACATTAATTATAGCTAGTGACAAAAGTTATAATAGAAACCATATATTCCTAAGTCAAAGTCTAAAAATATTATTATAGGAAAAATATTTTATATTTGTGCATATATCTAATCTATCTATATACATATATATATATATATATATATATATATATATATATATATATATCCATAATGGAAATAACTGATTTTATTTGATAAATATTTTGAAGTTTGCTGACTATTTCTCAATACAGTGAATCTTTACACTTGTTTTAAAAACTGGTGAAATTACCCGAGATTAAACATCCAGTGAAATATTTTGAATTAATAAAGGGTATGCTTCATTTTTAGAATATTTTGCATAGTGACTAGAAAATATCTATTTTATTGATATTTCTTTAATATTCGTGTTATTTTTCACTGGGATGCCAAAACAGATTTCAATCCATCACTGAAAAATAAAGTCACTTGAATTGTTATACAATTGATTTTTAAATTTATACTAGATGTCTTATAAGCTTTTCTAAAATATAACCCATTCTAAATCTTTTACAGACAGAATGGATAATTTTTGGCACTTTTGTGAGCTTAAAAGACATCTATTGATTACGTCTTTGCAATACTAGATTGGGAAGCAGGAAACTTCAGGTTTTATCTCAGTTCAACAAACTGTGCTCTCAGGCTCTATGCAGTGCCTACTTGTTAATAATCTCAATGGAAGTACTCTATGCTTTTCAGAAGAGAGATTTTACATCAATATAAAGCTTTAATACAACCACTTGATGTGCCATTGTTGGAAATTTGTGTGTCAATACGTTATTCTGTCACCAGTATCTAGCCACATAAAGTACTCTGGGATTTCATATCCTCACAGTGTTTTGTTAACACTTACTCCAGAAGGGGATGCTAAACAGTGAGATCAATAAATTATTAGAAGTCACTCTGCATGTAGGCAACATTTCTTCCTGTTTCATCCCTCCACTTTTCCTAAGAGAACATTGTCCAGTATTGAATTCCCACATTACATTTACTGTCATATCACAAAGACAAATATACTCTGAAAGAACAATGACAAATAAAAACCAGTTGCCTTGAATGTCTCACTAGTGGGGGGTAGTGTGTGATAATCATTACACTGTGTATTTGTACCTGTTTGATGGACACCAGTCAAATGCCAAAGAATTAAGCCAACAAAACCTAACTTTAACCTAGGAAGAATGGAGTCCCTAGAAGGCAAGATCATAACACACTTTCTACCACAGTAGTGGAGCTATTTTCAAATCTTTTAAAATGTATTTCAGGTAGCATTCCCAGCACTTTAATGTAGGGCCATTTTCTTCACTGTTCTCTTCAGGGTGAGTAGCTATCATCCTATAAAATGAGAATTCAGAGCACATGTCAAACATTCAAGGAGGCACAGTGGGAGGTGATAATGCCTGGAAGATAAATTGGAAAGATACCATAGGTATTAGGTTGTGTAAATGCTGCTTTCAATTTGTGCAGCAGCCTCAGTAGCATTTCCAGAACAAGATAATGAATTAAATGTAATTCTTGGCTGTCCCCCGAAGCCCTAATAAGGACCAAATAGCTGGATTCAAGATGATTTGAAACTTATCCTGGAACCGTTCCATGAGTGCCTCATTCTCATTCTATAATTGGTCCAAGACAAGCCTTAATGTCGTGTAATTTCTACTTTCTCTGCTGTATTGGCAGATGAGGCTCCTGAATTACAGAAAAACCTTAATATGTCTTCTTGCTTTCAAAGGATTTGCCACATTCCAACACTTGTCCTTGATTAATTTTGTAGGTAGGATGGTGTTTATATTTCAACCAAAGACCAAAGACTCTCTCTCTCTTTCTCTCTCTCTCTCTCTGTCTTTTCCTCTCTTTCTCTCTCTGCCAAGGTGTTAACCACAATACACAAGGCTCATTGGTTATATAGTTTCATAAGTTAACTCTTAGAAAATTTAGTTTTAGTTAAAACAATTTACATATGCAATAGAACCTCACCAAACACTCTCAGGAGTTCTGAAAGCTATGAATGATATAAAAAGATATAAAGGATACTGTTGATGTTATATAGTGGGTTCAGGTTAGATTGTCCTAGAACCTGCAAACTTCCTGCCTCAGTTTCTCTTCCCAAAGTTAAGATTTCAGGCATATGCCACCAAATCCAGTTTATGTGCCTCACCTCAAAGAGGTGGGAGAAATAGTCAATATGTAAATGTTTGCATTTACTTTGAAACCATAAACTTGGATTTCATGAAGTTCATTGGTAAGTGAATAGGGACTGCTGCTTTTTACTTCCCTTTCATTGTTGGTGACTGGTAGGAGGTTGTTGGAAAAGAGTGTGAGTGAAGAACTCACCATCCTTTAGACTGTGAGAGCTAAAACTTTCTACTTCAGTTTATATTTTGATTTGTGACTTGCAGAGTATTTTAAGAACTTGTTCAATAGTAGGCTAGAAAGAACTCATTAAAGCTTTTTCTTGCTAGGAATCATACCTGAGTCTTCTGTTAAGGTGTCCTAGACAAAACAGCTGCCTCTAGAATTCGTACCTCCACACCAAAAACGACGTGGCCCTATGGAGACATCTGGTTATCACTCTGCTTCTGCGTGGGTCTCTGCCTAGCTCTGGTGACTCCCACCTCATACTCCTACAGGGCCTTTACCACAGGTAACTGCTGATCTATGTCCACCAGTACTCAGGATCTACTGGATTTGTCAAATTGTTTCCAGGATTGGTGGAGGCAGTGGCTTAGATTCTGGATAAGTCATCCAGCCTTTAATTTATGTGACGTGGTTTTTCACAAGTGCCTATCTGTCTTAGAACACTCAGGATCTGTGTGGCCATCAAGACTTGCAGACTTTAACATTCAGGAGCATGGTTTGTCTGCGGCCTGTACAAGAGAACCATACTGGTGACCACTGACATCACTGTGTGCCTGTGAGGAGTTATATGGAGCTATCACCAACTGCAGAGCAAGGGGTTAAGATCTCTTTGTGGGGAGAGAAAATAAACTCCAACCTGCTTGATTTGTCAGAGATCCAGTTTTTGTGGCTTCTGAGGAATTACAGTAAATAAAACGAAATACTCAAGGCTTTTATGGATTTAAAGAAAAGGGTAGTCTTAAGAAAAAGAAATTCTTGCTTCTGGCTAAAGAGGCTTAAAACAAGCAATGGCATATGAACAATGTGGGCTCATGACTCCAGCTGGCAAGATGATAAGGAATTCTTTGTACCTAGCCATTTCCTAAAAGCCTCTCTTTGTCTTCTAAGTTCTTTCCTGTACTTAGTGTCTGTTTGTAGTCTAGGTACTTTTTTAATGTGTTAATTAAAATGCTCCCTGAAAGAGAATATGAATGCCTTTGCACCCACAAAATGTACTGTTCTTTGAATGATGTAGTGAAGAATTTGACTGAGATAGAGTCAATGTAAGAACAGAAGTCATCCAGAACCTGGCGTTGAGTATCAGTTTGCATATGGTCTTGGGTCTGGGGCCATAGAAGCAGAGATATTGACCAACAACAGTTACCAAGAGGGCAAAGCCAGGACACCCAAGCCAAGAAGGCAGATGGCCCATAAAGACCAGAGTACTGGTAAAAGGAAGAGAAGACAAGGCTGCTTGGTAAGTCAGCTTCTAAGGTTTTAGCCATCACATTTCTCAGAACAACAGCTATGTCAGCTCTTCTCTGTAAACAGGTAAACCAACTGCACATTTGGGGTGTTCAGGTTGCTGGCACAATCACCATAATGGGATTTTGTTATGTATGGGGAGATACATGTCCATACACAATATGTACATAAAAGCCATCTAAATAAAAATAAGTCCATTTATCTAAAAGAAGTTCTGTGTTTCTCAGGATCTATTCACTACAATAGGGAGAGCCCTTTCAAAGAGACAGTGTCCTAAGGTGCACTTCTCTCCATAGCATAGTGTCTCCTATGTTTTCTGCTGCCTCTTAGATTACCTACCAAGCAACTAAGAGCCATGTGCAGAGGCAGTGTGGGCTACTGTGAAGACAAATGGTTAATGTCTCTTCTCCCAGCTGCTCCGTTAATTACTATCCTAGAAAACATCTTAGGGGAAAACACTGCATACAGTTATTAGCAATTAACCCTCAACTCTAAAAAAAAATCATACTTCTTACTAATAATAGAATCATGCCCAGCCAGCCTAATTGCCATTTCTACCCATTTTTATTGTACAAAAACTGTGACATATTATACTTTACCACACTTCAGGAAACCAAGATGAAGTTTGTATTGTGAAAAGTAAAAGGAGGCAGAGGAGTTAGACATGGGATGGAGGCATGATATATGTAGTGATGAGATAATTACCCAGCATGCAATAGACTCAGATATGTGAGCTAGAAGAACTTGTTTCTGTTTACTACATTCAAGTCCACATAGTGTACACAATAGATGGGACTAAATGGGTGAAAGAGGTGGAGCAGGGAGCACAGAGAAAACCATAATATAAAATACAAGTATGAAATGGTTTGGAACCTTTGAAGTCATGTCACAGTCTTGAATCACAAATATTTTCCCTCCCAGTTGGATGTGTCTCATCTACTCCCCATCCCCACCACTGCTTATTTTACCCATTGCTTATTAGTATTATCTCTATTACAGATTATATTTCTTTCTGCCCTAACGTCTTAACACTTGGTATCACTTCTGCCTGCAAGATTTGAACCCCAGATTTGGCCTGATTGCTTTCTTCTCAGAACTTTGGGATCAGCTCAGAGAAGAATTAAAGCCTACACAAAACAGCTTGCCTCTCTGTCCTTTTACCTTAGAGTATTCTTTATTTCTCATACATAGAGAACTGTTGAACAGAACAGACCATCCCATTCAGCTATTCTTCTCTGTCAAAATTAATCTATACCTACTTCCCTGTTTTCGATTTATTACACTCTCCACTTCTTTTTGGTTTAGTATTTCCTTTGTGTGTGTGTGTGTGTGTGTGTGTGTGTGTGTGTGTGTGTGTGTGTGTGTGTGTGAGATATCTGGATGTGTAAATGTCCATGTCTCTCTCTCTCTCTCTCTCTCTCTCTCTCTCTCTCTGTGTGTGTGTAAAACCTCAGATGTTTTCCTGAATCATACTCTATGTTAATTTTTGAATAAGGGTTTCTCACAAACCCATAGATCACATGGTAAGCTAGTTGGCTAACAAAACCGCAGCCATTATCCTGCTTCTAGTCCCCAGAATTATGATTACAAGTGTATGACAACACATGGTTTCTTACATAGGTGCTGGATTTCCAAATTCAAGTCTTCATATCTCTCTGACCCACAACATGTTTTATACAGATGCTTATGTTCAAATCTCATGTCCTCAAGCTTACATGTTATAATCATGTTACTGACCCAACCAACTCTCATCCCCCAATTTGATTTTTGACAAACTATTAATTTCTTATTATAGATATACAAATAATCTGTACAAATATTTACATTATTGTAAGTCTTAATATAGTTTGCAGCCAAGTCAAAGAATATTCACTTTTACATAATATTATTTTTTCCTACAGTTATTTTTCTCCTATTTCTTCCTTCTATGTAAATAACTCAACCCTACTCACCCATTCTCAAATGCCTAGGAATTATCTCATTAATTTCACCCATACAAAATGGCCAGTCTCCTCTTTCATCTTCTGCGTGGTTTTACCCTGTAGTCTCTGATTTCACACAGTTGACAGGATGCCTTTAGTTTGGGGTCACAGCTCCAGTGACTGTAAAATTTTCCCGTGGGAACTACTCATGAAACTCACTTTCCTGAAAACCCTTTTTGCCTCATAGATAATGGTGTCTGCCTGTATCTTCCTCTTTCTTAGATTACATCTTCATTTGCTAAGGCAGTTCCTCCAATAGTTTCCTAAGGAAGAGGAATGTGATGGGGGTTTGTCCTTCTGTATCTATGTTTCTCTTATTGGTTCATGAAATGGATGGTTGACCAGGTAGGGAAGTATAGGTAGGGCTAGGAGTTGAAATTTCTGGGAAATGTAGGAGACAGGAGACAGGAGACAGGATTGCCATACAGGCCATGGAAGAGAGGACATACCAGGTGTTCTCCAGTAAGCCAAGACCACATAGAAATACATAGATTAATAGAAATTGGTTAATAATTAAGATAGAGCTAACCAATAATAAGCCCTAGTCACTGGCCAACAGTTTTATAACTAATATAGTATCAGTGTGCTCATTTGGGGATGAAGGGCAGCATGACAAGCTGGGACAAGCACCTCTGCAACAATAATGATTTTGATGGTTTTTGATCGAAATGTTTTTCTTTACATTCTTTGATCATTGCTCAGCTGAGTATATATTATTAGGTTGAAATATTTACTTCTATTTGTGGAGCTTATACTCAGCCTATTTAATGCTGTTTTGCTCTTCTTTGAAAAACTCCATGTTATCCTGAACAGTGTCTTTTGCATGCATACCACCCTTCTCCTTTTAGAATTTTCTCCCTGTCCCAGCTTTTTGAAATTTCATGATAGGAACAATGCCCCAGGAGGCCTGTGGGTGTTTCCAGTCTACAGCTGTGTGCTTTTCAATTCTTATGTTCTTTCTTCATGGCTGGGAAATCTACCAGGTCGCTAGAATCCCAGCACCCTAGTGGCACATTCCTATAATTCTAGCATTTGGAACTTGACAGGTGGGAGAAGGAGGGCCATATATTTAGTGGCATCCCTGACTACATCTGGTGGAGGCAAGTCTGGGTTGTGGGGGTGGGAGGAAGAGAGAGAGAAAGAGAGAGACAGAGATAGAGAGACAGAGACACAGAGGTAAAGAGATGCAGGAGAGAGATCTTTATAATCTTGTTACCTTTTTTCCTGAATTAATGTTCTCATTTTGTTTCATTCTATTTCCTTCTTAAGCTCTCTTTCCCTTTTCACATTTAGCTTCCTCTTTTTCTTTCTCTGTTTTTCTTCCTTTCTCCCTTTCTCCTTCTTAGAAAAGCCCTTTATTTGTCTATTATATTTCTATTGAGATTTTTTTTATTATAATTGTCTTCTTGTTAATCTTAAAGACTGATTTCTCATTTTCTGAGTGTTCCTTTTTATATCTTAGTATATTTTGTGTGTGTATATCTCCTTTTATTCCTGAAAATTTAGTTTCGGGAAGGAGGATCACTGGTCCTCTTCTGTCTGGCACTTTTTCTTCTTTTTGTTTTTCTGTTTTTTTTTTTTTTTTTGAGACAGGTTTTCTCTGTATTGCTTTGGAACATATCCTGTAACTCACTCTGTAGACAAGCCTGGCCTTGAACTCACAGAGATCCTCCTGCCTCTGTCTCCTGAGTGCTGGGATTAAAGGCATGTGCCACCACCACTCGACCTATCAGGCACTTCCTGTTCATTCTTTAAGTGTAGGGTACCTGACTAAGTTTCATATACAAAGCATGATATCTCCCTTGTTGAATGGGTCATAATTACAATTACGGAACTATTGGCTACTGCCAAACTATGCATGCCCCTACTGTACCCTTAGGGCTATTGAGGGCTATTGTTCCATGGTGGTCATTTTTGTAGATTATGAACATTATAGCTAAGTAGGACTAATCTTTGCTT
Organism: Phodopus roborovskii; assembly: GCF_943737965.1. Lineage (NCBI taxonomy): Eukaryota > Metazoa > Chordata > Mammalia > Rodentia > Cricetidae > Phodopus > Phodopus roborovskii. The sequence goes on from NW_026126433.1 coordinate 6,741,313, forward strand.
CACTCCTCTGGAAACTTGCTCTGTGCTTGTTGGTAACATAAAAGCAAGTCCTCAGGGAGAAAGCATTCATGTCAGTTCCAGCTAATGACTCTCTGTGTCCTGTGTCTGAAGTGCATGGTGTCTTCAACAATTGGCACTTACCTTACACCTCAAGGGGGCAACCAAGGGCAATAACAACAGTCTCTTGGACATCACTGGCCAACAACTCAAAGAGGGTTTCTCATGTATTGAGTTAGTGTTGTTGTTAGATGGTGCATGGTTCTTTGGGGGAGGTTTGTCAGTTTAATGGGAGATTTTCATTTAAATATATGTGCATTTTTATACACCAGCTTACATGTATTATATGTATTTTAGGTAGGCAGTTAATAGTATGATTCCTTATGAAATTTTCAGAGATGCTTACTGTTATTTACTCCTTTTTTCTTCTTCTGTATTTATCTCCACCCTCCCTCATTAAAGGATGTCCCATTTTCTCAGTTTTTTCTTTCTTCAGATCATCCAAAACTCACTATTCGCCTCTCTATTGTTCACTGACCCATGATTTCTAGAGTTACTTCAGGTTCTATACTCAATTTGAAGATACAGATCTAGGAGCTTCAGATGAGAGAGAGCATAAGATACTTGTTTTTATGGGTCTGTGTTACCTTACTTAATATGATATTACTTTTTAAGTTGAAACAGTCTAAGAGACCAAGGAACAGAAGTTTGATGTAACATTGTGTTACTAAAGGCATGTAAGAAGCCACGCCCACAAGATCACAGCAACATAACTATCTAAACATGAGCTGAGCAAGGAAGGATAACACCAATAGCCATGCTAACATGGATGGGGGAAACCCATGAAGACTCAATGCTCACAAAGAACTACAAACAACTAAGTAATGCTGAGAAGGGAAACAGATCATTTCTCAGGGAAGAACATGCCAGTTGGTTATCAAATATGAAATGGTGGTCAGCCCAGGAAAGATACAGATACTAGTAACATTATACAGACAGAGCAGGTTTTATTTATTCATTTAGGTATATAAAGGCCATGGATTTGAAAGAGAGAAAGGCAGGTTATATTGGAGGGTCTGAAGGTAGGGAAGGGAAAGGGAAATGATAAAATTTATATCACAATTTCAAAAATAAAAGAAATTATTAAAAATGAATTAAATGGACATACCATTAAATACCATTGTTCAAACTGTACAATAATTTTTAAGTAGGTTGACAAAGTTGTGTAACCATCAACACAATCTAATCCCTAAAAGGTTTCAAAACTCTTCCCATTTGGTTCTGTCTCCAGAAAAAAGAAACTGCAAGTTTAGACTCCATTTTGACAGACTTCCCTATCATGGAATACAGTATAAATGTAATCATAAGTCAGCGGGTGCTCTCTTATGTCTGATTTCCTTCGCACAGCATCATATTTTACTTTATATTACACTTATTTATGATGTATGTATGTATGCTTTATGTATATCACATACATACATGCACAGGCATGCCTTCACACATCCAGACAAACCAGTCTTCAGAATTCAGTTCTCTCTTTTATTTTGTCCTCTCTATGTCATACCAGAATTTCTTTCCTTTTCTTTTTTGTTAACATAATATTTTATTGATTTTTGGGAGGTTCACATCATACATCCCAATCACATTCACTTCCCAGTCCTTCCAAGACTGGTCGCCTTGTGACCTGTCCTCCAAAAGAATAAAAAATAATTAAAAAAAAAAGAAAGCTAAGGAAATAAGTCCAATTTGTGCTATCTAACTGGAGCATGGCCAAACTCTCAGTAGCCTGCCTTTTAAACAGGACAGAGTCCTTCCCCTCCCACACTCTGCCAGAGCCATCAATTGTGGAGAGCTAATTTCAGCATCCTCATATTTTTTAAGAGTTCATTTTGATGGTTTCCTGCTTAGGCTGCTACTTTTGGTGGTGGGGGGGGTTGTTGTCATAGAAGCCTTGTATGTGCCTCTTTCTTAACTGTGCATCGGCAGTCATCAATATTACCATAAAAGTAGTTTCTTTGCTTTTTTGTAGTCGGAGGGAACAAGGATTGTAGGCTTCCTCATGGTTTCTGGAAAAAGCACAAACCATAAACACAACCCACATAGTAGGACTGAGTAGGACCATGAACCCAGACATGTCCCAAAATGACAGTATGGCCCAGACATCACCATGGCCTCAAGTAGCAGTGCAGGCCAGCCATAGCAATATGGCCCCTGTGGAAGCATGGCCTATGGGCTTCAACATGGCTTCAGTAAATATCCATATAGATCCTGGGCTTTGTCATGGAGTGGGACAGCAGCATGGACTAAAGACACCAACATGACCTCTGGTGACATCACAGACCATGGTGGTCCCCCAAGGAGGTCCATTTGAGAAAAGGAATTGTTCCTCATCTCAGGCCTCTGTTGCTGCCCAGCACCAACGTTATCTAGCAGGCAGCTTGTGGGTGGCAGGTGAGGCTGTCTGCATCCACTTAAGTTCCAGGCTGCTGCACACTACCCTGCTGACCCTACTCAGTAACAACATGTTCCACTGTCACCCTCAGCCCCTTCTCATGTCTATTACTGCTGCTGCATCTCTAGTTCTGCTTCACTGCATAGCACATGTGCCACTTCCTTTTCCTAACGTTCTTGGCTTTCCTTGGCATATTTGTTCATCATACTGATGAGGTGAGTTAGCCTAGCTGGCTTCCACTCCAGTTCCTTATTTTATCGTGAACTTTTCATAACCTTGGGGAGGACTTTGTGAGCCTTGTAACTTGCTCAACTAACTGAAACTTCTAAGTCTCATTTCTGTGCCTTGTTAAGATTCCTTCACTTCCTGAGCCTCATGCTTCTCTTTCCTTCCAACAAGGAGGGATGATTGAGTTTGAAGGCAATGGCTGCATAACAGGTCCTCAGCCTAAACCTGGGCTTATCTTTCCAAGCAACCAAGATGGAGCTTTCTGTCCTTACTTATGTACTTGAATGAATATGATGGAGATCATTTGGGTTTTTATGGATACGTTTACTTATTGTTGTGTGACAGACTTTTCTTGAAGAGACACAACACACATACAGATCCCTAGATGGGAGGCATACTAACGTGTGAATACCATCCAGGTTTAATTTGGTGAACATATGAGTTTTATTGGAGTTACTTACAGGAATATGGGTGAGAGGTTACTTATAGGATAAGGAATAACTCAGGCAGCTGCATCACCAAGGTCCACACCAGCATGAGTGACATCTCACAAAAGCTCACAAAAGCCTGGGGCACAGTGCACAGCCTGTAGGCAGATGAGCATGTTGGAGGGTGTTCTTTCCAATGGCTTAGCTCTGAGCCTCTTCCAGGCATCCCCTCTGCTCTTTGTTTCTTCTCGGCTGTTTGGTTGGCCTATAGTACTTTCAAGGCAGCTAGGCTTATCAGAGAGTCTTCTCTGCATTTTGGCTTGTCTGAAAGCTACCCAGATCTCAGCCATCTTTACTGTATAATCTTGGGGAGGGAAGGACCTAGTGAATCATTCCAGTTTCAGGAACTTCCTGAAGCAGTATTGAATGGTTTAGTTCCCTTCTTAAAGTTCTCTTCTTCTCTTCAGTATAGAATGTTTCAGTTTCAGAGGAAACTGCTGCACAACACTTATGTACACTGTTTGTTAATTTGTATGCTCCTATAAAATCCTTTTCTAATTAATCCATGTTTAGTTAAAAAATGAAGATACAACTACATTATCAAGTTTTGGCTTTGATCATTTCTGTGTATTAATGTTTGTTTTACAAAAGATAATAATGAGTGTAGTTGATCTCTCTCTCTCTCTCTCTCTCTCTCTCTCTCTCTCTCTCTCTCTCTCTCTCTCTGCTCTTGGGGCACCACCACTCAGCTCCCAAATAAATACACAGAGACTTATTGTTACTTATGAATGCATGGCCTTAGATTGGCTTGTTGGCTTGTATTTAGCCAGCTTTTCTTAAATTATCCCATCTACCTTTCACTTCTGGGTTTTTACCTTTTTCTATTCTATATGTCTTTCTTTACTCCATTGGAGGTTCTATGGCTATGCAGCTATGTGGCTGGCCCCTGGAATCCTCCTCTCCTTCTCTCACTCTTTCCTCTCTCATTCATTTTCTCCTCCTATTTCTTCTCTCTGCCTCACCTATCCCTCTCCTGCCTAGTCATTGGCTCTTCTCTTTAATAGATAAATCTAGTGTTTTAGACAAGAAAAGTAACACAGTTTTACATGGCTAAGCAAATACAACATGAAAGAAGGCAACACAAATTAGTGTCATTAAACAAATATTCCATCTGGATGTTGGTAGCACACACTTTTAAATCCCAGGACTTGGGAGGCAGAGGCAGGTGGAACTCTTTGAATTCAAGGCCAGCCTGACCTACAGGGCTAATTCTAGGACAGGCTCCAAAGCAATAAAAGGAAACCCTATCTTGAAACAAACAATCAAAATACAAAAACAAAACAAATATTCTACAGCATAAAAAATGGGAGTTGTCAGAAAGGCTTTGCTCCTATATCCTAAATGGTTTAACTAGACAATCCTTACTACCCAGCACATAATTATGTTGTTTGGCTTCATTCTCTATTCTGAACTGAACTTTTTAACAATGTTATTTGGTTATTTGTAGCAACATTGCTGGATGTGATCAGTTATGCAAAGTAGTAAGTAATTTGTGAAGAGAAAGACTTCAGAATAAAAACTGCCTTATATCAATACCCTATAATAGAAACATAGTTCAATACTTGAGTAATTTGAGGTCATGTAGTACAATAATTAGAGAAAGTACTCCACTTACAGCAATGGGTGTGTCATAGTGTGAGAAAAAACAATTTAAGAAAATGGATCTGGCGGGCATCTACATAAATTTCAATAAACACCTTCAACAAAGTGGCAGGATACCACATTAACAACAACAACAAAAAATCAGTAGCCCTACTATATACAGACGATAAAGAGGCTAAGAAAGAAATCAGAGAAATATCATCCTTTACAATAGCCACAAACAAGTGAAAGACCTATATAGCAAGAACTTTGTGTCTTTAAAGAAAGGAATTAAAGAAGATACCAGAAAATGGAAAGATCTCCCATGCTCTTGGATAGGTAGGATTAACATAGTAAAAATGGCAATCTTGCCAAAAGCAATCTTCATATTTGATGCAATCCCCATCAAAATTCCACAGCAATTCTTTACAGACATTGAAAGGACAATTTTCAACTTTATATATAAAAAAAAAACTAAAATGCCCAGGTTGGCTAAAACAACCCTGTACAAGAAAGGAACTTCCAGAGGCATCACCATCTGTAACTTTAAGTGCTATTATAGAGCTTTAGTCCTGAAAACAGCTTGGTATTGGCACAAAAATTGACAGGTAGACCAGTGGAATCAAACTGAAAACCCTGATATTAACCCACACACCTTTGAACACCTGATTTTTGACAAAGAAGCTAAAACTATACAATAGAAAAAATAAAGCATCTTCAACAAATTGCGATGGCATAATTGGGTGCTGACATGTAGAAGACTGTAGATAGATCCATATCTATAGTCATGCACAAAATGTAAGTCCAAATGGATCAAAGCCCTCAACATAAATCCAGCAACACTGACCCTCTTAGAAGGGAAAATGGGAGGTACCCATGAATGAATTGGTACAGTAGATCATTTGCTGAACTTAATACCAGTAGCACAGACTCTGAGATCAACAATTAATAAATGGGATCTCCTGAAATTAAAACCTTTTGTAATCAAAGTACATAGTCAATAAGCAAAAGGGCAGCCCACAGAACTCAAGAAGCTAATTAACAAAACATAAAATAATCCAATTAAAAAGTGGAGTACGAAACTAGAACTAAATAGAGAATTCTTAATAGAGGAATCTAAAATGGCTGAAAGAAACTTAAGAAAGTGCTCAACATCCTTAGCCATCAGGGAAATGCAAATCAAAACAACTCTGAGATATCATCTTACTCCTTTCAGAATGCCTAAAATAAAAAATACAAAAGACAGCTTATGCTGGAGAGGATGTGGAGAAATGGGAACATTATTTATTGCTGATGAGAGTGCAAACTTGTACAGCTACTTTGGAAATCACTATGGAGGTGAGTCTACCACAAGATGCAGCAATTCCACTCTTAGGCAAATGATTCACATTCATACAACAAGGACATCTGTTCAGCTATGTTCATAGCAGTGTTATTTGTAATAGCCAGAACCTGTAAGCAACCTAAATGCCCCCGTCTATTTTTGTGCCAATACCAGGCTGTTTTCAGGACTATAGCTCTATAGTAGAACTTGAAGTCGGGGATGGTGATGCTTCCTGAAGTTCCTTTATTGTACAGGGATGTTTTGGCTATCCTGGGTCTTTTTTTTCCATATAAAGTTGATTGTTATCCTTTCAGGGTCAGTGAAGAATTGTGCTGGGATTTTGATGGGGATTGCATCGAATCTGAAGATTACTTTTGACAAGATTGCTCTTTGTACTATGTTAATCCTACCTATCCAAGAACATGGGAGATCTTTCCATTTTCTGGTATCTTCTTTAATTTCTTTCCATAAAGACACAAAATTCTTGCTATAGAGGTCTTTCACTTGTTTGGTTAGCCTTACCCCAAGATACATTTTATTGTTTGTGCTATTGTAAAGGATGATACTTCTCTGATTTCTTTCTCAGCCTCTTTATTGTCTGTATATAGTAGGGCTACTGATTATTATTATTTTTTAGTTAATGTGGTATCCTGCCACTTTGCTGAAGGTGTTTATCAGCTGTAGTAGTTCCCTGATAGTTCTTTTGTGGTCACTTAAGTAAACTATCATATCATCTGCAAATAGTGAATGTTTGACTTCTTCCTTTCCAATTTTTATCCCCTTGATCTCCTTTTGTTTTCTTACTGCTCTAGCTAGAACTTCAAGTACAATATTGAAGAGATGTGGAGAGAGTAGGAAGACTGGTCGTGTTCCTAATTTTAGAGGAATCACATTGAGTTTCTCTCCATTCAGTTTTATGTAGGCTGTGGGTTTGCTGTATTTTGCTTTTGTTATGTTTAGGTATGTTCCTGTTATCCATGATCTCTCCAAGACTTTTTTCATGAAGTGGTGTTGGATTTTATCAAAGGCTTTTTCAGAATCTAGTGAGATGATCATGTAGGTTTTTTTTTCTCATTTTCTTTATATGGTGTATTACATTGATGGATTTTCATTTGTTGAACCATCCCCACTTCCCTGGGATGAAGCCTACTTGGTCATTGTGGATGATTTCTCTGATGTGTTCTTGAATTTAATTTGCCAGTATTTTATTGAGTATTTTTGCATTACTGCTCAAAAGCATATTGGTCTGTAGTTCTCTTTCTTAGTTGTGTCTTTGTGTGACTTGGGTCCAAGGTAATTGCAGCCTCGAAAAAAAGAATTTGGCAATGACCCCACTGCTTCTATTGTGTAGAACACTTTGAGGAGTACTGGTATTAGTTGTTCATTAAATTTCGAGTAGAATTCTGAACTGAAACCATCCGGCCCTGGGGTTTTTTTCAGTCGGGAGAATTTTGATGACTGCTTCTTTTTCATTAGGAGTTACAGGTCTATTTAAATTGCTTATCTGCAATGTTTCTTTTACAAGTGTGGGTGCCTTTGTATTTGGGCCATAGATGTTCAGAACTGACACTTCATCTTGATGGGTTTCTGCTGTAATGAATAAGAAATGACCATCTTCATCTCTTTTGATTGATTTCAGTTTAAAGCCTAATTTGTTAGATATTAGGATTGTTACAGCCACTTGTTTCTTGGATCCATTTGACTGAAAAATCTTTTCCCAACCCTTAACCCTCAGGTAATGTCTGTCTGTGAAGTTATGTTGTATTTCTTTTATGCAGCAGAGGGATGGATTCTGTCTTCATATCCATTCTATTAGGCTATGTCTTTTTATAGGTCAGTTAAGCCCATTAATATTGAGGGATATTAATGACCATTGATTGTTAATTCTTGTTTGTTTTGGATTTGTTGTTGCTGGTTGTTTTATGTGTGAATTTCACCCCATTTTTCTTTTGGCTGTTGGTGAAGTGGTATTACCTATTACCTTTTTTTTTTTTTTTGTGGGTGTAATTAACTTCCTTGGGTTGGATATTTCCTTCCAGAATTTTCTGTATGGCTGGATTAGTTGATATGTATTGTTTAAATGTGATTTTGTCATGGAATATCTTTATTCATCCATCTATAGTGATTGAAAGCCTTGCTGGGTATAGTAGTCTGGGCTGGCATCCATGGTCTCTTAGTGTTGGTACAACATCTTTCCAGGACCTTTTGGCCTTCAGAGTTTCCTTGCAGAAGTCAGGTATATTTCTGATAGGTTTTCCTTTATATGTTACTTGACCTTTTTCCTTTGCTGCTCTTAATATTCCTTCTTTATTCTGGATGTTTGGTGTTTTGATTATTATGTGGTGAGGGGTCTTTTTTGTGATCTACCCTATTTGGTGTTCTGTAAGCTTCTTGTACTTTTACTTTTCATTGGCATGTCTTTCTTTAGGTTGGGAAAGTTTTCTTCTATGATTTTGTTGAGTATATTTTCTTCACCATTGAGTTTGGTTTCTTCACCTTCTTCTATACCTATTATTCTTAGGTTTGGTGTTCCATATTTTCTGGATATTTTCTGTTAGGAATTTGTTGTAATTAAGATTTTCTTTGGTCAATGAATCTATTTCTCCTAGTGTATCTTCAACAATGGCTGAGATTCTCCCTTCCATATCTTGTATTCTGTTGGTTATGCTTGCATCTGCAGTTCCTGATCATTTACCCAGATTTTCTATTTCCAGCATTCCCTGAGAGTGTGTTTTCTTGTTGTTGGTGGTGTTTTTTGTTTGTTTGTTTGTTTTTTGTCTCTATTTCAGCTTTCAAAGTTTGCACTGTTTGAATTGTTTCTTGCAAGTTTTGGTTTTTCTTTTCTTCCATTTCTTTAAAGGATTTTATCATTTTCTCTTTTAGGGTCTTTATCATCCTCATGAAGTTGTTCTCAAGTTCATGAGAAGTTCAGGTCTTGCTGGTGTGGAGTCCCTAGACTCTGGTGTTGTCATATTGATCTTTCTGCTGTTGATTTTGTTCTTATATTGTCATCTACCCCTCTCTTCTTCCAGTCCATACCAGTGGTGTCTCTCCCTCTCCTGGTGGGTATGGGGGCCAAGGTGGGTATGGGTGTTAGCAGGTCTAATACTCTGATGGCTCTTCTCTTCTGGTTGGTAGTTGTGGGACTAAGGTTTTGGCAGACTATGGATGGGCTGGACACTGGAACAGGCTCCCCTGGACACAGTAAAATTGTTTCTTAAATATATCTGACACATTGCCAAGATAGATTTCATGAAACTTCAGAAAATTTGCAAACATATGAAATTAAACATGTGTTTGAACAATCCACAAGTTAATAAAAAAACTAAAAGGTACATTACAAATATCTTGTGACAAATGAAGATGTGTACATAAAATATAAAACCTTTGAGCCAAAAAGAGCCATAAAAGAAAAGTTTAAAATAATAATTGCCTTTATCAAAAGGAGAGCCATATTAAATAAGAAAACCTAATGTTATACCTAATCAGATCAGGCAAAGAATAACAAAGCAGCTCAATATTAGTGAAATGTAGATTTTTACCTTTCATTCTGTATATCTTATTTTCCTGTTGTCTCCATGACTGAATGGCTGAGGGACAATGTCCCAGATAATTTTAAATGTACACATTCCCAATGAAGTGCCAGAAAACATAATCCAGCAGCATATTAAAAATATTCAGGGACCAAAATTAAGTGATCTTTATTCCTGAGATGCAAGAACAGGTTAACACATGAGAATCAAGAAATGTGTTTATGCTACATTCCCCAAATTAAGGACAATTCCCATACAATCTTCTCAGTAGATTCAGAAATCTTTGCCAAGATTCCACATTCTTTTATTATAAAAACTCCAAACCAAGTAGATCTATAAGGAATGAGTCCAGCATAGTAAAGGTCAGATCTCATAGACCACATCTCCAACAGGGCTGGTACTTAAATGTTGAAAGCTTTGTTTCTAAAATCAGGACAAAGATACCCCATTTCATCAGTGCTAATCAAACCAGCACCGCAAGTCCTATACAGAGCAACAGGACAAGAGAGTGACAGAAAAGGATTCCAAAATGAAAAGAAAATGTCTGAAAATATTGCTGCCCCTGGGTAACTAGATAAACAGAAAGAATGATGATTCTCAACCTCAATTGTTCAAAGTAATTATAAATTTAGTAGAATGGAAAGACACAAGACCAGTGGACAGAAATCAAGTGCTTTTGTACTCTAACAATGATCTATGCAAAGACATCAAGGAAACAAATCCGTTGTCATAAGCTATATGAAGCAAAACACTTAAAAATGCATCTGACCAAGGTGTCCTGTCTTCTCAGTAAATACCATGAAGCACTGATGAATTACATTGAAGATGGCATAGATAAACAGAAAAGAAACCTGACTTGAGGGCTGTCACTAAGGTTCGCCAGGGAAAAGCCCTTGCTATGCCTGCCTGTGACCCAAGTTTGGTCCTCAGACCTCACAGTAGAAGGAACAAAATGACTACTGAAATTTCCCTTTGAGCTCCACATGTATGCCATGACACAAGTAGGACTCACACTTATATTACACACACTGGTTTATAATAATAAATAATGTTAAATATAACTAATAAATTTGAGAAAATGTCCACATTGCCCAAGGTGATGTATACCTTTTATGTAATCTCTCTGAAAATTCTGATGACTTCTCCTCCTTCTTGTTCTTCATCTCCTCCTTTTAAGCTATAAAGCTGTTGGCCTGTTACTAACATGTCTTATTGGCTAGCTCTATCTTAAATACTAACTCACAATCACCAATATATGCATTTCTACATGGCCTTACCTTACTGGAGAGAGGGTCCTAACCTCTTATTCCTATTTCGTCCTATATTTCGACTCCTGTCAACTACATCTCCCAGAATCTCCTTGTCTCCTAGTCCCACTATCTTGCTTCCTTACAGGCCAACAGTGCTTTACTCTTCAGCCAATTATAGAAACATATTTACAGAATGACATTTCCCATCATCTCCTCTTTTCTGTCTAAAATAAAAAGAAAGGTATTAACTTTAACATAGTAAAATATATAACAAAAAAGTTATCAAAGTTAACCACAGTTAACAATATTTAGTTCATTAACATTTAGCAAGATTTAAAGAAAATATTCTATCATCTATACTATCTTTGTGAGTCTAAAGTCTTTTATATGTAATTTATCTTTAATCCTAACTAAGGAAAACTATAACCATGACTATCTTCCTTCAACTCCATCAAAGACCGCAGAAGGATAATATATAAACTCTAGAAATGACAGGGACACCTCACTCCTTGGTCAGTCACCTGAAGTTCTTTTGTAATGTTCCATATTTGGCCCATAGGCCATAGTGTGTCTGACAGACTCCTCAGCAAAGCAGGAAACTTTAAACTGTCCACCTGTATTGACAGTTTGTCAGTCACTCTTCTCTGTGTCCTGCAGACTGTCTGGCAGAATCTTCCATGAAGCAGGAACCCTGTAGCACTGTCCATCTTGTATCAGCAGTCACTTTCCTGTGTGTTCTGCATGTCTACTTTATAAAGCACATAGTTAAACAATCTAGACAAGAGCAGTATCTTGCCCAAATGGCTAGTCTTGCCATATTGGAAGTAAACTTCATAACAAGTTCCTTTGATGTCCATCTTCTTTTCTGACATAGTTGGTGTTGCCAGGAGCAGTTGTGCCTCACTGTTAAGAAAAATCCTAAACTATTTTAAGTGCCATATTTTGTAGGTCTTTGAAAGGTTTGAAGAACGCCTATCCCTTTGAAATATATCTAGAAAACCTAACCAACTTAACTATAAGCTTTGACTATCATAGGTAACAATGAACAATCTATACATTACATTTTAAATGAGCTATATATAAACATAGAACTTAAATAAGAGGAGAAATATATTTATCACAAAATTGACCTTAAATTTGTATCAATAAATGAAAATCCACTCCAATACTAAGTATTCAATTCTATATCCTATTCCCCTTTTACCTTTAAAAAGAGATTGGTTGTGATCATTAACCATTTATAACCAACCCCAATTAAATGAACATAAACATTTATAGACAATATTTTGGAATTTGGGTGTCATTCTTTCCAAACTGCTTCCTGCTGGTTGGGGATGCTGTAATACCTTGGGGATCCCAAGAAGACCCAGAAATCCTGGCTGTAGTCTGCAACGCTGCCTTGTCCCAGCTGTTTTGAATGTTGGATCACCTGGGACAGTGCTTCAGAGGGTCTTGCTTAACCAAACCATATTAGTCTGGAAGGAATCCACAGCTTTTTATTTCCTGTGGAAGCAAAAGTAAAAATCCTTTTCCCTAGTAACCTGTCCTTAGACTCAAATTTTGAAGTCAAAGCATTTTTAAAATATATAGGTTAGATTAATTTAGCAGCATTTATAGTCAAATGTATTTTTAGCAGCTGTAGCTCTTTTGCCTTGGCAAAGAAGCAATTTAAAGACAGTGTCATAGTATCCAATATCCAGACTCTATGTATATTTTCCATTTTTATGTGTCTTTTTTATTACTCTATTTCTTTTCCTTTTATTTATTAATTTTCATTTTTTGAGACAGGGTTTCTGCTGTGAATTTTTGTCTGTCCTGAAATTTACTTTGTACTCCAGGTTCACCTTGAAATCACAGAAATCTGCTTGCCTCTGCTTCCTGTGTGCTGGGATTAAAGGTATACACCACCACTGCCCAGTCACTTTATTTCTTTTTTAACCAAATATCCTTTTTATTTTCTCTCCCAAGCCTGTGTGTGTGTGTGTGTGTGTGTGTGTGTGTGTGTTATATATATTAACACACTGTAAAAACCTCCTAGGTTTACTTTATCTGAATCTGTCTTTACCGTATATCTACCTTTGTTCTAGCCCCAAGTCTTGCATCTCCTAAACAGCATTGCTAAAATTAAAGTGGAGGCTATTTTAGCCACTGTCTTTCCAAGATGGTGGGGGTAAGTTTACTGCCTGCACTGAGAGCTGTGCTTATTGCCTTGGTGTATGCTGACATCAAACAGCATGCTGCTGGCTTGGAGATGCCACTGCCAGCTCTCTTACACACCATTCAGTTGTTAGCAAGGCCTCTTAAAAGAGCCTTGCAGCTTCTTCTGCTTATGCAGAGTCAGGAAGCCTCCCTTAAAGGAGGTTTGCAAGTCTCTGCTTGCCTCTAGTAAAACAATGCCTGCCTGAGAAAAATACTGCCACCAAGAAGCCTTGTTTGTCTCTGCTCTTTTGTTTCTAGAGTCCTTTTTAAACGTTTTATCAAGTAAGTTTATTTATTTACTTATTTATTTATTTTTCTTATTTTACATATCAATCCAAGTTCCCTCTCCCTCCTTCTCTCCCACCCTCCTATGCCCCCCCATGACACCTCCCATCCCATCCCTCCCCCACTCCACTGGGAGGGTGATGCCTTCCAGGAGGGGGTCAACAAAATCTGTCAAGTCATTTGGAATAGGGATGAGGCCTTCCCTCCTGCCTCTAGGTTAAGAGAGTATCCCTCCATGCAGAATGTGTTTGCAGGATCCTTTTGTGCACAAGGAATACATCCTGGTTCCACTGTCTGAGGTCTGTAGTGAGATAGTCCTTTTGTGGCGCTGACCACGCCCATTGGGGGTGGAGCCATGGGCGGAGTGACCTGTGGAAGGAGGTCAGTGGGTAGCCAGGAAAGGCTCTCTTTCTGGTGTAACTTGGACAGGAGAGGATCCGGTTGAATTTCCTGGTGTTCATCTGTCTAGGTTGTAAGTTATTTCTCCCTGAATAAACATCTATTTGGCCTATTTGTTTATCCTGATCCTTATTTAACCGTGTTAGAGGTCCCTTAGACTGCCTAGGCCTTCTAACCCAAGTTCAGGGGGCCTCAGTCAGTCCAATGCAGGATTCCCAGTTATCAGTCTGAGGGCCCATTAGTGCCTACTTGTTCAAGTCAGCTGTCTCTGTGGGTTTCTATAGCCTTTTGTCAAGTAAGTGGAAGTTCTTAGTAAACATGTTGTGGGTGCCATTTTGTTACTAGCACTTTTCTGCCAGCCTGGTCTCACAGCCAGGTCAGCCACAAATAACACACAGAGACACTGTATTAGTTATGAAACTGTTGGCCATTACTAGAGTTTCTTATTGGCTAGCTCTTTCTTAAATATTAACTCATTTCTATCAATCTAAGTGTTTCCACATGGTCTTACTTTTCTGGAGAGATGGTCAGGACCCCTTACTCCTCTTGTGCCCTACATTTCGACTCCATGACTTCCTTTTAATAATACTAAAATTCATATCAAATTGCAAGAGAGCCCAAGGGACTAAATCAGTCTTAAAGGAAAAGGCTGAAACTGGAGGTGTAACAAGTACCAGTGCTGGAGAAGGCAGTACTTTAACACTACAGGAAATGAACCAGCCTGACTCTCATGCAAAGTCAGAAATTCTCACCAACAGAACAGAGTAAAGATCCCAGAAATAACCTACATGCTTAGAATCAGTTTGTTTTCTACAAAGATACCATGAACACGGGGCAAAACCTTTCCAATGGGTGTTATTGGTACAACCGAATAAGTACATAGCAATGAGTGAAATTCAAACCTTGCCTCATACCACATATAAAAGCCAAGTCAGTAATCTTAGGGGGTGACCACATTGGTGATGTTCTTGTTCTGTCAACATGAAGAACAAAGTCAAATCTTATCTCCTGTTTTACAAAAAGAAAACCCAGCAAATCCAGATTCAGTGAGAGACCCTGTAGCAATCAGTGAGTTAAATAACTTTAAAATGCTAAATATAAATTGAGGAAGACATCTGTTATTAATGTCTGGCATCCATACACAGTTTCACAGACACCTGTATGCATCACAGAGGCATGTGCACGCGTGTACACACACACACACACAAACACACAAACACACATAAACACAGACACACATAAATAGAGGAAGTGGGGTGGGGGCTGATCAAAGTAGGCTATGGACTTATACTTAAGGAACAGCAGAATGACCAGACAAAATATGAGAAGCTTCCAAGCACTGGTCTGAACAATAGTGCTGGGAGTATAGTCAACTAAAACAGAACCAGGGCACTGGAGAGACTGGAAAGCTCTGCATAGCAGAAAAAACAATAGCATTAAGAGACAGACTGTGTAACTAAATAAAATATTTTAAAACTATGAATCTGATAAAGTTTTATTATCTAATATATGAAAAGCTCAATTCAGGGGCAAGGAAACCCTTAACTCAACTTTACAAATGGGCAAGAGCTAAAACCTTTGCAAAGGAGACACAAAGGTGAATACCAGGTAGTCACACCTCTTAGTATAGCTTATCCCAAAGGTGAAAGATGCTAGCAAAACAAGCCAGTTAGAAAGACACAGTCCAAATACTGTGTGATTCTCCTCTTCCGGAGCAGCTGAAGTGCAAAGTAGAAAGGAGGCTGCCAAAGGGCTGCACAGGAGAATCCACATTTCATAAGTGTGGGGTTTCAGTTTTGCAAAATAAAGACATTCTGAGAGCTACTGCACACAAATATAACATGCTTAGCACTGTCTAATTGTACATTTCAAAAACTGTCATGGCGAGAATGAGGGAACTCTATGTCTGTATTTGTTTTTTGTGCCTTTTCTTGTGATTGTTCCTTTCTGTTTACTTGTCCTATTCTAATGTGTTCGTTTTTGTTTTATCTCATTTTATATTATTATTATATTATGTGTATTATATAGTTATCCTTTATATGCCTTTTTGCTTTCTAATGAGAGATAGGAAGGGGCAGATCCAAATGGAAGGAGAGGTGGGGAGGGACTGGAAAAAGTAGATGGAAGGGAAATCATCATCAGGATATATTATGTGGGAAAAAACCCTATTGTCAACAAAAAGAAAATTATGACTGTAATTTAATGTTATATATCAATATCAGGCATACAGGGTGTTACATCTAAAAATCAAAGGTACAGATCAGCGATGCGTTTGCCCACGTTTCTCATTATGCTCCAGCAAATATATGGGCATTCTGTCCTAACTTACAATTTTAAAATCATTGTGACTAACAAATGTTGTGAGTTAAAATGTGTTAGATAAAGCATTAAACAAATGTCTTAAGACACTATGTTGAATTTGCCATTTTTTTCTTTAAGAAGACAAAGTTAGCTGTGCACTTATAAAGACAAAATTTTGTGGCAGATGAAATCAAAATGAGAATGATTAGATACATCTTGGTGTGACAATCTCAGTTGGTTCCTGGGTGAATTTCATTCTATTTTGCCTGACATCAAGATTTCAGTGCACATGGCTCATTAGTGCTTTGTGGGTACTTCTGTAATGGGAATTTATTACACTTGCTGGTGACAGAAGCTGCCCTCTGAAGAATTGCTTTCTGACCTCCTCTTTCAAACCACAACACCTGCTGAATGGGATGGCCTGTGCTTGCTTTTCCTCAGTCCCCACACAGACACTAGGAGTTTTTCTGTGTGCTAGAGAACAGTGCTGAAAGGCGTTGGCAGGAAGGCTTTTTCAGCAGCCTGCCTGTCGAACTGCATGGATCAACAATTTCTCAATTAGAAGAAGATAGACGAGAAGATAAAGTATTTGGTGGCTGCGATGCTTCAGCAGCAGCTGAGGAAGATTTGAGGAACATCTGGCCAGAATCTATTTCTTTTTAGGTAAGCACTCCTTTTTACAACCGGCATACACAAAGCATGAAATTGGCTTATCCCCACCTCCCTGCAACAGGGAAGAGGCTCGGATTTATCACTCCTATGATGCAGGTATTCAAACAGTGGGGATGTCATGAGGCATGGCCACTGAAGCCTCTCCAAAGGCTTGAGGCTATTCTCAAAGTTATCATTTGTCAGCTATATTGGGCTTGTTTTTTTTTTTTTTTTTTTAAGACTCTATCTGGTTTGTTGGTGTATATACATATATCTGAAAAAATAGAATTCAGTTAGTGATTATTCTGGATTACCTTTTCAATGAAATTTGTGTCTGAGCAGTGGGTATTATTAATACTAAATTTCTCTTCAAATTTTGAAATAAGTACTTTTCATACCTAACTCATTCTCTTGCTTTACTAATTTAATAATGCCTGCCACTTTAGGCAATAAAGGCAATTGTTTTTCCATTTCCAGCTTCATGTATGTGATCACAGTAGCTTGAAACCAAGGAGCTGCATTGTTGATTTAATATGAAAGAATGTAGCTGACAGATTTCCTGATTCTCACTGATCAAACCAATAACAAGTTGTTTCCTTAAGTGTGTACTTAGTATGGGCAGGTGTGCATGCCTTCTCAGTGGGGAATGAGCACACACATGCATGCATACATGCATTTGGAGGACAGAAGTTAACCTCAGGTATCATGCCTCAGGAACCCTCCATCATGGTTTTTTTTTTTTTTTTTTTGAGACAAACTCTCTCTCACTGGGACCCAGGACTTTCAGATTAGGCTACATTGTCCGTCTTGCTTAGCCACCTGTGTCAACCACCTCAATGCTGAGACCATGAGCATTTGTTACCAGGATGTGCTTCTTCACTTGAGAGCTGAGGATCAAACTCCAGTCTCCTGATGGCCCTATGAGCATTTTGCCAATTGCTTTATTGCCTCAGCCTCTGCTTGTTATTTTTTAAAGGTATATGAATGCGGTACTAAAGGGGAACTGAATTCAAATCAGACTCATTCAGTTCATGGGAAAATATTAATATGTGGGCCATTTCATGTAATGATGTTGCTTATGATATATAATGTTGTATTTAGATTATTATCCATAAAAGAATACACTGAAATCCACCTCAATTTATGCAACATACACTAGTCATATTTATTCTGTCACATTCAAAGTGCTCTTAGTGTTCATCTATAATAAATATGCTTTCAAACTAATGTATACATGAGAGAAAAATGTTCAAATGCAGGATTTCCAATGGACTGATGTACTCCCACACATAGAAGCTATCCTTCAGTATAGTCATGCAAATCAGATAATTTACATATATTTCTGTATTTTTTCATTATCTTTAGGTATTTAAATATTTGTGGGTTTCAGCTATGGCTTCAAATTTGATCTTGTAATAAATACAGACTATTATTTATAGAAGGCTTTCTTTAATACAAAGGAAGGAAATGTTTCTACAAACTTTCTGCATTCTAGAAGGGGTTGGGAATAGTCGTAGACTCCTACAGAGTTAAAACTAGTCCAGAAGCAAAGAAAGGCTTAGTACATTCTGAGGAATTCAGGAGACAGTTAAGCTTCTCTGTTATCTTTAGGTATGCTATATATTTTCACTAATATAACTAAGACCAAAACTGTATTAAAACAACCTGGAGTTTTGAGATGTTGGGTTAGAAATGCCAGGATCCATCTTTTCACCTGTACATACACTGTACACAGTCAGGACACATGATTCAGAAGACACTGTTGCTATGTATTAGCCACTAACTTTCTTACCTTCTTATTTCCATAGGACCCTGCTTGTCCTGGGCCATTGTTCTATTCATTAGCATTGCCCTGGAAGAGGACCAATCCAAGAAGAGGGGGGATCAAATAATTTACCTTTGCTATCATTATTTCCTTTTTAAAATAAAGATGTCTAAGAGATTCCCAATGCCTTAGAAGAATGAAGTGTGGATTTTTACAGTATTAGAGTGGTTTAGCAGGCATGCTGAGAACTAATTAGAAGGTGGTCAGGCAACCTCAGACCTCTGGAACACACATTAGCACTGTCACTAGGCTCAGTAACTCTGGGGTTGGATGTATGGACTTCAGGGCCTGCTGTATACAGAACTGCATCCAGTAAAGAAAATGAGAATGAATCTCTCTATAATAGTTTGGGGAGTTTCAATAAATGTTTCTTTTGTGCAACCAGTTCTAAAATTATTTTTTCAGAATATATGGCAAAAGATAACTAGCTCTACATCTATAATTTTAAGTTTTGTTCACAAGTTTAGCTAAAATAAAGAAGACACATGTATTCATATGCAAGTTTAACTTAAATAAAGAATGAGTATATAAGGATAGGTAAGTCTAATATAAATAGAAGATACTGACAGAATTCCAACTCAAAATCAAGGAGTACAGCCACGAAGTTCTAAAGCATGCTAGTAAGATGCTCTCATAGACCTTCTTTATTTCCTTTTCAAAGATACCTCAGCCGAATCCTCCCAGCCCCTCCAGGACAGCTCGGTTGTTTTCCAGTGTCAAAAAAAAGCTAAAAGAAATAAAGGAACGTCGGTTTGAAAGATGGAAACTAAGGGGGCATGTGATTAATTAAACCTTGAAGGCAAGAGGAAATCTAAAACACCTTTTAAGACCCTTTTAGGACTCCAAGAGCAAGGAAGCCAGGTAGTACCACTTCAAGTATTTGACAAGGAACAACTCTCTGGAGAGCCACTTTTGCTAAGTTTAGGATTAAAAACAAAAGTTGTCCCCATGCAGATTGCTGTATGTTTTGTTGGTGCTAAACCGCAGATGATGGCTTCCAAACCTGGGCTGTCCTTGTTGGAGGGCATGACGCGCCATAGATTTTTATTTTCACGAAACACACTCCCAAAGGCTTGTGGCCTTCCAGACAGCAGCTGGTGCTGGGCAGAGGCATAGCCTCGGGCTTGAGAAGCTACTGCCTACCGCTCCTCTCCACTGTGCTCTTGGCTGCACATTCCTGGCAGCAAGGGCCAGTACCACAGCATAAGCTTCCCGATTGGAGTAGAAGCTGTTCCCTTCTGGAAGGACCTTGGGGGCTAGCAACTGGAGGTTGCTCTGCGGATTTTAGGCATCCAGGAGCTAGTCTGAAGGAAGGAGGGGCTAGATTTGGAGGAGAGCCGGCGCCTCTTAAAACTCTTGGTGCCTAATATGAGTGTGATAGTGGCCAAATACAGCAGAGGGAGATTATCTCATTTTGAATATCCAGGACTTTTGGATGCGCCAGAGATGTGTACAGCAACTGTCGATTTGGCAGCAGACTGGACTCGATCGGTCAATTGCAATTCCTTCCCCACTACAAGCTTACCTCCCCCAGAGCTGTGCTCAGACTGTCCTCAGCCTCCAGGTGGGAGGGAGCTGAGGGAGAGGGAATCAAAAGTCCGCTTGCTTTTGCTCTCCACTGGTGGCAGATACGCAGCTGGTTGGTCCTAAGCAGGTTGGTATTGGAGGGGGAAAGCCTGCACTGCTTAGCATCTTTGCTGGCTTGGGGCGGATGTTGCTCAAAGGATTTAGAGAAGAGGTTGGGAGTAGAGTTCTGTGGATTATTGGTGGAAGAACATGATGTGAGGAGCCACATGCTTAACCAGCCACCGCCCGTTGCCCCTGGGAGAAGAGAGGGTGAAGAGGGCGTGGAGGCAGAGGCCGCCCAGCAGCGCAAGGAGCGCATTGTGGCCAGGGGGCTGTCCCTTTAAGCGCTCCAGAGGGGCTGGGGCCAGAGGGCGGCGAGCGCGTTGCCATGACACCAGGGCTGCGGGGGCTGCAGGACCGCTGGGATCGCTGGTCTCCAGTTGTCTCAGGCAATGCAGGGGCTGCGCAGCTCTTGGGCTACAACGCCTGGGGTTGGGTTGGCCAGCCACTACTAGAGCGTGCTGCTGCTGCCTGTGTCGTCTGCTGGGGTCGAGCTGCTGCCGCGCCCTCCACTGCAAGAGACACTTCGCAGTCCTCGAGAGCGAGCCCGGAACTTGCAACTTCTGCCTAGCGAGCCCAACTTCTGCGCGGGATTCGGACTTGCAGATCCCGAGCGGCGCACAGCGCGCAGTCGGGGCGGTGGCCCCGCAGACTCAGCCTCACCGAGATGACCTCCCCACTGTGGTTCTGGTGCTTCTTCGTCTGGGCGGTCGACCGCTGGCCGCCAGGAAGCGCCCTACAGCTCCAGCCCGGCATGTAAGTGGCGCCCGCCGTTCTGGAAAGCGTGCGGACAGCAGCTGAGGTCCGTGCGCCCCCGCCCTTCCTAAGCGATACTATTGCAAAGGTAGAGACTAGGTCTCTCCCGGAAGCGGTGGAGGGAAGGGGTGCTGCCAGGCACTAGGCATGAGAACTTGAAGATGTCACTGACCAGCTATGGGGCAGGAACGTTATCACTCACTAGAGCTCAGGGAGCGCCACCGCCCAGCAGAGCTAGTGTCACTGAGGGAGGGTCCAGGGCTTTCAAGCTGATATTTTCCAAGCACCTGACAGACCCCTCCACCCGAGTTTGAGTGTATATTTCATATTGGGGAGTAACTGCTCACTTTCTACAAGGCTTTTGCATGAAAACCCGTCGAAAGGGAAATAATGTTGACTTTTTTTTAAAAGAATTCATTGTGTTTGTTCGCGCGCGCGCGTGCGCGCGCGCAGACACACACACACACACACACACACACACACACTCCCTCCCTCCCTTTGGGGGAGGTATGATTAAGTTCAAAGAATGGGCTGTTTCAAAAATCTGATGAGAGAGGCAAGGAGCCAGCAATGCATGTGTAGGCAGTTGAGGAGAGGCACTTGTGTGGTTAGTTGGACAGTTAGGAGGATGGGGCACAGGGGGATTCCTTCTGCATTAGAAATGGGTAAGACTAGGAAATATCTGTTCTTGGTCACCATGTGGCGCGCTGGAAGGAGTTCTGAGATGTCTAATAGCCTGGGCTCCTCAACTGGCTGGAGAAGTTTTGCCAGGTATTACTTTACATCAGTCTGCTGGAGAAAGTCGACTCTAACTCTGCTTTTCTTGCTTGGCTACTGGGCAGTTAAGAGCAGACAGCAGAACCCTTTGAACAGATCTGCATTTCCTCTTCTTTGCTTTTCTGCGCTATGAATATTGTATAATAGAAAAAGTGGTTTGGAAAAATATCCTGAAGCCAATCAAACCTTTTCCAAGCTTCACTTCTTCCTGTAGAAAAAATAGCGTTTGGTGTTCATGTTACATTTCAACATTTCGTCCTCTGTGAAATTCAGTCAACTACCCAGTATGGCACAGTCACCAATTATGAACAGGGCCAGGGTGTCACTGTATACTGTATCTCAAACTTTGACTACATAGTGACTAAATGTGTATTCTTCTGACATTGGAGGAATTTCTGTGAGTTTGATTTCTCTGGAATTGGTAAGAGTTGCATTGTTTATTTTGAGGAGGTAAATTTAAACTCTCTCTCTCTAATCCCAGAAAACATCCCTCTGGGTAGCCTATGCATGTGAAAGCCTTTATCTTACAATGCTTTACAGCCAACTTGTTTTAGTGATATTACTGCTAAAGTGAACCCTGGGTTGCCTTGTCTTGTTCACCCATGAACACTGGACTGGACAAGCCCAGTTGGAAGACACACTCCACTCTTATATGACAGTATTCATCTTCTTTCACTGTTGACACTTTGGCTTAGAAAAATGACATTGCAATTTAAAAAAGAAAGGAAGGAAGAAAGAAAGGATCGTATTTCATTTATATATCAGATGAGATAATGTCTGATATTAAAACCAATATAAATTCTTTAAAGCTTTAATAGAGATGTGTTTTTCAAGGAATTGCTAAACTCACTCTGATGATTTTTAGTACTTTATGGCAGGATGGATCCTGTCATATTAGTTTGTAGTCCTTTCTGGTGCTGGAGTTCATTCGTAAGGAACTATAGTAGGATCTATTGCCAATTTTCTTTGCAATTCTTGGCATGTAGAATACAGCCACATATAACATTTGGCTACTACACACCTGCCTATTTGTTAAATGTGAGAGAATTTTTCCTGAGAGTGTTAGTGACCTCTGAGGTCTATTACTAGTGGAGGCAGTCTTCCAAGGAAGTAAAGACCTCTGAAAAGTATGCCATCCTACAGACCCACACTTACAGGTCATCAGTGTAGTGAAGAGTTGTATGTATCTTGTCTTAAAGGATTAAGTGAAAACAAGGGCATCTAACCAAAAGTCACATTTGCATACATGTTAAATTGATGATTGTATTTCTCAGAAGTGAAACTCGTTTAGAAAATTCAGTAGTGAGATGGAAGATGTGTGTCATGGATTTACCGATTCTCGTGATGATTGATCAGTCTGGTGGTTTTGTTTGATCACAATTTGGAAACTTTGATGACTAATGTGAGGCTGATTCAGAAAGTCAGCTCTCAGCAATCATTGTGTGTGTGAGCAGCTATTACAAGCATGGCTAATAGTCAACCCTTGGATTCTTACTTAGACACCAGATGACTTCTAGCTATTTTGCATTTACCAGTCCCATGAGTGAGATGGGCAGTTCTCTCATGCCCACTAACAAGGAAGAGATGTGTGGCTCAGTTGAGATTTGCACAGCCAGATATAAACCCAGATACTTTGACTGCATAGTGAGGATTCTTCCTTTCCTTTCTTCTTTTTCTTTCTGTTTCATAAGGAGTCACATGCAGTCCTTGCTAGATTCATCTCAACCACCAAGTAGCTGAAAGTGTCCTTGAAGTCCTGATCTTCCTGTCTCCACCACTCAAGTACTGAGATGATAAGCAGACCTCTACCATCACACCACACCTAGTTTCAAAGTTGGGGTTTAACTATTCCAGAACATCCAGGCCTAAACTGTGTGTGTGTGTGTGTGTGTGTGTGTGTGTGTGTGTGTGTGTGATGTTTGTTTTAATTTCCTCATATTTTCTCAGTGGATTGAATCTCATATCTTTAACCTAGAGAATGTCAGCCTCTTCTGGGTTGCAACAACTCTGGGTTCTATGGGCATCCGTACTCCACAGTGCTAATTGTCCCACAATGTATGTGGATGTTATAAATGTTCTCTGCTTACTGAAGACTCTATGTGAGAATTTCCTGACTCCTGCTTGGTGATGGCCTTAAGATGTTTTGTTTATGTGTTTGTTTGTTTGATAAGACTATATCATGCTATAGACCTGGCTGGCTTTGAACTCTCAACAGTCCTCCTGCCTCAGCCTTATGAGTGCTATAATTACTGGTATGAGTCACATGGTAATGACATTTTGATAAGTCTATATTGATGAGTTTACATGTTTTTCACAGGATTAAACATGAGGAGTAAATAAATTCTTTTCAGATCTTTGAGGCATCAAAAGACAAGTTGTACATTATATTAAAATATAGCGTTTGTGATATACTTTTGTGAACACTTGCATAATAATGAAATGAAAATAGTGAGCATGGAGATGTAAGGAGTCTTTCTCTGCTGCAGCAGCTAGCTTCCAAATAATGACACACAGAGACTTCATATGAATTTTGAAAGATAGACCTTAGCTTAGGCTTGTCCCACTAGCTACTAGAACTTAAATTAATTTGGTTTTATTAATCTATATTTTTACCATGTGGCTTTTTACTTTTATAATTTCTATAAATTTGACTCCCCACATCTCCGTAGCATATATCTCCCACAAAGCACATCCTTCTACTCCACCAGAATAGAAAAAGCCTGGATATTCAAAGGCCCTCCTTACTATTTCCAGTGTGTCTCTCTATTCTTTCCAGATGTCCTCTGATGCTCTATGATTACTATCTGTCACCTAGTTGCTAACTCAGCCTCATGACCTAATGTTAACTTTATTTAAATAATGCAAATACAGACTTGGTTTCACAGTGTGATTGAATATCCTCTGACATGGAGGTACTGTAGGGATCAGGTTGGAATTAAATAGAGCTAGCCATCTAAGTTATTGGAACTTGGGGTAGTTATGTTTGTATAACACCTGAGTGGGGAGACTTGAAGAAGGCAAGGTCGGTGAGTGACCGGGCAGTCTCTTAAACTGTATGGGATATCTCATATCCATGCTCTAATATGGGCATCTTACATAGGCAATTCTGACACAGAATTCAAAACATGGTACATAGTTTTGCATCCACATGTATTAGAAGTTTTGCTGTGTAGTGAGAAAACACCTATATAAATAGTAAAGGCAGAAAAGTTTGCATGGCTCATAGTGTCATGAATTTCAGTACATGATTTTTTTTTTTTTTGGCCATTTGTGGGCTATGATGAGACAGAACACCATCATGGCTGATGGTGTGGTAGAGCAAAGTCACCCAACTTAGTGTAGACGAGAAGCAGGGGGGTTGGTGGCAGGGGGGGGACTAGCTATATTTTTCCAGGGTGTGCCCTCTGACCTAGTTTTTTTCAACTAGATCACCTCCCACTGATGCCATTAAATTGGGATTTTATCAGGGATTTAGCTATTGACTAGGTCATTGTCCTCAGGTGCCAATCATGTCTCTAAATGTTCACCACTGAGCACTGTAATTCAGATAAACCTTCTGAGAGGACATTTCATATACGATCCATAATACAATCTCTGTCTACTACAGATTTTCAGAAATTTCTTCTACAGCTGATGTGATGGAGGAATGTCTTTCTGTATGCTGTAAATATATATATTTCTCTTATTGGTTGATGAATAAAGCTGTTTTTGTCCAGTGGACAGGCAGGGTTTAGCCAGGTGGATAGAGAAAGAGAATAGGTGGATTCAAGAAGATGCTTTGTAGCTACTGGGGAACTAGGACTCCCAGTCATTCTCCAGTAAGCCAAAACCACATGGAGATATATAGATTAATGGAAATCGGTTAATAATTAAGAGATAACTAGCTGATAAGAAGCCTTAGCCACCACCCAAACAGTTTATGATTAATATGAATCTCTGTGTATTTATTTGGGACTAAATAGCTGAGGGACTGGATGGGACAGAAAATTTCATGGACACTGATGTGGAAACCTAGAGCCAAAATGGGAGGGGGTACAAAAGTCAAGTAATTTAGAACCTGCGAAGTTTCATGGCCTAGGAGCTGTGGGGTCACCTTCAAGTCCCTTCTCTAGAGCCCTGTTTCTATTACTATGCTCCCTGGTGGTCCCTCTACTATTTTCATCTCTGTTCGGTATATTTAAACTATACCCGCTCTGATCTTTCCACTAGATCTAAATCTGTTTCCTTACATTATGCAATAGTTTGTTCTTTCTGCCATACCACCAACTGGATCCAGACACTTGCCTTACAGCTTTAGCAAGCCATGCTTTATTGATAACATTAGTATTATGCATATTTTCACGTGGTTACTATCCTCTGTTTCAGTATCTCCATGTTTAACTCTTTCTTCTGTTGTTCATCACTCCTGCCCAAGACATTCTTGTTTTGTTTTTTCAGAGGCTTCCTGGGGGTTTTTCTCTACATCCTCTCTTGTTTATCTGTGGCTTTTCCCTTTCCATTTACAAATATTTTTCTACTTTCTGTTTGCACTCTGTCTTGTCAGTTGACATGTCTTGACCCTACTTCTTTGTCTTACATCTAATGTCATAAAGACAGCTTATTAATATTTCTTTATCCTTCTTTCCTGCCCCTTTCTCTCTCTCTCCCTCCCTCTCTGTCTGTCTTTCTCTTTCTTTTTCCTTCCTTCCTTCCTTCCTTTCTTTCTTTCTTTCTTTCTTTCTTTCTTTTTTTCTTTCTTTGTGTTTATACATGTGTGCTCATGAGTATGTAGCTCAGAGGATAACTTGGGTATCTCCTATCATTTGGCACCTTAATTAAAAGAAATATGAATCATGTTATCATGAATGAATTCACAAATAACAAACACTGCATGGAGAAGCTAACACAGCCTCTCAAACATTTGCCCTGCCTCAAGCTCTATCCATCTCAATAGATGTCCATACAGTTAGAATGGCCATTCTGAACCTTTGTGGCTTCAATTAGGGTTTTACACTTTCCCTATCAATTACATGTTTATAAACTTATCTGCCATAAACAAAGAAAAACTTAGGACAGAGTTAAAACTTGAAATAATTGCTTTATATCCCATTCATGAATCATGTGTGTCCTTCCCCTGCATTCTGTCCTTCCTCACCAGCTAAAATCACCCATTCTCCTGTATTGTAATCACAATTGTTTACATATGCATGTGTACTTAGATACAAGTGTAGGCTAGGATCTGCATATACAATAGAAAATTTTTTTCTTTCTGAGATTAGGTGACCTCATTTTCTGAGATTGGGTGTCACACACTCTAAATCCATAATTTTTAAAAATGTATTTACTTCTTTTTTCTTAACAGCTGAATAATATTCCATTTAGAACATGTTCCAGATTTTATTAACTAATTATCTGTTGATGACATCAATGTTGGCTCTCTTTCCTTGCATTAGTAAATACATAAACAATAAACATGAATGTGTAATTATCTCTATGGTAGGTGTGGTAGTTTGAAAGAAAATGGTCCACAAAGGGAGTGGTGCTACTAAAAGATATTGCTGCACAGCACGGTCAGAGTACTGATCTGGCGGAGGATGTTGGAACTGAAGCACTTAACAGACCACCATGAGAAGTGAAGAAGCAGCTGCTGTTTATTACAGAGAGTAATGGGCTTATATACCCAAGCCAGGGGATGGGCTAAGCATAGGAGGAAGTCAGGCACCACCTACACCTGGGGTCAAGGTGCTGCGGGCACTGCACACTGGGAAGTTCTGAGAACAACCTCCTTTGCTCAACCTTGAGAGCAGAGAAGTTCTACAGCTGGGTGGGGGAGGAAGAGAGCTGTAAAGAACAAGTATTTAAATTTCCTAACAAGGTATGGCTTTGTTGGAGTGGGTGTGACCTTATTGAAGGAAGTGTGTCACTGTGCGGGTAGGCTTTGAGGTTTCCTATGCTAGGAATACCACACAGTGAGTTAGTCTACTTCCTGTTGTTTATGAGTCAAAATGTAGGACTTTCAGCTCCAGCACATCTCCCTGCACAAAGCCATGATGATAATGGACTGAACCTCAGAAACTGTGAGTCCCCACAATTAAATATTTTCACTTATGGGTTGTCTTGGTAATGGTGTCTCTTCACAGCGAAAGAAAACCCTAACTAAGATAGTAAGGTACAGAGTTCTCCGGTTATGTGCCAAGGAATAGAACAAATGGGTCATGTGGTAGTTATGTTTTTATTTTTAAGGAAACCTGTTACTAATTTGCATGTGGATGGTGTGCTGTAATGTTTTATGTCAACTTGAAATAGATAAAGTCATTTGAGAGGAGGGAAACTTCAATTAACAAAATACCTCCGTAGATCCAGTTACAGGCGAACCTATAGGGCATTTTCTTAGTGATTTATGGGGAAGAATCCAACCCATTGTGGGTGGTGCCACAACTAGACTTGTGGTCTTGAATTCTATGTGAAAGCAGACTGAGCAAGCCATGGTGGAACATGCCAGTCAGCAGCACTCCTCTACGGTCTCTGCATCTGTTCCTTCTTCCATGCTTCTGCCATGTTTGAGTTTCTGACCTGACTTCCTTTGGTGATGGACTATGTTGGGGAAGTATAAGCCAAATACACCCTTCCCTCCTAAAGTTTTCACAATGGTGTTTCATCACAGCATTAGTAACCCTAATTAACACAGATAATAACTTTTTATTTGTCCTAGTACACAGTTTTCTCTCATCTCTAAGTAGCTTTAGTTTGCTTTTCTTTCATGACTCTGAATGTTGAACACTTTTAAAAAATACTTGTTGGTCACTTATGGTATGACCCCCACCCTCACACTTTTTCTTCAAAGCTGTGTGTTCAATTCATTAGACCATTTGTTGACTGACAGTTCTATTTCTTTGATATCTACTTCCTGTGCTTATTTGTAACATGTATTAGTTCTCTCCTGAAGTGTAGCTGGTAATGATTTTCTCCCACTCTGTGGGCTCTGCACTGACAATGGTGTTCTTTACCGAACTAAAGGATTTTAATTTGTTGTTGCCCGTTCTGTTGATAACTGATACTAATTTCTGCACTACTGAAGTTCTGTTCAGAAAGTTCTTGCCTACCCCAGAACCTTCAAGAATATTCCCTATATTCAGTATTACAGGTTTTACATCAAGAATTTTATTCATCTTGATTGATGTTTCTCTACAAGGTGAAAGATATTATCTCAATGTCATTCTTCAGTAGGTAAATATCCTGCTTTATGTACATCATTTGTAGAATAGGCTAGACTTTCTAATGTATGTTTATGCCACTTTGTCAAAAATTAGGTGGACATAGTTTTGTCTGTTTTTTGTTGTTTGTTTTTCAGGTCCTCTATTATCGTCCATTGATCAAGCTTGTTTGGGGTTTTGTTTGTCTGTTTTTGATTTTTGTTACTTGAAACAAGATCTCTCACCCAAGCTGAGGGCACAGCACAGGTTATGTTGACTTCTCAGTGATCCCCAGGGACTCTCCTCTTCCTTCCTTGCCAGGATTACAGGCATGAGGTGCTTTCTTCTGCTTTTATATGATGCTGGGGACTTGGCTACTGAGCTACCTTCCCAGAATTTGTTTTTTTTTTTTGTTTGTTTGTTTTGTTTTTTTATCATTTATCAATTAATTTATTGCAGACCGATCTCCTCTGCTGTTGATCATTCTCAGAGCCTGCCTTCTTTAAATGTACTTATTCCCACTTTCTGGAGCATGTGACATATTAGCTCTTTCTGTTGCTATTTACTTATGCCTGTTCCTCTGTGTCCCCAGTCTCATCTAAAATTTCCCTCCTCCCAGGCCATGGTCGTTTCACCTACCTTTCTTCCTACCAACTCCCATCATGCATTCTTTTCTTATGTAGCACCTATCTTTTCAGCTAGCTACAGGCTCTGTGGAACTGCAAATTTGAATTTTGAACTCAATACTGATCATCTCCATGGCACTGAGCTCAGAATGCCACAGACCAGACGGTCTCTTCTCATCTCTACCTCTTATTTTTGGGGGGCACTTTGGGTATCTCCTTCTTTATTATACTATTTTCTCCTGAAATTTTTCTTTAAAATTACTTTTCTTCTAATGTATTTTCTTGTTATTTCTGTACTTAAAGTGCCATGATTGTAGTAAGCCCTTTTCTATGGCAACTTATGAGTAATTCAAGTTTTACATTTCTGTCAGTTGCCAAATCCCACATTGAAATATCCTGTGTGCAGTTCTTATTCCTGTTTTAACATGTAGCCCAGCTTGCTGCCTGTCCACACACAGCATTGTGGGCAGCTCATGCTTTCATATACTTTAATTTTTGCTATATTTAACATGTTCATTTAATTTTAATTTAATCTTAAAATTTTAAGATTAGATTTGATTTAATTGATACATACTGTGCATACTTGAGAATCACTATGGGATATTTAACATCTGTATACATTATATGATGTTTAAATTCAAATAAGTCTATGACTTTTAGCCATTCACCTTAAGTGTGTGTGTATTTGTGTGTATGTATGTGTATGTGTGTGCATGCACACACTTGCACATGTGTGTGCTAGTGCATGTACCTGCCAGAGGACAAGCTTGAATATCATTCCTCAGGTATTGCCTGTCTTATTTACTTATTTTAAAGACAGTGTACCAAGCTTGGCAGAGGGTGTCGGGATTGTAACACTTAACAGACCACCAAGAGAAGAAGAAGCTGCTGCCACCACCACTGTTTATTACAGAGAGTAATGGGCTTATATACCCAAGCCAGGGGATGGGCTAAGCATAGGAGGAAATCATGCATCACCCACACCTGGGGTCAAGGTATGGGCACTGCACACGGGAAAGTTCTGAAAACAACCTTGTTTGCACAGAAGTTCTACAGTTGGGTGGGGAGAAGAGAGCTGTAACTTAAAATTTCCCAACATGTTTCTCAATAGGCTGGAATTTGCCAAGAAATTTAGGCTGGCTAATCAATGAGCCTCCAGAATCTATCTGTCTGCATTTGCCTAGCACTGGGATTACAAACACATACCACCATACCTGGCTTTATCTACTCTCCCTTTTTGTGGGTTCTAAACAGGCAAGCACGTTTTTTTTTTTTTGTTTTTTTTTGTTTTTTTTTTTTTTACACAGTTATCTTCCTGACCCATTGTTTTTTATATTTAAAACATTTACAGTCCTTTCTTTTAGCCTTAACTATATGCAATACATATGTTCCACATTATTATAATCTATACTTGCCATGACCTACATACCATGGGCCCCACAACCATGGCTAGGGTTGGGAAGGGAATTTAGAAAAGACAGACACATGGGGAAACATATCAGTGGGATTCTCTATCCACTACCACCACCATCTGGAAACCACTCGTTTTTATTAGGTCCAACACAGGAGAGAAGTTAGCTAGTCTGGGGCAGAGATCTCTGTAGGCAGCCATCTCAGGCTATAAACATCCTGGAGGAGGAAGCTGCCCTGTATACACACTGGCTGATTATTCATAAACACTTATCCTGGGGCTTCCCTAGGAAGTCTTTCATCCCTCTTAAGCCTGGCCCGTATGGGGAATGGTTTTGCTAATTGTTCTTGGAATCCTCTAGATTCATGCTCATGCTGAAACACACATTCTCTGCCCTTACATACACTTTCACTATGAAGTAATGGAACAGAATATTTTGCTTCTTGTATTTATACTTACAACTGATGGTTAACTGCCCTTCTCCTTGCCCCTCCTTCCTTCAGCTATGGTCATTACCACAGCATGGTAAAGGTCTATGAAACCAGCACTTTTAATTTCCACATATGAGTGAGGATCAAGGAGAATCTGTAATTCAGTACCTGGGTCATTTCATTAACATAATGATCTCTAGTCGCAGCCATATTGTTGCAAATGAGAAGTTTTGTTCTCTTTTCAATAGTGGAATGAGGAATAAATGTGGGTATTAATACATATACACTTACATGTGCACATGTATTCCCCCACTTTCCACTTACATGTGTATATATGTGCATATATGTGAAACTTACATACTTCATAAAAGTGAATCTCTAGTAACTGTTGTCTTTCATTAAAAACAGATTATTGTAAAGTTCTTAGGTATTTATTATGTACCAGCAACAAAGTATGTGCTTTATGTATTTTAGCTATTTCAGTCCTCATAAAAACCTTATCAGAAGATGACTGTAAAGTATATATTTTATGATAAAGGAGCTGGTATTCAAAGAAGTTAGGTTTATCTAAGGAAACTGTATATAAGGATATGAAACCCTGGAGAAAGTTCATATAGTTAATTCAGAAAGAGTTAGGACTTGAAACTAGGCTGGATCTAAAATGAGGCTCCTATTGTCCTCAAGGTCTTTTATTCTGGCATTATTCAATTTCATAAACATTTATTGAACACTTGGCTTTTGAAAGTTTGTGTTTTAGATTTCTCTTCAGTTCCCTTACTTCAGTCTGTGATTTTTCTCTGCTGGTAAACTATCGAGTTAGCCCACCACAGATTTTAGTTACTGAGAGAAAACAGATTGCTCAGTCAAGGCAGATTCTCCATCAGCCCTTCAGTGCAGATATGGTGAGCTGAATGTCTTCATCACTGACCTCCTTCAGCCAGTTCCCATCAGTTCTGTGGGAAAAGTGAGGGCTAGCCCAGAAGGATGCCCTGCACAAAGTTGAATCCTAGAATCCTGCAACTTAAGAGACTTGGGACTTGAAAGGAGCCTGTTCTTGAACCTGCAAACCCTTGCTCAGGGGAAAATAGTCTTTGTTCAAATGCTCAGGAGAACTGTGCCCCCAACTCCAGCAGGAGATGTTCCACTCTCCTGAAACTGTTGTATAAACACCCTTCCAGGAGGTCAGCAAGCTGTCAATGGTATTAATTAACTTTTGCTACTATTACTTTATTTTGTTATTATATTATTTTGCTGTTACTATTTCCAGGAATGGAGTCCAGAGCTCCAGTTCCATGTAGGCAAGCCAGGTGTTCTCACACTGAGCTCCACCAGTCTACGTCTCTAGGTTGTCCAAGCTTTAAGGGAATTACTGGAGACTCAGAAAAGGCATCTCTCAGCACTCCTAGGGTGGACTTCCATATCCGAGAGTGCACATTTTACTAAGGTGTAAGCCTAATTTTCTTTTCCTCCATTGAACCCCGCCCTTTGGATCTGAGCATGTTCACATTGAAACTAGATGAGAATGCATTTAGTGAACATAACCCAGAGCTCCTGCCCAAGCTCCAGTATTGGTCTTGTTTTGTTTTTGTATTTTACTTTGATACTAACATTGTATCACTCACTTGGTTCCTTTATATGCAGTTGATTTTTCTGTTCATATTAATTTGTTCAATAAACATTAGTTCAGAGTCAAGTAAGACCTGGAGGGACACAAACCAACAAATCAAAACTACCCAGGTATGCATCTAGTCCAGCTGGGAAGAAACAAGAGGGCAGGGTTTTCAGGAGCTGACTTTCCCCCAGGCTTCTGGATTAAAGGTGCACTGGGTATTAAGGTGCTTGTGCTGACGGTTGTGTCAAATGGACAGGGAGAAGAAATGGAGGCAAGACCTTTCCTTATGAAAACACTAAGATAATTAATTTTCCTAACAGTACATCTGGGGGCAGTAAACTGTACAGAGCCATAGGGGGAGACCATGTCAGCTCATATGGGGCAGTTCAGGAAGGCTTTGAACAGTGATATGGAAGAACTGGGGCCAGAGTGCATTCATTCTATGAAACATTTGTTCAGATATACTGCCCACCTTAGCCTCCAAGTCCTGTGGCCAAGAAGACATACACTCAAAGCAGAAGTGTAATTGAGTCACATTTACATCTGGAGTAACATGGCGAATCAGTTAGAAATGATCCAGAGGCAGGGAGTCCCACTGGAAGCTTCTAGAGAGAAGTGGGATGCTAAAACCAGGGACTATAGCCAAAGATGAAAGGGGCAGCCTAGAAGGACTCACATCAAGAGGAGTTCATGGGTGTGCGAGCCCAGGGAGAAGTATTTAAGGAAACTGGGAACACTGGAAACACAAGGAGGGAGGACCCTTATGGGAGAGGAGGTGTTCTGGAGTGAGCAGGTGGATCTGTGTGCCAGGAGGACCCAGGTGTGGACTCTGGTGAAGATCAGAGGTCAGGAGTCAGGAATATGGTCTGGACTGGAGCCACAGCTTAATGTTGAGAGAGATGGATGAGGAGAAAACATCAGCAAGAAAGGCGACACAGACATTCTGACAGACAGAGGGCAGGAGAAAAGAGCCTACAGAGGAAGTTAAGAAACCATTGAGAAGGCCTCAGAGAAATTGTGTACAGTAGGAACTTAGAAAATAGACAGTGAGTGCCACCTTGGAAAGTGAGACTCCGATCTGCGTACACAGACACAGTGGATGTGTATTTGTCTACTGGAGAATGTAACCCCACAGCTATCATTTTTGGTTATAAAGACTAGAAGGGGGAGCTTTTGTAGAGCACCCTCCTGTGCATCGTGCTTGACCAGACATTCACCCTCTCCATCTGAAATTATTCTCCATCCATTAGTCCCTTGGTTAGAAGTTCCAGCAAAAGGAGAGCCCTTTCATGCTACTACAGCAGAACTTGTAATCAGAAGGTGAATTGGGATAGAGTTAGATGAATAGTCACTGAAGTGAGTGGACAGAAAATTCAGGACAAGGTGTTGGTGGTGCCCATGGAAGGGAAATATCTCTGGGAACTATATACTACATAGTGACTAGTATCATTATATTTGTCCCTATACATATGCAATTCTACAATTCTATTCCTGCCAGCACATCTCAGGGTTCCTAAATGTACCCTGTAGTTATGTCTAGGAGCCTTTGCTCTAGATAAACTTCAGGGCTGTCTTCATCTCTTTCAGGACAAGTGCTAATGTCCATCACATGAGTTTCCCATTTCAGAAATGATTCAGGACTTAAAGATGGGGATTAATGGTGCATCTGCCTGTCCCAGCAATGTAAACTGACATTTGTATTTGCTGAAGATGCCAGAGAGTCCTAGCTTGTTTAAACAACAACAACAACAACAAATACCTACACCTCTGTTTGGTAGCCACATGATGAGCTTGTGCTTGGGATTTTTAAGGATGGTTTCTAGGCAACTCTGTGAATCGGTTCTTTGTGTATAAATTATGTGACTTGCCAATTTATGACCCAGAAAATGTTTTCTGTCACTCTGCAGTGGATAGTTTTTGGTAGTGTTTAATGTTCCTTCTCATTGATACGGTTAATTAGGAATTGACAGTAATTCTGAGCTTTAGTGTGTTTTGCTCTCGGGAAAAGAGGCAGTCCCAGGAGACTTCAGCTCTCATTTCTTGAATTAAGAAGGAAACTGCCTCCATGATTTAGTGTAGCTGGAAGCTGATGAACAAAAATCAACCCATTTGAATAGTTTTGGCTTCTGGCTTCAAAGCTGCAAGCCCCATGTGCTTTGTCACACTGTGAAGGGTATAATTTATGAAGAGAAGTACATGTAAGGGTCACATGTACAGCTAGGTGTGTGTGATTGAAAAAAACTACACTGTACACTTGAAATCTGCTAATGGGGTAACTATTACATGTTCTCACACACATGTGCACAGTATGACCAGGAGAGATGATGGGTGATGGTGGTGATCATTTCACAGTAAATACTTATTTCAAATAATCGCACTATACACCTTAAATATATACAGTTTTATTCATCAACCTGCCACAGTGTGAGCTGGAAAGAAGTCAATGCTAATAAAGTAATAGTCAAATTTTATTATATATTTATGGAGTTCAAACAAATTTTGATTAGCCTAGCTATCAAAGTCCAAATGATAAGAAAACAATTCTCAGCATGAATAAACTACAGATGTATCTTAACATCAAAAATTTATTTTCCAATGCATTTCCCACTTAACGCTGAGAAGCACTTCCTGTCTTCTGAACTTTTGACCTCTATGTATTGGGATGAACGAAAAATGAACTGGGGCTTCCTTTAAATATGCTGCAATGCTAAATGCGCAGAGAAAACAAGTAGGCACTCAAGACTCAAAGCACATTGGCCAATTATGTGATAGCAGAGTAGCTTTAGGGCTATTATGCAGTACTGGAATGAATTTTGATATAGGAACCACAGTAGGCACCAGCCGTACCATCATACAGATGTGGTCTCTGCATTTCTTATAAAGCAAATTTTACTTGAATTCTACTGACAGTTAGGAAGTGTGAGACAGGAAACAACTCAGTCAGCAGTCTTTGACTTTCATAAATCTATTTACAGGAGAGGCCCCATTAACATTTTAATTGTTTCTCTGCTAAACTTACTCTAGCTGCTGCCTTTAAAGGACTCAGGTTCATTAAAATTTAAGGGACCAGAGAGTTTATGTTCTATTCTAATGACCCAGAGGTGGTTGCAAAGGCTCTAAATATTTTTTTTCTTTGCTTCATTGAACAACTGAGGGATTCTCTATAGTAGGGTGTTGTATTGCTTCCATTCAGTCTCTTCAGAAAGCTCTCTCTGTATCTGTCTTTCTCTCATCTGAATATCAGGGTCTCTTATTTATTCCATGGATCTCTCCTCTCCTCTCCCCTCCCCTCAGAGGGGAGGGGACTTACTATTCATTTTTAATGCTGGGTCTAGTTTAGGCATGTTTCTGGCTAGCTCTTTTAACTTAACTTAATCTGTTCTCTTTATCTACCCTTTGCCTCATAGCTTATTACCTTTCTTCTGTATATCTTACTTTCACTTCTCCCTTATGTCTGTTGGTTGGTGTCTGCCTGGTGCCTTGCCCTGGGGGTATCCCTCATTCTCTTCTTCTTTTCTCCTTCTATTTTTTTGAGCCTAGATTTTCCTCTTATTTAGTCTCTGCCTTCCAGCTCTGTTTGCCCTTTTTCTGCCCAGCTCTTTAATAGACCAATCAAGTGCCTTAGGCAGGCAAGGTGAAATAAAAGCAACAGATTTTTACCTAATTCAACAAAAGGCAGCATAAAGAAATATAGCACACCTTTACACAGTTAAGTAATATTCTATATCATAAACAAGCATAACATATCTTCACATAGTTAAAGTAATATTCTTTAACATAGGCTGACTGTTCAGAGGCCTGCAGATACTTTGGTCTTTGCCCCTTTAGCATTGGGATTACAGATTATGTGCTACCATGACCTGCTTCTTTTGTGTGTACTGGGGAATCAAATTCAGGAACTCATGCTTGAGCACCAAACACTTTATAGAGTGAGACATCACTTCAAGCCCCTCCCCACAGCATTTCTACAGCTAAATTCCAATTTTATCAAAGGTTAACTGTGACCACAAGCATGCTTGGATTAAAACCAGTCACAAACAGCTAAAGATACAGATAAGTCTTATGCTTCTCTATATTTAATTTTGTTTCCTTCAACAAATTATCAATGCTAAGCTTAAATCAACTCTTAACTTTTGGAACAGACTTGTAACTGCTGTGTATGAGCTGTGGGATCATGACATATCCAATGAGATCTAACCTTTCATTTATCTTCAGTGTATGTTACAGGATGGTAGTAGTTATGAGTTTTGAAAAGTTAACTAGTCTTGAAATATTCCACTAACGTGATCTGTCAAATACAATGATTTAGTGCCATATACTTTGTGTACACCCATTGGCCATCACTGTGTTTGGTTCTGTTGATATGAAGCCTCTTGACAAGAATTTAAGTACTATTTCTTCTCTACAGAACCTTTCACATTGACAATAATGAAACTATGTTCCTGGCACAGAAAGAGAGCATGATTTGACTTTTGTGGGGAGGCTGAGCTGGAAAGGAGTGATAAATATTGTCAGTGGACCCTCAAATCTTCTCCCTTGTAAATTGCATCAGAAAGCAGTGAGACTTTGCAGTATCTTGGTGTCAGTTGCTATTTATATGCTACAGTTTGATTGTAATGTCGAGGTAGACAATAATAAACACATAGGAACAGAGAAATTATAATAACTGACAGTGGTATGGTTACTTAGAATCCCTTAGAAATTACATATTTTCTATATATTTCTGAGTCTGAAGAATGAAGGTGAGTGTTTGCATTACCCTTTCTAGAAGAAATTCTAGTGGGTTTTCCCCACAGACTATGGTGAATTTCCAAATGTTCTTTGGAACTTTTGATGCTTGTCCAGAAGGTTCTAGATGTTTGTAATGAAGGTTGCTGATGGGAGATTTAAGTTCCTTACACCAAGAGATTGTTTTTATGGCACATCATCATTAGATGATTTTGTAATCTGCTTTGGCTCAGGGGACACATACTTCATGTTAGTGTTGACTGTCTATGTCATTGTGTGACAGACTCTGAGACCATTTTCATCCTGCAAAAAGAACTGTAAGGAGAAGAGGAAGCCCTAAGCAAATGTGGTTTGTTTACATGGGCATGCCAAGGATCACATTGCCCATGGACATAACAAAGTCTTCCCTAGGTGAGGCTGAAAGGGATGACAAAACACTTTTTTTTTTTATTCTTGTTGTGTGAGTGTGAATGAATGTAAAACATCAACCCCAGCTTCCTCCTCTAGGATTAATGAAGTCTGAGACTGATCCCAAACAGAGAACCCCCAACCAGATTCTGCTAAACCTTCCCCTTAATTTAGCTGTATACTACAAATTCACCTCCTTACTCAGCTATGTATAGGAAACTTATCTCCCTGATTCAGACATATAAGGTGAACACACCGAGGTTCTGGGTTGCTGCTGTTGTTATTGGTATGTCTCCATAAGAGTGAATGAACTATTCAAACCTAACTATTCTCTCTCTTTCCCCATCTCTCCCTCTCTCTCCCTCCATCTCTGTTTACTCTTAATCACTGTCTTAATTACTGATATGACAACACACTATGACCAAGGCAACTTATAAAAGGAAGAACTTAACTGAGGACTTGCTTGCAGTTTCAGAGGTTTATAAGCTTGTGACCATCATGGAGGAGAGCTTGGCAACAGATAGGCAGGCATGTCTGGGACAGTAGCTTAGAGATCACATCTGAACTATAGGCAGCAGGCAGAGAGTTCGAACCTGAGAATTTGAAACCTCAAAGCCCAGCCCCCTTCTAGTGTAATAAACCTCCTCCAACAAGGCTACTCCTCCTAACCCTTCTCTTATAGTTCCTATAGCCCAGGATGAACATTCAAATATGTGAGCCTCTGGGGGCCTTCCTTATTCAAACTACCACAGCCAGGTCTATAGAATTAAGTCATGCTGGATAGGGCAGGCAATCTGTGCTTTAAATTCTATACTTGGTTTCTCTCTTTTTATAGTCCCCAACAGCAACCATTCTAGTTTCTCTTTTCATGAATCTAGCTACCATATAAATGGAATCATACAATGGTTATCTCTTTCTGATTGATTATTTTTATAGCCTTTTGTCTATGGACTCATGCATGTGTTGTAGCTTGTGGTAAAATTACCTTCCTTTTTCTCAAACTAGATAATATTCTTTAGAATGAAACTCCCATCTGCCATATTGTCTCTGTCAGCTGTGGATGGTCCTTTGGGTTCCTTATAACTCTTGGTTGTGAGCAGTGCTGTTGTCAATGGGGACAGGTAAGAATCTCCTCCATGTCCTGCTTTCATTTTGCCTTCAGCTCTCCTGGATGCATGATCAGAAGCAGTATTGCTGGATCATGTAGCAACTCTACTGCTGATCTTTGCTGAAACCCGAGCTGTTTCTCATTGCACCTATATCATTTCACATTCTCACAAAAATATACAACTCCTATATTGATCACTAAATGGTTAAATAACTGAGCATGTAAATATTTATGATATATACCGTGATGTATTGAAATATGTTGTCAGAGATTGTTTAGGCAGCCATATTGTAGAGGTATCATAGGTGTAACTTTCTTATCATTTTTGTGATATACATTCTCTCAGCAGACACATCCCAGTCCTCAGGTTCTTACAATCTTTCTGCTCTCTCTTTCTCAATGTTCCCGGAGACTCAGATACAGGAATTGTGTTGTGGCTTTATCTCTCAGTTGATCTCTGCATTTTGACCAGTTGTAGTTTTCTGTAATAGTCTATATCTGCTTCAAAGAAAAGTTCTGTTGGTGAAGGATGACAGTTACACTTATCTGTATATGTAAGAAACGGATGTGGAATACAGTTAGGAATTATGTCAGTGTAGTTGAGTGGTAGTAGTGGGTTGTCCTCTTAAGATCCATGACTATCCCTGGGTAGTTGTTTAGTACCAGGTATCATTTTTATCCAATTGAGCAGGCCTTGAGTCCCATTAGAGACTTCTTGGTTATCACCAATATATGAGTGCCACTGTTACAGCTTTAGGTTGTCTCGCTATGCTGGCCATTGTTCTAGTTCATAATCATCATAGCTAGGGATGCTTTGTTGCTTTTCTCTCTTGGCAACTTCCATGGCATTTTCTGGCATTCTGAAAGCTGTCCCCAGAGAGGCTCTCAGGTCAGATCCAGCTCAGATCTTCTGAGTCTTGTGTTCAGAGTACATGGTGTCTTCAATAATAGGGATTTACCTTCAAGCTCTGGGAAGCAACCAAGGGCAATAGCAAGAGCTTGCATTGTTTTTAGCGGTCTCTTGGTCTCCCCTAGCCCACAACTCAAAAGGAGGTTTCTCATGCCTGGCCTGGTGCTTGGGTCTTTGCTAGATAGCCTGTGGCCCCTGAGGGGAGCTTTATCACCACAGATATCATAACTTTATAAAATAGATTAAATATAATATATTATATATTAAGTGGTGTATGTATATGTGAATATACATTTACATGTAGTAATATAACTTTAAATAAATATAAAATAATATGAATCCTTAAGGACTTTTAAAATAATTTTAGTGTTATTTGTTCATCATCCCTTCCTCTCCTATATATTGACCTTCTTACTCTATTCCCAATTAAAAACCCCATACCCATTTTTCTCATTTTCCTTTCATATCATCTATTATCTCCCCATCCCCTTCTCCAGGTCCTGTCAGAGTGGTCCCCTTTTCCTGTCCTGGTTTTGTGTTTATTCCAGGTAAAATATTCAGATGTGAAGATATGGAATCAGGAACTACTGAGGAGTAAGAACATGCAGTGCTTGTCTTTGGGTTTGAGTTGCCTCACTTAATACAATATTTGCAGCTTTAGCTGTTCTCTCCCACAGGCATTGTGATTTCATTTTTGTTTGTAACTAAACCGCATTCCATTGTGTACATGGACCACAATTTCATTATTCATTCGGTCTCTGAAGGACTTAGGTTGTTTCCATTCTCCAGCTATTGT
Organism: Phodopus roborovskii; assembly: GCF_943737965.1. Taxonomy (NCBI): domain Eukaryota; kingdom Metazoa; phylum Chordata; class Mammalia; order Rodentia; family Cricetidae; genus Phodopus; species Phodopus roborovskii. The sequence continues at coordinate 6,782,187 of NW_026126433.1, forward strand.
GAATAAGGGGGCAATATTTCCAATTTGTTTCCTTAAATGTAGACAGCAGCCTGGTTACTTGATAGAATATATTAGAAATAAAAGTAGTTTAGCATTCTTTACTCATAACATCAAAATTCTAAAAGCCATAAACACAATTGGCTACTTTTGTTGCTGTTGTTTTATTGGTCACAAGCTAGTTAGGTAAGAAGATCTAGTATGAGTCTGATTATAGATTTTATTACATTTGTTGTGAAAATTCTTACATTTACTGAAAAAAATGTTTTTGGTTTGGGATTAGCTCTCTAAACACTTGTGAGCATATAATCATATTATGTATTATAGTATTTTTTGAGGTCCAAAAAATTTAATCTTTGGGCAGTTTTCTCCCACCAATGTTAGATAATTTTACCTAAAACTTGTCAGTGTAATATGAAAGAACAGACTGCTTTTCAAATTGTCACTTAGAATTTTAAAAAACTTTGCTTATTTGGGAAGAATTTATTTATGAAATGTAAACTTGCTTTAAGCAACTCTCTTTTATTTATGTGACATCTGAATATTTATTTCTGTGAAGCAAGAGGGATTCAGTTCCATGTGTGTTATGAGTATGTTCCCACCAGCCTGGTCCCACTGCTGCACCAGCCCCAAATAACACAGAGACATTGTATTAAACATCACATTGTTGGCCTGTTACTAGTTTCTTACTGGCTAGCTCTGTCTTAAATATTAACCCATTTCTATTAATCTTAGTATTTCCACATGGTCTTATCTTACTGGAGAGAGGGCCCAGTATTCTTCTCTCTCAGTCCTACATTTTGAATCTCCTACCTACTTCTTCTTCTCTCCTCCTTGTCTCCTAGTCCCGCCTATCTTGCTTTCCTATTGGCCAACAGTGCTTTATTCATTAACCAATATGAGAAACATATTTACAGAATGACATCTTCCATCACATGTGTTTCAAAGAAAATGAAAGAGATTAACCATATATTAATGTTTTCGTACAATATTCCAACATTTTATAACTTATCCTGTCAATAGTAATTGGATTTTATCATTTAGTAAAGTTGCCATCATGACCAGAAGGTAGAAATGTGTAGATCCATTAGGAGCCAGTAATACTTTGATTCTGCTGGATCTATAGCTTCTAGTTAGAAGAACCATACTTTGTTGACATCTATGGGGTCTCCATGCCAGGCATCCAAGCATGAATTTTACAGATCATTTTATCTATTTCTTCAGAACAGCAGTATTCACATTTGTAATGTACCTCTGGTTATTGAGAAGCCATTATCTAGGGATAAGAGCAGATGGCCCCTAATTTCATGGTCTTACATTTAAAACAATTTCAATCTAACTTTATTGACAGTGCACTGAGGGTGAATTTTGAGCCCACCTTGGTTTACTCTGTATGTGTCTGGTTCCAGATAGCTTGATAGACTTGTGAAAGATGAAGTGGCCTAGTCAGGACCATCCAACTGTACCCTATGACCAGTTTCAATGTTAACATAAATAGACACTGAAATCTTCATCCTTGCCTGCCACAAGGGCTTTCCAATATCAACTTTTCATAAGTTTTATTTTATTTGTCTTGTGGCACCCATATTTAGACATTAACAGGATGTTAGATCTTTAATTTAGAATGCATTATTGGTAGATATACAGATGTTTAGGTTCTGGTAATCTCTTAGGTCAAGGAAACAACCTGCAGTGCCTAACTTTCCCAAGTCCTTGGTTTTCATGTTTTATATGTCCATGTGTGTGGAGCCCTCATTATTGATATGTTTGCATCTGTGGCAACTTTAATTATCATAAAGCTTAGCAGCTTCATCTAGTGTCACAGGTGGGACAGCATTTATGCTCTGGAATAAGTTCTATGTAAATGGTCCTGTTCCAATGGGGACATGGGTGGTCCTTTATCGGACCTCTGTCACTCATAGAGACAGACATCTCAAGAGATCTGAGAGACCCAGGAGTAGTCTCCCTCCCCCAAATCATCTTACAGACTGGCCATGAATGGAGCTTGAAAAAGAGGTAGTTATTCTCACTGGCAAAAGGGGAAGACTCTGCATGAAGAGTCAGGCTTCCCCTTCCCTGTATAAGAAGGGACAGAAGAACTTTTGACTTACACACAAATTAAATGCCACATGTCAAAAAAGTGAGTCTTTGTGATTGTGTGAGATGGAGAACACATTTGAGAGGAATCAGCTAGGAATGGGAAGTCTGAATTAAAGTGAGATATTCATGGAAGGGAAGATAAATGCCTATTCTGATGGAGCCTGAGGCTTGCAGTGCCTCCAGTACACTCAGGTGCCACCACTGACTGCTTTGTTGAGAGTTCACTTGCCTAGGTAATAAACTTGCTTTCTCATGAAAACTATTTTTAAGATTTCCATCTGTTAGAAGGAAAAAAAAATAAGATAGAAGCACCCTAAATGTCCAAGAATGAGCAAACAGTTGTGTTAAATTATGGCATATCCTTACAATAGAACATTTATGTAGCCATTAAAAACGATGTTTACAAAGAATTTTAATGACCAATAAAATGCTTATATTATAATAAGTCAAAAAAGATGCAGGATACAAATGCCTATAACAACGTGATTTTATATATAAATGTATAAATATAAAGACAATAAGCAAGAATGGAATGAAATACATCAAACTATTTTAGTAGTCTTTATCTCTTGGTGGTGGGTGAATTGTGGGTACATTTTGTGCTCTCAGCTACTGTTCACAGTTTTAGACAATTTTTTTGAAATGAACAGTTATTACTTTTTACTTAGGAAAAAAATGTTACATACTTCTGAGATGGTCTTCTATCTTTTAATCTATTATTGACAATAGTCTTTTGAAGAAAACAGTAAGAATTCTTGGGGTCACCACGACCACCAAAATTTATGGGTGAAAATTATTTTTCTGTTGTTACATTGTCTCTTCTATGAATTTTGTAGCTTCTCTGTAATTCTGTAAACACCTGTCATCGTGTGTGCTCTTTGGGCACTGTTGCTGTGTCTTTCAGGGAAAGAAAAACCAAAGGCAGAAGTTTCCCTACATAAGAGTGACAAATAGCAGGAGGATGAGGCCGTTCCCTCTATATTCCTGTCTTGCTGCCGTGTTTCATGTGTATGATACATACAGTCATGAAAAAAGGGATCCATAGCATAGCTTCTCAGACAGACTTGCTGAACCAAATTCCGTTTGAGCCTTGTTTCTCGCTTTTTGTTTTCTTCCTCCTTCTCTTCCTCTTTCCTTCTTTCTCTTCTTCTCACCCAATCCATTCTCCTACAACACACCCACTCACCCATGCATACCCAGAGGTTATATATATGTATATAGATTGTCTTAGGTTTAGCAAGTTTTCTTTTGGGCTACCATCCAGCTCCCAAATCATGACACAGAGACTCATTAGTTATGAATGCTCGGCTTTATTTTATGCTTGCCTTACTACTCTTACAACTTAATTTATCTTGTTTCTCTTCATCTACATTTTGCCTCAGAACCTTTTACCTTTCTCTTATTCTGTATGTCCTACTCCATGGCTGATTGCTGCCTGGTTGGCCTTGAGAATTTCCTTCTCCTCATTCTCACCAGCCCAGATTCCACTTCCTACTTATTCTCTCTGCCTGGCAGCCCCACCTATCACTTTCCTGCTTAGCTATTGGCTGTTTATATAAAACCACTTAGGTCCCTTAAGCAGGCAAGGTATATTTACACATTACAATGCAGCATAAACAATTTGTAACACAGTTTTGCCTAGTTAAAGTAATATTCCACAACAGGGTTTCTAATGTTATGAATAGACACCATGACCACAGCGACTCTTATAAAGGAAAATACTTAATGGGGTGACTTGCTTATAATTCAGAGGTTGAGATTGTTGTCATCATGGTGGGAAGCAAGGCAGCATGAGGGCAGACATAGTGCTAGAGAAGGAGCTCAGAGTTCTTACATCTTGACTCACAGGCAATAGGAAGTGGTCTGTCTCACTGGGTGTGGCTTGAGCATATATGAGACCTCAAAGCCTGTTCTATAGTGGTACACTTCCTCTAACAAGGCCATACCTATTACAACCAAGTCATATCTTCTAATAGTGCCACTTTCTATGGGGGCCATTATCAAAACTCTGTCTTCCATCCATCCATCCATCCATCCATCCATCCATCCATCCATCCATCCATCTATCCATCTATTCAAAACTGTCCTGTCAAAAATTTGTTGGTTAGTTGTGTACTAAATTACTGAGTGTTTTAAGTAGTTTATTGCTTTCTTTTGCAATCCCAAAGATAAACTTGACTTCAACAACATGTTTTCCAAAGCAAGACCTGAACAAGTAAGATACCAATAGACAGAAGGGGGAAATCTCCTGTTAGACAACAGGTGACTAAGGAAGGCCATTAGAAAGAGACATGTTCTTCCTAAGCTAAAACTCCCCAATCTCCTAAGTGCTTATCCAGTTCTAAGTGGTCAGCTTTGAAATCGTGTGTGTGTGTGTGTGTGTGTGGGTGTGTGGTTTTATTGAATGAAAAGGTTGTAGTTATGTATTTATGTGTGTGTGTGTGTGTGTGTATAAATAATATGGGGCAGGGTTAAATTTATGTTTATATAGAATTTAAATGCCAATAAAATTATTATATTTAATGTATTTAATTATAACAACAAGTAAGAAGGTTACTAATTTGAGAGAGAGCAATTGGGTATGATGGGAGAGGTTAGAGGGAGGACAGGGAAGTAAGAAAATGATGTAATTATATTTTAACTAAAAGGAGATTAACGTGCCTGGGTTTTTAGGGGGACTTTCTCTTCTTCCTTTCTCTCTTTCCTTTCTTTCCTTCCCCTTTCCTTTCCCCATTCCTTCCCTTCCTTCCTCTCCACTTCCTTCCTTTTTTTTTTTTTTTAATTTTTCAGGCAGTGTCTGAGGTCTCATATAATCCCCTATAGCCTCAATCACTCTTTGTAACTTCAGGGTGATTTTGAATTTATAACTTTCCTCCTACTTCTACCCCAGTGCTAAGAGTTCTGACAGTGGAATGCTTCAGATGGCTGAGTTGAAAATACTTACTTACTTTGCTGTGTCTGGGTTTATTAGGACAAGGGATATGGAGATTGAACTCGGGAGATTTATCAAGTATACATAAAACAGCTAGTGTAGCCCTTACTTAAAAATTATATTTTCCTATGTGACTTATTTTATTATAGAGATATTAGAAAGTGCTTGGCAAAAGATGGCAAAATAAAAGTCTTATAATCTTACTACATTTTACATTACATTTTCAACATTTTAGAAGAACTTCAAAGCATAAAAATAGATATTTGGATTAAAACAAAAGGATATCTTGTTTTATTTTAAAAAAATACATTCACTTATTATTCATGAGCATATTTGAAAGTATTCAAGGGGGTTGATACATTTGTTTTTTAGTTTTGTTTTATGAAAGAGTTCAGTAATTTGAGAATTATTTTCTTCCAGTATGTAAAAACACACTCACGTTTATTTGCTGTGTTAAGGAAAATGCATATTAATCAATGAAGTTATGTGAGTCAGTTCATTTCCTAATGATACTGCATCAATCAACTATTTCCGTAGTTGTGCTCGTGCCAGAGACAAACATCATTTTCCTCTACTTAGATCAAACACTTAAAAGACGCCAGCTCTCTCTCTCTCTCTCTCTCTCTCTCTCTCTCTCTCTCTCTCTCTCTCTCTCTCTCAGAAAGGTTAGTATTAAGAGTGACAGTTTAAAGGTTGTAAAAAAGGAAAATAAATTGTGTATGTTTTTTGGCTAAAGCTGATGCAGTTTAAAACTGTCTTTCAGTTGAAGTGCAGTTAGCAATATGTCTCTCAACTTGCTTCATTCAGGAAGAAGCATGGGGCCACTTCTAAAAGTTGTGTTGTCATTGGCTACATTAACTTATTTATATCTGTGTAAACATATGCACATGTGTAGCCTGCACATACATAGAGGCCAGAATAGAGCATCAGGTATCTTCTTCCTGTTTCTCCTCTTGTCCAAGTAGGGTGGTAGTGGCAGCGGTGGTGGTGATGGTGGTGGTCATGGTTGGTGTTGTTGTTGATAGTGATGGTGGTGGTGATTGTTGTGGTGATGGTGTTTTTGGTGATGGTGCTGATGGTGGTAGTGGTGATGGTGTTAATGTCATTGTTGGTGGTGATGCTGGTGGTGGTGATGGTGATGATGGTGGTGGTGGTAGTGCTGCAGGTGTCTTTAGAGTGTGCCAAAGAAGAAAGGTGGATGGTGGGCAACATGAAGTGATGCTATGTTTCTGATAGAGAGGCTGCATGCACAGAAGTAGGTGTGCTTAAGAATGTGTGTTGGATGGTAAGTGACATTAGAGTGGCTAGTACAAAGACTCAGTGTATGACACATGGAGGATTTGAAATTTTTGATCCATAGGAACAGAAGTCATTGGAAACATCCAAGTGCAGCAAGTTGTACAGAGCACTACTATTGCTGGTAGAAGTTCTGAGAAGAAATTGTCAGGAACTTGCTGACTGTTGGCTGTGGAAGGCAAGGGAATGGGCATAGGAAATGATGTCACCGCTCTGAGCAGAGTGACTGTGTGCACATTAGTTTCTGCTGCATGGGAAAAAGGCCTCAAGAACAATAAACAGAGAGTTTTTCAGAAAGACTGTGCCTATTTTGGAAGTATTCAGCAAGTAGTCGGATATTTCAGCTGAGAGGAAGTGACACATACAAGAGATATAGGGGTAATCTGGAAAGAAGACAGTGGAGGAAGGGAGCTTGGTCTCCTGGTTATAGGTATGTGTGTATTTAGCCACATCCAATCTGTGGCTCATGCTGCATGCTACCAAAGCATGCAGCCAAGCACAAAAATTATACACACTTAAAATATGAGGGTCTTTATTATTTTTTTGGTAACTCGGTTATTTATTCTTTTCATGAATATTATAGATGACAATGATAGGCTCCGATGTTAAAAACTATGTAGAAGACAATGACATGCTGTGATGTCAAAAGGTTACAACGAGATGACAGAGGGACCAACATCAGTTTGCAATGGCCCTGTTAAGAAGTGAATTTATTCTTTAGTTTAAAAAATATTTTATTCCTTTGTGTGCATAGGTGTCTTGCCTCTTGCATGTCTGGGACCATATGCACACAGTGTCCTTGGAGTTCAGAAGTAACAGTCATATTCCTTGGGACTGTAGTGACAGACAGTTGTGTGCTGGGGATGGAACCTGAGTTCTTCAGAAGAGTAGCCAGTGCTTTTAACTGAGCCATCACTTCATCCTCCAATAAGTGTATGCCCTGTGCTCACCAGCTTCCTTTCTGGATCACAGAGTTAACACAAGCTATGCCATGAAGTGGTTACAAGTTAACTGAGTTAATGCCATGGGAGTATGCACAAGGTTAGGCGGTTCTGATGTTCAATAGCTTGAGCTTTACAGTACTGTTAAAATTAGTAATGGAAATCTGGAGGAGGAAAGAAGGGAAGGGGAAGGAGAAATTAGAGAGGCAAAAAAGAATCAGTGGAGCTGGGTAAAGCCAGGCCTTGTGCTTGTCTCTTTTGTTGTGAGACTTTGAGAGGATGAGACCATGTGAGAGTAGACCACATTTGAGAGCTAGGAAGGTGATCAGAGAGGAGACCTGAGCCTGGCTGTGGCTGTTTTAAAGATAAGTGAGTATGAGACATTTTACTGAAGCAAGGGAGTGAGCACAGAATAGAATCATGTGCTGAGCTCAAGGAATCCCTCACTTATCCACCTAAGATCCTGTGAATAGCATCCTCACAGGAGCTAAGTCAATCCAGGAATCTTTACACTGAGGCTGTACATGAAGGTTGTTGGAACTCTTCCTTCCATAGGGTCGTCTTCTTGGGAAATAAGACTGAGAAAGGGGCTCTGCCTGCTCAAAGCCCACGTCCAGCATACTTGTTCTGACTCACATGTGGCGGGGTCAGTGGGTTAGTGACATACCATGCTGTTGACCTAGAGTATATGAGGTCCTGTCAGTAGTTACTACCACAGGCAACACCAGAGTTGAAACACCTTCCCAAGTAAGAAGATGCCTGACCAGACAGGCTAACTGACTCAATGCATATGAGACTTTTTGCTACCATTTTTCTGTTTTTATAAAATAAATTTTTATTTAAATTAAAAACAATCTCATTTTATATACCAATGCCAGTCTCCTCTCCTTTCTGTTCTCCCATTCCCTTCACCATCTCTCCATTCCTTAGGTAGGGTGAGACCTGCCATGGGGGAATCATCAAAGTCTTTCCATATCATTTGGGGCAGGACCTAGGGCCTCCCCCATGTATCTAGGCTGAGAGAGTATCCCTCCATAGGGAATGGGCTCCCAAAAGCCATTCATGCACTAGGGATAAATACTGGTTCCATTGCCAGAGACCCCATAGACTATGCAGGCACCCCAGCTGACACCCACATCAAGGGGGTCTGGTTCTGTCTTATGTAGGTTCCCCAGCTGTCTGTCTGGAGTCTGTGGAGTCAGCTGTTTATGTGGGCTTCCCCTTAAATGCCTTTTCCCTATTATGAGATTGATGACTACCTTAAATGCAATCATAGAGCCTTCATCCAGTAGCTGATGGAAGCAGAAACAGATTCACTGAGCAGAACTCCTGGAATCCAGTTGTAGAGAGGGAGAAGTGATGAGCAAAGGGGTCAAGTCCAGGCTGAGGAAGCTACTATTTTTTATATAAATATATTTCTTTGAAGGCCAAAACAGTGTATTGGAAAGATTATACCAGAAAATGTTTTTGTTGCATTCTTTCGAAAATGGGCTTTGATGCCATATTATGTACAATATGTCCTGAGTTGGAATGACAATGGGTCAGGACTGGTATGTTATCTGCCTAGAAGAAGTTGCATTCTGGGAGATGTATGGTGAATGAACAGCTGAGTACCTGTGAAGAGAAGACAGGTCCACAGCTCTGTCCATTGAGCTCAGAGCATCTCACTGAAGCAATGGGGATTGTAAAGCTGAGTGCTGGAAGGCTGCCTAGGATCAAGTGTGTGTGTGTGTGTGTGTGTGTGTGTGTGTGTGTGTGTGTGTGTGTGTGTGTGTTGTGGTATAGCAGGGAATAGGGAGTGGGAGTTTTCTAAGCAGAGAAAATGGTGTGGATAGAGTTCCTATAATTAAGGAAGAGTCTGGTACTTGTTAACTTTTGGGTCGTGAAAAGAGGTGGTTAGGCCAAAGCAGAGCAAGTTGAGTGACATAGTCAGCAGCAGCTCTCTCTTCAGTCTCCTTTTCTTTTGGCCACAGTAGGCCAAGAGAATTCTCCTAGGCTGCTGTTCAGAAGGGTAAGCAGGATTGCACTGGCTGCCAGATGAGCAAAGGAAAAAACTAGATGCACATTCTTTTGGGAAAGTGCTGGCTCAGGAGAGAACTGAGCTAGGTCAGGAATGCAGAAAGGAGTGGGCTGGAGGTCCCTCTTCACAAGCAAGTTATATCAGGCAGCAAGATGTCCTGGAAGTTTCTGGAAAGCTAATCAGAGCAGTGGCAGTATGTGAAGAGCCAGTGAAGAAAGACAGGAAATGAGTCTATTAATTTGAGAAGTAAATGTTTGGGAAAGTTTACCTTGGCATTGACAGGTATAATCTTGTGCAGCCAGTGCAGTCAGCTACCACTGCTGTGAGGTCAGGAAAGCAATGCCTATCTATACCATGCCCCAAAGACAGCATTTGTAGCCCTCTCCCTACCTCTGGCTCTTACAGAGTTTTCTACTCCTTCTTCTGAAATGTTCCCCAAGCGTTAGAGTGGGTAGAATAAGATCCTCCATAGCACAGAAAACTCTGTCATCAATAGCCAGTCATGGTCCAGAAGAGGGTCATGAAATCCTTCCCAAATGAGCTATTTATTGGCAGCTAACAGATGCTGGAAGAGGAGCAGTCACCCCATCTTCATGTGTGTGCCAAGCAGTGAGCACTGGTCTCCAGTGGGTAGTTTTGAACCCATGGCTGCACAGAGGACCCTGGTTAAAGCCATCAATCACACAGGGTCCTGGGGGTATTGCAAGTTTGAGAGAGGTAAGAAAGAATTCGGTAAACTATGTACATTAAGAAATCACTATCAAAGAATCCATGTAATCGATATAAAAAGACAAAAGCCTCACTTGGATTTTACCCTTCCTTCCCTTTGAATTGAATGCTGTGATCAGTGTGGTTAATTGGGTCAATTCCAGGCTTAACAAGAGAGAATGCCAGTGTGTCATCTGTGGCTGACAGAGCACATGTGCTAATTTGTAAATGTTGCTTTTATTTATTTATTTGGCAATTTTAGAACCAGTTTGGTTAATTTCATTTTTATATTTTTGAACTAGTATCCTGGTGTGACATTCACATCCCTGAGTAGATCAGAAAAGCTTGGAAAGCTTGGATTCACCCTGAAAATGTATTTTTTTTTCTTTCTTTTTTTTTTTTTCTTTTTTTTTTTAAGCAATTATCTGAAGTAGGTGTGTGGAACTTTGATTCTATTGATGCGGCTTTGAATTTTGAAAGAAATGAAAACTTTCTCCATGACAAGTGTTAGAAAACAAGATTGCTCCAAAGAGCACAGCCTGCATCTGGAGGAATTTACTCCTGACCCAACTGAGTGCACAGGCGGGCAGGATCAATAGGCAATCTGTGGCTCCATGGGATGCCAGCTTCCCTGGACCCACCCTCCAGGCTCCTGCTCTGCTTGGAATCTAAGATTCCCCTAGCAACTGTGCTGTAAGCATACATAGCATCAGTGCTGTCCAAGCAGAAAGTCAGAACCTATGCAAGGACACCATCTTAAGCTCATTTGTTTGCAGTAATGGTCAAAGGATAATTCTGTTAGCCTGATAAACTTCCTGCATGATTTTTAGGTCACCACCTAAGGCTTCTGTCTATACTAAACGTCAGATATTGAGAATTAGTGTATCCCACATCCTTGTTCACAATACCTGTATGTTCACTGTGTGAGAACAAGGACAGTACCTCGTCATCTATTACTACTTGTATTTGTTCTGGTGAATTGTGGGATGTGATGTAAACTTGCAATCATTAAATCATATTTATTGGGTCACTGTTCTTTTGTATTCTGATAGCACATAGTAACTATGATGCCAAGTACTTAAAGCTCACAGTAACTCAAATGTCAGGTACTTGTAGCACACAGCAATTGCAATGAAAGGCGTTTTCAGATAGCTATAGTTGGTAACTACAATGTCATGTACTTACAAGAAATGGTAACTTGAAATGGCCATTGCTTATAGCATACAATGACTAAAATGCCAGGTACTCATAGCATAGAATAACTACAAGTCGGGACTGTAACTACAATGCCAGATGCCAACAGCACATAATAACCCATAATAACATTGTGATGTACTTATACAACATGGTAACTACAATACTAGATACTTAGAGTTCACAGTAAACAGTAGTTACAATGCTAGGTCCCGAAAGCACAAAGTAAGTACAATGGCCAGTATTTACTTCCCACAGTGACAGATTCCACTGCTTCCAGCATATGGTAGTAACTGCATCAGGTGTGCATATCAAAGAAAGTTACAAAGACGGGTACTCAGAGCACACAGTACTCATTGCAGGTACTACTAGGTCATCCAGACACAAGACACAGTAAGTTTAGTGTCAGGTACTCACAGCACACAATAGCTACAGTGCCAGGTACTCACAACACATGGTAATTACAGTGCCAGGTACTCACAGCACATGGTAATTACAGTGCCAGGTACTCACAGCACACAATAGCTTCAGTGCCTGGTACTCACAGCATATAGTAATATCTAGGCCATACAGACACAGTGCACAGTAAGTACAGTCCAGGAGCTTCATGTACATGGTAACTACAATGCCAAGACCTTAAAGATCATAGTAAATATTGGGCCAGTACTCTCAGCACAATGGATCTACAATTTCAGGAATGTTTCTAATTCCCCAAGATTTTGGCCTTCTGCCTTTTGTATTTAAAATATAAATATTACTTGCATGATGGTTGTCAGTTTGACACAACCTGAAATCAACTGAAGAGAGAGCCTCAATGAGGTCTAAATTAGTTTGGCCTGTGGCATGTCTGTGGGGCATCACTTGGATGGCCTTAAGTGATATGGGAAGACCCAGCATGAGAGTGGGAAGGGCCTTTTTCAGGGTTGGGTCCTAGAGTGTGTAAGAGTGGAGAAAGCCAGCTGAGTGCAGGCATGCATGTGTCATCCCTTGACGACACCCCTACCTTGACACCCCTACCTTGAAGGACTTCAACAGCGACAGAAATGAAAGTAAATCCCCTAAGGAAGACCAAGGGGAATCCTGACTGGTTCCTTAGAGTGTTTAATTTAATTTGTTCAACTTTAACTTTTATTCTTTCTTTGGTTCTGCATATTTAGTCATTTTTTTTGTTCATTTTCACCTTAGGCTATAAGTTCTATGATGATAGGGCACACTGTCTGTTTAGTACTGGACTTCATCCACGGTTACTTAAAAAATAGCTAATATGGAGTAGTTACTAATAAATATTTATTGATTGTAAAAGTGAATTTCATGTTATGTTTGCTTTTCATAGTCTCTTTGAGTGTATCTATTCTTTTGGTAGGAATAAGGGTTCTGTTCTTATTCACTGGCCAATGGCTGTTTATTGAGGAAACAAATCCATAGCAAGAACCTACAGTTTAATCTACAAATCTATAGAAAATATTTCCTTTTCTGATCTTGAGATACAACACAGAGGTTGGGGGTGGGCGAAATAAAACTGTGTTGTCTTTATGAGCCACCTATATGAAGATGGACAGTAATAAGACATGGGAAAAGTTAATTTATAAAGTAGAGATGCTGGCAGCATTCAGAATAAGTCAACTAGGTATGATTCATCATTAGGATCCTTGGATTGCTCAATCATTTATCAGATGCTTTCACACACATGATTTACTTCTAGCTTTAGTGAGGTATAACAATATAATTTCATGTTTCAGATGAAGGATCTATGAGCCAGGCTAAGTTAACTTTGAACTTCAGCAAGTCACAGTTAAAATTGTTATAGGGGTAACATGTATAATTATTATATGTTATACACCACCACTTTCTTTCTAGAACATTATATGTTTGCATTATTAATAGTGTTGACTAAGATTATATTATTACTTCATGGTGTCTACAAAAATGAATTATATGCTGTTTACTTTGTATCTTTTTCTTATTGCAAAAAAAAAAGAAAGAAAGAAAGAAAAGAAAACCCTTTGGCTGTTATTTAAGAAGACTTTAAACTGTATGTTAAGGTGCACTTCATTTTGGATTTATAGTGGTTAGTTTTTATTGTCAAGTTTTCTAAATTTAGAGTCACTGTGGAAACATCTCTATGGATACCTATGAGGGTGTGTCATGAAAAGTTTAGCTGAGGAGGGAAGAACAGCCCTTAATGTGGGTGGTACATTGTTTAGGATCTTGATTGAATAAAAAGTAGAAGGTATAAAGAATACTAGCATTCATTGCTCTCTGCCTACTGGCTGTAAATAAACGAGACTAGCTATTTCACTCAATTGCTACCACAACTGCCCTTCCATGACACCCATATCCTCCAACTGGGAGCCAACATTACTATTCCTGCCTTACATTTTTTTGTAATTGATGAATTTGTCCTACAACAATACAAGCAACTAATGCCATATGATACCTCTGTATCTCACCCAGTCACCTAGAATACCATAGAATCATATGCAGAGTCCACATGGTCACAGCAGTAGAATTTTAGGAAGTCGTTTTAAATTCATTGTCTTCAGTTCTGTTTTAAACAACATGATCTCTGAACGGCTTGTGGGTAAACCCAAGATAACACATTCCTGGTGCTATTTTCCCAAGAAGCTGTTCATTTGAGATTTATACTTGACAGAAGGTAAAAGCAGATGAATGCTGGTAATGGGACATAGCATATATTAATATAAAATGACATGTTCTTTAAGAAACTATCAAGTGGCCTTAGATTTAGAGTTAATACAGCAAGCCTTCAGGGATAATAAAGACTAGATAGGAAGGCATATCTTCATCTCCATATTTAAATCACCTAAATCTGGTTCCCACCCTCAGCATTACCAATTTCATTGACTATATTTTTTATTTTACCTTGCAACCCCCCCCCCAAAGTTCTAGGCAACTGAAAGTGGTTAGATGATTGATCTGTGATCTGTGTATATCTGTTGATTGATGACACTTGGCACTAGCTGCAATAGAAAAAATATTGTCATGAATGTCTTGATTAAATGATGTACAAGGTGCCATGAACAAATTCTTCACAGTTAAATTTTAGCTGGTTGCATGGGCAACAGGTTTTCATTTCATTGGTTGGGCTGCTCAGTGATTGCAGACAGGGGCTGGAAATATATTTTAAAGAAACCTGGGGGGGTCTCTGTGGAGCAGGTGAGAGCACTGGGGATTTTCATGTAGTAACTATTGATCTGGAATCAGGAATCCCATCAAGACTATTTTTCTTTTTGGGGGGTATAGATGCCTCTGTAAGACTTAGAAAGTGGCCTACATTGACACTCTTGCTGCAGTCATGGCAAAGAGGAGTGTAGCCCCAATCACATTCAGGAGATGAGTGAGAGGAAACTAAGGGTTCTGCTTTGTGACAAAGAGAGGAGGGTTGTCCCTTACTGGAGAAGCCTTTTCTCTTCCCATCTAGTGGAATACTCCAAGACAGGAAAAAACTAAGTGAATGAAAATACACACCATGGTGACCTGCTTCATAGGATTTCTCAAGGCTTTCAACATTTTCCTTACAAAGTCTCAGTGATATGCAAATTGCTTAGATAGTGTAATGGTAACATTATCTAAGGCAGATAAAATAATGGGTGACTTACATTTTGTCATAAATATATGTATGAAGGAATGTTTCTGAAGAAATAGCAATGACTTGACTGTTCTTTTTATTATCAACATTTATGGGTGAAAAACCCAAGCTATTTATATAACTTGTCAAAATTCCACAGCTAGTTTTCCATAGAAGCTTGACCTGATTATATGGTTTTCTGCTTCCCAATGGCTTATATGTGAATGTTATGCAGTACTTAAACTGCTTTTGTATTTAAAATATAAATATTACTTACACGATGGTTAGTTCAATTGTCAGTTTGACACAACCTGGAATCAACTGAAGAGAGAGCCTCAATGAGGTCTAAATTAGTTTGGCCTGTGGCATGTCTGTGGGGCATCACTTGGATGGCCTTAAGTGATATGGGAAGACCCAGCATGAGAGTGGGAAGGGCCTTTTTCAGGGTTGGGTCCTAGAGTGTGTAAGAGTGGAGAAAGCCAGCTGAGTGCAGGCATGCATGTGTCATCCCTTGACGACACCCCTACCTTGACACCTTGAAGGACTTCAACAGCGACAGAAATGAAAGTAAATCCCCTAAGGAAGACCAAGGGGAATCCTGACTGGTCCCTTAGAGTGTTTGATTTAATTTGTTCAACTTTAACTTCTATTCTTTCTTTGGTTCTGATCTTCATTTAGTCTTTTTTCCCTTGTCCTTTCCTATTCTTTCCTCCTTCTCCATTTTTTTTTTTTTTAAATTTTCAATTAGAAGTAATAGGTTTTAGGGGCTGAAGATGAGCTTGATTGTCAGAGTGCTTGTCTAGCATCCAGGAGGGCGGTCCCGAATTCAGTTTCTAGCACCATATGAGCCAGGAGTAATCCTAGTTGATCAGAAAGGCAAGTCTGGGATATTGTGGGCTATTTAGCAAATTCAGGGGCAGGCCTGGTCTGTGAGAGACCTTGTAAGCAAGGGGATGAGAAGAGAATGAGATTGTTGGTGGATAGTCAAATCACAGCCTCACTCACCCTTCTTTGGAGGGTACCTACCTGTATTAGGGGCTTCTTGGAGATTGTTGATAATAGCCAAGGAACTCTCCTATACTGTTTTTTGGAGGTGACACTCCCGCCAGTCTCATAAATCCAAGAAATTTGACATGTCTACTGCTCTTCTATAGCTCCTATTTTTGAGCAGTCTATCTAGATGATAATGAATGTGAGGAGCCAATGTTAACTGTTTCTGGAGGATTCCTGCTAATTTGATCTTTTAAATGTTGTAAGCAGAGAGACAATTACTCTGGCCTCCCGGGGTGGTCGGGAGAGGTGTAAGATGGTAGTGTTTATCTCATGTTTTTAATTAACATGTTTGTTTTTAGGGTGCCTTTTCTTCTTTGACATTTCTCCCTCTGGACTCAGCAAGTTTTTGAATCGCTGGTTCACTTGCCAGGAGAGAGGCCCTGGAGATGTGAAAAGACCCTGGAGATCTGGAGATGTTAATTAGTACAAGTAAATAAATGGCCTGTTTATTCCTATGTGCATTTTAGTGCTGTCCCTTCCTTTCTTAAATTAAGAAGTAGAAAATGTGTTTGTGCTTAAATGTAGTGTAAAGTCTCCCATAGTCCTCTGGATACAGGTATGTTTTCCCTACTTACAGAAAATATGTTCAAAAGCTTATTGTCTCCTGAGAGAGCGTACTACCTTTTCTTTGTTGCTGCAGGCCTCCATGAAAAAAAAGTAATATCTGAATAATATTGTTTCATAATATGTCATAGTAGCCATGCTTCCTTATTTGTGTTTCAGTAATGTGAAGTTACAGAGAGTTGGAATTAAAGAAACAGAGTTATAGGAATTGTCTGCCATTTGCATAAAACCATCCTTATCAACAATTATAAAAATACAGATGTCAGACCTCCAGAGCACACTCCCTATCCTTATCTTCAGGCTGCCTTGCTGTAAAAGCTGTAAAAGAAAATGAATGCTGGCCTACTTTGGAAACCATTGAAATTAGTTTCAATACTTTTGCTCACACCAACCTTTCAAATTACATTGCCATGGAATAGTGCTTTCTTAGTATTTCATCTCTTATAGAAGAGTAGCCTAATCAAGAAACGCTGCAAAAGAGGGTGCCAGGGAGTTGGAACTCTGGGCCTACACTCTGCTCACACTGTGATGCCAGTTAGAGTGCATTTCTAGTGGCAGAGCTCATGTCTAGTACACATCAGGCTCCGGGGTCAATCCTCAGCACCACAGAACAAAACCACAGAACAAACCAGAGTGTGACTGTATCATTGGCTCCTTACTCTGTGCCCCAGGATGAGACGTTTGATTTGCTTAGCCATAGTAGTCTTGCTTTTCTCTCCCTCCTTCTTTCTGAAATTAGGAGGTACTAGTTTTAACTATCTAGTGAGTTATCAAGTGTAAGATATTTCAAGTGGTGTGGTCAACATTAAGCTTTAAATGTTTTTTATTACTTCATATTATTGGTTATTAAAATGGAGAATGAGCTGGAGTCTAGAAAAGGGAGAGGAAGGAGGGAATAGGGATTGAATCTTCAAGTACTTGAGTGTTGTGGGTCTTAAATCTTAAAGTCCTAACATTCTAGATTTCTAAGATAATCTGCAAATGTCAAAATAGAACTGTTTTGGTAATTTTTACTGACCCCTGCAGACACGTCCAAAGTAGAGAAAGTACCCTATAATCTTTATCACTAAAGTTGAGATTTGGAGCTAGGTTCATTGAAGTCAAGATGATGAGTGATTATTGTATATGTGTAGCTGCATTACTCATATCTAAAGTCTAAAAGCAAAGTAATTGCTCAGGAATTATTTTTCTTAGTGCTAACTTTTCTTTATTAACATTTTTTTAGTTAAAATGTGATTACAGTAATTACATTATTTTTCTTTTTTCCCCATCAATCTCTCCCATGCACTGTAACTTCCTTGCTCTCTTTCAAATTCATGACTTCTTTTGCTTTGTTTGTATTACATATAAATGAGTATAGGTTATAAACATTGTAAGAACCAGAGGAAGTGTACTGTGGAATTACTTCTCCTAGAACTGGCAGGGCAGTTACACTCATGAAATCTCAAGCACATGTCTGCCTAAATAAGACATGAACATGGAAGGCACCAATATATATCCTAACATGGAAGGTGTGAATCACAGCACTAAACTAAGAATTACAGAAGAAAGGATGATACCAGGAAAAATAATCTTCCCCAGGGAAAAGCCCCAGAGTTGGCTATCCAATACCAGTAGTTAGCCCTGAAAACATATATGTACAGGTAACATTATATGGACTGAGTTATAAGAGGAGACACATAGGAGTGAGTGTTGAGCAGTATTTGGCAGGTAGTTCCTCAGTTCCTCTAGTATTTTGGGTTTGTTTGTTTTTGTTTTTTTTTTTGTTTGTTTGTTTTGTTTTTGTCTTTCCAATAATCTCTTTAAAGCAACCTTGGTGGGCAGTGGTTTCTTGATGTATTTGTTAAGTGTCAGGCCAGCACAAACACTATTGGCAAATGGTGAGTACTGTGCTGTGTGTATTGGAACTTCATGGTCTCCCTTGGTTAGAAATAACATCCAGGTGCTTTAAGTTGCCTGAAACTCTTATCCTGTGCCCTTCACTGTTTTCTGTCACATCACTTCTCTCAGCCAGAATTTCAGAAGTGGGTGTCAGGTACCAGTTTGAGAAGGCATTAGCATAGGGATGTTCTCAGTTTTGACTTGTGATAAGACATGTACACATTAGAATCAACTAGGAACATAGGATAGTCCATACTACTATCCAGAAAACCATGAATGGTTTCTATGCTCTATTTGTTGAATATTTGAGTTCACTGTTGGAGGCTTTGTGGGAAAAAGATAATTTGAGGAACAGGCTAGGCAATTTAACTTTGCTTATGTTTGGATTTCTGAGGAATATTTGTATGACCAATAGTAAAGGAAATTAATTTGCTCAAAATATTCAAAGTTAAAATATTATTGAATGGCTAGAGTGACTTTTGGACTTGCTACTTATTATAACAATAAAAAATTATTCAGTTAATGCTCATGAGTTGGCTTATTTTAACAAGAATATTTCTGATGATCTACATAGATTCATGACTTCCACAGCACAGTTCCTGGAAGGAGTTTAGATATAAGTAAAGAAGTAGATACCATCTGCCTTTTGAAGAAGAGTTTCCAGGGATCCTGATTACAGCTGCAGGGTAATTAATACCAAATCCATAAGCCATTAGTTTTATCATTTGGCTGTTAAACTTAACAAATTATATACAAGGAAATATAATGAACATAACACCTCTTATCGCCCTACAGAAGAATAGTTTTATTTCTAGTTTCTATGGAAATGGGATGTGCTTTCAATTTATCCATTTATTTATGACAAACTTAAGACACTAAAATATAGCCATGCTTTGCACCAGTGGAAAACAATTATTCTGTTTTGATAACCCTGATTATTCCAGTATAAACCGGCAGGTTTTACAGAACTAACCAATAATTAGATATCCATACTAAAATCAAGCAGTCATTCTGTCCTTTCAGCACAGCTAAGGGCAATTAAAGGTAGATTAAAAACTGTCTTCATTCTGAGGAGGTAAATTACAGACAAATAGAAATAAGGCCTTTGTTTTAGTTGTTCCTCTACAATTGGAATAGAGCTTTCTCATGCCTTCAGAGTGGAGCTTGTTATAGATCTAACTGTACTTTATCATTTCTCAAGTCTTTGCTTTTATGTGCATCTGTGTTTGTGATGTATGTGCGTGTTGTGGGAGGGTGCATATCCTTTCATGAACATATGGAAGCCAAAGGAGTCCCTTTTCTTGTCCATCATCTTCCACCTTATTTCTTTGAGGCAGGGTCTCTAACTGAGGATGCAATAGGCTGATGGCTAGTAAGCACTGGCCACACCCCACAGTGCTAGTGTTATAGATATATGCACCATTATATCTGTCATTTCACATGGGTGCTAGGGGCTTGAACTCATATCCTCATGTATGAGTTGCAAGTCTCCTTACTTGATGAACTATTTCCTTAGCCGCTTCTTGAACTTTTATATTCTTTATCTGAAAAATTCAGTTTGAATAGATTTATCATTAATTTATTAGAAAAAAGGAGAAGCCCAATTGTCATTAGAGAGCCTTCATCCATCAATTGATGGAAACAGATGCAGAGACCCACAGCCAAACAGTCAGTAGCCCTCAGGGAATTCTGAAGAAGAGGAGGAGGAAAGGTTGAAGGAGCCAGAGGGATCAAGGATACCACAAGAAAAACAACAGAATAATCCAGCCTGGACTCAACAGGGACTTACAGAGAATTAACAAACCAGGGAGACTGCATGGGACTGACATAGGTTGTCTGCATATACGTTATGGTTATGTAGCATGGTCTTCTTGTGGGACTCCTAACATTGTAGCAGGGCCCGTCTCTTTTGCTGGCTTTTGGATACTTAACCTCATACTGGATTACCTTGTGCAGCCTTCAACTTGATATCTGTGGGAGACATGCCCTCTTCTATAAAAATAAATAACCACATAAATAAAATGTATATTTAGAAAAACAACCCCCCCAAATGAAAATGCATAATGTTGGGAGAATCAACAAAAATAGAAGGGTCTTACCCTGATGAAATTCTTCAAAATCCTGAATGGAAACAAATACAAAAAAACTCAATGAGCCACAGGCAATGGAGTTTGAAAGAAGACTGAAGAAATTAACAAACTAAAACACACTCACTTCTGAAAACTTGGAATATATAAATATGTATGTAAGAAAATATAAATTCCTAGTAATTCACTTCCTAGTGGCTGTTACAAATATTATAATGAATTAATTTCCACTTACCCTTCAGTTTGTATTCATATTATCCCCTCATACCCAAGCCCAGCTCTCATAACACAAGTTTTGATTGTCCCAGCCTGAAGCAGACTAGAATCATATACATAACCAATGGATGAAGTGTACATGCTCAAGTCACACTACAAAAATATAATATAAATAATATGGAAGACCAAAAATTATGTTCTTTGCCCCAAACCCACTAGTCCTATAGAAATATTTTCAAGTGATAATTACTTAGATGATTCCCATGGCACATAATTTAAAAGAAAAAAATATAGACATGATCAAATCATTTAAGGGGTTTAAAGAAGACATGAACAAACACATTAATGAACTTAAAGAGAATAGTGATAAACTCCTGAGTAAAGACCAAGGAAAACAACTATGTGACTGAATGAAATGATAACAAAAACTCGGGATTTGAAAACTCAGTAAAGAGATGGAAATATTAGAAGATCCACAGGTAAAATAAGACAGAACTAAAACATTCAATAATCCAATAAGAAACCTTAGATAAAAGCTGTACCAGTAGAATACATCAAGTAGAAAACAGAATAATGGGACTTGAAGATAATGTAGAGGAATTGTAGCATTCAATCATAGAAAAAAAATAAAAGTACTTAAAAAGAACATGTGGAAATTTGCGACTTTGAAAAAGACCAAATCTTTGTACTAGTAGCATAGAAAACAGAGAAGAATCCCTTTTCTTCACCTAGATCACAGAAGGATATTTTGTCCAAAATAAAGAAACACATACACACACACACACACACACACACACACACACACTAGAAGAAGCACACAAAGAAAATGAAATAGACAAGAACAGAAAAGGATATAGAATATCACACTTAAAATTATGGAAGAAAGGGTATGGAAAAGCCACAAGTCACAAAAATAAGAAAACCCACTAAGATTAAAGCTAATTTCTCAATGAAAAATTTAAAAGTCAGTAGACTCTAAAAGTGCATTCACTTCAAGTTATAAAAGACCACAGCTGTCAGCCCAGATTATTTTACCCAGCCAAACTATCTGCCATAGTTGAAAGAGAAAGAAACCTTTCACAATATGAATTGGCTAATAACTTCATGTTCACCAAATCATTGTACTGGGAGCAATGTTTCAGACTAAAGAGAGGAATAGGCATAGCCAAGAAGCTATAAAAAGAAAATAAATGAAGGCATAATTAATGAAACACAAAATAAGGCTAAGAACACAGATAGCAAACAAAAACAAAATCAAGCAGCAAACAAAAACTATCAAAATGACAGCAATTAACACCTTTCAAGAATTACTTAGAATATTAAATTATTAATGTTAAGTTAGTAAATTGGACATTAAATTATTAAGTTGGGCCTCAACCAAAAGACACATGTTAGTTGAATGCATAAAAAACAAAAACAAACAAACAGAAAACAAGTCTGTTGCCTCTAAGAAACTCATCCCACTTTAAGGATAGTCTCAGGTGATAATTCAAGCTATTTTTGAGGTTCTTAAGTCTGTCAGATTGACATTGTTCTGTCCTGAGTGGGAGAGATTACAAGAGTTTATACTGGGGGGGGGCATATTTCATGAAGTCTGTAATGTTTATGGGTTATATAGTCAGAATCACATATTACCTGAGTTTGGTTTGTATGTAGCATGACAACACTATCAACCAGGCCCTTTAACTGTACTGCTAACATACATGAGTCTTCTGATATGATAAGTTTTTATTTTGGATTTTTGTATTGAAAGATATTGTGACTATTTTAAATCACATTGGCTATACCACATTGTTGTGAGGTAAACTGGGTTAGTTGCAAGTCACCAAGCTTAAATATGAATCTTTGAATTTTTCATAGGTTTTAAATTTTTATTACATGTATTGCTACATGTGCCTGCATGTGAGTCTGGTAGGTTGGCATACATGTGCCATAGTACACGTACCATATTGTATGTGTGGAAGTTAAAAGACAATTTGCAGGAGTCAGTTCTCTCCCTCTATGAACTGGAAAATGGATTGCTCATGAGGCTTGTCAGCAGGTACCTTTACTATCTCATCCATCTCTATAGCTCTTAGTTAATCATGTTTTCAAATAGATGCTATTGGCTTAGAAAAGAATACTGTGGTAACAGGAAAAAAAAATGGATGTCACTACATAAACAAAATTTGGTACGATATTTATTCCTGATGAACAAGTGACATCAAAGCCAATATTATCTGAGAGAAAGACAGAATAATATCAAGTTCGGACATATCCTGACTTCCCCCTTAAACATATGGAGAAATTGGAATGTTCCTGTGTCCCTTGGGTTCTGAGATTCATAAAGGAGAGGACAATTTCCATAAATAATAGTGTGAGAAATTTAAATTGGAGTGGAGGAATATGTCCTAGTAAGATTGTTAAACATTGGGAGGGATTTGATGGCAAAACTAAAGTAACAAAAGAGGGAACTAGGGTCACACATACCTGCTTTTGAATGTAAGGTGGATGGTCTTTAGAAAACTGTTGACAAGATTTGCATAAAAAGATGTCAGCAAGCTATGGCAATAAAAATAAATTTCTGGGTTTTTTTCTGAATGTAAAAAGAGCAAGAAAGAATCACTCTTAGGCCAAAAGAGAAATAAGTTTATATCTAGAACAGTGGAAAACAAATAAATAATAGTATATTAAAATATGAGGACATCAAAGGGAGACTATCTAGATAACAACACACACACACACACACACACACACACACACACAATAAAAGACACAAGGAGAAGAACTCAATTATGAGGATTCTCCAGGCATTGGGTCATTTTGTGTTTGGAGAGATGTTTGGATTTGGTGACTGGAAGAGGAGAATAAAATGTAAATAACTCTTGTATTTACAACACTTTGATCATCTCACACACTATTAAATAGTGATGGGCTCTTAAATGACTGAGATAGTTGCATGCCTTCATATTGATGGTCTCTAGGAATTAATCCTTATGTTATGAGTCCTTCTTAATGTTAATTGTTGAGCTTTGGTATTGCTGTGTGTAAGGTATGAAATTCCTGGGGTGTAGGCTTATACTTAAACTATTGTTTCCTAAGCCACTACTCATGTGGGCTACAAAGTGTTAACAAGACACAGGATTTGTTTTTAAAAAGAATTTCCAATGTATTTGAGGAGATTCCAGGGTAACCTGTTACAGAGTTTCTTCTTGTCCCTCCTAGGTCCTGCAGGCTTTTCAGCCTCAAATAAACTCACAGATGCTATAGTAATGATAAAACTGTTGGCCTGTGGCAATGACTAGGGCTTCTTATTGGCTAGGTCTTTCTTAATTATTAACCCATTTCTATTAATCTAAGAATTTCCACAAGGTCTTATCTTACTAGAGAAAGGTCCGGACCTGTTATTCATTTGGCGGTCTACATGGCTACTCTGTGTGGTTCGCCCACTCAACCTACCTTTCCCAGAACTCTGCATGTCTCCTAGACCTGCCTATCTTCCTGCCTCATTGGCCAAACAGTGTTTTATTTATTAACCAATAAGAGAAACATATATACAGAGGGAAAATCCCCATCACTGATCCATCCAGTGAGGTTCTATGTCTTGAACCTGGCATTGCCACAAAACAGGAGTAGCAGAAGCTGCTATTCTCTACAGGCAAACATTCAAAGCCTTTCCTGGACTGATGATACTTAGGCAGAACCTTGAAGAAGAGATGAGGTTTTTCACAGAAACATGGGAGGGCAGAGGTCTTAGGCTTGGAGAATGGTGATAACGTGTGTGGTGCACAAAGGCTGGTATGCATTGTAGTGTTTCCTGAAAATCAACACAAACTTGAAAGAGAGCTCCTGTCCTCAGAGGATGTTCTTAGGAGAAGAGAGATGGTGGAGCCAGAAAGATGGCTCAGCAGAGTCCCAAGCCAGACAACTGGAGTTTAATCCCTGGGACTCACATAGTAGAGGATGAGAGCTGCTGCCCACAGGCTGGCTTCTGACTCCTACGCATGCTGCAGGTCAAGTATCTCACCCACACTGGTTGTATGCTGAGGCCCCTGGAAAAGTGGAGAGAAGGACACTAACAAGTCCTTCAAATTAGAGCCTGGGCTGTGGCTGTGTCCATGCAGTTCCAGATTCCTATATAATTAGAGTAATGAAGGGAAGCAAATCTATATCTCTGCATATCATGTGGTGTGAGGCATGGGAGCCTATCTGTTCACATGCCAGAGGCAGCATCTGATTTGCAAACAGTATGTCTCTCTCCCTGCCCCTGTGAATCAGAGAATGAGCTTGAGGTTGGGGTTTCATCTCTGCAGAGGCTGGCCTTGGACATCATATAAATATACTTTCTAGCTTGTGTATGAGGCAATAAATGAGGTCAACCTCACCAGCTGTGGTTCCAGTTTGCTATTAACGGGTTTCTCCTTCTGGGTTTCCCAACCACGTTAACACATCTCCATGTGTTGTCACCTTCCAATTGATCCAGTCATCAGAGAGATAATAAATAAATTTCCAGCAAGCTATTCCTGCCCCCTGTGTTCTTCACTGTGTTTCCTTACACCCACGAATTACTGTGCAGATGCCTTGAAGCCTTTCTGTATTTCTAAAACATTTGTTCAGTGAATGAATAGGATGACTTTTCTAACTAATTGAACCCCAGCACTCAAATACAGCATTTCCAGATGCAGTGGAGCCTGCAAAAGGCTTAGAGTTGTATTTGCCTTGATAATATCTTAGCATAAGACTCAAGTTTCAGATTTCACACCTGGGAGTGAGTTATGGACTAGAATACTTAAGAAATACCACCAACCCAATTTCCTTTTGTTGAAGGCCCTCTGACATCACAAGAGGCCATAAGACTCTATTCCTGGGCTATGGCTTCCAAAACTCTTCAAAGAGTCCAGTCAGGGCTGGTTATTTTGCACTGTCTCTTAATGGCACAAGGATAAATACCGGTATCTTTTGTGCCATCTGTTTCCTAGTTTCCAGATCTATTTTTATTTCATGCTTCTATTCGTTTAAATGTTCTATTTATAAAAAAAGCACATATAGTTGATGATATGGGGTTGTTTTTTTGTATCTTGTGTTTTATGAGAGAAATTATTTGATCATTTTGGGTGGCATAAGGATTTGTGAAATTTGAAAAGTAAAAGCAAAGAGGAGGAAAGTAGCAGGCATATTTATTTGTAAATGATGGGAGGCTCACAGCTATGCCCTCCTATGGTAAGATCTCCCCCACCCCTCAGCATCTTCTGATTTGTATTGTGCAAACACACCACAAGAAAACACTATCCATAGGCAGGTGGTAGTGATCCCTGTGTGTGTGTGTGGGGGGGGAAATAGGAAGACATCTTCCTCCTATTTCTCCCCCTTTGGGTCTCAGTTCTCTAATTAAAACTGGTGTTTTGGAAAGAGAGAACATGGATCCAGACTACAGTAATAAATTATATCCTTGCCTTGGATAGAATTAAAATGACTACAGACTTGAAATTTCCCTGCTTTTGAAAACTTAATTTGATATTTTCTGTTACACACCAAGAACTGATTTGCAGAAGCATGGACTGTAAGATTAATTGAGGCAGCCATCTCTTCTGGCGCATCTAATCTTACATCTAATTATCTGATCATCTGAATCGCAAATACAGTAGTTAAAGGGGATCGCTGAAAGGGCAGCCTTAAAATGTAAATACTAAAGGGGAGCTTAATGATTTTCCAGCCACAGACATGCAGACTCAAAGTAGCCCTTATGTTATTCATGGCACTGGGTCAGAGGTCATATGCAAATGCGACTGCATTGTCCTGTGGCTTATAAAATGTGAAGGAGCTTCTGAAGTCAGCACTGGGCTTGTTTTGACAATTAACCTCCATTAGTATTCCAGACCACATACAGCAAAACTCTTCAAAGGTTCTCTTTTCATGAATGTGCTGTCAAATTGACTTCGTCATTTAAATAGGACTGTAGACACAGTAAATGATGAGTTGATATTTATACAAAGCATAGCTTTAATTAAAATATTATGAGCAATTAAACCAAGTGTTCACGGAATTATTGTACATTTATATGTAGCAGAGTAAAAACATTGCATAGGACTGTTAAGCTTTTTGTATGAATCTAATTAACTTTGACAGGCTTTGGGCTTTTTTCCCCTCTTATTTTTAGAAGTGCTGCAGATAAATGTACTTGCATCTGGAAAACTTCAAACAGTTTTGATCAGCATTTCAGGTCTGTTCTAAAATGTGTGTATTGAGACACTGTCTTAAATAAGACATTGATAGACAAGTGGCATATTACTCCTTACAGCCGGATCAGATGTGGCTCAGAGATCAGCTGCAGGCTGGAACCACAACAAATGGTTCTTGGTTTTGTCACAATTCTATGTCAGGTGGTCACTGTCTGTGGACTAGTCTTTATATATTTGGCTTTGGATAAAGGTGGGGTATAAACAATGAGGTTCACACTACTGATTCCCTGAGAGATTCCCTCTTCTTTACACTCTGTATCCTTGAGACAACAGAGACATCAGGAGCAAAACCAGGTTTTATACAATCCCGATGGCTTCCTGTTTCAGAATATTTCAATGACTCTTCAAAACCTACATGGAAATTTAATCTCCATTGGAACATTGTTACGAGCACTCTCCCACCAGCCTGGTCCCACAGTCTAGTCAGCCACCAAATAACACACAGAAATACTGTATTAGTTATGAAACTGTGAGCCTGTTACTAGCATTCCTTATTGGCTAGCTCTGTCTTAAATATTAACTCATTTTTATCAATCTAAGTGTTTCTATGTCTCTTATCTTACTGGAGAGAGGGTCCTGATGTCTTACTCCTCTTGTGTCCTACATTTTGACACTTCTCTACTACATCTTGCAGAATCCTCCTTGGCTCCATTAACGGATAAGAGAAACATGCTTACAGAATGACATCTCCCATCAAAACACTATTAAAAGGCAGGATCATTTAAGGTAATTCAATGTGCAGGGTACAGTCTTAATTAGCCAATGCATTTTCTGATTGTGGGAGGGGTTAGTGGTGGAGGGAAAGGTTGTAACGAGTATGGGTTTTTCCGCCTGCCGCCAAGTCTTGTCTGGCCTTTGCGCCAGCCCCAAATAACACACAGAGACTCTGTATTTGATATTATGCTGTTGGCCAGGTGCTAGTTTCTTATCGGCTAGCTCTGTCTTAATTATTAACCCATTTCTATGTATTTCCACCTGGTCTTACCAGCAAGAGGCGGCTGGTAGTTCTAGTCTCTCCAGACTCTCCATGTTGACTCTCCTACTTCCTCTTTCCTCCTAGTCTCCTAGTCCCACCTATCTAGCTTTCCTATTGGCCAACAGTTCTTTATTCATTAACCAGTATGAGAAACTTTTACAGAATGACATCTCCCATCAAAAGGTTTCGGATAAAAAGGATGAGGAGTGAGTTTAGTCTCATTTTCACTCTTCTTGGTTTTATTTTTTGTTTTTTTTTTTTTTCATTCTCCTTCTTTCCCCTCATGTGTGTGTGTGTGCGTGCGTGTGTGTGTGTGTGTGTGTGTGTGTGTGTGTGTGCGTGCACATGCATGCATGTGAGCACATGCATCTGCTTGCTTGTACACCTGTGCTCATCAGTCTACTGACTTATAATGTAGCTTGGAAGTACTTGCCAGATATCAGCATCAGGTTCTTGGAATTTTCAGACCATAGAACTGAATGTGACTCAAATAAACTTTAAATGTTTATATGATACATTCTTTTACAGCAGCAGGAAACAGACTAGCACACACACACACACACACACACACACACACACACACAGAGAGAGAGAGAGAGAGAGAGAGAGAGAGAGGATGAATTCCTGAGACGAGTGTTGACATTGAATTGAAGGTGCTGGGATTTCTGTTCTGCTACTGATCCCCCAAATTCCACTGAGGATTGGCCATGAGTGAATGCTGGAAATTTCCACTAATAATGTTCCAAAGGCACAACAGTGACAAAGTGAATGAAAAATTTTTAGTATCATTTAATTAGTTGGGCTGCACAAATTATTTTGTTTAATCTTTTCCTCAACTCTGAAGTAGACACTAGGTTGATTCTGGAGAGATCACTCAGTGATTAAGGGTACTCACTGTTCTTGCAGAAGACTTGAGTTTAATTCCTAGTACCTGTTATAGGATGTCCTTCTGTATGCTGTGAATATGTGTTGCTTTTATTGGTTGATGAATAAGCTACTTTGGCCTATGGCAGGGCAGAATACAAGGCCAGAAATCCAAGCAGAGATACAGGGAGAAAGAAGGCAGAGTCAATGGAGAGACACCAACAGCTGCTGGAGAAGCAAAATGTGAGGTAACAAGCCATGAGCTTCATGGTAAAATATAAACTAATAAGAATGGGTTAGTTTAGTTGTAAGAGCTAGTTAATAATAAGCAGCTCCATGGCTGGGTGGGACAAGAAACATGCAGGTACAAGCACCCATACTGGTTAGTCCACAATAGTCTCTACTCCAGATCCATGAGCTCTGAAACCTTTTTTCACTACAATGGTCACCTACACTCAGGTGTACAAAGCAACAGTGGACATATGCATGTACACATAATTAAAATATAAAGTAAATTATTTTTAAAGATATATATTGAGCCAGGCAGTGGTTGTCCATGATGGGAGATGTCATTCTGTAAATATGTTTCTCTTAATGGTTAATGAATAAAGCACTGTTGGCCAATAGGAAAGCAAGCAAGATAGGCAGGACTAGGAGAGAAGGAGGTTTTGGGGAGAGGTAGGAGGAGATTCAAAATGGAAGATGGAGAGAGCAGAACAACTCTGGACCCTCTCTCTGGTAAGATAAGACCACGTGGGAATACTTAAATTAATAGAAATGGGTAAATATTTAAGATAGAGCTAGCTGAGAAGTAATGCTAGTAACAGGCCATCAGCATTATATCTAATACCACATCTCTGTGAGTTATTTGGGGCTGGTGCAGCTGAGGGACCAAGCCAGTGGGCAAACTACTCATAATATTTCCATGTAGAAGGAAGTCTACACTCTTATTCCATCCCACTGTGAGAGTAACCCACCTTTGCCCAGTGCATCCTCAGTGTATTTTCTGCCTCCCCGTGTGTGTGTTCCAGCATTGCACTGCTCATGGCTACACTGCCCATATGCAGTACTCTGGCATTGCATCAGATGCTTAGCCATTCACCTCTCTCCATCTCAGATGGCAGGCATTATGTCATCTCTATCACTATAAGAAGGAAAAGGTTGAGTTCAGGACAAAATGATATACTGAGTATACTACATTTTGTCTTCATGTAACTTATTAAATTACATTACTGTAATGATTTTAACACTCATTGTTAGCCTTTTACTGTACATAATCTAGAAACTTAAACTTTATAATAGGTATGTATATAAACGCAAAAGATAACACATGTAGACTTTTATTTTAAGATGTCTCACTGGGAGTCTTGAAACATACCCATTTGGATAAATGGCATGTGTATGGATGTACACTTGGATAAATGGCACATGTATAGATGAGGATGAGGAGAACCAGCTTTGAATCCAGTAGATGGCTGACAGCATCTCAATGAGCAAAGAGAATGTCAATGTACAGTAACATGCATAGAACTTAGTACTTTTTAATAATTATTTAAATTTCCCATTCAGACGTGGCTTGTCCCATTACAACTTTACTGATCAAGACAGGACTTTGCTGCCAAACAAAGTGTCTGAAGAGGAAAATGGGAAACCAAGTGAGGCAGCTCTGACTTCAGCTAGCATTGACTTACTCCTGAATTTGTGCTTTCTACAATGTCTTTTACAACATTTATTACTGGTTACAAACCTCATGAGAAAGTGTGATGGATCTCTTGACCACCCTTTGGTGTATGTAGTCCTTTTGGTTGTTCCACATGGAATACTGAGTGGCAAGAAATCTTTCCAGTGCAGGTCTTGTCAGGTTTATGTCCCTCTGCATTTTACTGTGCCTGGCTGTAGCAGCGAGCAAGTGAGAGCAGCAGCAATGGTACCCTGAATTGTTAGAGCTCCAGTGCAGGCCATGGGTGTCAGGATCATAGCTCTGCAAGTGCTTTAGCTCGAGAGCAGACATAGAAATCCAGGCTTACTTAGATTTGCTAGGAGCTGGCATTGCAGCTATGTATTAGAATTCTGCAATCTTGACAGCAGCCATCTTTATAGTTCTTAGGACTGGAGTACCCAGGACCCTTGCTGTGAAAGTCTTGGAAGCTCTCTGTGACTCTTCCATGAACCCAGTCCCACAGTTCCTCTGGCTCTTCATTGCCTTCTGTCCTTCTGCCTTTGCATTCCAGCTTGTTTGCTTCTGTTGTCCCCTTTGTTTCCACTCTGGCTGCTCTCCTGAACTTTGAGCAGTCTCTTTTCAGCCTTCAGGCAGCAGGCTGCCTTGTTGTACTTGTTTTTGTAGATTGCCCCGATTGCTCAGCTGTGATTTTTGCTGCTTCTTTGCTGTGCAGTCCATCCTATTAAAAAGCAGGCGAATCAAAACAAAACAAAACCAAAAAGACTAAGAGGCCAGGTGTTGGTGGCACACACCTTTAATCCCAGCACTCCAGAGGCAGAGGCAGGAGGATCTCTGGATCTCTGTGAGTTTGAGGCTAGCATGGTCTACAGAGCTAGTTCCAGGACAGGCTCCAAAGAAACCCTGTACCAATAAATAAATAAACAAACAAGCAAACAAAAGCAGGCAAGAAAAAAACACATGAAGGGAGCTTTTGAAAATTAAAATTCTCACATGCATTTATTTTGCTTTTGTATAAACATGGATGCACATGTGTCAAGGCACAAGTGTGGAGTTCAGAGTACCACCTGTGTAAGTCAGTCCTCTCCTTCTACCATGTGGACTCTGAGAATCAAACTAAGGTTACCCTCAAGGGTTGATTGCAAATGCCTTAACCTGATGAACCATGTCAATTACCTAAGAATCCCTCTCCCCCATTTTTTTTATCCTAATGTTTACAAACCAGAGGAGGCAGCAAAGAAACATGTCTGCCAGCAGATCCACTTGGTGTACCTGAATAGCCTGCACATGTAACCAGAAAAGGACTTTGTCACAGGCCTCACATGCAAATTGAGGTTTGTGTTTGCAACAATCTTTGAACTGTCTTTAGCATCAATCATTGCAATTCCTCTGCTAAATCACTGCAAAAGTGCCCTTCCTCTGGTCTCAGTGGAAATACTGGCATGGTTGCCTAGGTGTGGTCAAGGCTTGTAGCAAAAATGGCTGGGAAAAATTGAAATGACCCTGACTGAGCCTGCACCTCCAAGTCTGAGCAATCAGCTGTGTTTCTTATGGTTTTCTAAGTCCTTGTGGGGTACTCAGAGTGGTTGGGGGCAACCAAGGGTGGTTTGTGTGGTCTTTTGCTTGGGATAAAGGGGACAGCAAAGGAGAGTCTAAAAGCTATTAAGACTCAAATTTTCCAGTCCCCAACACATGCTTATTTACCATAAAAGGAACATTAGGAGTGGCTCCTACAGGAATTTGTAAGTTATCATAAACACTAATAATAATTTTTAATAGATCCCAACAGAGCTAACACCTGCCCAGTGTCCTAGGGAGGGCCAGTCTCCTCAGCTTTCCCACGCTTACCTCCTTCAAAGTCTTAGTTACTCACATTAAGAATTCCATTTTCAATACATTCAAACAAATTGGTAATACTGAGTACCCACAATGTACCAGTTGCACCATGAGAAGTTCCAGAGATGAATAAAGCACTGGTTTTTCTTATCTTTAGGTGAGAACAGAATTATAGACAAACAGGCATGTTCCAAGAAGTAGATACATGGAGCCTTTAGGCTGCTGCAGGAGAAACAATGTGTACCTTTAAAGGAAGGGATGATCATTTACATAGTGATTGATACAGCCCAGGATGGGACATATAATGGAAGAAGCTAAGATCTCTCTCCTTGAAGAACATGTATTGGAGAAAAGAGAGTACAGAAACACAGGAAAATACGAGGACAGGAAATCTGGGATTAGTGTATGATTGGATGCTGTGATAAGGCTGGGTTGTAAGTGAAGCAGAATTCAGAGAAGGAGGTGATCCCTATGGGCAACAAATACAGAACATTTCATGAGGAAAAATATCACACTTTCAGGGTTTTTTCTTTGTTTTTAGCAATCACGGAAAAAGCAGCAGCACCAGGAAACTTACTCAGTGGTTGTCTCTGAGTAGCATCTTTTTCCATTCTTTAACACTCTACAAAAATAAATAAATAAATAAATAACAGAATAACAAATTCACCCACAAGTGATGCATTCCAATATGTTCATATCTACATGCATTTAATATGTGTGTATGCAACACAGTGTGCCATGATGAATTTCTTGCTTTCTGTTTTTCTATTACCTCTCTCCCTCTAGCCCTTCTCCTCCTCCTTCTGTTCCTTCTTCTTCTTCTTTTCTTTCCCCTCTTAGATATAGTTTTAAAATGCTGGGAACAAAATCAGGAAATTTCCCTGTAAGAGGAATTAAACATGATTCCTGGATCCCTCAGATGGCATCAGCACATATTCATGTATGGAAAGCAGCACTGACAACAGCATTAATATCTACCATGTGCTCATATGACAGCAAGAGTGCTATGAGTTTAGCCTGACTCTTTCTCAGTGCTTTATAGATCCTATCTATGAGCATGAAAGAAAAACTTACAGAGGATGACACTGAAAAAAAAAAGAAAAGAAAAGAAAAAGAAAAAACAATAGAATGGGGATTTTGTATTTAGAGGAAGGTTGATTTTTCAGCACCCAATTCCTGCCAGCACTTCAAATACTACAATGGCTGGGTCGGTACCTAATATGTCTCCCTTTCTGTAAAGATAAATACAGTGGATGGGTATCCTCATCTAGGGCAAGCCATATTTGTTGCTGAGTATCTGAAATGGTAATTTACATTTTTAGTTTTTTTAATTACCTTTTATTTGCTATTTTATTGCATGTAGTGTACTATGGGGGAGGGGGACATGCATGCTATTGCACACATAATGAAGTTGCAGGACAGCTCTTTCATCCCACCATGTCTGTCCCAGAGGTTAGACTCAGGTTGACAGGGTTTACAACAGCTGCCTTCACCTGCCCAGTCATCTTGATGATCCTGAAATACTTACATTTTTAACAGATATTCTAGGACAGTAGTTCTCATCCTGTGGGGCATGACCTCTTTGGGGGATGAATGGCCATTTCACAGGGATCACATATCAGATGTCTTGCATATCAGATATTTAAATTATAATTAATGACAGTAGCAAAATCACACTTATGAAGTAGTGGGGGTCACCAGAACATGAGGAATTATGTTATGAGTAGTTTTTCTGCCAGCCTGGTCCCAGTGCTGCATCAGCCCCAAATAACACACAGAGACACTGTATTAGATATAAAGCTGTTGGCCTGTTACTAACATTTCTTATTGTCTGGCTCTGTCTTAAATATTAACCCATTTTTATTAATCTAAGTGTTTTCATGTGGTCTTATCTTACTGGAGAGAGGGTCTGGACCTTCTTCTCAAGTCCCTATGTCTTGAACCTCCTCTGCTACATCTCCCAGGATCCTCCTTGTCTCCTAGTCACACCTATCTTGCCTTCCTATTTGCCAACAGTGTTTTATACATTAACCAATATGAGAAACATATTTACAGGTTGACATCTCCCATCATCTCCTCTTTTCTGTCTAAATAAAAAGAAGGGTTTTAACTTTAACATAGTAAAATTACATATAACAAAAGTTATCAAGTAAGAATAGTTAACAATAGTCTATTGACATTAAGCAAGATTTAAAGAAAATATTTTATCATCTACCTATTTTTGTGAGTCTATCTTTAATCCTAACTAAGGAAAACTATAACCATAACTATCTGTCTTCAACTTCATCAAAGACCAGAGAAGGATAATAAATTCTAGAAATGACAGAGACAACTAGCTGCCTGGTCAGTCACACAAAGTTCTTCCATAATGTTCCATCTTTAGTCTATAGGCCATAGTGTGTCTGGCAGACTTCTCAGCAAAGCAGGAAATTTCAACTGTCCACCTCTATTGGCAGTTTGTCAGTCACATTTTCTGTGTCTGGCAGAATGTCTGGTAGACTCTTCCATTAAGCAGGAATCCTGTAGCACTTTCCATCTTGTATCACCACTCACTTTTCTTTGGGTAATGAATGTCCAGTTTATACAGCATAAATACAAACAGTCCAGACAAGAGCAGTATCTTGCCCAAATGGTTAGTCTTTCCATATTGAAAGCAAACTCCATAAGGAGATTCTTCAAAGTCCATCTTCCTTTCTGACACAGGTGGTGTTACCAGGAGCATTTGTGCCTCACTGTCAAGAAAAACCCTAAACCATTTTAAATGTCATATTATATAGGTCTTTGAAAGGTTTGAAGAATGCCTATCCATTTGATATACGTCTCTGTATATTGGGAAAACTTAACTTATAGTTAACTATAAGTTTTGACTATTATAGGTAAAACCTAACTAAAGTTTTGACTACTATAGATAACTATCTGAAATCTGTATTAAATTATACATTTTTAAATGAGCTATATAAACACAATACCTAAACAAGAGAAATATACATATCACAAAATTGACCTTAAATTGTATCAATAAATAAAAATCCATTCCAAAACAAAGTATTCATTTCTATACCATAATCCCCTTTTTACCTTTAAAAAGAGATTGGTTGTGATCATTAACCATTTATAACCAACCCTATTTAAATGAAAACAAACATAAACAATATTTGGGAACTTGGGCATCATTCTTTCTAAACTGCTTCCTGCTGGTAGGGGGCACTGTCATGGGGTTTCCTAAGAAGACAGAGAAATTCTGGCTGTAGTGGTCTGAAAGGCTACCTTGTCCCAGCTGTTTTGAATGTTAGATCACCTGGGACACTGTTTTAGGGGGTCTTGCTTGATCAAACCATGCTAGTCTGGAAGGAATCTACAGCTTTTCATTTTCTGTGGAAACAAAAATAGAAATTCTTTTTCCCAGTAACCTGTCTTTAAACTTAAATTTTGAAGTCAAAGCATTTTTAAAATATATAAATTGGATTAATCCAGCAGCATTTCTTTTAACAATTGTTGCTATTTCCTCAGCAGTCAAGCAATACAAAGACAACATAATAGCATACAGTTTCCAGACTCTCTGTGTGCTTGCAGCATAAGGAAGCTTGAAAATCACTACTTTATGATATCACCTTCATTCAACATTTTGCTTTTAATAATTTTTAAGTAAATAAAACACTGCATGCTCAAACTCAAGACTCATCTCAACCTCTCTGTGCATTTTCAAAATTTGATAAGTAGGCACCCTTGACATAGAAAAAGCCATAAGATAAATGAAAGAGGTATAAAAGACAAACAAAAAGAAGAGCTGTAGTCCTATAAGCAAAGCAAATAAAATAAACATTGCATAGACACTTGGTTGTGAGTTTCCAGTATCTCATATGTTTACTTATACCACAGGTACATTTCATATTTTCAAATGCTTGTATAATTCACTGTTTGTATAATCTGGCATCATTTTTACTATGATTTTGTACTAATTGATTTTGCTTCTCACATCCTCCTTAGGTTGTCAGAAAGAAAAAGCAATTGTGAACTTTGTTGTACACCCTATACAGAGTATACCTTCATTGACTGTGGTTCCCTAAGGGTCTGGAAGCTGCAGACAAGCTGGGGCATCCCTCTGTGCTCTGCCTGTGGTACAGATCATGGGAGCTGATGCTCTGTCTGGAAACAGATCATCAATGTAGGCTATTGTTGAAGTCCTCAACTGGCTGACCAGACTCAGTTGGAAAAAAGATTTGCTGTAGTGTGCATGTGCCTTCAGATTTGGGCCCAAGCAGAGCAAGAGGCCAGAACTTGATATGACCCAGAGTAGCAGGCCCATAGGCAGGAGGAAGGAAGTACAACAGGAACATCTCTACATAGAGGATTTACCTTCAATGATCTTGTATCTCTTACTGTAACTCTTGGAGTATTAACGTGTGGTGGTTTGAATGAGAATGGCCCCCATATGCTCATATGTTTGAATACTTTGTCCCCAGTTGGCAGAACTGTTTAGGAAGGATTAGGAGATGTGACCTTCTGGAAAATGCATGTTACTTGGGGTGGGCTTTGAGGTTTCAAAAGCCCATGCCAAACCCAGCCAACCTCCTTTTCTGCTGCATGCGTGGGGGTCAGATGTAAGCTCTCCACTGATCCAGCACCCTGCTCTCATCAGGAACTAACCCCCTGAACCTGTAGGGAAGCCCCTAATTAAATGCTTAAAAATAAATAGCCTTGGTCTTGGTGTCTCTTCATAGCCAAAGAAATGTAAATAAGACATAAGTTGACTGAATGCCTTTATGTCTGGACAGTCTGGTGCCCAGAGTATTTGCATGGGAAAAGGTTTGAATGGCAACATGTGTGGAGACAAAATGCTTATTTGGAAATTTTTTGCTCTGCCTATTTTATCTATATTTGGCATATCTATGTCATATGTACCTGTATATCATTTAACTATTCTATCACATATTTATCTATGTAATCTATCAATCTATCTTCTATCAGTCTTCTTTCCATCATCTTTATATATCTATAAATCATAAATGTATCTATGCCTCCATTTATCTAATTATTCATTTATCAGCTGTAAAGAGAGAATTAAACCCTCCCTTTCCCAAGCCTCCCTTGGAACATTTACTAATTATTTCTTTGGAATTCAAGATCTTCCATTAGTTGAGAAGAAGCCCTGGTCCTTGTCTGAGGGAAAGCCATTTCATTTGAACTGACCAAAGATACCACACAATGTCCCCGGGCTCATGCTATTCCTGGAAATACTTGCCTTGTAATGTTGGGTAGCTGAGTTCAGCATTCATTTATTCAGTGTCCATTTAGTAAGCACCAGCTACATATATGGAATACTATATGTTACATGAAAAACTCATGGAAATGGCCCTGTTTCTAGTACACATGGTTACCCAGAGGTAGACTTATGAAGCACTTACTATAATTCTTGTAGGTGATGTTATGGTCATGCTGATTGTCCCATCATGGGAGTCAATTAGTGAGTATATCCAGTGAATTAATGCTGAATGGTTATATGTTATGTTTACCCAATTAGGATAGCCTTTCTTCTGAAGCTGAACATTATGTATAGTTTCAATTATGTAGAACTTCTCATCTAGTATTTATATTGATGAAATACAGACATATATATGTCTATATTACATTTCTCCAGCTTTTGTTGATGGGGCTTTTGGAATTATGGTTTTGATTAACTCAGCATTTTATCTCATTGTGCAGAAAACCAAAAGCCTGTTTTGAGAAGTCGTTGATTGTTTCTCTTATGATCTTGAGGACAGGCTGAGGGGTTGTAGAAAGAGTTCCTGACAATGGGCAGGGGTGTGCCTTGCTGAGCAATGGTTTTCAACTTTGGTAAATGGCAGGAACAGGAATTGAAGTATTTGTCAAGCTGCTCAGGGTCTCAGGTACTTGCCACTGTTTGAGAATTCCTCTTGACATTGAGCTATGACTCATCACTCTCTCAGGAGCTGCGTCAGCTGCTGTAAGTACATAATTCATGCTTGCTGATTGTTTGATGGCATGTCTGCCAATTTAGGCAAAATGAATCTGTCTTTTGGCCTTTTTTGAATAAAATAAAAAATTTAAATTTATGGAAACTAGCTTTGTCTCCTGGCTTAGTTTACACCTCTTTGGTGCCTCTCTCTCTTTCCTTTCTCTCTGTTCCATTTTATGTCTCTTGTTCTTTTGCTTTGTTCTATATTATCTCTCTGTCATTTCCAAATTTTGACAATAAGGTTAAGATGACATGATCAGTTATGGCCACTAGGTAAGATGCATATAACTTGGTATTTAATAGATCTGCAGGGTGTAATTTTCAAACTGCAGCCCACAGTAGAGTCACTGGAGAGTGGTAAAGTGGTAAAGATCACAAGATTCTAGAATTTCTAATCCTGTGCACCATTGGATAGATACCAGATCTGAATGTCCAACAAGCTTTGGGAGCCCTATTCAGGAAATTTCATGTCTCTAAATGTTTTAAAATGTAAATTTGGAGAAAACCCAAAAAACCTACAAGAAAGTAGATCCTAATTTGGAACCCTCTTTTTCTGGGGAACATTGCAATCTGCTCATTGTTTAACTCTTTTCAGGGAAGGACATGACAGATTAATAATGACATCCTCAAATAGTTTTTCAGTGAAAACCTTTATTATAAAGTATCTGTCTAAAAATATATCCCATCTTAACCCTAGACCAGTTATTCTCAACATGTGGGTCATGACTCCTTGGGTGGGCCAAATGATCCTTTCACAGGAGTTGGCTAAGATTAGGGGAAAATCACAGTTATTTACATTATAATTCATAACTAGCAAAATTACAGTTAGCAATGAAAATCATTTTATGGTTGGAGTCACCACAACATGAGGGACTGTATCAAAGGGTTCCAGCATTAAAAAGTTGAGAACCTGTCCTCACTCTCCAACCTTAGGAAAGTGACCTCACATGGTATTTAATGACAGTTACTAGCCTTTTAGATTTTTCCCACCCCATGTCTCTTTATATAAGCATTGCAGTATTATGGTATTATACTTCTTACATTAATTTAATATTGATAAACAAAATAATGTTGAAGAGTAAAGGCATTTATCTTTGAATAAAGAATGAGTCTACTTAATTTGTACAAGGCAGACTTAGTAGAAGGCATCCAGCTTCCTAGAAGGAAGTGTCTCCCACCCAGATTGGACAGCAAAGGGGTATTAATTAACTTGGCTCTTACAAGTAAAGCTCATCTTAGAGATTTCTGTAGATTCACTGTGTGCAGATTGTTTCTCCTTCATAAATTGACTTGTGATCAAATCAATTTGATCATATTCCTTTGGGTCTGAGGAATTGTCCACTTTTCCTCAGATGTCTTAGCTTTGTTTCAATTGCCTGAATCACTTTTGAATTTTTTTCTTTTTCTTTTCTTTTTTTTTTCTTGTTCTTATTTTTTTTTTCTTGGCTTTCTTTGGATTCCATATGGATATTAGGATTTTATTTTTTTCATTTTGTGAAAAATGTCCCTGTAGTTTTATAGGGATTACATTAAATGTGCAGAGAACTTTGGGTAGTATGCACAGTTGACCATTCTTGATTCTAACACATCAAAAAGCATGGGTTGTCTTCCCAATCAGATATGGCATCTTCCTTTGGTTTCTTTAATATTTTATAGTGTTTGATAAACAGATATTTCCTTTGATCAAAGTAAATCTCAGAGTAAATAGGGGATTTTATAATCTGCAGCAACTTCATAAAGAGTAAATACATGTCTTACATTACGAATTTTATACAAGTTTTATACTAATATGAAAATATAATTTAGCCTCTTCTAGAACTGAGTGTTCTTTTATTAACTTCAAGGACAGTTTGAATTTGACTGTACTACAGGCCCCTAACAGAAGTGCTGATACATCATCATACAAGATCAGAGAAATTTTGGAGAGAGAATTCATGAATTCTTCATCACAGTGCCTTCAAAGCATTTGATTTCTATTAAGTTTGAGCTAACTGATACCACTGTTTATGGCATGATGTTGAACATACATTAGCTATAAGAATTATGCTTTAGAAAAAGAAAACAGATGATATGAATATGTTTTCATAAAGAACATATCAACATGGACCAAGGAGATGGGGAGGAACAGGATGAGGGAACAGTCCATGGAGGAGTCAGCAGACAGACCCAACAGATGGGATACAGTAACGTTTAGCTGGACTTCTGTAAATGGCATGGGTCTGTCTTCTGCTTGAGAAAGCTGGGCTGGGGAACAATGTGTACTCTAGAAATTTCACTAATGAAGTCTTCAAATATATATGTATGTATGTATGTATGTATGTATGTATGTATATATATATATGATTCAGGAGTCTGAGTTGTGGTGGATTAACTAGAAGGAGCTGGGCACAGGCTAGTGGTCAGCGTTGTCTAGACTGTGTGGTCAGGGTGAGATTCACAAGGCTCTTTGCTTTCAGATGACTACATAAGTAGGGCAAACAGATTATTACAGGTTTCTTTTAATTATGCTCAATGTAATAACTCATATCTTCCCATAAATCACAAAGAATGCATAATAAAATGATTACAGAGGTAGTAAAAGCAATTTAAAGGTAATCACAAATACTGAATTTATTTTCTATAAATGAATTTTGAATTGTAAGGTGATCATTTAAAAGGAAGGAGTACATTGTAAGCCCATTACATCCTGGATCAATAGGTACCACCCATTCCTTTTAAGTCCTCTATGCATCATTGCTAATAGATTGCCCAGGGAATACCAAATCTCATTTATGATGGTCATTTGAATATTCTATGTAAAAGCTAATCTTCTAAAGACTTGGAGAAATCATTGTAGATTAAAATAAGAAATAAAGATTTGCATTTATAAGAAATTAATGATGGTTCTGAAATTGAGGAACGATTTAGTGCTGGGATAAATAAATACAAATTGTAACATCAATCTGATGGAGTTTTGTTTAGATTGCTTCTGGTGATAAACCATCTATAATAATAAAGATCGGTGGCTGGTGTTTGCTATAAATTTGCAATGTTTAACATAATTTTTGTTTGCACTTCATACTAAAGTGACACCAAGAAATATGAGATTAATAGTTAGTTATTAAGTGAAAATGACTTTCATGGCTGTAGTCATTTTTAGAAACAGTTACGTGTAATTCATTTATGGAGTAGAGGAAATTAATTTGCAGCTGTGGAGAGACCCAGCTCATGACAGCAAAGAAGGAAGAGCCCACAGTACTAGACTTCAGAAACACGAGGGTGCTTTCCTCTCTAAGCCCTCATTTGGGTTACTGGGTTATTCTGGGTGCTCTGGAGATCACTACTCTCTTATCTATTGACACCAGAACACTCTCCTATTGGGTGAAGAAACAGAATAGGAAGTGCCTGCTCCCCAATTATGTCACAGTATTAAAGAGCAAAGGCTTGTGCATACCTAAGGGGATGGAGGGTCAGATGCAGCAGCAGCGTGGTGCCTTTTTATTAATTTTAATTAGTGTTTTCATTAGGAAGTGTCATTTTAAGTTCTTCTTTTAAAGAAAATGATGTATTATCTACTTTCATCTGTTTCACTGCCCAGCAAATTAGTAGTAATTTAAAAATTAAATTTTGTAGACTGCTATTTCTTTGAGAAATTTATCCTCGTTATTAATGTGATGAAAATCTAAACCTAATATGTAGCTAACCACAGATTATGTGCCAACCCTTTCTATGCACTAACTGATATGTATATCCTGATCACCTGATCCCCCTAAAGACAAAACAATATTATTTGGGAACACCCTCTTTATGTCACCATAAAACTAAGTTAGAAATGTTAATATTTTAGAATGGAACAAAAATATACTTAAGAATTTAGAAATTTATGAAAGTGCCTTTTTTTAAAGAGACTATATGGAAGTTCTATTTTTATGAGGTATCTGTCAAAGCTAGATAAGATATTTTAAGAAATGATGATGATGATAAGCCAGGAACACTTGGAAACAAAATCAAGTCTCTTGGTAAAATAGAACAGGTATGGAAAGTCCAAGCAGTAGTGTGCTTGGGCTCCCTGAGGACTTAATAAGGTGTGATGTGGAGCTAGGCAGAAGCAGTGCTGAGTTAACCAGTGAGTAACGGGAAGAGAAGAATGTCTCAGAGCAAACTTTCAGCATGCAACAAACTGTCCTCTCTGCCTCTTTCCTTATTCAAGGACTTTCTAAGATTGTAAGATCCAAAAGACTGACATTTTGTTGTAGGTTGGGTACCATGGATAATAGTTGGAGGGATGTCTATACTCATCAGGCAGCCAAGCTGATTGGTAAAAAGTTGCAATGTGGTGGTATTCAACACAGAGCTATTTATTTATTTACTCACTCATTTATTCATTCATTCATTTTTCTAATCAATGTTATGTCAAGTTGCTGCCCATGTTTCCATTATTATATATTGTTTGCTAATTTTAAAGTCACCTTGTTAGCTTATTCCAGCTCAATATAAAACTCATATGTATATATGAATAAAAATAAACATTTACTTGGTC
Organism: Phodopus roborovskii; assembly: GCF_943737965.1. Taxonomy (NCBI): domain Eukaryota; kingdom Metazoa; phylum Chordata; class Mammalia; order Rodentia; family Cricetidae; genus Phodopus; species Phodopus roborovskii. The sequence continues at coordinate 6,824,833 of NW_026126433.1, forward strand.
TTATGCGCCAGCATCAACATCTAGCTCCTCCTTTCTGCCATTACAAACTAGAGTTATAGTTCCAATAGCAGCAAGGACCCAGCAAGGACTATAAAAATGTTAGTTGTCATTTGTTTCTCAGACATCCTTTTGTTTTTTATCCCACATTTTTTCTTAAAATCTCTGGCTTTTGTGTTGGGAGAGGAATGGAGAAGTAGCAAAAATGCTAGGATTCTGTGAGGAATGAAAGAGGGACTTTAGGTTATTTTGTTTGCTTTGGTGTGAAGTTGGTGACTTGTATTTTAGGTTGTGACAGGTGACTTTGGACAGGTATATGATTTAGTTAGAAATTAATATTGCCAGAATCTTGTTTGTGTTGGGGGAAATCCTTTCTCTTACCAACTTATGTCTAACTGAACAGTTAATGTAATTTCTAGAATCGTGTTGTGCCTCATTTGTACTTTAGCTATAAATATTACAGAGGGGGTTGCCTTCAACTAATCTCTGAGAGGAATTAGTGTGGTTCTGTAATTATTCTTGAGTTCAGTTTATCTACACTGTTGGGTAGTTTGATGCTGTGTCCTTTACTGGCTAGTTCTCATTCTGTGTATCAATTCATCACTTTCTGGTCAGTGCTTTTTGATAGATGGCATATACCCAGTATTGTGCTTTTGGGAAAGCTTCTGAAATAATACATTATGTGTATGGGTACACAATAAGTAATTTTTGAATGAGTGGATTGGTGGATAGATAGATGAAGAGGTTGTAAATGTAAATGGAGTTCTTAATTGGTCTAAGTAATAAAAACCTGGAGTCAGATATAGAGGGAAATGCTGAGAGATCAGAGAAAAGAAGCAAGCCACTGCTACATCTTACATCCTTAGTGTTTCAGTAGAGAAGAGAGTGATTTCCTGTTTCCCCCTGCTTATATCCTGTTTCTGCCCAGCTACCACAATTCCTGTCTGTCTGTACAGACTTCCAGACCTCTATGGTTAGCTGGTGGCAAGCTCCATTCACTGATCTTCAGATAAGCTTTATTTATACAAGCAAGAAAATACTGCATATTCCTCTTTTTTGTCTAAAATTTTAAAAAGTTTATAACTAATATAAAGAAATACACACACACACATATATGTATACCCACACACACACACACACACATATATATATATACACACACATATATGTATATATATACATATATATATATATATATATATATATATATATATATATAATAAGTACAACAACTATGCACAATATAGACAGGGTATAAGTATATTAACAATGTCTAGCCCATTAGCATATGAAAAATTCAGAGAAAATACTCCATTATCTATTCTTTCTTGATGAGTCTAAAGTCATGTAACTAATTTACTTTCTATTCTAATTTGCATTATCAAATTATCTTTTAATGTCTTTCAACCCTATAACATTTAACACAACTTTAGTGAGTTTCTTTACTGATTTTGGTAAACAAGGAACACTATTATCTAGTTCTCAACTCCCTCAGAGACCTGAGAAGGAAATAATATGAACTGAGTAAACAGAAAATTTGAGTAAGTGACTTCCAAACAGTGTTAGAAATTACAAAAACAGTTATCTGCATGGACAGTCACCCAAGATAGCTCTGCAATTTGGGGAATCCATCTTATAGGCCTAGCATATCTAACAGACATTTCTGTGACCCAGGATATTCTGAAGAACTGGACGCCCTTGTCTTGGCAAAGATTGCCATCATATTTTTTGGTGTTGTGTTTGTCTAGTTTGGACAGTATACTGTCAGCAGTTGAGGCAAGGGAACTTTCTTACCCAGTAGCTTACCTTTGCCACAAGAAAGTAAACTCCATGTGGAGGTTCTTCAATGTCCATCATCTTCTCCAACATAGATTGGTGCTGCCAGGAGCAGACATGTCTTTTTTTCACAAAAAAGAACCTATGTTATTAAAACATGTTAAATGCCATATTCTGTAGATCTCTGAAGTTCTTGAAGACAACTTGTTTTTCTAAAATATCAATTTGACCTTGTAAACATATCAAAAGTGACTACATGTTCAATTGTAATAGTTGACTAATTCTAAATTACATTTCCTTATTTTCTTATGTAGTTGATAATAATAACTTTTAAGGACTAGAGATTTGTATTACATTGTTAAATGAGCTGCATAGATACACTACCTTGAACAATATTAGAAATTTATTTACAGTATGTTTTAGCAAAATTAATATCAAAGTTCCAATCCAATGTAAAACATTTAAAACTAGTAGTTGCTTTTAAGAGTATATTCAATAACCTACATTTTCATCTTATCATATCTATGTCCTCCATTTATTCTTTTCAGAGTAGATTCAATAATCTATCATTTTTATCCTATCATATCTAGATTCCTCTTTGTTTCCCCATCCAAACCTTCAAGTTTCTTCCTGATTATAAGCAACAACATTTTGTAACCAATCCCCCTAAACAATGACAGGTGTTCATAACCCAATGAGTGACCAAAAACCACTTACCCCACCTCTTGGGATTGTGGGCATCATGTTCTTAAAGTAACTTCTTGCTCACTGGGGGCAATGACATCTCTAGGGCATCCTGAAAGGAAAATTTGGGTTAATTGTCAAGATGTTTCAGTTGTTGTCCAGACTTTGTGTAATGGGTAAGTACAGGACTTGTTTCAAATCCTGGCAAAAATACTCTGTAATGCTGGATCATCTCAGCTAGCCACCTCAAAATTGTTCCAAGCAGTGTCTGTGAGGCTAGATCATCTCAACAAGTCACCTCAAAGTTTTCATAAGCACTTTGTAGTCCAAAGCTGATTTTTATAGTTGGGGAGATCAGAGAGAAGAAGGAGCAAGCCACTGCTACACCTTACCTCCTTAGCATCTCAGCAGACAAGAGGGCAGGTTCCTCTTTCTCACTGCTTATATCCTGTTTCAGCCCGGCTACCTCACTACCTGCCTATCTATACAGACCTACAGACCTCTATGGTTAGCTAGTGGAAAGCTCCCTTCTCTGACCCCCAGACAGGATTCATTTGTACAAGCAAGATATCGTCACAGTTGTACCTGTGGTAATATATTACACTGTTGGTAACAAAATAAAAGACTGTTTTTATTTTTTTATTTTACATATTGATCCTAGTTTCCTCTACCTCTCATACTCCCATGCCCCTCAACCCCACCTCTCATCCCATCCCCACCCATTCCACAGGGAGGGGGAGAATTTCCAGGAGGGATCATCAAAATCTGTCAAGTCATTTGGAGTAGGGCCTAGGCCCTCCTTTCTGTCTCTAGGTTAAGGGAGTATCCCTCCAGGGGAACTTGCTCCCAAAGTCCTTTTGTGCACCAGGGATACATCTTGGTTCCACTTTCAGAGGTTCTGTAGACTGCCCAGACCTTCTAAATGAACTTGAATTCAGCTGGTCTGGGTCAGTCCAATGCTGGTTTCCCAGCTATCAGTCTGGTGTCCATGAACTCCCCATTGTTCAGGTCAGCTGTCTCTGTGGGTTTCTGTAGCCTGGTCATGACCCCTTTGCTCATCACTCCTCCCTCTCTGCAACTGGATTCCAGGAGTTCAGCTCAGTGTTTAGCTGTGGGTATCTGCTTCTGTTTCCATTAGCTACTAGATGAGGGTTCTAGGGTGGTATATTAATTAGTTATCAATCTCATTATCAAGGTAGGACATTTAAGGTAGCCTCTCCACTATTGCTCAAATTGTTAAATGGGGTCATCCTTGTAGGTCTCTGGACATTTCTCTAGTGTCAGTTTTCTCTTCAAAACTTTCATGGCTCCCTCTATTATGGTATCTCTTTTCTGGCTCTCATCTATTCATGACAAGACTCAAACTTCCCAGTTCCTCATGTTCTCCTCTTCCCTCTTCTTCTCCCCTTCTCTTTCTCCTAACTCCCTCTCCACTCACTGCTTCCACCCAGCTACCAATATGCTCAGGAGAATCCTATCCCCTTCTGTAGGGGACCTTGTATGATTCTCTTAGGGTCCTCCTTGTATCCTATCTTTTCTGGTGGTGTGAATTGTAGGCTGGTAATCCTTTGCTCTATGCCTAAAATCCATATATGAGTGAGTACATACCATTTTCCTCTTTTTGTGACTGGGTACCTTACTCAGAATGGTTTCTTCAAGTTCCATCCATTTGCCTACTAATTTCAAGATTCCATTGGGTTTTTTTTTCTGCTGAGTACTATTCAATTGTGTAAATGTACCATATCTTCTTTATCCATTCTTCAGTTGTGGGGCATCTAGGTTGTTTCCAGGTTCTAGCTATTACAAATAATGCTGCTATGAACATAGCTTAACAGATGTCTTTCTGCATGAATGTGGATCTTTTGGGTATATGCCTAAGTGTTGGATTGTCAGGTACTGTGGTAGACTGATTCCCATTTTTCTGATAAAAGACTTTTGTGCTCACTCTGTTTGGGCTGCTTAGCCCATAAGAATCACATAAGACCAAATAAAGATGTATTTGTATTCATGTATACATATTAATATATTTGTGTTATAATTTATATACATGTATGTAGACACACACATATATGTGTATACATATATTCTTATTCTCTACATTAGTCGATTATTAAAATCTCAGATTTTATTTAGGCTTGCTGCTCAATTCTTGATGATTTTATGAATGTATATCTTAGGTACAATTTTATACTTACTTCATTATTTTTGTACTTCATTATTAAAATGTACTGTGCAAACTCTAAAATGAAGTTCTGCATGATCCTTGTAGCATTTAGGTGAGTCTGGCAATTGCAAATATAAACAATCACCTTTCAGAGATGTGAGTGGATGTGAGAAATGGGCTGTAAGAGAAGTCAGGTGCTGAGACTTAGATCACAGAAAGCAGTGATAACAGAGGAAGCTTGGGCAGCTAGGGTGGTGTCAGTGAGTTATGCATGAGGCATACACTTAGACATTTATCAATCAGTATTAATTGTGTGTCTCTAGGCATGTTCACAGGGACTTTTAGGAGCTGACTGCAGCAACTCAAATAGAGTTCAATATTTACTTTTAGCTGGCTGTGAATAGGTCAACTCAGCCAGTCTTACAGTGGTCTGAAATTAGGAGTAGGACAGACTAAGTGAGAAATGTCAACTGCCCAGTGTATGGCTTGTAAATGACATCACAGGCATGAAAAGCATGAGCACTTTGTCTAGCTTGCTACTATGATTAGAGTTACTCTTAATGAAGACTGCACTTAGTTAGTAAATAGGTCATCACCAAAACATCCTTAAAATCACAAAAGATTCTTAGTAATATTGGTATTTTATGTAAGTTATAATAAGTGTACCTATGATTATAGACTATCTTTGTTTAAGGCAATAACCCTATAATGGGTCAGTGTGATGTTTGTTCTTCATTACAACTTGAGGAATTGCCCCCATTGATGGCTAATTGATGGAAAAGGGTGGAGCTCACAGAAGACTGGTAGTTCTGGGCTATGCATGAGGGCAGGTTGGATGAAAGCAGGAAGTGAACCAGTGTTTCACTTCCTGTCTTCAGCTTCCCTTAGGTTGTTGTTCCGACTTCCCTTAGTGAGGGACTGTAACCCTCATGCCAAATAAAGCCTTTCCTTCCCAAGTTGCTTTAGGTCAGTATTTCACCACAAAAGCAGGAAGCAATCTTGGGCAGGGAGGTTGAAAATTATTTGTGTTTAAACAAGCTTCATAGGAAATCAAATTAAACATACAGATGGAGAATACTGTTCAGAAATGATTTCCAGGAAAGACTAAAGTTCTTTCATGAATTGGCTCACTTTTTCTTCGTGGGCATTGAGAATCCTGATATTCTGTTTCTTTCTAAATTTTGGCTCTCAGAGCTCAGAACTTAATATGCAACTCAATTATCTTAACCATGTGGGGGTATAACAACTAACCTATCTCTAAAATGTTATTCATCTTCCAGTTCCCATTCTTCCTGGCCCCAAATATTATAAACTATGTTTCCCTTAAGTGACACATAGTGATTGGACATTGTCATGGAGCCCGAACTTTTCAAGACATTGCCTGTATTTTCACCTGTTACTTTCTATATGCATTTCTCTAAGCCGTTACAATTGTTTTGAGGAAAATGGATGAATAAACACCCCATGCTTCAGACAGAAAACCTGCTCAGTTCTTCTTGTGTAACTGCTCCTTTCTCTTTTTGTGAAGGCCACATGTTTGCAAAGAGGAGAAGCTGACAGTAGTAGGGCTGTCACGCCCATGCACCCAAGCTTTCATAGACACCATCAAGTTCTGGAAACAAGGTTGTACAGGCTCAAGGTGGTGTGTGGCATATGAGAGAAGGTAAGGTGATGTCCTAACTGCTGTAATGATTAAAACTCAAAAGTAGAAGCTTCGTCTATACCTAAATACTTTATCCAGTGAACTGTAGTAAACAGTTGGATAATTAAGTAAAGAGGCTAAGGTCACTTACCAAGAACATTCACAATTACATAGTTTCCTTCAGCAGTGGGATGGACACTTATTGTATGTTAGACCTCACTTATGTGTGAACTATTTTCAGTTGTAGACACTAATTTTACCTCAGGATATGGTATACCATTGAAAGCTGAAGATCAGAAACATGACAGAAACAAGGCATATTGTGTTGGTTTGCTAAATTTAGCTCAACTTGTTCCAGGATTTCTACAGCTGTGAACCAACATTTGACCTGCCCTTGTCACTCTGGAGCACTTTGAAACCTACAGACTCTTTAACTTTATTATGGCCTTTGAATTAGGATCAACCCAGCAGGCTGCAAGACGAGAGAAAGCAAGTGTCCACAATGCTTTGTAAGAGTGCAGGTTTCATGTAGACTTCATTTTTTCCCCTAAGTTTTAAAATAGTTTCACAAAACATCTAAAAGCCTCTGGATATAAATGTTTGCTGATGGGTTGGATTTTATGAAAATGAATCAAATGGATCTAAATTTATGATAATTCATAATAATAAAGTATGTTTTTAGGTTAATGAATTCATTACTACTACTATCAGCAGTGAAAAGTTAGGGTGTTTCTAAGTAACTAAGCTTGCCATTATACAATCATGGTAACAGTTACAATACAAATCATTTGTAACTGTAAATATGGGTACCAGCTATACATGTGTGTATTTTTATCCTTTAGATGAGTACTCTTTGGGGGGGGTCCTGAAGTCAGAAAAATTTCTCTAGTCGTTACTTGCTTTGTGGCCTTAAGCTAAATTCAATATTTCTCTGTGCTTTAGTATGTAAACTTGCAAAATAATGGCGTGCATGGATAGCATGAGGAGTACTGAAAACATAGTTTACACATGTAGTGTAATGCTTAATATTTCCCAAGGTACTCAGTATGTGTGAATTTACTTATCATAAAAACTTAGGATACATGCTTCTAATACACATAATCTATTGGTTAGAGAAATGTGTATGTGTATGTATACATGATTGTAATATATATGAATTTATTAGAAGTGTGTGTGTGTGTGTTGTGTGTTGTGTGTGGTATGTGCATGGGTGCCCATGCCATACCCGTCCATGTGCACACACATGACATGACACTTATGTGGTGGTCAGAGGATAGCTATGGGTGTTGAATCTCTCCATGTTGTTTGATGCAAGTTCTCTCTTGTTCACTACTGACTTAGCTGGCCAGTGATGCTCCAGAGGTTCTCCTGTTTATGTCTTCTATCTATTCCTATCTACTAAGAGTGCTGTGGTTATAGACACCTTCACTACTGAATCCAATCTTCATGTGTATTCTGGGTATTGACCTGGGGTTACTGACTTGGTGGGGAAGCCCTTTACCAAGTAAGCCATTTCTCTAGCCCTAGAAATTGTTTTTGAAAATGGTTTTTCATTTTAATTCTCTTTAATACCTCAACATGATTAAATTGTTATAAATGGTGATCTGAACCAAAGAAAATCCTCAGCCATGTAGATGATTATAATTGTGAGAAACAAACATGGCTATGTATCACATGGTTCAGGTGTTTATACTCAAAAGCTTGATAGCTTAACAATTCTGTCTGTGGCACTGATATAAAGGGGCAGCAGTGTAAGAAAATAATTGATGTCTTGCCAAGCATACCCTTTATTGTTTGTATATACATCTAGTCATATCCTAATTGGAAAAATATACACAAAAATACTAGGCTATATTTCAAGATTTTGAATAATTAAATGTGATAAACAATGCTGAAGCCAATATACTCTGTTTGTAGCAATAAAGAGAGTTGACATAGAGGAGAGAATTTGGAGGAAGTGGAAATACAAATTGGCCTTGAATAATGAGGATTTAGGCTAGGATATGGGACAAAGTACATGGTGGAGGAAAAATGAGCTAGACCATCAGGGATAAAGCATGTACAGGACTTAGATTTCATAGAGAGGAAATCAGCATGCTTTGAAATGTTTGGTACCACAGTCAGCTGACAGGTCAACACTGTGGTAGCCTCTGCCCCTTCCTCACTGAGAGGCCTCTGACACCATCCCCTATTGTAATTGCTTCATCCCAAGGGAACTTTTCACACTGCATTTACACTTTAAATAGAGATTTTATTCTTATTTTTAAGTGTGTGCGTGTGTGTGTTTGTGTGTGTGTGTCTGTCTGTCTACATGTCTGTGTTTGTACATGTGAACGCTGTGTCTGCAGAAGACAGATGAGAGTGTCAGATTTCCTGGAGCTGGAGTTACAGGCAGTTGTAAGCTGGTGGAAATCCTATACAAGAGCTCCAAGCTGTCTTTCCAGCTCACATATGTGCTTCTTAATCTTCCTAGACTCATACCTAAAACTTATGTTGATTACATGTGTGATGTAGTAGTTATATACTATATACAAAGTATATAACTATAGCTATCCATCCCCTCTTTTGTCTATTCCCCAGTATATATGGCAGGGTTTGAAATGGAAGAAGACATTTTTATAACCATGAAATGATAATTTTGCCACCAGAGAGAGGCACAGTACTTTTTCCTGATTCCTATTCTGTGTTCTATAGGACCCGCTACTACACTGTCTATAGGCAGGTGTATGTCACAGAGCACAAGACAGTCTTCAGGTGTTGCCCTGGTTGGAGTCGATGGAATGATGAACCAGGCTGCCTCACTTGTAAGTTGTAATTCTTCCTGCCAAGTTTTGTTACTACGGAATGCTTCTGCTTCCCCCACAAGATGCCTATCTTATGCCTGCATTTTCAGAAGCACCACAGATTCAGAGCATTGCTTGAATCTAGTGATTCTCAACCTTCCTAATGCCACAGCCCTTTAATATAGTTTCTCATGTGGTGGTGACCCCCAACCATACAATTACCTTTGTTACTAATTCATAATTTTGTACTACTATAATTTTGCTAGAGTTCTGAATTTTATAGTAAATATCTGTTTTCTGTTAGTCGTAGGTGACCCCTGTGAGGGGTTGTGACACACAGGTAGCAAGTCACTGCTCTACAGTAGACTAATGACTCACAGGTGATATGTGGGGAAATGCATTATGAAAAAACCTGTTAAGCATTTTAATGATGGGTTGCAGCCCAGGACCCATGAAAGCTGCTGTATATTCTGTCTGTTTAGAGGACAGTTGATTTAAAGGCAGAAAGGCTTCCCTTGATGTCCATCTCATCTCTCTGTCTGCCCCCTTCCCATATCATCAAATCTGTAATCCACAGTTGATTCAAAAGTCCAGAGGGAAATCACTGGATTAAATCTGGATGGGATTTCCTCTTCGTGGGTTTGTCATGATTAATTGCAGAGCTCTGGAGGCAGCTTACTTGTTAAGACAAGGTTTGAACTCTGTTTACAAACCTCTGGTGGCAGGATTTCAGAAGCCTCAGAGTCTGGAGTTTATAGCCCTCAGGCAGCAGAACTAGTGGCATTACACAGCTCACCAGGCTGTGAGAAATAGCTCTGCTTAGTGAGCCCTTTACCTGCATTATGTGCCTAGGGTGACTGGGAAGTCCCTAGATTGTTTCTGCGAGTCTAATCAATGCAGCCCCAGAGCACAGTTCATCTCTCCTGCCTCTGTGCACCATAGGGAGTTGGCCAGCGCCCTGCCTTCTTTCCCTGTGAGCTTTCTGCTCTTACAATATATTGGAGAAGTTTTGTTGTATGCTTCCTGTATTAAGCAGGTATGGTGTCAAGTGGGGCAAGTGTGTTTACACTCAGGCCACTATAGCATGTTGGTTTAAGATCATTGGAAAGACATGCCCACAATACTATCAAAACTATGTTATAAAGTCCAGGAAACTGACAGTTCTGACATAACGTATTTGTATTTGTTGTTTAACAACTACCCAAACTCTTTGCCTCTCCTTAAATAGGAGCATTTTGTTTGATTTTTGTTGTTGTTGTTGTTTTAAAGATCATTTTGGAAACACAGTCACCTTATTCATGTAATTTTTTTATACCTGTGTTCCTTTTCTCTCAATGGGAATACAAGTAATCTGGTGTCTTTTTACATAAAGGGTAGATTTGTATCAAGTACATCTAGAGGAAGCTCAAAATGTATGTTTCTTCAAAGTTTATAGGGATGTTCCTACAGACAATTCTGCAAGGCATCAAACAGTTAGACATTGTCTAGTAATGACACTTTCTATATGCTTCCTCTGGAGGGTCTATTTGAAATTTCTAGATCATGTTATAGTAACTGCAAGTTGCCTACTTACACTGATGATTTCCTTTCTTTCTCTCAACTCTACCTATCCTCCCTTTGGACACTCCTAAAGCTGTGTCTTCTCTGGGAACCCATTTCAGTGGAAGGCTGTGCTCAGATGATGCTGATCTACGGTGCCTGTGCTCACAAGGGTTCCATGGACCCCACTGTCAATATGGTGAGTCACCAATAGAACCATTCTGTTACAATTTGGCACCATCTGACACTTGCGTCTTTGTAGAGTCATGGCGATTACCTCTCTGGGAATTGGTGAAAATGGAAAATGAGTCACTAAGCAGAAATCCAGAACCACAGTATAATAAGCATCTTAAAATATGCTTTGTGGTTTAGTTGTAAATCTTCGCCATAGGAGTTCAAAGGGTCATTCTAAGAACAAGGTACTCTCCTTTGTAAAGAAGGGGTCAGACGTTAAGTTTCTCATGGAGGATGGCTTGAAATCAATGCTATGGTATGGTACTCTGTGAGATCTCTGAGCTTTATAAATGAGCAAAATACAGTAAGCATGAATTTGATGTCATGCAGTATTGATTAACCTTATACCTGTTATCTTAAAAAGAATTGAAAAACCTGGAAGTCATAAGACTTGAGTGATTCTCAACCCTTCAACACTCACTGGACATGTACCTGTAAGATTTTCTTGTGTGGGAGATTTTCAGGATTAACAATTGTTTATCTCTAACTGCAGAATGAAATCTCACTTAAAGCAGTTGGTATATGTGCCCTCTCGTGTCTACTGCTCGGAGTTTTCAAAGTGAAACTATGAAGTTTCTGGGGTCCCAGCACTCATGGGCTTTTTTTCTCTTTCACACATGGGATTGAGGACAGCACTCCCATCTTCTATGGTGACTTCAGAAATGTTCTTGTGAATGAATTTCCAAACTCTTCTTTGTTTTGCTGCTTAAAAAACATATGAATTAAGATAAAGCTGATGCCCGATGATCTTACACATGAACTACAGGACTGATTTGGAGATGGGGATCAGTGGAGGGTTGGAGCTCCAGCAAGCCCCTTTACTATTTCCCAATGTTTTAGAAAAACAATGAAAAAAATCACACAGGGGTCCATGAAAACAAATTATTTGATTTTAAACAAAATATAAAAGTTGTTATCTAAATTGGTACTACATTTCCTTATTTTGGCCCATAATTGTTGTGGGTAATTACAGATGTTATTGGTTCATCAAGAAATTTTCTTTAAAAACCATAATGTTTTTACTTTACAAATGCATTGTTTTGTGGAGCAAATCTTGCAAGACATCAGGTCCCAGAGGAAAAAGGTAATAAAAGAGGCATATGGTAATGATAATGCCCCAGTTATAACTGCATTAATTTATTCTTTATCTTTTACATCAGTGTTTGAATATTTTGATTATTACAATTTAATAATTGCCATACACCAAAGAAATTAATGTGCTCTCTGAAATTCAAGTAGTCAGTTTTTTTTCCATTTGTATAGTTTGGTTTGGTGAATATCCTGGAAATTAGATTCTCTTTTATACAACATGTCTGTACACCACAAAGTCTCCAGAGTAGCAGGATAACAGCAGCATACAAAAACCTGTCAGGAGTCCTTGCTTCACCAGCCAGCTTCCTTTAGACCCTAACACTGTTTCTTCTCCTGCTACAGGACTCTTGTTGAATATGAAAAGGAATTGACAAGGCCTAAGGAGTTTGTTCCCAAAGGGTACATGTTTAGAGTTTTCCATGTGATTGTACTTCTCCCGTCAAAATGAGGCACCCCAACTATGAAAACTAAGGTGGCCTTAATAGAGAAATTTTGAAGACTTTCTAAGAAATCAAGCAATTGAGAAACAAATGGAGAAACCACCCGTGAAGAAATTACACAAGCCAAATTATAAAAGATGACAAATTCAAATTGAAAAATGCTGTTTGTAAAGCATAGCTAAGAGGACAAATCCTATCAAGCAAACTGATGATTGCCTGGTGAGGCAGCCCCTAACCTTTGGCTTCTCTAGGGGTTGGAGTTCTTATGTGTGGTATCTGCCCCCATATGTGTGCATATATCTCAGTAAAATAATTGTAGTGTTATGTCTGAAATTATATATAAAAATCACCCAAATGTTAGAACATTAAAAAATTCCAGTTACTACAAAATCGCAGTCTATGTGATAGCACAAACTAAAACTATACAGAACTTCTGCTGCATGTATATAACCATGATGGACATCCCCATACATATTTATGCTCATGTGGCTATGAAAATGCAAGGTCATTTTACACACAGGCTTTTAGTGAAGGCCCTTCTGTTTTGTTTTGGTTTGGTTTGGTTTTCATCTCTTCTCTTCCTTCCCATCTAGTGTGTTCTCCCTTCATTGCCTGTTGGTGAAATCCGTTTATGCCTTTCTCTAAGTCACCTGTACAGTAGTCTATTGCATCAGGATACCACAAGTTTTTAACTATTGAGTGATAAACATTTGTTGCAAATTTTGTTCTAGTGATGATGTTGTACTTTACATTTGTAAAGAATATCCCAGCTGTGATGTTGTGTTGGGGTCAATGAGTACAGTCAGTTCAAATTTTTGTATACTTAAGATTCAATTTGTGTGTGTGTGTGTGTGTGTGCACGCACGCACACGTGCTGTGTGTTATTGTGAATTATAATTGAGGTAATCTTCTTTTAATTTATTTTTGATATTTATTTTTAAGAGAATCCTCCCATCTTTATTCAGAACCAAAGATGTGAGGCCTATCTCAAATCATCAGGGTCACTGTAAAATGAGTTTATAGCCTGGAGTTTAGTTGGTGTTACCAATGTATATGGGAAGAGAGAACTCTGAAAATAAGCCTGTTGGCCTTTTGAAAATGGAGAAAAGACTGTAGTCCTAGCCAGAATGGGAACATGCTAATAAGTGAGAGCAACACTTGAAGTTAATAATGATTCTAAAATTGCTGATCTACTTAACTCATTTGAAAAAAAATCTGGCTCTCATAAAGCGAATGAAGCAAATGAATTTGGACAATTAGGAAGTAATGAAAAGCTTTCTGAAATAACTATTGATTAAAGAAATAAAAAGGAATACTTTGAAGATCTGAACACATGTGAATCAAACCAGATAGCTGGTAGTGAAGTTTCCTCTTTTTTGAAATTTTATGGCTTTAGAGAGAATTGGGAATTACATGCACTTATTAATTTCATACATGAAGTCACACCTCATTTCCACACTTCTACTGTCTCTTCCTTTTTTTCTAGGTCAGAAATCAAGCAAAATGATAATGTGACTAATGGTAAAAGTTTCCTTATTTTCTATGCATATATTTGTTTATTCCCTGTCAGTCAATCAAATCATGTATCAAGTCTCCCACTTAGTAAATATTTATATAACAGACTGTGCACCAGATACTTCAACTGTGAAAACAAATGGTTTAGTCTTAGTCTGGTGGGAAATAGAGACCAGAAAGCCTATGATGATTATGTAGCTCACCATTGCCATGATGGAGGATAGCTCTGTCCTAAGAGAAAGAGGAGGGTATTCATCCATGTCATACCAGGAGGGGAGGAGAAATTTCTTAAAAATGATTGTAAGTACAAAATACAACTAGTTCTTAAATGTAAACAGAATAATCACATGTTATTTGATAGAGTTATTAGTGTATTTTCCATACACATAAGACATAAGAAGCACAGTAGATAAAGGGGCAACAACAACAACAATTCCCTTGGCTATAGAAAGTGCTGAGCAAGAAGTGGCCAAATTGTGCTGTTAACCTATAGCCAAACCTGGTGGTTTTGAACTTCACACACAGAGGGATAACTGATGGAATTCTTCGTAATTCTATTACCAAATTCTGTTTCTGAACAATACACTTCTTTGGCGAGGATTTACTCATTTATTCATATATTTATCCCTCTGCTTTGCTGCCCATGCATGTGTGTATGTTAGTGCTCATGCATGTACACATATGGAGACCAGAAGAGGGCATATGGCCATCCTTCTTTGTTTCCCCTTTTATTCTTTTGAAGAAGGATCTCTCCCTGGACCTAGTGCTCCCTTTTTCTCAGCTAGACCTGAAGCCAGAAAGTCCCAGCATCCCTTGTCTCCACCCCTTTCAGAACTGGGTTTATAGCTTGTATGGGAGGCCCAAATTGTTCCTCGGGTGCTGAAATCTGAATTCCCATCCTCGGGGTTGTGCAGTAAACTGCTGAGCCACCTTGCCAGCACAAGTTGAGGTGTCTTGGACATGAGCATCATTTGTTTGTCCATTTCCAGTACTTAGGGAAGAATCCACAAAGGTCTTCACCACCTTTAAATGTGGCATTTAGATATATTAAAAGTCAGAAGTTTATGTAATGATGTCTGGGGAGTTCTCAGGCAGTGTGAGCCTGAGGCTGGGCCTCACTGTTGACTCTCTATGCTGTATTGGCGAAGGTGCTTGTATTTTCAATCTCAGCATTATAATTTTCAAAGAGACAAATAAAATCCAGTTTTCCTGAGGTTCAACAATGTTCCCATTGTTTTCAGAGTTTTGTATGGATAAAATGACCAGTGTTCTAAAGGTTATGGAAGGAATATTCTTACCTCACCTTCCTATACTATGGAGTCATAGAGACTGGTCAAAGAGCAAACAGTAAGAATGTAGGACACATGGGATCCATACATAATATGTTCTGGCTTCAGAGCCTGTTATCTCAATCTGAAAGCTGGGATGTTCTTCTGCCAGTGTTCAATGTGCCTGTATGGTGTTTGTCAGGTTGTTATTTGTGAGAGGCCTAAGGGATGACACATGTGTAATTTATATGCTGAAAGCATCTTTCAACCTCTACTACTTCTTATTTTCTGTAGGAGGTCTGAGGATCCTAGAGGGGGAGCTATTGTCAGAGGAGGAAGAGCTCCAGTTGTTTTGCTTCTCACTCTGGGGAATCTGAGCAAATCTTTAAGGAGGCTGAGTCACAGGAGTAGCTGACCTTGAGGCAGGTTTCAGCCAAGGAATTGTATTGATGATGTATAATACTGACGGATAGAAAGCTGAGCCAAAGCATTTTCTTAAGTTGAAGGGAGGTGAGAGGTAACTTACTTTTATAGCCCTTAGGTGCAACATCCTGCTCTCCCAGTTCTAACTCCATCACTTGAATCAGTTATATGGCACATGTGTGAAATATGTTTTCAGTTAATCCTCATATTGTTTATACATCACATTATTTTCCTAATTTTACAGAGTAAAGCATGAAGAAATAGATTTGTTTTTGTTGCTTAAGTAACTCAGCTTGTGGCATTTCATTGCAGCAGCATTACAAAGCAGCATGGGAAATTCAGCAAACATTCCCCCTTCATCTTCTGCCTCATTTCAGCAGCTGGCCTGCTGTAACGTGGAAATAGGGAAAGTGGCAGGGGGTTTATAAAGAACAAATCCTGCTAAGGGAAATGGGTGGCTTATTTTAATTGAATTATAAAAGCAGCCTGGGAAGGTAATTTTGGAAAAGAATAGAAAAATAATTAATTGAAAACACTTGAAAATGCCACACTTAAATGAGCATTACTGGCAGATGCTACGAAATGAAGTAATGACAGGTTATATCGTGGAGATGAATTGATACACAGTCAACACGAGCCAGCAGTTTACACTAGTTGAAATCTGTGCTTATTTTGTTTATATGTAAAGATGCCTTGTATTAGAGCCCTGAGCTTTCAGCAACCACCATCTTCATCTTATAACTAGACAGAGCCTGTGGCAACACTGGCAGATGGGGATGTATGGTAGAGGGATTGGGTACTGTTTCTGAGGCTACAAAAGCAAGATTATTTTTCTTCCCTGTGCCCAGGAAAAGAATACACTACTGTTTGGACTCCATGTATGGGATTTACTATCCTAACATGAATTTTGAAATTGGAACTTTGGAAGAACTGCTGATGCACCCTTGTTGGCAACCATGAGCCACAATTTAAAAAAAAAAATCTGCATTGTAATTGTTTGATATTTACATATATGACAGTCTCAGAGGAGAATGCACAGCACCATCCTGGGTTATTGGATTCCACAGGGTAAAATTAGTGATGAAGTAGAACGTGGTGAAGGTTGATAGTGATGACAATTATTGGTAAGCAAGAAGCCATGTTTGCTGAAAATGCTCACAGCCCTGTGTCATTATTAGTCTTATTTAACTGATATCACAGATCTCAACAATACTGGTGATTATGTACATTATTTTACATTATGTACATTATGTACATTATTTTAAAAATAATTTTCTTTGGACTCCTGGTTCTGGTTCAAGAGTGAGGGGCCATGTCTAGTGATGACCATCTTACTTGCAGATAGCACAGAGCATCATGTCCTTATAGAAACAGGAAATCAAATAGTTATAATGTAATGAATTTTCTTATCCAAAACACATTCAAACTAACACAGGAAGCAGGCCATGGTGGGAGGTATGGCAATGAGAGTAAATGTCTCATCCCAGTCCATAGTGTTGCCATGTTGGATGGGACAGATCACAGCTGTTTGAATAAGCAATGCCACAAAGGATGGAGATGGGGAAGTCTGTGTGAAAATATAACTTTCAATATGTAGCAATATGATAAAAGAACATGGCATTCCAAAGTGAAAGAAAATTGCCATATCTTGAATTCACTGAAACCTTACATAATCAGTTTTCTTCATTGCTGCTTGCAATCAAGTTGTGTATTTTTGCTTTATCATATATTAAATCAAGCTCACTTTAGTGAATTAACTACAAAGTAAGATGAAAGTATTCCATCTAATAAACTAACTGCAGCTTAAATACCATATTTTATTTTGAAGAATTTTTTGTTTTTCATAATTTCATATAAGTATATCTTGAGTTTATCTACCTCTCATTATCTCTCTATATTCAATCTATCTGTCTATCTGTATATCTATCTATCTATCTATCCATTCATCCTTTCAATTTACATGTGTGAGTGTGTACTATGTGCATGCCTGGTACAGTTATATTGAGAGAAATGGGACATTCACTGATAATATAGGTGTGTAGTTGTATTAAGGCTAAAATTTTCTGACAACAAGAACATTTGTTAGAGATGCTCTCTTCCTTATTCATTTATATGATGATTTTTCAGTACTACAGACATAGGTCAAGCAAAGTGCTGAATGCTTAGGATGTACTTTACTATTGTTATATTTAGAAAAATAAATAGAATACAATGGTTCATATACTATGTTTTTCAATATCTATTCTCTGGACTACTGCTTCTGTTTGTTTTAAGAAATTTAAGATGAAACGAAGCTTCTGTGTTTATCTACACCTGTGAAGTAATGACTTATGTGGCTCCTTATAGTGTCGTCCCTTGGTGGGGATTTTTCAAAGCGCTCAATATGCTAATGTGATCTGTGACTCTTATTGAAGGGCATATAGATTCTCTTGTACTCAAAAGAAAACACACACACACATACACACACACACGTAACAACAATTAATGAAAAAATAGTCTATGCCTTTGAAAAAGATCAAGGGAGTATATAGGAGGTTTTGGAGAGAGGAGAGGGATGGAGGGAATGAGGAAATTACATAATTATATAAATCTCAAAAATATAAAAGGGTAAAGAAACATGTAGGTATAAAGCATTTTAATAGAGCTATTTTGTAGCATTGTCATTTTGTCTAGAACCTTCTTGCTTTAAAGAAATAAAGGAAGAAAGAGATGTGGGATAGGGAAAGAGAGAGAGAGCTAAATTTTCCAGTATGTTCAGCTATTAATGAACTTTCATACAGTAGTGAAACCACCTTAAATCAAAGGACAAACTCAGAGATTGGCTGACCGGGAATAGAGTTCTTGGAGGACTGAGGCAGTTGCTAGAGAGGATGGGAAGAGAAGGGGATAGTGGGTCAGCCAATGGACTCTCTGCTGTCCTTGGATTTATCAGGTCTTTACATCAATTTCAAAATTTAGATATTCTTTCCAGTCTGTGCCTCTTCCAGACACCTAGGCTGGCCTCTGCTTCTTGTAAGCAGCTTAGTTGTTCTGAGAGTGTCTCTCAGGAGTCCCAGCTTGTATGTGCTTGAGAGAGGAGGGGGCATCTTGTCAGTTTTAGAAGAAACCTTTGAGGACTTTCTCTACTTAGTGAGTTTTCCTGTAGAAGGGAATCTTTCACCTTCCTAGAAAATCCCATTATTCATTCCCACCCCCAGTAAGATGGAATTCTGTAATTCCAGAGGAAACTGCTGTTTATAGTTCACCTTTTCTCTTTTACCAATCAGATTATTTCCATTGCTTTTCCCAATAAACACCTTTAAAAAAAATAATCCATAGCTGCTACTGGATTTTTACTTCAATACGCTGCAGAGGACACAGAGGTCAATGGTAAATGGTGACAGAGGTCAGCTTGGGTAGTCAGCACACAGTACAGGATGCAGGATATAGAAGTGCTAAGGGCTGCCTCAAAGGGCGCTGTGAAGGCTTCTCTTCATGTGTTCATCCAGGGGTTCACAAACGTGTGTGCCCTCTCCTAAAAGGCAAGAATTTAAACTTGGTGGTAGTCCACCTTTTCACTATTGCCTCTCTTTTATGTGAGGGTCTCAAATCTTGCCTCATGTATTTGCTGGTTGCACCAAATCTTGATGTCTGGACTTTTTTTTTACTAGGACACATGTTTTTTCCATACCCACTTTTACGGCCCCTGCCTCCACATGCTCTCAGCTAAACTAGCTTTATCGTCCTCTACTTTAATAAGTATCTCTTGACCTTCCAAATAGCAAAGACCATAGGTATATCCCTTATGAGGAAATAAGTCAGAGAGAAGTGCTCCAAATCAAAGATTAAGAGAAACTAATAACATGTGTTAAAGAAATTAACTGTATTCAAGAGTTTCTGCCCTTTGACTTCCCTGTCTGGGAGGTTTCCTTTAAGGCCTTAAAATGATACACTCAATAACATCATCATTCTCACTGGAGACCTGAGGTCACCAGATAAGCTAATCCTGTAACAAGGTTGAGTCTTGGCATACAACCAATTTGTGTTAAGGTTCTTAGCCTACCACAAATATGACCAGTAACTGAACTGAGAATAGGGGCTTTGGGTGACCATCAGAAGGTCCTAAACTAGAGACTTAAGACAGCTCTGTCGTTCTATCATCATCCTGGATAGTGGATACCCAGCAAGGATTTGAATAGTGGGGCTTGAGTGAACTGTCCTGTTTGTGAAAGACTATGTATGGGGTGACAACAGGTCCAAAAGATTGATTTGTATTAACACCATGGGAAAATGATAATAGAAGCTTCACTTCTCCAGACTCTATCCCATGCATGACTTCCCCTGGCTAGTTTCTATGTAACAATATCTTATGAATTCCATGAGTCTCTATTGCAAACTATCAAATTTAAGAACAGTTTCAGGGACTCCCTGACCATAACTGCTGTTGGTGCAAGGGCTGAGGGCTGCGAGTGACATCCTGTAGAGAAGATTTGCTGTAATGCCTCAGTTGCTGTGAGCTTTACAGAAGGGAAGCCTTCTTTCTCCTTCAAGAGGAAAGTGCTTTGGGTATCTGCACTGTTTCCTTGTGACTGAGAGGGTCAGAGACAATGAAACAGTACAGCTCTGTGCTCAGCTGTGCAGATGGGGACTGAGTAGGTGTTTCCTCATCACTGGTAAAGAACAGTGATGCCTGGACTCCCCATGTGGGATGAATGTAATAAACATGCCTATTCATTGAATCAGATGGCAAACCACAGAAGGCATGTGCAAAAATAACATTATTATAATCTGTTGGAGCTGAACAATGCTGGAGACTAGGGGACATGGAGGAGGAGGAAAATAAAATGCATGAGACCGAAGTTTGAAGAGCCTGCCGGCACTTGAGAAAACATTTGCTGAAGTTATTGGAATGATTTAAAAATGGTTTTGAAGACTGCGTGCTAAAGAATATTTAACTGAGGTTTTAGCTATGTAACTTAACTAGGGGCTATTTTTTTTTCCATTTTAGCAGAAAAGATGGTATATTTTGTTCTGTTGTGAGTTGTGGTGACCTCTACTTAGCTTTCATTTATCACAAATAATCTTTTCCAGGAGCATGCATTTATTACAATGTTGAAATGAGTCTGTTATGTCTAACCTTGAAGAAGGATCAAAACAAATCTGAAGAGAAAAATGTTTTCCTTATCACCTATGAACAGTTTCTTTGGCTTCCTTGTTGGAACTGTGGAGTTGGGGAAGCAGTTAGAAGTGTCTGTCAAAATGCACTTTAGATTCAGCCAGTTGAAGACTGAAAATATTTGAAGAAATGAATAACAGTAATTTTATTCTACTTATGACCTAGATAATATAGTCAGACAACTATTTATGTGATATCTAAATTATATTAGGTACTCTAAGTAGTTTAGACATCATCATTTAAATTACATGGAAAGAGGTACACAGTTACTGTAAAAATTATGCTTCATTGTACATAGTGATCAGGGACACAGTCATTTTGGTATCTTTAGAGTGGCACTCTAGTTCCAAGCTCTTTAGAATGAAGGAACTATTCATGTAAGGTATTAGCTACGATAATTTATACTTACCCACGCTCAGCTAACACACCTTAGTTATATAAACAACATTTGGCTGTGGGTTAGAGAAGGTCCTAAAGATTAGTGAGATAAAGACAAGTTCATGGTTAACTTAGAGAATAGTGGGGAAGAACTAAAACTATTGGTAGAGGAAATCCCAATGCAAAATGATGACATAAAAGGAGTAGGAAAGATACTAAAATAAAAGGAAACAAATCAAGTGACTGACTGAAACTGAAGGCTGTGGATGGAGATGAAAATGAAGATGTTCACTGGGCAGGTCTGAGAATATGTAATTCAGTGTCTTCTCTGCTTTCATTTAGATATTCCCCCCCCTTTTTTTTGCTGTGAAACAATACAAGGAGCAAAACAATCTTTTCTGAGTGCAACTTCAACAGTTTTCTTCTGACAAGCCATGATTAAAATTTTATATGTGCATTATGATGGCAAATGATCTGTTTTTGACAGAAGAATGTATTTCTATAGTCAATCAACAAATAAGTGATTAAAATAACAGAACAAATTAAGACTCAAGAAATGTGATAGTTTAAACATGAAATTATGGATAGTGGCTAGCATAACTTGGTCATTTATGGATTGCAGAAGAATAAAGAATCCTTTCATTAAGTAGAAAAATAAGCAAGGAATAGATTGTTGAGACATTGAAATGATGGTATTTGTACAGAGCATGGCTCTGTTATTCATTTGAGGGTGTTATATATTCATTCAATTATTCCACACATTGCTATGCAGATACTTCACTGTGTCTTTTGGCCATATAAGTAATTTTTCCTAGAAGTTGAGAAATTTTAAGTGGAATGATCAAGAACCTTTTAAAGCTTTAAATCATCAATAGTTCATTGTCTTTAAAATATTTTGAATGTTTTTGAGATGTATGTCATCTAAACATCATATTTTTCAGAGAACAAGAATTTCTGTGCCTGTTCTGAGACTGTGATACCTAAGTACAGAAGAATAGTAAAGGTTTCAACTACAGTAGCAATAGTAGAATGTTCTTCCAAATGTTACATGAGTCCAGTCACTTAGTTCCAATAATAGCATACTGGAAGTTTCTCCCTTGTTTAGAAATAGACTGTCCTATTTTCTTATACTGTGCAGAGTGTCCTCAGTTAACTCTTTAGTCCTGGAGGAATTGCTAGGTTGGGCAGAACAAAAACTTCCAAGAGATTTTCTTGTGGCTTTTGCACGGTGGCTCTCCTGGCTTCAAGGTGTGTTTTGTGAAATGCTGTCTTATGGAATCAGCCAGGGGTTGTAGTGAGACTCAGGGTTTTCACTCATGGTGCACTTTTTATATCACCCATCCACATTGTGAGTGTACAAGGCCATATAGAAGACAGGAGTAAATGGAAAGTATGTGCAGTCTAAATTTAAAAGGCTTACTCAATATGTGTACTATTTTTCTTCTTTTTTCTTCTTCTTTTACTTTCTTGGTGTGCAGGGTTTTGTATTGATAAGTTTCCAGCTCCTCCAGTTAAACATTTCCCCCCTTTGTATATGCATGTGTATGTGGTATGAATGATCATATGTATGCATGTTTGCATGTGTGTAATCACATGTATAGGACATTTCATGTCCACGTTTATGGGAAGGAGGAGGATGGAATGTGACAGTGTTGACTCCATTATCTTTCTGCATAACTCCCTGTCTGCCATGTTGAAACATGTTCTCTTGGTGAGTCTAGAGTCACCGTTGTGGTAATTAGCCTGAGCAGGCTGGTCAGTCCCTTGCTCTGAGGATTGTCTCTGTCTCCTGTTCTCTGGAATGACAGGTGGGATGTCCCACCCACCTCTCTTTTATGTGGGTGTTGGAGAATCTTGTACTGATGTGATAGTTATTTTGTTTTAACCATTTTGGTATTTATTTATTTAGCATGGTTTTGACTCCTCCAGCACTTTAAAATTTTGATCAGGATGGAATGTCTTTCCTGAGAAATAGAACGTTTCCATTCATTAAAGGTATACAAGCAGATTGTGGATTACTACATGGTAGGATTTGCATAAAGAATATTGCAAAATTAGAATGAATAATATAGGGAGAAAAAACATTAAGACCACTTCAAAGTCTCGGGTTCTGTGATTTCTGGATGGCGATTTTGAAGCCAGGACAGAATCTAAGCTCCTTTGAGTCTGGCCCCCAGCAAGGGACCTGAAACCAATTGAGTTTTAAATGCATGCATTGAATGAACCGACTTAATGGATTAATCAGGATTTCACTTAGCTGTCACTGATTATTATACGGCTTTAAATCAGAGACTGCACAGTTGTGTTTAAGAGTTAGGCTTATTTTTCTGAGTTGAGGAATGGGTCATTGTCTCTATGAAAACTGCTGTGTAGCTTTGGCTATCTACTTGGCTCACTAGGTTTTTCCCAGGGACAAATTCCTGTTATTGTCACACCACATAATTCAATCAATCACATAATATTCTGAGAAAACAAACTTTTCATCAAATAAAACATTCACAGCAGCCCATCACTCACATTGGCATATGTTTCTAAAGATATAAAGCTCCAGGGGTGTTGGTAACAATGAAATATAAATATTGAGCTTCAAATTAAATGTCCTCACTAAAATTCAGAGGCAGCTAATGACTGCTTAATCCTACTCCGGTATCCTCCCAGGGATTAGGTCACCAACTCCTTCCAAAATATATTTGGCGCTAACAGTCCTCCAGCTGCATTCCTGACTCTTCAATACTAACAGTCCTCCAGCTGCCTTCATGGCTCCTCCATGCTTATGGGGCTCTGAAGCACTGTGGGCATCAAAGCTTTTATTTAAGACTTTGATCTTTCTCTTCAGGTTAGGCCCATTTCTGCCTGCTTGCAATTTCTCAAAGAGAAAGCATTAATCATTTGCCATTGGAGGACTTCCAATGTTGTCTTGTTTTGTTATCTATTCTGCGCGCGCGCACACACACACACAAACACACACACACACACACACACACACACACACACACACACACATATACTCTGGCTGTGTCTCCTCACAAGGTAAAATAGCCTATTTAACACCATGTCAGAGGCGAAGAGGATGTCACAGAAATCCTTCTCTGGCTGTCTCTAGCATCCCTTGCCCACCCCTATTAGTTTTGTCATGCCCCTGACCTGCTTGTCTTACCCCATTCCTGACTTCCTATCACCACCTCTTGTGAGGTCACTTTACACCAAATTAAGACACCTTTTAGCTAATTCCTGCCAGTCTCACAATAGTGAGCAAAGTCAATTATAAGCCAAAAGCTCTCTTTATACATCAGATCCTCCTTTTGTCTACAGACATTTAAGTAGAATATACTTCAGGTTTAAGATGTAGATTGGACATATAAAAGCAGTAATTCTGGATGATCTCTCCAATGTATAGACAGAAGGTCTCTCTGCTATTGGTTTGCACAGAGTCCTGGGCACACTCACATTGTTCTTGTCTCTGATTGTGGTGGAACTGTTGGCTAACAGGTGTGAGGTTTGCTTCGGGCCTATGCTGCCCCTGTTTTCCTTCATAGCTGATTGAAGTACTTCGATGGAATTGTAATAGATGTCTGAAACTAAGTTCTTTTTTTCACATTTGACTTATTTTACAATCTAACCAGTGGGAGGAAAATCTGCCTATCCAATCTTCTTAGGATGAATTTGCCTGTGATGTGGTTGTTTCCTAGAGTAGAGCTGCCTCCTTCATATTATGTTTTCTAGCACATGCATTTTCATTTCCTGTGCTTGCTTGACTGAGGGGAGTTGAGCTGTCCGATGCCCCTGCTTGATAATCACTCACAAACACCTATGTGCACTGAGCATTCCTGTGTGTGTCTTCTGGTATAAACCATTGGAAAACCTCTTTGTCCTGGCTACGGGAGGGGAGCTCTGTGTGTTATTTTCCCTCGGTTTCTTAGGAGAGTTTTCCCCGCAGAGGCATATACTAAGCACTTGCTATTACCAGTGGTCACATTTTATACCAGTGTCCTGTAATTGAAGTATTTTGTGAAATTCCTATGATGTTATGACATTATGCATATACTGATGTTTTTCAGGTTAAAATATGAATTCTAAAGACTAAGGTTATAAGGAGTCAGATTCCAGGGAATGCAGAATTGTAACTTTAAATGGAGATGTTTGAACCTACGTATACCCTCTATCATAAAACATGACTTCTCTGATACTGAAATTACATTCTATATTTGAAAATGAGAAAAACAGATATTTTTCTGAAGGTAAAGCATTTGAAGTGAAAAGGATGAACTCAGAGGTTTATTTGTGGGGAAAATGTCTAACTATAGGAAGTGGAACAGTCTGCCAATTTTGTTTGTGTATCTTCAAAGGTGTTCCTCTAGGCTGCTCTCAGTTGCACAAGGATTGATTAATCATGGTGAGTGACTTTATTTCTGAATTGGAATGGATGAATATGAGGCACAAGCAGAGGAGACTGGATGGAAGTGTGCTGGTCCATTGCAGTAGTAACAGTTAAGCCTCTAGGTGAGCTCCAGTTTCATGTATTGTAGAGAAAGTGCACCAGGAGTTTTCTCTGTACCACAGAAGATGGTGAGCACTTTGGAAGATGGCAGTTTGCATTTGCCTCTTAATCAAATGTCAAAGATTTCATCATACATTGGCACATCTACTCACTGTAGCAGCTCTGTGGAAAAAAAAAAGACTTTATTATCATCCTTGTTTTAAAGATGAGAAGTCGGAGGCAAAGAACACTTGAATAAACTGCTCAAGGTCAGTGAAAGTGAGACTAATGGAACCCAATTGATGATCTTGTGGTGCTAATGTGGTTCTACCTTTTTACCGTGGTATTTTTGTCCCTTGTGGATGGATGTGGTTTTAGCCTATGCTGCTGTTGGTTTTGTTGTTGTTTGTGTGTTTGTTTTGCTTTATAGTACTCTTCTCCTTAATTTTGACAGTGATCCCACATTTAACTGGGCAGTGAACATCCTTTTTTGTTTTAATTGCTATTGACTTTTAAAGCCCCTTCTGGCCAACAGGAATAATGTATAGGCTTGAGGAGATGTTTTAGGAGTTTATAACATTGTGCATCATAATAGTTCTATTGATCAGAAATAGTTCTGTTGCTTGAAAGTGCACTCACCAAAGATCCAAATGTGACTCTCAGAAAAGTGATCTTATTCTTTAGATTTTCACTCCCCTAAAGAGGAAACAGCAAAATGGTGACTGAGAAATCATCAGACAGTCAAGTTCCGATGGTAATAGCCGGACATGAAGAAGCACTTGTAAGCTTCTGAGACTTCTGCAGCTGTTCCTTCAAAGATCTGGTGAGATAGACAGTGCACAAAATAGGAAACAAAGACCCTACAGCCTGCAGGGGAATTGGGATTTCATTGTGTGTGTCAAAAGTAAATGAATTCAAGAATAACCACTTGAAAAGGAATTCTCCCTTAATGTCTTTGGCACAAAAATGTGCTCAGATTGTACTGGGTCTGGAGTGAGACTCAAAGAAGTCAATTACATTTTAGCTACTAGCTTTCAATTGCTGGTGGCTCAAAGAACTGGCTCACCTCACAAAAGTGGAGCAGAGAAGTGAGTAGTTTGCATTTTCTTTCTAATCAAAATGGAAGAGAGAGACTGACTGAGATACCATAGTTGCAATAGGATTATTGATGGCAGAAGTTTATAATAGGTTAAAAAACAAATAAACAAAAAAAAAAACCATTGCAAGACTCAACAAGAGCCACTTAAATGCACTATATACATTTTCAGGCAATTTTTATTGTGAATAAAGGGTCTAGGAAATGGTTTTGAGGTGTGAAAGCTGATATTTATAGAGAGTAAACTGTCTCGCTTTAAAGGTTTGTCAAGTGTACATTTAGTAGCTATGTAATTATGCAGAGTTGTCAGGGACAAGTAGACTAGTTGGAAGTCAAGATGCATGAGATACTTGCTCATGTGCTCAACCATAGTTGCTCATTTGAATTTCTGCTACTGGGAAGACTTTAGCATGACTTAGGAAGCATCCTTGCACATGCTTTGTACACTATGGTTATAAGGTGTCTGGGGACATAGAAATCAAATGCTTTTCCAAAAAGCTATCAGACTAGTATTGCTCTTGTATCTTTTTCATTCCTCAAAGGGGAAGCTAAATATAACATACATTTAAAACATTGAAGCAAAACAACCTGTGAATATGAGCATGGTAGAGTGTGCATAGAATAGACAATAATAATGATAGTTGTCTCTCAGTATGTATGTGTGTAGTGTAGGTGCCTGTGTGTGCTACAATCATCAAAGAGGAGGGAACCTCAATTGAGAAAATGCTTGCACAAGATTGGTCTGTAGGCAAGCCAGTAGAGAATTTTTTTAATTAGTGATTGATGGGAGAGTACCCATCTGGTGTGAATGGTGCCATCCTGGGCTGGTGGTCCTGGGTTCTACAAGAAAGTAGGCTAAGTAAACCAGTAAGTATCATACCTTCACGGTCTCTGAATCATCCACTGCCTCCAATCCCTGCTTTGCTTTAGTTCCTATACTGACTTCCTTTAATGATGAATTGTGATATGGAAGTGTAAGCTAAATGAATCCTTTCTTCTCCAAGTTGCTTTGGTCATGGTGTCGCATCATAGTAATCCTGACTAGAACACCTGCTAAGCCATTTCCTAAGACAAATAGATATCTTTTTATATGGATTCATTTGGATGAATAAAACTTTTGTTTAGAAAGTCCTTACTTGTGGCTATAAACTGAGTGTACTCCTTACCTTTTTCTCTAGCAGTTTCAGGGTACTCGGTCTTGTGTTGAGTTCCTTGATACATTTTGAGTTTAGACTAAGACTAATACATGGTCTAATATCATTTTCTGAATATCTGACTGAATGTATGAGTGGATGAGAAGAACCTTCTAGGAAAGTGTTGGAAGGACAAGGAGGGTGAAGCTGCTTCTTGTAGAAAGTGTTTAGGGCAGGGATGTAAACTAGGTCATTCAGAAGAGGCTGTGGAGTTCTGTGTTTTCCTGAGGAAAGGGAGCTACTTTTCTGTGTATGACTGTAACTACCCATACAAGGAGGAACACAGTTCAATTTCTTGTTTTCCATATGTGTGTGTTTTAAGGTTTCTGTGGGCCTGAGAGAGGCAGGCATTTAGTGTTAACCAGCTTCTTTTCTGAGCACCAGCAACATTCATGCATAAGTTTTGAAAACTTAGTCTAAGTAAACATAAATCGTTACTGTACTGGAGCATAATAACAATCACCTGGATCTCCCCTTTTTGTCTTTGTTTTCCTCTGGTCCTGGAGGCTGAACCCTGTGCCCGGCTCACACTAGACACGCATCTTAGGGCTGAGCTTTACCTATCCACCAGCTGGTTACATAGAGAAAACTGGAGCAGAGATCTGGCTGAAAAGTGGTGGAAAGGACAGTGCTGCATTGGTTATTAGTAGAGAAAGGGTAGATGCCTTGACTTTTCTGGGGAAACTGAGATGTGAGATGCCCAAGGAAACCAAAGGTTTACAGGCAATGCTTGTGGGCGGAACAGAATTGGGAGGGGTGCAAGAGGAAGCACAGCCAATCATAAGAGGGAAGGTGGGGCTCTCCTTCGGACCACCTTCCATCCTTGATGCAGGCATATCCGGACAAACTGGAGGATTAGTTCTCATTTTCTCAGATCATTCAGATGAATAGACTTCACGAAGCTACACCCAGGAGCAACTGAACTGTTGGGAGAAAATTATGTTTGGGATTATAGAATGATTTCAAGTTTATAAATTGACCTATCTCAGTCCTCTTCTGTATCCACACTGATTTCCACAAACCATGTTAATTTTCTTCTTAACTCCTGTGACCTTTTCCTGCCAGCTATCCATCCCCTGTTTTTGGATCGAATTAGAACCATCTCAAATTCCTATGTTCAAATCATAATCTAATATCTGTGCGTCAGTGTGTGGGTACTTCCCTGGGAAAGGTAATTAATGATAAATGAATTTGACACAATGGAGGTCTTCCTTTCCCCATGTGCAGAGAGGTCCCGGAGGCAAGAGTTCCAAGAATGGGACTTGCCTTTCTGGTGCTTTTATCCTGGGTTTCTCCACCTTCTGAAGAATGAGGCATAAATCTGCTGGTGTAAATCACGCAGTCTGCAGTGTTCTTTTAGGCATCCCAAGATGGCTAACTCTTGCCCTGTTGTATGGTAGCAATTTGTGCACTGAATCTTGTCTCTTGGAGCTTAAGATCATGTCTTTTGTCTCTGTAGTTCCCTCCCAGTTTGTACTTGACACTGGAAAGTCCATGGCTCATTTGTAACTGGAACCCCCTCTCCCCATAGTTTGTTTACTAATTCAGGAAATTGTGTAGCCAAATCTGGAAAAGATTTTCTAAACAGTTGACAATGAAAGTTGTAGCACCAAAATTCACTTATCTGGAAGATGTGTTTCATCAGCTCTTCTGCATAACTGGCTCTCTGCTGTAAAATGCTGTGGCAGATTAAAACCATGCACATGTAAATTTGCTGAATGCTTTTGTCCTTAACTAGTGTCACATGGGCATGTGTGTTCAAGTCACTGGAGCAAACTTAATGAAATTAGCATCTCCTACACTTCTCAAGCCAGGCATGATTCTGAGTAACGATGCGGTAGATACCAGGTTGCTTGACTAAAATATTCCGGGAATGCCAATAATGGCTGTGCTTTTATTTCCTTCTGTTTTGATGGAACTTTCCAGTTGTCTGAGGTTGTCAGATGGTGATGCATTTATACCTGCCCCAACTGATTCTGGAAAAACTCAAGTAATAGGTTTATTGAGCATCTAATAGCTTCTAGGCAATACTTTAAGGATTTTGCATGTGAGCTGCTGTTTTAATCCATTGCCACAACTACTTCAAGCTGAGGCTCAGGGTAGTTCTGCAATGTAGTTAAGGCCACACTGATAGAAATAAAACGGCCTAACTCATGTCTAACCCTCAAGCTCCAGAGTTCACAGACTTCAACACCAGGCCCTCCCCAGGCAAGCACCAAAACCAGGGAGTTTGTTTGGCAGATATCACTGGCTAATCTACGTCAGTCAATGTTCTCTGCTGCTCTGAACAGTGTCAAACAGCCAGCAAAAGGGAGATCATTATTTCCTGAAGGTGGAAAATCCTGCTCTGTCCTTTCTGAATAGGAACTTTACAATGTGGCAACCCCAGTGTTCTCTCTCTACCTTAATTTATTCATCTGTCAAATGAAAAGAGGAACAGTTCTTACCTGACATCATTATTGAGTAATTCATTGAGCAGACAAATCTTAATTACGTGACACTTTTTGTAACAAGTGGCACATACCCAATAATGTGGTACTACCACCAACTTCATAACCACCACCAATTCTAGCTCCATCACCGTATCATAATCATCACTATGACTGATGTGTTTACTATAACAGTATTATCACCAATATCATCACCATCATCCTTAGCACAAACCAGCACTAATGTTATCATTATCATAGCATCACTACTACCACCATCACCATCATTACCATGACCACTGCCATCACCACCATCATCAGTTTGACCATCAGCACCAACATTACTGTCATCATTGCCACAATCATGGTCTCCTTTTAACTGATTTGACAGCAAAGCTGAAAGGCCTGGCAGTCAGCAATAATCATCACTTTGCTTTAGTGTTCAAGGGACAATTCATAGAGTTACCAGAGTGAGTGGAATTTTTCAGACCTGGCTATGATCATGTGACAAGTGAGAAGCAGATCTTTTACCTACAAGGCCATTTTGAATATAGTGAATAGTTAATGATCCAGTGGTTACTCCAAGTAGTGAAAATAATATTTGTTTCCATTCAGGGTTTTATAAATCAGTCAATGAGTATTTGCAGTATAGTTGGGAAGTATTTCTATTAAAAACATATTTAATGTGTAAAGGCTTCAACCTTAACTAGTTAGAAAAAAAATCGCTAGAATATCTCATTATCGGAGGATACCAAATAACACCCATTTTAACATTTATTTTAATACAGCATCATTTTTACATTCAGTTTTGAGTTGGATCACACAAAATATGCACAAAAGTAGGTAAGAGGGCATGACTTCCTCCAGAGCCTCACTGTGGTGGTGTAAGACCCTTTGGCAGAGGTGAAGGTGGATACAACGGCTGGCTATTGCTTTTGAGGAAGGCAATTCCAAGCCTGCAGCCCTAGGAAGATCAGTAAGCTGTTCTCAGCCTGTTTCATCACATATAGAATGAAAACCACACGTTTTACTTTGTAAAAATGAGCTAACCTATTCACTGAGTATGATTCAAGCACCTGCATGCATAGCATGCACGGATGGGAGCCATCCTTCTGAGACTGGGAGAGAGCCTAAGGCTGTACTGCATACTGGGAAAATATTATCCTCAAATTCCGGAGAAAAGGATTTTAAGAGGTTATAATAATGGTTAATCCAGGCAGTGATAAAATGTTCTATCTAGCCTTCTGTGTTTCTAGGTTCTGGGAAGTAAGAACAAAATGGCTAAGTGCACACTATACTCCACAGCCTGATCTCTGAAATAATTCAGATGGAGGGAGGAGTCTTGGGAATGAGTGGTACATATCACCCAGATATGAACAAACCATGATGAATATGAGAAGCATGCTAGCATCAGAAGGCCTGCAGGTGACAGGTGGTTTGAATATCAACAGAGAATGAGAACCAGGAAAGACCCCAGTTCGAAACTTCCTCTGAGGTGGTCCTGCTTCATGAGGAGACACCTGATGTCCACAGCCTTCTCTGTGAGAATGGCCTTTCACTTCTGCCCCCATTACTTCTTGTAGCCATTCTTCTTCATCCCCCTTCCCCTATGCCCAACACTTAGTTACGTCTTTTGTACTTTGTACTTTGTGTCTTGTTTTTTGACTGTTTACTTTGATTGGATGAAAACTTATTAAGAAGGGAAATTTTTGTCAGTTTTGTTCACTGCTGATTGTTCAGCACACAGTAGGGACTTGGTAGACATTTGATAAGTGGAGGATGCCACAATTTACATTCTAATACTTTTTATATATTAGGGGTGTATATTCCTTTTAAGTTGATAGTCTGTCACCAACCGTAGACCTAAGTCATTCTGTGAAATCCACTTTTTTCTTCCTTCCTTCCTTTCTTCTTCCTCCTCCCTCATCCTCCTCCTCTTTTTCTTCTTCTTCATGTACTGGAGGTAGAATTCAGAGCCTTCTATATGCCAGACAAATACTCTACAACTGAACTATCCCCTTGATTCTCTTTTCACTTATGATTTTGATACAAGGTTTCATTACAAATGCTAAGGTTGGCCTGAGACTTATTTTGTTGTCCTGGAACTTCTGATCTCATGCCTTATCCTCTGAAGTAACTGGGATTGTTCTTCTGGACTACCAGGTCCAAGGTAACCATAGGTCTATATGTGAGTCCACAAATTTCTTCTTGGGATTGCCAAGGAGAAATATGTAAACTGGCAGATTAAAATACTGATATTCACAGTTACTATTTGCATGTATGGAGGAGAAGGGCCAGATAAAGCCTCTGAGAGGTTTAGTGTTTGTTGAGAACTTGACAAGCTCTTGCATCACCTAGGAGACAAGATTCCAGCACACCTCCAAGGGCTTATTTAGTTTCTGGGCATGTTTATGAGGGATTATGTTGCCTTTGTTAACTGAGGTAAGCAGAGTCATTCTGGAAGTAATTGATACCATTCCCTGGGACAGGTTCCTAGGCTATATGAAAAGGAGAGTGTGCTATGATCACGGCATGACGTGCCCAGTCCCTTCAGGCTCTGCAGCCTTGACTCTGCTTTAATATGCTACATCCTCAAAATGTGAACTGAGTTGGTTCTGTTTGGGTATTTCATCATAGCAATTAAGAAAAAAACAGCATTATTTGCTATTGTCACCTATGTTGACAATATTCTAAAAATGTATACTCAGTGACAAGCTGTATTTGTAACCTGTGATGAAGTATGGCAGTATCTCATGAAGTTGTAATATACTTCTTAAGTAGGTAACAGAATGATTATTGTATGTAATGCTTACCCTAGAGTGGTCCAAGGAGGGTGACATCCTATTTGTTTACTTTCTATATAGTCACCAGGACTTTACACATCTGAGGATAGTGAGGGTATAAGTATAATAATCAACCTTTTTGGGATTCCAGATCAAATGTATGTCCACTGTCATTTCTCTCTCAGTTAGTGTGTGTGTGTGTGTGTGTGTGTGTGTGTGTGTGTGTGTAAGGAAGATAAAGAGAGAAATCTTTGCATTGTTTTATCATTAAGTTAGTGACAATTTGTTTGGAAAACAAAACAATCATTTATCTTATGCAATCAAATGTGCCCATTCATGGATTTTTGTTTGTCCTTACCTGGGTAATAATGTTTGCTTGAAATGGCTTTAATTATAGTATATTTTGGTCTATATTATGACAGTGATACAAAGTTAAAATACTTGAACTGTGAGAGCTCTTAGTGTCAAGCAGAACACCTGTGTGCATATGCAGACACATATGCATGGTTAGTTTAAGTTCTGTGGAAGCATTTGGACTTTGTTTTGGTAGATACATTACCATATTTGTTAAGTTGTGTCTTTTACATTGTAATCTCTGACTTGTTCATAGACCCTGAGGTCAATTTTTCATGATTTTTTAAGTTGTTTGTTAACATGAACATTAGCAGATGAAACCTGCAACCACACCTTCATCTGTGTTTGATTAAGTGACCAGACACCAAGATGCAAAACATAGTCCTCTTGATTCAGCTTCCTCATGTTCCAAGGGCGTTCCTCTGTGTGAATAGTATTCAAGGTAGTTTAACTCTTAGTATCCTTTAGCTCTGAGTTTCATTTATTCTAAGAAGGTTAGTGAAGTTAATTATGTTGTCTAAAAATGGAAAAAGAAAACCCACCAATAACCACTAAGATTTCTGCTCATGTAGGTATGATTGAACTCCTAGCAGAGACAGCTGGGTTTAATTATCAGTTTGAGATGCTGTAGCTTCAGAAGCACTTGCTGAGGAATGGATAATGCCAGTGGCCTTCAAAGCTCTCACAGAAGAGATAAAAACCTGCCATTCAGTCAGACTGCACGTGTATTAAAATGAACAAAGATTTCCCAGGGGAGGGTGCCCACTGCAGTTTGGTTTGTCTCCTTGGCCTTGATTCCATAAGTCAGACACACCAGGTTTTGTTATTCCTAATGGAAAATGGTAGCCATCCCTAAGGAAGTAAAGGTAGGTTAGAGGGAAAGGCAGGGGACTTAAGTGGAAATTCTTTGCCTCCTTAGTTATCTGAGCTATCCACTCTGTGTTTGGCTCATTTATACAGAGAAATGTGGAAAAGACTCTCTAGGTTCCAGGTACCATAGTAACTCCATCACTGTACCTATCTGAGTCTCAGCACAGCTTCTAAGAGCAACAGTGGGCACTGGTGGCAGAAGCAGAGTACCTTTTTCTTAGGAAAGCAGTGTCCACAGCTCAGTTAGATAATTTATACTCTGACTCCACTCCTCTCCTCCCTCCTTCCTTCCTTCCCTCCTCCCTCTCCCTTCCCTCCCTTGCTCCCCCTCCCTCCTTCCCCCTTCTTCCCTCTTTCTCTCTCAGTTCCCTTATCTTTCCCCATCTAACCAGTCTAATTCCTTGTCCCTCCCCTTCTCACACCCCCTTTCCCTGCTCTGTGTCTGTGTGTCTTTGGGGGGTATTTTTTTTCCACTGATGGACATACACTGCAGATTGTAGCATTGCTTCCTTGTTGTGAAGAAAAAAATAGTTTGAGATATTGCTTCAAGTCCCCCTGGGGAAGAGTGTACTAGGATGCATGCCCATAAATCTCCCTGCCAGTGCAGGAAACTTTGGGAAGTTCTAACAAGCTTCCCATTGTAACCAGTTCTGAGTTGATAAAGATGCTTATTGGGCTTAGTGTTCCCAAGAGAATGAATGCCTTTGGGAAATACTGATGTCTTAAAGTTGAAGTGGGCATGTTCACACACAGAATGTCCTGCCACTATCAGCCCTCCCTGTGTTAGTTCTGTTTGCGTTAATAAGTAATATCCTTGGGATATTCTGGAGAGAGCATTCAGAGACATGCTCGCTGTCGCTCAACGGAAATGCTAGAGTTGGTGCTGCCTCTCTGCACAGCAGTGCTTCATCTCTAGGAAGCAAGCCTTTAGCTACATAAGATATGAACCAGCGGGGTGCAGTAAGAAACGAATGAATCTTTAATGAATAGTTTTTAATAGAAGTCGAATTGTTTTAGTAATGGGGAAGATAACACGGTATTAGTGCTGGCAATTAATTAAGGAATTCTTGTCAAGATAATTGCTAATCATTTTCTTAATTTCTTTGTGTGATTCAATAAATACATTTTCAGTTTTTTTTTTGTGTGTGTGTGTGTGTGTGTGTGTGTGTGTGTGTGATGGCATTAGCTGGCTGAATCATAGCTCTCATTCTGTGTAGCACAGTTACCAGACTAAAGATCAGAATTGTAAAACGATGTGCCCTGCATGATTGTCACCTAAAAAAATTAAAAGGATAGCTAAAATTTAAAAAGGATTTTAAATATGTCAATCAAAACTAAAATAAGACTTAAAGAATGATTCAAATAGGAAGAAACTTTGCAAAATTCAGTTGGTTGGCTTTGATTTGGGGTATATTACTATTCTAATTCCAGGTAGAAGTCTCCTGGTAGAAGTCTCCAGGTAGAAGAACCCAGGAGTGTACATGTTTTACAGTCTGAATTGCAGAAGACAGAACAAGGAACCCCTGTTCACTCTGTCTCTGCTTTCTTACCTATGTGAACTTAATCATGCCCCATTTCACTCCTGTTTCTTGCTATATGTAACAGGCAATGAGCTACAGCCTTCCATGTGTATGTCTCCCATAAAATATGTTGTGGATTAATTGAGAAGTGAGGTGAAGTGTTTTATGGGCCTAAAAGAAAGGCACTACACATGCAATGTGGGAATTTCCTCATTTCCCTTCCTGCTCTCTGCTAGGAGTTTGATTGTTCCTATTGGCTCTCATCTATTCGTTTAGCTTCTGGGGGCTGATTAAAATGTTACAAGTTCTGTCCCATCTTGCATTAAAGGAACAGTGTTGGGTTTCATTGTGCTGAGAGATTTAAACTGG
Source organism: Phodopus roborovskii (assembly GCF_943737965.1). NCBI lineage: Eukaryota > Metazoa > Chordata > Mammalia > Rodentia > Cricetidae > Phodopus > Phodopus roborovskii. The sequence continues at coordinate 6,861,014 of NW_026126433.1, forward strand.
ACCTTGTCTGACACATTTTGAATTCACCTCTTAAATGCATTCCTACACACCCTAGTCACAGTATCAAAGTGGAAAGCACCAACTTTATTCCTTAGTCACCTTGAATAAAAATGATGCCATTTATTTTTAACAAGTTTGGTATATTTGGATCCAAATACCATCAGTTCTGATGGACCTCAGTAATGGAAATGGGGTCTACAATTTTTTTTTTTTTGAAAACTTATTTCTAACACTTTCTCTTCTTTGTAAATCTAATTGCTTTTAGCTGGCCAAGCGTTCATGGACAATTGCTTTTCTCACTATTACAAATATGTTGCAAGTGGAGCTTTTGTATTGAGGGTTGCTGACCTGAATCTGTTTGCTCCACAGTCATTGCTGGCTGTTTCAAAGCTTAGGAAAGCCAAGAATTTGAAAAGACAATATTCATTAATCACAGTCCCCACCAATGGTACCTTTGCATCCTCTTCCCATAATTGCCAAACCATCCTATTAATGCCCGCCTACTCTCCTGTGCAGGGAAATACAATCAGAGCAGTGCAGAATGGATGTGGAGACAAACAGGAACTTGAAACTGTCTGTCATTTTCGACCCCAATTTAATGCTGTCCCACACAGATTTGCTGTTCTCAATTTCTGGGAGAAATTATCTATATCAGACATGCAGAACCATGGGCCAGAGGTTATAGGAAATGCCAGTTTATATTAAAAAGGAACCCACCTCAAATCTGGCTTTGTGTTTGCACTTTGCATTGATAATGAGTTCTTCCCAGCTCCAATTCTGCTTTTTAGTCCCATGGGACACATGTTTTAATTTTTTATTGGTTGCAGTGGAGTGTTAGCAGATTCATGGGAAGTCCCTCACATATGCTGTCTGATTGATTGAACTGAGGATTGCAGAGGTGTGTTGTGTGTGTGTGGGGGGTTCTGGTGTGTATGTGTGTGTGTATGTGTGTGTGTTTGTGGTGTGTGTGTGTGTGTGGTATGTGTTTGTATGTGATATATGTGTGTATGTGGTGTGTGTGTATGTATGTGGTGTGTGGTGTGTGTGTGGTGTGTGTAAGTGTGTGTTAATAGTAGATGAGGACTAGCTTGACTTCAATTAAAGTAGCACATCTCTGTGTCTATTTAAAGTGGATGCAAATTAAAACATTTTAATGCACTTAGTCAATTTTTTCTCTTAATGTGCTTAGATTCTAAAATCTGAACATAAAATGAGTTGTGTTAATGAAAACAATAGAAGAGAAGTCAGTATATGTCTGATTTAATCTACGTGGTAGGATACGTTGTGACTCAAAACTGTGTGAAGTCAAACTGCATCAATAACTCTGGCTGTGACTGTAGTCAGGGTGTGCACCCTCACTGTGCTTGACAGCTTCACATGATTTGAAGAGTGAAGCATTGTGTATGCTTGCAGTGTTCATTTCCTTTCCTGACTATTTCTGTTTGAATATTTTATTAATTTATTTGTTTAACTGTATAACATGTTTAGAAACTTGGAAAAACATAAAATATTACAATTATTTTAAAAGGTCATTTGCAGAAATTGTGGAGTTTTTTTATTTCAAATAACTCTTTGTAAGATATAACTCTTGGAATGTTGTCAGCTTTATTGACAGGCAAATTGAAAGACACCATTCAAGGAGTCCACCCTTAAATCAGGTATCAATCACCAGAAAGAACAAAAACCAAATATGAAATGTTCAGTGCAGCTATTTATACATGAATTCTTTTTTAAATTAAAAAATATGTATATACATTTCATGGGGTGGGGTAAGGCACAGCGGGTACTGCCCTATACATGTTAACTTGGAGAGTTGGTTCTCTCCTTCCGTTATGCAGGTTCCAGGATTTAACTCAGGTCCTAAGGCTTAGTGGCTGGCACCCTTACCTGCCATCTCACAGGTTCTTATACCTGAATTCTATTATATATTCTTTGCTGAGCTACCATGTATTCTGATAAAGGAGTTGTATTAGCTTATTTGCCTAAAGACACACAATGCTCAATTAAGTTTCGGTAACATTACCCAAAAAGGTTATTGAAAAAAGATTTGTATCATAATTTCTAATGAAATATAAGTGATTTTTAAAATCAGTAATCTTACTGTTAATGAATATTCACAATGAAGATAACTAGAAACTTTTATATCAATAAACAAGTTAGTGGTATTTTCAGTTCCCAACACCCTTTCAACTTGTTAACTACATGTCTTGATAACCAGGTTAGTGCTTTATTTGCCTAGTGTTTGCTCCTACTTTTGTTCTTAAATGATGTTAGAATATCAAATTTGCCTCCTCTTAATGAGGTGGGATGATAGGACATAAGTCATCAACTCTGCAAAGAAGGAATATATGCTATTGAAGAATTCATTGGGACCAAATGTTTTTAGAACAGAAATTCTCTTCAGAGGTAATTTTTCTTTGTACTCTGGTCTTTTAAAGAAGACTTACCATGTTTCAGATCTCTTTCTTTTAAACTTGCTCTGTGAAAGTGCTTTTCCCTTCTTGATGGTGACAGTTATTTTTTATCCCTCAGCCCAAATATCTGGGTAGCATCCATGCAGGGTTTCTCTGTGTAACAGTCGTGGCTGTCCTAGAACTAACTTTGTAGACCAGGCTAGCCTCAAAATCACTGAGATCTGCCTGCCTCTGTCTCCTATGTACTAGGATTAAAGATGTGAGCCACTAGCTAATTAGCATTTTATTAAAGCAATATGAGTGACAAATCTTTACAGTTAATAGGCACATCATCCCACCAAACCTCAACCCACCTCACATAGACTAGCATACAGGCATCTGATGGAGGCATTTTCTCAAGTGAGGTTCCTCTGCTCACATGACCTAGTGAAATGCTACAGAAAGAAAAAAATCAAACCAAAAGCATCAAAATACATATACAATAATACATTTAAAACTTATAATTAATTCAGTGGTGTAATGAACCACCACATTTTTAAGAGGTATAAAACAACTTTATTGTTGTTTACTGTGTATTCATAATCTTTATTTATAAAAGCAAGCTATCTTTTCTCTCTTTCTAACATTCTTTCATTCTACCATTTGTGCACATCTTCTAACTGTACTCACAATGTCTTTTCTTATTATTTCCATTTTAGTTTTTTGATAATTTTTATTTAAATTTGAAACAAACTTGTTTTCTATGTCATTCCCTCACCTTCTCTTCCTCCCCTGTTCCCTTCACCAACCCCCATCCCATTTCTGCTCCCCGTGGAGGATTAGGCCTTCCATGTTGAGTCTCCAAAGTCTGCCATATCATTTAGAACAAGTATGTCTGTCTTGGGCTACTCGTTGTTTCCTAGCTTTTCTGGCAGTGCAGATTGTAGGTTTGTAATCCTTTGCTCTATCTCTAAAATCCATATGTAAGTTAATACATAACTTGTTTGTCTTTTTGTGACTAGGTTACCTCAGGATGGTTTCTTATAGTTCCATCCATTGGCTTGTGAATTTCAAGATTCCATTATGTTTTTTTCTGCTGAATAGTACTCCAATGTGTAAATTTACCACATTTTCTCCATCTGTTCTTCAGTTGAGGGGCATTTAGGTTGCTTCCAGGTTCTGACTATTACAAATAACGCTACTATGAATATAGTTGAAATGATGTCCTTGTTGTATAAATGTGCTTCTTTTGGGTTTATGCCTAAGAGTGTAATTACTGGATCTTGAGGTAAACTGATTCCCATTTTTCTGAGGCACCATACTATCTCCAAAATGGCTGTAGGAGTTTGCACTCCTACCAGCAATGGAAGAGCGAGCCCTTTCTTCACATCCTGTCTAGCATGAACTGTCTTTGGTGTTTTTGGTTTTAGCTATTCTGACGGGAGAAAGATGGTATTTCAGAATTGTTTTTGTTTGCATTTCCCTGATGGCTAAGGATGTTGAGCACTTTCTTAAATGTCTTTCAGCCATTTTAGACTCCTCTATTGAGAATTCTTTATTTACTTCTGTACCTCACTTTTAATTGGGTTATTTGGTGTTTTGGTAACTAGCCCCTTGAGTTCTTTGTATATTTTGGAAATCAGCCCTCTGTCAGATGTGGGGTTGGTGAATATCTTTTCCCATTCTGTTTTATGCTGTTTTGTCTTGTTGACTGTGTCCTTTCCCTTACAGAAGCTTTTCAATTTCAGGAGGTCTCATTTCTTAATTGTTGATCTCAAGTGTCTGTGCTGCTGTTGTTATGTTCAGGAAGAGGTCTCCTGTACCTCCCACTTTCTCTTCTAAGAGGTTCAATGTGGCTGGATTTATGTTGAGGTCTTTGATCCATTTGAACTTAATTTTTGTGCATGGCGATAGTTTGGATCTATCTGCAGTCTTCAGATCCAGTTATACCAGCACCATTTGCTGAGATGTTTTCTTTTTTCCACTATATACTTTTAGCTTTTTTGTCAAAAACCAGGTGTTCATAGGTGTGGAACCACCACATTTTTATTGTAACAAATTTTGGTGGACCTGGAGAGGAAATGTGTGGGCCATAGCCATGGCCACATATTCACATCTGACTACACATAAGGATTTGTGTGACTTACTAAAATGTTTAGTACTACATCACAATTTTAGTATTTTTGGAGACTTATGAAGTGGTCCTAGGTGCTACTACAGCAGGCTCGCTGTCACTGTGCTTCCAGAACATGCAACATATTTCCATATTATTTTTAGGCAAAGGGAAAATGATCTATTTTTTAAATTGGCAGGATTTCCAATCCACATTTATGAAGAAAAAAAAAAAGACCACCTAAATTTTCAAAATTCACTTTAAAAAAATACTGTTTTTTTTTTTTTTTTTTGAGAAAGTAGTCCCTGGAGGGAGAATTTTACTTTTGACAGACTTGTTGGGAGGTGATGTTTCAGAGCTGGTGTGCAGCTTGCCAACATTTTTTGTACTTTTCTGGGTAACAGGAACCTTTATCAGGTGGACTGTCTCTGGAAGGAGTCACCATACATTCAATTCAAATGTGTGAGCAAACTTCAAGCAGACTGGGAGGTTTGTGTCTTTATCTCAACTTCCAGCACATCAGAAGAAATTCACTTTAATTGCTTCTTGTAGAAATTAATCTGTAAAGACACCTATCTATAAGGAGCCAGAGAGGCCAGGACCAAATGCAACTCCTCTCTCTGGTCTTCAAAGTATCTGAAAGACATCTGTTCACATGCAAACAGGCCCCTACTGGATTCCTGTTGGTAGAGCTAGCAGAAACATACTTTAAAGAGATATTTAAAAAAATTGATTAAGTTCTTTGTCTATCAGGATTCTTGATTTCAATTAACATAAACTGCCTGGGTGTCTTAAGTAAGTTAATTTCTATAACATAGGACTAGGAGTTCATTAACCTGTAGTACTTTCCCTCAGAGACTTGAAGAGTGACCACAGAATTAAAGTTGAATGCTACTGCATGGATTACTGCAAAATAAGACCATGGGAACATCCATCTAGGATTCATTAAACCCACCAAGAATAGGGATGATGTGGGAGTTGATTTCTCCAGTGGTGTAGCCACTGCTGAGTGGCCTGTGCTTCTGTGAATGGCTTCTCATGCTCCTGTGAGAAGCCCTAGTTAAATCTTTAGGTCACAAAGTCATGATGAAAGCAGAACAAAGCCAGGTGAGAAGATAAAGGGGATCATCAAGAGGGAGAGGGGACCAGAGAGACCAACAGGGAAGAATACGTTTGGAATATATTTCCTACACCTACTAAAATGTGTAGGAGACCAGTTATGTAAAATCAATATATACTAATAAAATAATTTTTCCAAGTTAAAAATATAGTTTATTGACCATAAGGGGCTTTTCTAATATAAGAAACATAAGAACGATGTGCAGAGTTTTAATAGAAAATCATAATTATTGAAATTTTTGTCGTTCTGAAATGGCTTTCTGTGAAAATATGCATGAGAACCACTAGTAGACACTGGAAAATGACCAAGTAGGGATGTAGAGCTGTTTAAAAATACAGTTGTAGAAGCAAAGAGGGTGTGGCTGCGGCGCTGCGGACCGAGAATCGAGCACAGGCGGACCCGGCGTGGATCGCGGAGATGCTAGGCATGGCGGCTGGAATGACCATCAGAAACATGGCCAATGCCTTTGCTAGAGCCACGTGTGAGCGCTGCAAGGGGGCTTCGTTCTTGCTGAGAAAATCCTGAACTAAGTAATGGCAAGCTGTACCACCAACAGTGCTTCCTGTGTGCTCAGTGCCTTCCAGGAGTCCCAGGACTCTTTCTATGAGTTTGAGGGAAGGAATACTTTGAACATGATTTCCAGGTGCTCTTTGCTGCCTGCTGCCACCAATGTGGTCAGTTCATCATCGGTCGGGTTATTAAAGCCATGAACAACAGCTTGGGTCCTGAGTGCTTTCGATGTGACCTCTGCCAGGAAGAGCTGGCAGACCTAGGGTTTGTCAAGAATGCTGGCAGACACCAGTGTCATCCATGTCATAATTGTGAAAAGGTCAGAGGCCTTGGAAAATACATCAGCCAGAAATGCCATGCCATCGTTGATGAACAACCTCTGATCTTCAAAAATGACCCTTATCGCCCTGACCAATTCAACTGTGCCAACCGTTGAAGAAGAAGCTAACTACTGATGCCGAGGACCTGAAAGGGGAACTGTACTGTCTATGTCATGATACGATGGGGGTCCCTATCTGTGGTGCCTGTCAGAGGCTCACTGAAGGGCAAGTAGTGAATGCCATGGGCAAGCAATGGACATGGAGCATTGTGTTTGCACCAAATGTGAAAAGACATTCCTTGGACTTTGCCATTATGAGAGGAAGGGCTTGGCCTATTGTTTCTGTGTACCTGACAGATAACTGCACTCCAGTTACATTGCTTGCTTTACAAAGTAAAAATTTTCCTGGTTTTACAGAGAACCTAAATTCAATTCCTAGCAGCCACATCCAGTGTCTTACAGCTGCCTCTGATCCCAGCCACAGGTTATCTAATGACCTATTCCAGACTCTGATTATTACATGTACATGGTGCATGGCGCAAACACACACATACAAAACTAAAAGGAGGTTTTCAACTTACATGATATTTTTGTGGAAATTAATTTAATAATGAAGACATGAACTAAGGTTTCTTAGAGCTGCTTATCCAAAGTATTGCATGAACCCAGTTTGAGTTTAATAACTTTTCAAAGGCATTCTTTGGTATGGTCATTCTGGTAGTTGCCTCCTTCCTTCTCTTCCACCTCACCCACCTCTTTTTCCCTCCTCACTACCGTTCCTATTTTATATGAAGCAAAATTATCATACTTACTTATGGGCATAGGTCATAATTTGATGCATATGTACAAAGTGTCATTATCATATCATGGAAATTAACACATTCATCTCCTTAACTATTAATCATTTATTTTTAAAAGATTTATTTATTTTATGTGTTTATGTGTGTGATTGCTTGCCTGTATGTATATCACCTGCATGCAGTGCCCACGAAGGCTGGATAAGGACATAAGATACCTTGGAACTGGAGTAACAGGAAGTTTTGTAGTATCTAATGTGTGTCCTAGGAAGCGAACCCCAGTCTGCTGCAAATGCTTTTAATTGATGATCAGTATTTACAGCCCTACATTATTGGGAGAGGAAGAAACATCAAACTCTTTCCTCCAAGTTCCTTATAGTAAGACTATATTGTAAACAGTGGACAATAGCCACCTAGCTATGTTCCAGAACAGAGCTTCCTGCCTGTCACTCCAAATAGTATGTAACTTGGTTGCTTCCAGCTCTTGCCCTGATACTTCTGAACCCCCAGTGGCCTCAATTCTACTTTCTACTTGTATGAAATGAACATTTTTTTGTTTGTTTGTTTGTCTTTTTAGTTTCTACAGATGATTGAGAACATGCGGTTTCTGTGTTTCATTCAATCCCTGGATTATTTCACTTACCATATATGTCCAGTTTTATCCAGTAAACTGTACTATAATCTTGAAACATTTCTATTGTCTCTTTTGCAGATATATCTTTAAGGTTAGAAATTCTTTCTTTCTTTCCTTATTTAGTCTGTGGTTGAGGAACTCAGTGATATTCCTATTTCATTTACTGGGTCTTTCAGATATAACATTTCTCATTTGTTCTTTATGATCTCACTGTGTTTGCTGGATTGTTGCATGATCTGTGTGCTCTTATACCTTTTGTAAACTTTTGTAAGATTCATAATTTCACATCCTTTTCATGCAATTTACTGTTGCTTTTATATTAATGCTTCTTGTACGTAATAGTATTTATATAGCTTGCAGATTAGTTGCCTTTTTAAAATGCATAGATTGCCCTTTATAGAAGAGACTTTTCTTGGAGATGTGACCCATGTCATTGTTTCAGAAATATGGGCTTGGGAGTGGATGGACATAATAGTATAGTGTTTATCTTATTTTTGTGGCTGTTCATTGATAGCAATGCCCATAGGTATGCAGATTGCATAGCGTTTATTTGCCAGGACCCTGGAGTTGGTGCATCTGAGTCTGGTTTTAGGGCATCATTCAGCCTTCATAGGTCACATGGGTCAAGATGTTTCTAGTGAATACAGGGCAGCATAGTAGTTTTCCTAGAACTCAGGGCTAGGAATTTGTCAATATCTGAGGGCCTTGTGGGAGGCAGGCTGTACCAATAGGCCCAGGCATTGTACCTAGCAGTGCTGGAAAGGTTTATAGGTAACTTCTTGGAGCTTTTTTTTGTACTACCTAAAGACTAGCTGCTGTTCTCCATGGAATGTGTACTGTGAGCTACTCAGGGTGGATTGCTACTCTCATTCTTGGGTACCACGGGCTGAGCTATTCAAAGAAGACTGTCTATCTGTTTTACAGAGTTATAAGTGACAGAGAGTAGCCATTTGCCTTGTTCTCTTGCCTGAGTATGCTGAGATGTTGTGGTATCTTCCCACCTGTTTCACAGGTCCCCTGAGGGGATTAAGTATCAGGATAAAATTCTCAGGAAGGTACATGGATGAGCAGCACAGAAAAACATATGCTGAGCTGTTTCTCCAAGTCAATGTATTTATGTGAATTGCTTAGCCACTCCCCAAACTCAGCTCAAGGCAGGCCTGTGAGTTGTTCAGCAGCAAACTTTTCAGTGTCTGTAGTGTTAGTGAGTTACTGGAGTTGGTCTACTCATGTTTCCAACCCTGGGAAATACAGCAGGACTCATGATCACACGCAGCTGTAAAGGCTGAACAATAGATGGTGTGTCTTGGCATCACTTCCGTAAGGTCATCTTCAGTTTCCATGTTGAGCAACATCTGTGCCTCATTGGCCTGTACTCTGAGGTGCCTCCTAAACCACGGAAACACATTCTTCCTTTTTCTTGGCCCTTTTTCTGTTAGTTTAGAGAATATGAAGCACCCCTTGTCAGTCATGTTGCTGACGATGTCTGCTCCCTGTTTCTCCTTACCATAGGCTTTGTGATAAGAGCACTGTGCTATCAATCCCAGGAATGGAATAAAATAAGAGGATTATAGCAAAGACAATTCTGCTATTTGGAAAGTCTGTGCTTAATTTTGCTCTGTTTTCATTGAATTAGAAAGGATCAATAGAAAGATACATAAAAACAATGCATTGTGAACATTAGATGGTAAATAAAATAAAAAGACCTTTCTTTTTCTGTAGGGATTAATTGTGTGTATAATTGGAAGTTTAACTTTTATCCCAGAAAGCTTAGAGTAACAGACAGTATATGAGAAGAAAAGTCTGCAGTGTTGTCCCTCTGCTATGGATATTATTTCAAACTATAATTTGTAAGTATATATGAGCATCACAAAATAGGTGTACCAGGCAATTATACTCAGCCACCTCTGTTGTTCTCACCCACATAAACGAATTTGCTTCTGTTAAAGCAGGAAATAGGACTGGTTTGACATTTATTTCAGCGATTCCACATTTAACCGAGGGGTTTCCTGAGTAGTTCAACTGGCTTTGCCTTACCAATATGTTCTGCACAGTTTGTGTTTCTGTTTGTGTAATCAGTTTGCAAGAAGATTCAGTCTCATTAAATTAGTCAAAACTATATCATGGGAAACAAAGTGCTCATTTCTCGCACCATTTGAACAAATTTGATCCTGACTGATGCTGGCTGCTTCCAAAAAGTCAGCTTCACCCATAGATGTGCTGCATTTGATATCAACTGAGAGCAACTCCAGAAGTGGAATTCTGAAAATTCCCTGTAACAGCCGCATCGTGTTAGGGAACTGGTGTCCTTAGAGATGAGCTAAGTTCACAAGTACACTCCTAAACCTTTAAACCATGAAGTAAAATTTGCATACACTTAAATGTGTTTGTCATAACTGAATATACAGATCACTTTCTTGTGTAACTCAAAGCCTTTAAAAATATATACCATCCTGTTGCTATAGCTCTGGTTCTTTCCTTTACATTTGAAATTAGGATCCCATCACCACCCAGGAAACCACTTTTCTGATTTCATAGAAATGGCCATATGCAGCATGTGTTTTAGTGTCCTCTTTACAAATGTGTTGTTAGAGTCCCTTATGACATTGCATGAGTAGGAAACATTCTCTTTTTTTATTGCCGAGTGTGTCACAAGAGATTGCTTTATGATCCATGCTAAGACTGTATGTGAGGAACAGATCATCTTATTGCAAGTCAAAAACTGGTATCCCATTTGAGGACTTTCTTCTGAATGTAGACAGGTTCTTCCTGTACCCTATCCTGTAACACAAAGTATTTCTGTATGAAAATAATCAACTCACATTGACAAGTAAGTTCATATATTATAGTGTAAGCATTCAGGGATAATTGCATCGGGATTTGGAATTTTAACTGTATTCTTATTGAATATTTTAACTCATTAGGTAAATGCTTACAGGCAGTATACTCTGTGGGATGCAGAAGACCATATTAATTGCTTCATGTTTTCAAACGACACATAAAGGCTCTAGAAATGAGCCATCAGAAATGAGCCATCAGAATCTGATCTAAACCAATGCATATTTACTCATTAGCTTCAGGGTTAGTCTGTCACTTTGTCGGCTGATGAACGTAAAAAAAAAAAAAAAAAAAAAAAAAATCGTGATGATGGAAGGTAAGGTCTGTTAGAATGGTAAAAGTACCAAGAAGAGTAAACCTTGTGCAGCACATTTCATGAACAATTTGTGATGGAGGCTTTCCTTTTCTGCTTGTGGTTGAAAAATGGACTCTGTGGGGTTGAAGAAACAAGGAGATTTTAATTAAGTTTTAATTAAATGTTTTCCATGGTTTTGCATAATAAGGAGATAATATCAAATCTAATTCCTGAAAAATCTAACATACATCTGGGTAATCAACAGAAGAAGACTCTCTAAGCACCATATCATATGGTACCATTTCCATAAGTATATTTTATGGGAATGGTCATCACAATGTGTCTGTATGTATGGTAGGATTGGTGAGCTCAGGGCAGCAATCTGGGGCACCACGTTTGCTTCCAATTGCATTGGCTTACTGTAAGGACTAGCTGGTGATTTAATTAGCTTAATGTAACCCTGCATTTGCTCACTTAAACAGTCTGATATGGGCACTCCTGGGTTCAAGATGTGCAAACAGGTAGAGCATGAATCTCTGTATTAACTTTCAGTTGTGTGAACACAGTATATGTCATCTAAATTCTGTTTTAGAAAAAATGGTTCTTAGGGATAATGGCATAGGAGATTAGTAAAGCTGTAGCTGGATGGACATGAGACATTACTTTAAGCTACATTATTGTTCAGCTAGAACCCACACTTTGGGATGTGTTTCCAAATGAAAATTCAGAGGCAAGCACTCCAAAGAGCAACAAACAAGACAGAATATTTAACACATGTCATGGTTTTATCATTTTTGCTTGTTACATATATTATAAGCAAGGGGGCAAAGCCTCTATTTCTCTTGAATACTGGGAGATTCTAGTTTTTAAAAAATACAGACCTCTGGCATTTAATGCAAGCCAACTGACTAAATGTGAGGTGGCTTTTCACCACCTGAAAGGATTTTATGATGCTTTAGACTTCAAAGAGAAATGATGAAGAAAATCTCACTTCCCTTTCCCTATTCAACCTTTTTCCTTACTCTGTTCAGCTTTTTCATCAAGTATGTAGTAATAGCCTCAATTTCAAGGCCTGTGTTCTCACTGTAAATGGTTTCTAAAGTTTCTTCTAAATTGAAAGTTGATGCTTTCAAACTCAGTGATTTTAATATTAACACAAATATAAGTAGATGTTGGAGGACTTTTGCTGAGAAATGCAGCAAGTTTGATACTATTTTGTATTTCAATTTGAAAATCTGGTTTCCATAGGCATATAAGTGTAAATCTACCACCTGAGTGAGATACAGAGTCTATTTGAATTTGTGTATGTGGAGTAATTTGTAAAATACTTGAGTTACTTTGCACAGTGTTTATGAGACATACACGCCATAACATATGTAAGGCATTTTGGCAGACATGTCCAAAATAGAGTTAACAACAAGTGAATATTTGTTCTTACTATCTATGTACTATGAATATAGGTAACATGCCTATCTATAAAGTACTTCTAAAATCCCCATGTTAGGCAAGGTGCATTTTGAAAGAGAAGAAAGCATAATGAGTATGGCTAAATAAGGCATTGTCTGTCTGTCCTAGTCTTACCAAAAGGAACACTATGACAGTATTTACCTGGCTGGGACTCAGAGCAAGGCAGGGCCATCATCTGTCTAGTATCCTCATTTATCAGCACTGGGCTCAGCCATGTTTGCTGAAGTGACTGAGAAAGTGTTGAGTTTGTGAAAGAACGAGACGACTCAATAAGCCCATCTGCCAGTGATACTCAGGGTAAAATCCAGCCTTGGGCAAGTCAACATCATTATAGGGTTGGATAGAGAATTGATCCAGATGTGCCTATATGTTGGTATTTCCACATTATTGACATACACAGACATGTGGTGTTATAATGACTTCAAAAATGTGATAATTCCTTCTATTTGTACATAGCAAGTCTCAGGAATTCACAGTAGCATTTCTCTCTCTCTCTCTCTCTCTCTCTCTCTCTCTATATATATATATATATATATATATATATATATATATATATAATATAATCTTCAGAACATGTGGGATTGGAAGAAAAGAGATGATCTGTGTTGGAAATTCATTCATTGTAGAGCCAGGAAATACACTCTTCTAGAGGGAGGATCTTCTGCCCCCAAACTATACTACTCAGCATCAGTCTACAATGTTCCCGTGATAGAGATAGAATTTCCAGCATAGGGCACCTTTGCAACCCCAGATCCCCAATATAAAATCTCATTAATATGAGTCCCTTTATAGTCCTGAGATTAGAGAACAAGATCTTTAGTGTGTGTCATAAAAGCTACAGCACTGGGTATAAATCATGCTTCCTTTTTTTTTTTTTTTTAACTTCAATTTTCATGTCACAAGTGGGGGGCCAGTGTCATAGCATAAGATTAGAACTGCAGGTTATGTCTGAAGGGGCATTTCTGAGATGGATGAAGACTGAGGATTATGAATGTGTCTTGAGTCTGATGAATTTGTATACTTACATCCAAGTGACTCACTGGTAAAAGCACTTAAACAATTTGAATTCAATCCCTGGGACCCACAGGAAGGTTGGAGAGAACTGAGTCCTACAAAGTGTCCTCTGACCTCCACACACACACTGTAGCATGTGCTCCAGTCTCTAGCAGTAAATGAATAAACATAATAATAAATAAAATAAACAAATATATAAGGATTGGTGAAGTCAATTCAGATCCACGGTGTGTGGCAACATTCTGCCCTACAGCATGGTATATACCATTACTGGTGGGTCTGCTATTTGCAAGCAAATATATCTTCATGTCTTAGGTCCCCTCTGTCAGGTGCCACCTCCCCATATCCTGTGTGTAAAGTCAGACCAAAGTGGAACTATACGGTGAAACTTAAACTCTGCCAGTGGAAAAATTAGTTGAAAAAAATCCAGATGCTTCTACTCTTTTAAAGGTCAAATCTGGTTGGCTCATAAAGCTGAAAATAGTGTGAGAGGAGATGTTTAATAAATCTTGGAATTTGGTAGCAGAGGAAAAGTGGTGAATTTATAGACCTTAAGCCTGGTTGCTTGGATTGTCACATTATGCCAATCTAAGAATGGAAGAGATTTCTTCCAGCTGTAAAACTGTGGGTTAGAAGAAATGTCACACTTTAACTTTTTCCTCCTATTTAAGTGAATATCCATATGTTGTGAATGTTACCAGATTTCCAGGCTTTAGGAACAGAGGGTGTTTTATTCATAGGGCAGGCTTTGTGTGAGCCACTGTGGTGCAAATCCCCCCTTACAACTGCGAGCATACATATGCACTCTTCTCTTTGGATATGTCAGCTCTTGGGTAGGAAGAATAATTTCGTTGTGGCCTTCACAGCCTTTGGCTTTTGTCTAAAAGATCCAGAAGTGCAGAGGTCATGATGCATTGCTTCAGTGACACGAACACTCGTCCCCGAGGACTGACATTTCAGGAACTCCTTCATGTGTTACAAAGCCACATGCAGACTGTTTGAAAGTCTGAGTTCACCACAGGGAAAGTGACAGGGACCTGGAATAAAGCCTTTTCACTGGAAACCTTTAGGTATAATTAGATTATTCTAGCAGGTAGTGGATTCATGTCAATCCATGCATCTCCAGAGGATGCAGGAAGCCACTAGCATCACAGGACAGCTTTTTCTGGCTGATTTCCACTGAGCTCTGAGTTAACTTCAGGGACCTTTTGAACTGCCTTCAGGTTGTAGGCATATGAATGTAGGGGACTCAAGAGACATTTTAAAGATTCATTCTCCTGAGTTGGCACTAAGGACTCAAAGAGAACTTGGGATGGTGGCAGTAATCCAAGGATTCTCTGAAGTGTGAAATACAGTCAAATGCACAGTAATCTGGATATTAGCACATTAGTGACTCCATTCTGCCGTGACTCCTGCAAAGTGTTTGTAAAACTGTGGTCAGGTATATGGGAAAATATATTGAAACATATATAAATCTTTAAGCATGATTATTGTGGCTGTAACGGGACATGTGAGGATATAATTAACTGGTACTTCTTTTGTGTAAAATAGCTGAAAGAATTTTGCAGCTAACGTGCTAGCAGCTTACCTATTCTCTCTTTCCACCCTTTGTTCTTTACTCCTAGATAGTGTAAGCCTTTTATGATACCATGGTTCCCTGCTGCTGAGACACCTGACCCCATTCTGACCAGTGAGGTCTGGTTGGGAGTATGCTATGATAGTCCAATAATTACATTCTTCTCTACTGAAAAAAAAAATCCAGGCTCATCCATTGTTAATGCTACAGTTTTCATCTTTTTGCTTCCTTTAGAAGTCAAAGTAGTGATTGATGGACTGGCAAATACCATGTACTTGCAGTTATGGTTACCAACCTCTATTATTTAAGGCATTTTAATACTATGGTGGCAAGGTACCTGTTATCCATCAAATATGTGTTGTGCATTCAGATTATTTTGTGATCAGGTCTTTTTGTGCTCCTCAGCTTGGCCTCAAATGCTTAGGATCCAGGCATCATTCTCACTTAGCCACCCAAGTAGTTGGTACTGTGGACATATGCCACCACACCTTGCTCTGACTTCCACCTAGCTTTCATTAATCACAGCTGGTTCACATAACTAGAAATATTTTTCTAGTTTTTTGTTTTAGTTTTTAATTTTTTTCACTATTTTATTAAATATCTGAATCTCCCAGGTATTTCCATTTAGATTAGGAGGCAAGGAGTACAGCTTAGTGAGATAGAGCTTGCCTAGTTAGTATGTGTGGATCCCTTAATCAGATTGTCACACACACACACACACACACACACACACACACACACACACACAAGCGTGGGGTGGAGTGAGGAGTGGGTTGTGATGTGTAAGAGGGACAGATGCTAAGGTAGAGGGAGAAGAAACAGAAGAAAGAGAGATGACCCTGAAGGAGAGAAACTAAAGTTTAGTAAAGATTGACTGAGAGGAGGTTATTAAATCTGTGAAATGTTTCATTATAAGAGGAGAACCTATTTCTACTTAGAAATTATTCACAAACACAGCAAAAAATATTTTACCAATTACTGTATTTTGTATTTTCTAAGATGTTAATTCCTTCCTTCCTTCATTCCTTCCTTTCTTTCTGAGACAGGGTTTCTCTGTGTCTTTGGAGTCTGTCTTGGAACTCACTCTGTAGACCAGGCTGACCTTGAACTCACTACTGAACTTCACCTGTCTCTGCCTCCCGAGTGCTGGGATTCTTAACTAAGATTTAGGAACTAATTCCAAAGCTTTAACCAAATCTTCCAATAGCTGATTGACAGGAAAGAGAGGGTATACAGTCCAAAATATTAAGACTAGCATGCCTGTATTTGTGCTTATCAAATCAGGAAAGAATTCATAGCCTCATTTGCTTAGAACTGACAAAAAGTGACCCAGGAATGCAATACTGATTTAATTATTGATATATTATTAATAGCTAATTAGTTATATGTTACTCAATAGGTAGTAGCCCAATGTTATAGAAATTTGCTGCTCTATGTAAATATTGCTTTGAAAATAATGAGAAGACATCTCTTTAGTATTTAATTTGAAGGGTCTACATAGTCTTTTAAGGCTATTTCTAATGTGCTATTTGTAGCAAAAATTGACTTTAAGCCCAGTGAACTTGCATTACTACAGTAGACTAAAGAATTGATTTGGACAGGACCAAATTCCTATGCAATAAGAAACGGTCCTAAGAGTGAAAAAAGAAAAAAACGAAAATAAAGAAAAAAATCCGGTCTGGTATATCAGATGCTTTTTCACATTCAGATTTATGCTGGTGACTGTTTCATTATTGCAGTGAAGCCCAGTGTCAGTGAGATGTTAGAGATATCAACAGTGAGAAAAATCTACTTCTTTTATGTCTCTGCTTTTGGCTCAGGCTGTGGAGTTTCCCAGTGGTTTGTGTTACAAAGCAGTGTGTGGGACTTGGCTGCAACTTCAAGATAACAAGACTTCCATCCCAAAGACTGGCCAAGTTGCATGCTAAATTTTGCCCATCTGTCACCAGTCTCCCTGGTCCTATGTTAGAGTCAAATTTGGAAATGGATGACATTGTAGGTACTTGTTATGCTCAACAGAATAAAACCCCAGTGGTCTTACTGTTCATGATGGTTCAGATATACTCGAGTAGTAAGTACTGCTCATATGGACTCCTATTGTCCTCCTGTTTTATGAGCTTCCAGTCTACAGTCCCTCTGTAGTCCTGGGTGCATGAACCTGATTCTTAGATGCAAGGGGAGGTGGTGCTACATGTTAGTTTTTATTTTTATGCAACAAAGAACACATCTATTCAGCCTTTAATTGTACTTTATTTGTTGCTTTTAAGCACACAGTAGGTACAATATAGACTATGACTTTGTTTTAATCAAACTATGGCTTAAAATAGTTTAGCTTTATAAGTCATTGAATACACTGCATTAAGACTTACTCATATTTCCAAATTAGTACATGTGAGTCTTGCATAGAAAGTAGACTAGCCATAAAATACAAAACAAGGCATAAAACAGAGTAATAGTCTAAGGAATTATGTTATCTGTGAAGTTGTAGTCTAAGGAATTATGTTATCTGTGAAGTTGTAGTTGGGATTAGGCAATCTGTAGACTCCTGTTCTGTTAGCAATGTCCAGTTTTTCATGTCAGGCTAAATGTAAAATGATGAAATCATGCTATGAACATGTATTAAGCTTATAGTCACTGTTTGCTTAATACTGCTCAATAGAAAACTTAAGAACAAAGTAATTACTTCCAAATTTAAAATAGAAGACATTGTTATAGTAGACTGAAGATCCACTAAAGCAGTAGTTCTCAACCTGTGGGTAGTGACCCCTTTTGAGGTTCATGTATCATATATACGGCAGATCAGATATTTACATTATAATTCATAACAGTAGCAAAGTTACATAGCAAGGAAATGGTTGGGGGTCACCACAGCATGAGGAACTGTATTAAAGGGTCACCACATTTGGAAAGTTGAGAACCACTGCATGAAAAACTATTCCCCCCTAGCCAAGAAAATGAGTTATGTCTGGATGGAACCCTCATTTCAGTTGGACAGTCAGTACCTTCAGGAATGCAGGTTCACCTTAAGCTATGCCAAAAGGAGAAATAATGATCCCTTAAATGAGATGTTATACCATTTCTTCCTAGAAAGCCTACCCGTTTCTGATATCTGTATCCATTCTAGTACATTATTTCTGCCGTCTCTCTCTTTTGTATGCAGGCAAGAGTCCAAGACCTTGTTTTCTAGTACTTAGGGCTCCATTACTCTTAGTCTGCAGTACCTCTCTGCTGTTTTTCATGAAGCTATTTGTCTGCTATAGGACCTGACCTTCAAGCTTAACTAAAAAGTCATGGTTTTATCTCTTCTCATCTTGTTCCCCCCTTTATGCTGCTGAGGAAGATTCCAGTTTGTCAGTCCTATGACTTTCTTTTAAACTCTAATAAAATTGTCCTCAAGATTTCTTTTCAGTCTGTTTTTAAGTTTATTTATTATCAAAACTAAGAATCATGAGTGGGACCATAATTTCTCTGTTAACATGTGGCACTCTCCCATGTCTCTGGTACCAGCATTATACAAACACGAAGAGTTTCTTTTTAACATCATTCAGAGTCAGTGGTTTGTGGAGCATATTTCTGAGTTATTCATGGCTCAGAGGGAGTGAACTGCATCAGTTGATACAGTGATTGTGCCAGTTTTGAAGTGCAGATTATTCCTAATTTCTTGAAGAATTGGGTGTTGCGAAACTAAGCAGCTGTTCAAGGTCAGATAGCAAGTTGGATGTAGACAGCATCTCTAAATTCTTACTTAATGTCAAAGGAAGAGGAACTTTCACACAACATCACACATCTCTATGTGGTCACAATTCCCAGTGGCAAGTTGGTAATATTATATGGACTCAATTTTCAGGTTGAAGATTTGCAGTTTTATTTATGCATTTAACATTGCATTTATTGATAATCAATAATTGCTATTGCAAACATTCTCTCTCATTTTGTGCCTGGACTTTATAGAACCCAAGAAGGAATTAAATACACACTAGCAATAGTTGTTAAACCATAAGGACTAGAGCAAACAGGAAGTGAGCACTAAAGAGTAAGAAAAGGGTACCTTTGGTTGAATGAGCAGAGTGCCGGAAGCCTAAAGGCAGCAGAGATGGTGTCATTGTTCTGTGGACATTCGCCCATATGGGGCTGTTGTAGCTTAGTATACAATAATGTTCTGTGATTATATCCTGGAGCCTGGATAGGGTAGGCATTCTTGTGCTTTGGGGTGCTAATACTGTTTTATGGTATGGGAAAAATGCACAAAAGGAAGAAAATGACCCGGTAGTGTGTTGGGACAAGAGTAATGTGAAATAGCATGCAGTAGTAGAAGTAGGAAAAGGGAAACACTACTTGGTGACTGTTTCCATGGAGGCTGGAGCTCTGACTTCTTATACACCCTATGTGAGTATCACCACAGGGAGCTCTTAAGGACTTTCATGACAGGCATTCATAAAGTCAACAACATGACATCAAGAATAAATGTAGCACTTCTCCTTTACTAGGGGATAATTTATTATGAAATAGAACTTTGAGTTACAAAGTGTTAAGTTTCAAGTATTTGAAGGGAACGTAACTTTTTTTTTTATCACACATAGCTATGAATTCCCACCTCTCTAATTTCCTATTCTACAAGCCGATTTCATACTTCACATGTTTCCTGAATCTTGCACAGCCATGACTTTCTACCACCCATACTTTTTTTTATCACATAGCTATGACATCCCACCCCACAGACTTTCTGTAGCACACAGCTATGGTTTTATACTCCACACACTTTCTGTAGCACATAGCTATGATTTCATACTGCACATACTTTCTGCTTCTTTCACAGCCATGAATTCCTGCCTCACACACCTCTTAGCTCGGGTATTTGACACAGGGAACAGATTTCTTTTGACTCCTTCCTCTCTATACAACAAAAGTATCTGTAATGTTAGTCATCTTGATAACAACACTGAAATTAGAATACACTTTAAAATGTAAAATGTTGACTACCTTCATTAAAAAATTTAGTTACCCAAAGAAAATATTATATTATACCTAATAGTTTGTGATGGTTCACTGTTTAAAATTTAAAACACAAATAAAAGTTTGAAATAGTCATACAGAGTGGCAATACAAACTGGCTTCGTGTTCTTTTTGTTCTGTCTAAGACTATGCTGTGAATACTGTTTATAGAGTGTACTAATTAAATACAGGGACAGATAGTACTGCATGTGTTGGAGACATTGCACCTGAAGCAAGCTCAAATGGTTCTGAATTTTAAAACTGTATTTGAAATGAATGTGTAGTTTATCTTTGCCTACCAGAGCCTAGTTAGAGAGGTAGAAAGTAGGATTTGCTATCCTCTGAACTTGTATGCAGAATACAATACTAATGACAAGACAAGCAAGTAACTATTAGAATATAGATTTATGTATGTATTATTAAACACAACAAGCTCAATATGTGTATAATTGTTTAGAAAGTAGACCTATACTTTATTTTTCAGTATGTTTTGTCAGTGACATTTTCAAAACTACAGGAGTGTGGTAATAATAAAATAAGACCAGCATTTAGCTTTCTCCATGGCTTTAGATAAAATACAAGCTAAAGTAATTGGAGAAGAGGGGACCTTGATTGAAAAAATGCCTCCACAAGACTGGGCTATAGGAAAGCCTGTGGGGCATTTTCATAATTAGTGATTGATGAAGGAAGACCCAGCCTATTATGGGTGGTGCCACTACTACACAAGTGGTTCTTGGTTCTATAAGAAAAAAGGCTGAGGAAGCCACAATGAGCAAGTCAATAAGCAGCAACCCCCACTTGGTCTCTGCATCAGCTCCTGCTTCCAAGTTCCTGCCCTGTTTGAGTTTCTGTAACTTCTTTCATTGATAGTTCATGGTGTGGAAGTATAAGACAAATAAATCCTCTCCTTCCCAACTTTTCGTCATGGTTCACCTTAGCAATAATTACCCTAATTAAGACAGCCTCTCTTCCCTCACTACTTGCTGACGTAATTCTTCATTGCCCTTCCTTCCTCAATTAGACTCTAGTCTCACTAATTGATTAACATGACTTAGTACCCACTTTCTTTCAACCTTGGGGACACCATTTACACTGCTCTGTGGACCACCTCGTGATATTAACTTTGCAAATGTTTTCATTGTAGGGACCTTATTTACTCTTTATTCATCAGTACCCAGAGTTATGCAAAGGAGTTCATGGTGATTATTTGAGTAAGCAAAAAAGAAATTATTCTTACACAATAGTTTTTGCTTAATGTTGTAGAGATGAAAAAAGTAATACTTTTTGGGTTTAGTTTGTAGTACTGAGGATTGAAACCAGGGACTTGTGCTCATAGGCAAGTCCTTCACCACTTAGATATATATTTTACTTTCAAAAATAGGATTTATAGAATATTAACAAAATCCAATGCTCATAGTTAACTGTATTTTTATGCTTAACTCTATATTTTCTTTGAAAAAAAATTAAATTCATTTAGTATTTCTAATTTTAGAACAGGACAAAGAATTCTGCCTCAATCTATTCCTATTCCTCATCTTCTGCTATCTTTCTAATGCTGAATTTTTTGGCCCATTTATATTTTTAAAGTTTGCTAAATTAAGTTTTGCACTCAGTGTTTAATTAGAATTGCCAATTAGAATTTAATTATAACTGTTTTATACATTCCATCCTTCTTTCTGTATTTTTTTCTTCCAGAAGTATATCCCCATGTAATCCTTGCAGTGAGTTGATTATGAGCCCCTTTCCCCCATTTGTGTCTGGGAGGGTCTGCTTCCTGTTGTTTAGGGTCAGTGTAGAGGAGCTTCTAGTTTAAGATTGGCAGTTACTTGCCTTTTGTGTTGGGGAGTGTTTTGGCTGTCATCATACTTGATGGGAGAGAACGTTCTAATCAGCATGAATTTGTACATAATTTACTATGTCTTTAGAAGCTCTTAGTGGTTTCTCTTTGTCCTTAATGGTATTCTTTCAATATACATCTAAGCCAGAATTTAATAATATATTTATATTTTTCTGAATTTATTCTAATATTTACTTCTGTTGTTGATACATCTTTCTTAAGTTTTTTGAAAATCTCCAGTGTAGTGATTGCTTTAAATACAGGACATTTACCATCCCCTCAACTTGTAGTTTTTGGAACTCTGTTAGCTGGACTGGGAACAGATGGGATTTCTAATTCTCAGCAGTTTGAATGTTCAAGGTAAGCAGAACTATGTGATTGCCTGTGACCAATAACAGCATTCTCATGCTAGTTATTTCCAGGTTGAAGCAAGCCAAGGTCCCCATCCCTCCATTCTGCCTTAGCAATTACACACAAAGGCCATAAGCAAATGATAATGATACTACTATTAAACCACTCAGATTTGGAATATGTTTATAATTTCAGTATTGCCTACTCTGTCATAGATAAAATGAGGAGCCTCTCAATCCATTCTGTATATCTTTAAGCACTTTTAATCAATGGTTTTCCTTTTTTTCTCTCATAAATTTTTTAGCTATATATTTATGTCTCTGGAAGTGTTATGTTCCTGGCTAGTTCCTTTAGAAATGGTGTTGTGACTATATCTCTTAGCCTGTATGACTGACTTTATATTCCTTATAAGCCATATGATGTTGACTTATAAATATTTATAACTTCTTATGTTAGTATTGTACTTGTCTTTTCTCTTACAAGCATTTTAAATATATTTACTTAATGCTCTTTGGATAGTTGTATTGTTTCATCCCTGGCAAGGATTTTTGTCTACTTGATGTCAGCTGTCTTCCCTGGTACTTTCCCAGGATGATACAGGACTTTTTGCTTGCTGAATAATGTTTGTGTAGGGGCCTGTTTGGATGTTCCAACTGTTGGTTTGGGTTTTGGTTTTCAGCCTCTTCCTGTTTGGCTCTCATATTTTCCCCGCGTGTTTGGCTGTTCACATATCCAGTCCTTCTCGGTTTAGAATCAGCCTTTGCCTGCATTTCCTGGCTTTCCATTCCCACTGTACCCATGTATTTGCAGGTCTCCCAGCCCAGTCTGCAAATGATGATCCATGGCTAGGGTGAGAATCAGTGCTGACTCACTCTCACTGCCCCATTGCAGTTTAAAGTGCAGAGCTCATACACTATTTAGTCACCTGGGAAGAGAGAACCTCAACCAAGGAATTGCTTTCATCAAATTGTCCAATGAACACATCTGAGGGGCATTTTCTTATTGTTGTAGAAGGGCCCAGCCCAGTGGGCATGGCATATCTGTAGGCACGTGGGCCTGGACTACGAAAGAGAAGCAGTTGAGCAAGCCACTAAGCAGCATTCCTCATGGTCTATGCTTCAGTTCCTGCCTCCAGGTTCCTGCTTTGAACACATGTCCTAGTTTCACTTAATGATGAATTATAACCTGTAAGTTGAGAAGACCTGCCCTTCCCAATCATTTTGTTAGTAATTTATCACAGTAACAACAAGCAAACTAGAATACCAGGGTAGTCATTACTACTTTGTGGCATTTTCTTTAATAAGGTGGGTTACCTGAGCTGATTCTGGAGTTTACAACCTAGTCCCTTGACATAAATGAAACATATATCACACTGCCATGAAATTTGTTTTACTTTAGGAGATTCATATGTTTGTGTTCCTATCCTAAATGTTTATCTTCTCCCTGAACTTAATACTTTCTAATATAATATTACTTTCTAAATTATTGTGTATATACATCATGTGACATATGTCCATAACTATATATACATACATTTCTTGGCATGTTCTAGGTTTAGAGCAGAAAGCATTTATCCATATACTATTGATTATATCTTAGTAAGAAATGAAAATCTCCATTTAAATGAGATTAACCTGTGCATTATTAATATGCTGCTCATTCTCTGCCTACACATTGTAGGTATTTAATTTGATTTGATTCCCTACCAATGACTCTCATTTGATTTTCTTTTTCCTCCACAAAGATTTTCTGAGAAGGAAAGGGACATTTTGGTGTGTAGTAAGATGCTTGATGATGTCCAAAAGGACAAGGATGTGTCCTGTTCAGAACTCTTGAATGCACTCATCACTCAGCTTTCTCCTTCTTTAGATCAGAGGAGTGTAGATCGACACAGGTTATCAGTCTCCTCATATTTGGCCTGTTCATATTAGTTTTATTTTATTTATTATTGATTCAGTGATAAATGTAATGGTATTTTAACAGAAAAATACATGTGGATATATGAGAATGTTGAGGTAACATCATTTAATAAGAAGCAAGAGGAAGCTAAGTAAAGACAGGGACATCACACATATTTTATGTGTTGCTGTGCTGAGATGAAATCAGATCTGCTCCATTGTGTGCTGGTGAGCACTTTGCTGCCCTTTCTCAGAGGCTGCAGAGAGTACAAGATGCAATACCCTCCCCTGGAGCTTGCATAGTGATGGAAAAGTCTCACATTCAGGGGCCTTTTCCCTTGTCTTAACTTTGTAGTGTGCTTGCCACATCCACAGAATTCCTTTGGCAGTATTTGGGGGAGGGGATCAAGACACCACAGAATTTCTCAGGTAGCTTTCTATATTACTACAGAAGATCTTTCTTCTCCTACTAAAATTCTTTAAAATAAGACTGTTTATTTGCCCTAGCATCATTCCTCCTTTAAAAAAAGATAATTTTATATTGCAAAAGGTAATTTCTTCAGTTGCTGTAGTACTAAGGGGCCTAGCATATCTTCCTCCCTCTGTGCTGAGCAGAGTGGCATTCTGAAAAAAAAATCCACATATGCTAGAACTTGTGAACTTTGTAAACAGAGCTCTGATGATTCGGTCAACTTAGGGAGTGATCATACTAGAGCAGGCTGAGTCCAGTGTTCAGTATCCATGTGAAAACTGGGCACAAAATGGGGCTTGCTGCAAAGACAGAAGCCAGGGTGGAGGGTCCCTCTCTGCAGGGCTACAGAATGACTTATCTTGGCTGACACATTGGTTTTGATCTTCTAGTCTCCGTAGTTATGGATGTTTTCACCTCTCAGTTTGTGGCACTTTGTCTAGAATCCCATATAAACTAATGCATGTCTGTGACAGCAGTGTAGACTATTCTCAAAATAGAACATATTGGAAGCATAATGAAACTCCTACCTGGAGTGTAAATAACTAACTTTTTACTTAAGACCACAAGGCTGCAAGAGATCATGTTTGTGTGTTTTACTTATGTGCTCCTTAAAGAAATGCAAGTAAACAAGGTAACATGTCTGTTCTTGATGGGGACTTATGTTTCCCTCTTTTCATCAGATGTTATGAATCTTTATATGACTCACTTGTTTCATTTCTGAAAACATATGTGGCTGTGGTAGCTTGAAAAGTTTTGAAGATTTCCAGGAGAGAAAAGCAAAATTTATTAAATGAGTTAGTCACTTTCAAAAGCAATTCTAAGTCTATGGACTCAAGTTTGATAGTGCTAAGCTTTCTAAAATGTGCATGATCATTAAGGGTAAACAAAAGTGACATCCTTATTGCACACACACATAATAAATACATATATATGCATATACATACATGCATACACACAGATATAAGCCTCTATCTCCTTGAAGCTTCCAAGAACTATTCCTAGAGCTACCACTTGATGCTAAAATCTGACCTTCTGTGCCATTTATGAATGTACCCTGTGGTTTTAGGGAAGTTTCCTCAGGGAAGTCTTAATGAGAAAATAATGCCCCTTACTGATAATTGTTTTCTTCTTCTCCAAGTTCAGAGATTAGTTCTTTGTGGCCTTCAGTTGTATAATTTTGGTTAGTTATTTGAGGTTATTTGAAGGAGATGTGTAATACACATGACTAGCTCTAATTTGTTCCTTCTTTAAGCACTTTTGTAGTGAAATTGCAGGGTTTGTTTCTTTGGGAGCAGTTATTTGCATCTATCCTACCATAATCTAGATATTGAGAAAGATCCAATAAATATGTTTGGAAAAAAGTAGAAATTGAAGTCAAAGATGAATATTATGTTTTTTTCTCTCTTTTGATTCTGTAGCTTTTCTCACTGTGATGTGCTTTATATTAATTATATAGAAAAGAACTGTGCCTTGTGTTTAATTATTTCTAATTCAACTGAACGGGGTTTCTGAGATAATCTTGCTGCGGGTTTTACTGGGAGTTGGAACAGTTCATTTGTCTGTAGAGTCAGTCTGATAGAACATCTTTGATACCAGATGCAATTTGGGCTACAGGTAGCAAGACACAAAGTCCCAGCTTGAGAAGAATGTATGTCCAAGTGCAATGTAAGCAACAATAAATGGAAATGGTAGTATTTCTTGAATGCAAGTAAGCAAAGCATGTTATAATATTATAAGGAAAACAATAAATCAGAGAAATAGGAAGATAGTCAAAGGTGAATGGGAGTTCATACCTTGGATGATAGTAGCTAGAGAAGGTGTCACCATCACCAAGATAGGAGGATTTGGTAAGGTACCCACCATAACCAAGAGAGAACTATATGTAGTTTGTGGTGGAAGCATATTCTAGGAAGAAGAAATAGTGCAAAACCTCAAAGGCAGGAAAGCATCTATGAAGACTTGGCACCTGCACAGACATCATGGAAGAGAGGACAGAGTGGAGAAGAAAAACAAGTATATGGAAGGGTACACCATGGCTGTGTAAGGCTATGATATTCAGTTTCTATTCTAAGTGAGTTGAGGATGAAGTTGTGAAATAGGAGCAGAAAAAAATGACACATTCTGGCTCATGTTTTAATAAGAATTTAACGAGTTTTAGGTTTTTGGCACCTAGCCTCAAACACCAGCCCTCATTAAGATATTTTGAAGCAGACCCAGGTATAATCTCATGGAGTTTAAATCTGATGGTTGCAGAGGCTTGGGAAAGCTTTGGACTTGTTGGACAGAGAGACAAGGCATGATGATCACGCTAATCTCCTTTCTTATCTAGAGTTGTCAGCAAGAAAGGCCTGCTATGGCTGACAGTATCTCTGTCAGTTTGAGTTCATTTCTGTCCTGGCACTTAATTGCTACCTGATTAAGGAAGAGACTTGTCATGACAACTTTATATTATGGGTATCCAAGATGTATTTAGAAGCACAGGATACAAGGATGTCTGCCCTCAGCTTCTTTGAACATGCTAATATGAGTCAGAGATTTGGAATGGGTAAATAAACAAAGAGGTACTTAATTAGGAATAGGGTATAATAGGAACTGCCTATCAATCATTAATGAACAGCTGCTTCACCCCACTTAGACATTCCTCGTTCACACTTCGGTTCTAATTCCATCTCATTATGTCAACACCTTTTCTGATCATTTTCTGTGATCAGTGAAATGGCATGATAGAGTCACATGTCTTCCTAATTGAGAGGTTAGTTATGGTAGACTGAGAAATAATATTCATATAACTTGTAACTATAACAGTAGTGACATAAAACATAATGGGATTTTGTACCATAAAGGCATAGCTGGAAATCAGGAGAGCAGAACACAGAGGATCATGCACATTACTAGTTAGCATCTAAAATGGGAAACTCGGGCTGGTCTATCAGAGAGTGATTCAAAAGGAGTTTCAGTGACTCTCAGTATTTACTGAGAGTAATTATTTTGAATTATTTTCTCAGTTATTTAATGGTGCCATAGACAAGTGTAGTTAGTTATAAGTAGTTGACAGGTAAACTGAGTTAGATGGAGATATACCTGAGTATGGCAAAGGCTCATGATAATGGGGGTTAAATAAAGTTCAGATTTTTTTCCATGGGTATACTTGTTAAAGAAAAATCCTGAGTCCTGGCCACCTTCCATCCTGTGGCTCTGCTTTTCTGCAGTGTTGGCCTCACTGGCTTGATTCAGGATGCTCATTCTTGTGCATTTCTCATAGTCACATTTCTATTTTACTGGCTGGATATTCCACATAAACTTTTCAGTCATATATCAATGATGAATATTTAGACACTGGAAACATATCTGGCTACACAAATGGAGGGTAACCAATAGCTTTTTTCATAGTGGCTGGATGTTCTGGTGGCCAACATTAGGTTATGATGCTGGAGAAATACTTAAGCTCTATAGGGCCCTTGTGTCATACATGCCATTCTGATCTATGCTAGTAGATCAGATTATCTTAGGTGTGGTAAGGGTAAATGATTTATCAAATTAAAGAGGTGTTGATACTTGAATGTATGGTTTTGCTTTGATTTTTCCTTTGGATAGATCAAAGATCATATTTCTCAAACACTAAGTAGTGAAAATATGGCTGATTTCCCTTTGGATGAAATAATGTTAAGTTTCTATTTCTACTGTAGAGGTGTCGCAGCAGTTCCATTAGAAATTCTACTCTCCATTATATTCACATATTCTGGCATTACAGCAAAAGCAGGTAATGTGCCAGGCTTGAGAACACAATTTATGTCACACATTGAAAATATATAGTTTTAATATTCAGTCTTATTGGAAAAATTGACACCACCTCCCCACTCCTGGTGTGCTTACATGGTCTAGTCTTTGTCTCAAAAACTGATCATAGTACAATTGCAACTATACATGCAACATATGCCCATGTATGTGCATACACCTGTGTACATATGTTATACACTGCAGAATTTATATGCTCATTTTAATACATTTCTGTTTGCTTTATAAGAGAACTATCTTATTTTTAATAATTTTACTGCACATACACAATGACAATGTACTGTGTTATGTTAGAAAAAATATATCATCACAGGCGTTTTATAATGATGTTTATAAAAGTACATGGGTATGCATTGAAGACCTCTGACCATCAGGAAAACTATGATATCTTTTTACTTTCCATGATAAAATTGGTTATACTTGCAGATAAAAGATGTGTCAATAAAACTAAGGAATAATCATTAGCAATAAAAGGGAGCACATTGGTGAAAGAGTCGCCAATAGAGCTATCATTCAGACTGGTGAAAGCTTGCCATGCCATGTGCATATTCTACTCAATTTGCTGTGGATAGCTCAGACACAGTGTTCAGGATGAGCCTGTGTCCAAGTGGGTTCAGCTGGGAAAGCCTGTCAAGCTTGATAAATGATGTCAAGAAGAGGAGCAGGTGGGGTGGCACCAAGTCTATGCATTTCTCTCCATTATCTATGATGCTTCCTCTGAACTAGCAACAGCAAGGGAAGCCATTAAATACGGCTAGCTATTTTTCACTATCTAATGGAATACTCACTCCCATTAGTAGGAAATTAAAAAAAAAATCTGTGCTTAATTTCAAGATGGTTGTGTTTACTACACAGAAGGGAACACAGAAAGGTCCAGAAATTTTTTACATAATATTCTCAAAAATTTTTTTTTCAGTAGACATACAATTAAATAAAGCACCACTATAAAATTATGAATCATTTCCTTGACAATCTAAAATCACATTAGGAATAAGACATGAGGCTCCTTTTAATAAAAATTTTTTATAAATATTATATTGTACTCACAAACAGCTGCAAAGAAACACAGAACAGATTGAAGTTAAAAGATCCATGTATTATGAAATTCCCCCCTCCCCGTTTTCTCTATGCAAAGTTGTGTATTTTTTCCTCCCTTTTCTAAGGACATGCTGTGACACTGTACTGAAAGGTTAGGCTCAGTAATGAAGTATAGATTAGACATGTCAGGTTGGTTACAAGGCTGTGGGAGGTGAGTCTGCAAATAGCCATCACTTATATTTAACTGTGTTGTGATAGATGGTGGCCATGGCTCAACCAGCAAGGCTATGAGTTTGATTCTTCCCATTCAGGGCGGGCTGTCCTGTGCTTTGCTGATGTCTGATCTGTTCATGCTCCCTGCCTGGAGCTTCTGTTCCTCTTTCTGTTCCTGTAATTTCCAGAAGTATAAGGATTTTTTTTTAATTTTCATTAGCAAATATAAAATGACCTTTGATCTTGTGTTTTTAGATATTGAAAACCCTATTTTAAGCTTTTAAGGTGCTGCTTTTTTAAAAAAAATATTCATTCTTTCATAATTTCAGCATTGTTAAATCATTATCTAAGTCTGGGTGTGGTGGCTCACATCTTTAATGCCAGTACTCAGGAGGCAGAGGAAGCAGTCACTGATAATTCAGCCTGTTCTAATGACTCTGTCATTAGACAACAACAACAGGAAGTAACTGCCCTCCACTCTGCCTTCCTCTATCAAGCTCTTTTCAGACCTCCTAACCCCCTCCCAATCACCAAGTATTTATTTATTTTTCATAACAACCCATTGAATTCAATCAGTGCTTTCCACAAGCACTCAGAAGTAGGGCACCACCCACTGCAGCTTGGGTACTCTGTCATGGGCCACACTGTTAAAAAAAATGGACTGTGTTCTGAGCAGCTAAGTACAGCCAATAGTTCCTCACTTGAGTGCATGGCCTTGTGTGCTCCTAATCCACTGATGCTGGCTTTTGATTGACTCACTCTTGTGTAGGTCTATTGTAGGTATCCACAGTTGCTGTAAATTCATGAGAACTGTGGCCATGCCTAGAAGATATCACTTTACAGTACGTAGTGTTTTCTCTGATATGTCATCAAGTTCAAAGCTGTCCTTTCTCATTTGATTTTTATCTACCAAAATTAAAATTCCATCAGCCTTCTCAATATATGAAGAATAGGTAATAGATGTCTACTTTGAGGAAAATGAATTTTAAAACATTACAAAGTTGGATTGGGAAGATGCCAATTTTGGGCATAATAGAAAAACAGAACTTGGGCTTAAGATTCTGCATGAAAGTAGTTTTCAAAATCTGCAGCATCAGGCAGTGAAATCAAGAATGTGGGAAACAAGAAACAAATTGGATCTTGGCTCTGACTATCCCAGTTCACATTTACAAAAGTTTTCTGCTGCTACACAGGGAAGGTAAACCAGGGAAAGCCTCCGACCCATGAGCTGAAAACACAGAGCTTTGGATTTAGGAAGACTTCCAGGAACAGAGCTGTAGGATGAGTGGTGATTACACAGTGAAGGAAAACTTGAATCTACTGATCTATCTTTAGTTCTAGTTTGACCATCAAAATCACTTAGAAAAGAATCATCTAGAGCCAGCTGTGGTGGACCACACTTGTCATTTCTTCACCTGAGGGGTAGATGCAGGAGGATCAGGAGTTCTTTGTGATTTCCCACTGTATTAGTTTTTTTTCTAATGCTGTGATAAAATGTCATGGGTGAGACAAGAAATCCAAGGATAGGATATAATTTAACTGAATATATCATGGAAATGCAGTGTGACCAGAAGTTTGGGGACTGCTACAAGTAGTGTACCTAAGGAAAAACATTTTGCACTGAATGCTTATATCACAAATAGTAAAAATCTACTAGCTAATAACAAAAGCCTCCACATTAAGAAGGGAAAATGGTACAAAGTAAATCCAAAGAAAACAAAAATAAAAATAGCATAGACCAGAGAGGAAATAAAAAACAGATAAGTGTCAGAGGAAAATCAGTGAAGCTGAGGTTGACTCCTTGAGAGGATCAATTTTATAAAATTTAGCCAGATGTATGATGAAGAAGAATGAATATATACATTACCAATATCAGAAATAAGAGAGATGGCACCACTATACATTAATATTCATTTATAAAGCAATAACGAAAATAGCACAATTCACTCAAATATATCCAACAAGTTGCAAGTATTGGGCCTATTCACAGAAAGACTAATTACCAAAGCTTATTCAGAATGAACACTTTGGTGGGGAGTAGAACTCAGTGGTACAGCAGCCACTTACCATGAAGGAAGATTGTAGATCCAATCTACAGTGACACAAGCATAACTAATTCCCTCCTTCATACACCTACATGTAACTTGCCCTTGTGGTTCAAAAGGGACAATAAAGAAAGCTACAGAGTCATTAGCCTTCATGGTGGACTTACTACACTTTGAAAAGGAAATGATACCATTTCTTACAGACTCTCTGAATTTGAATGAATACTTCCGAATGCATTCTTTGTGACCAACACCATTGTGATACTCAAAGCATATCACAACAGTTCCAGGAAAAAGTATAACTACAGAGGAATGTAGCTCAGGGATATTTGCTATAAAAACCCTAAATTAAAATTGTATAAAAATTAAATGATGTTTAGAATGGATAATATATACTAACCAAATGGGATTTGTCCCAGGAATGTGATATGGTGAACTATAAAATTAACAAATTAACAAAATGAAAAAAAATCCCAATTCAACATATACATAAAGAACATTTGTATATCTGGTTTATTTAATCTCTCCAGATTGAAATATCTGAGCAGTGGAGACATATTTCTGTGAAAGGCATTTCTTTAACATAGGAGAGGCCCTGACTTTAGTACCTGCAATCAGAAAATTAACAACAAAACAAGAAAATAAAACAGAAGATCTCAGAGCAAACAAGGACATAGACAAGGAGCTACTTCACCTATAAAGACATCTACAAAACAAACCTGATCTAGCATCGCAACTATTGGCTGTGAAACGTCCCCCCCCGCCCCCAGTAAGGTAAGGAATGCCAGAAGGACACTCCCTCCTCCCACTGTTGTTCCCCATCAAAAAACAAAAACAAAAAGCTTCTAAGGTACCAGAATCAGCTAGGGAAAAGAAATTCATAGCATAATGACTGGAAAATGGGAACGAAAATGCCATTGCACATTTATGTCAGGTACAGGAGATCTGACATAAAAACTGTGAAAGAGATTACAGTACTAAGAAGCGAGTTAAGCAAAATGAGTGGATATGAGGTAAATATTTAAAAAAATGAATGCAATTTCTATACGATAGCAACAAGTCATGTGTCCATGCTATCAAAGTGATGCTGCTCACAATAGGATTGGATGGCATGGCAATAATCTGGTTCTATTTGACAGGGGAGAAGAGGTAACCATTGCACTGAAGTATAGCCCAGGATTGGACAGCTTCCCAGCATGCACAAGGCACCTGCTCAGCATGCACAGGACACCTACCAAGGATGCACAAGGCCAGAGACCTCTGCACCCAAATAATAGACAAAGGACAATGCTTACATACACACATGATTAAAACACAGCAAGCAGAGTTAAAGTCCTAAGTAAACAGGTGAATATGTCCTGTTCATGGGTCAGAGGACACACTACTGTAAATCATAAACTGGTCTGTGGAATCATTAAAATCTCAGTGGATATCCAAGAAAGCACTTATTTTTGTGAAAACTATCTTTTGGTATAGGCTCTGTGAAAGTATAAAGGTCTCAGAATAGCCAAAGAGGCTTTGAAGAGGAGATTAGATAGAGAACTGACAGTACCTGGTGCGGAGACTGACACATCTATGGTGATCAAGACAGCATGGTATTGGCATAAGGATAGATGGATATACCAATGGAGCAGAAGAAGAGGAGTCCAGAGATAGGTTCATATGCATACACACAGACAGCTGGTTTTCTACAAACTGCAATGCCATCAAATGGTGCTGAATTATTGGCTATCCATATGCATCAGGAAAGAACAATTCAAAGCCGAGTCTAGATCTAAATATAAAACAAAACCAGTAGACCTAACTGAAGAATTCATAACAGAAACCTTCTGTGATCTTGTGTTGTCAGATTTCTTCTACTAAAATTTCAACCTTTAGACAAATGAGTTAATGAATTAGAATTCATCTTCAGTAAAATTTCTATTCTTAGAAATACACTGTGAAGAGAATAAAATGGTAAACCACAGAATGGAAGATGGCGTTTACAATGTATACATCTGTTAGAGAATATGTGTCCAGGGTGCAAACATGAGAATCAAAACTCAGTAGAGAAAACTCAGTTGGCAAAATGTTAAAAATATATCACCAAAGGAAACGTACAAATGGCAAACCAGTACACAAAAAGATGTTCAACATTATAAATCTCTTGAGAAATGCAAATAAAATGACATGGGCATACTACTTTCTTCTGTTCAGTTTAAAAATTGACCATGCTAGCAAGCATGTAGAGCAGTTGGGACTTCCATATTCTGCAGGTGAAAATATGAGAAAGGTGCGATAATTTGCAGAGAATTCAACAGTTTCTTACAAACTAAACACATAGCATACATTACTCAACTACTCCTGGTATTTGTCCAGAAAGTGAAAGCATATGTTACACAAAAATTTATGCTTGTGTGGCCAGAGGAATGGGTTAGCAATTAAGGGTGCTTATTACTGTCTCAGAAGACCTGGGGTTAATCCCTAGTACCCCACAATTACCTGTAACTTCAAAGGTAGGGGTTCTGATATCCGTGCCTATACCCTGTAGGCTTCTACACATACAAGTAAATGTAATATAAACCAGTCTTTAAACATTTTGCACTTTAATGATCACTATAGCTTTATTTGTAATAGCTATATCTAGAAACTATAGTCAGCCAACAGGTCAACTGATAAAATGTGATATGACCTAACAGTGAAATATTGTTATCAGTAAAAAGGTGTGAACTATTCATACATTCATCATTAATGAATCTCAAAATACTTATGTTGAATGAGAGAAGCCAGACAAAAATGTCAACATAACATGCAGAAGTATATCACACAATTATAAGAAATGCAAACGGATACTTAGGAAAACGCATCAGGCTTGCCTGATAGTGCTCAGGGCCCAGATGGGAGTGAATATGGATTCAGAGAGAATTTTCCCAGTACTTGCATACTTTAGATCAATGCTTGTATTTACTATGTTATTGTCACTGGCACTCTCATGGGCATGTGCATATACTAAGCTTTATCAAACTGCATACTTATAGGTACTTAATCAAGTGATTAGCCAGGATTTAATGTGGTACTTGTCCAGGTCTTTGAGACAAAGCCAGATACCAAAGACTAATATAGGAAGATGCTGATGAGTGGTGCTACAGCAATGCTGAGAATGGAGACTAGAGGAAAGGTGGCTGTTCTCTCTGTGTACTTTCTTTGCCTTCAAAAGTGGCCTTGAAGTGCCATAGAACCCTGGGAAACCAGTCTGGGATCGGTTGCCCTCACTCCACAACAACCTCACAAAGTAAAATGTGATGCAATCTCTGCTTCAACAGGAACTCAGCCCACACCAGGAGGGTCTCTGATGGTTCTTCACATTTAGTTCAAATGAAGCTATTCTGTCTGTGTTAACATTTGCAGTTTCGTGAGTTTTATTGGAAAAATTTTATTTGCTCTTACAAACCATGAGTGGAATTAAACAAACTACTTTTTGAGCAAAGAAGCACAAGTTTGCATCTTTCTACTCATGTCGTTGTTGTCTTATATGTGAGTAGATTCTGAGTAGATTAGTCAAACTGAGAAAAATTACCAGCCGCTGAAGACAAAGTTTTGTATCAACATTACTGCTTTGCTGTTGGTTTGTTGGCATTACCATAGCAAAATGCCACATCTGGGATTCTTAAGCAGCACACAGAAATCCTGTCCCAGTGCTGTAGGGGGCTGGGTGGGTTCCATTTCTTCTGAAGTCTCTCACCTTGGCCTATAGGTGTCTGTTCTCATCAGTCACTCCTTACGATGTCTATATCCTGGTTCCCTTTTAGTAAAGACAGAAGCCATATTGAGTCTACCTATAACTATCAAACCTCATCTTACCTTAATTAAGAAGTCTAAATTTCTAAATACAATCACATTATGAGACATTTTGGGCTAGGGTCTTAAAATAAAAATTTTAGTTGGCTACCACTTTTCTCCAAAAGCTACCTTTTATATATTAAGAAGTAGCCCTTCAGGGTTCCTTTTCAGGAATGAGATAATTTATGCTAATGTATTTGATACATTTTAGGTGTTGAATAATAGTTTCTGGAATATGAAAGAAATAAGTGAAAAAGAAGTGGGCAGAGAGTATAGCAAGCTATAGTAATAACATTGTTTAAGCATCTTTATCCATTTTTCTCTTACCAAAAATTGTCTGTTTGGTAGATAATGTAAAGGGCACTAAAATGACAGGAACCTATGAAGACATTGTGAAAATCATTGCACTTGTTATGGTGCATGTCTGTTCCTAATTATTGAAATTTGGTTGGGAATGCCAAGACTTAGCTCTTATTCACACTGCTCCTCATGGAAGGTTCAAAGGATCAGTGGTCCCAATGCTCGAGCTCTTAATTAAAGAGAAGCCAGGGAGGGGAGCATGAGTGATTGTGAGAGGAGCAGTTCACACAGCCTTCAATCCTTCCATGTTTTGCCCTCAGTGTCAGACGATAAATGAGAATTTGTTGGCTTTTATTTTAGTCTATAGCTATGGGATAGGTGGCTTTGTCTCTTCCTGGTGAGAAACTTAGGGAGTCTGAAATTAAAACCCACTTGTGAAACACAAACAGGTTTATTTATTAATGGCCACTAATGCTTGGTAATCATCTTGGATGATTACGTAAATAAGAAAATAATTTATTGAATTATTGAATGCACAAATTGTTTTAAAATGCATTTTTCCCCTTGTGGGTTTAACCATATCTGATCTTGAATCAAGTTAGGGTAGCAAGCTTCTCAAGGAGACCATTTAAAGGAGTGGAGGAGTATCGTGTGATTATAAAGCATCATGACACTCTTTAACATTCTATATGTTACTCATAATTTCTAAGCTCAATGATCTGTGGTGGTATATTAATTAACTCTCAAAATTCTAATAGCTGAGCAGATCACTTGATTTCACTCGCCTACACTACTTTATGTTAATTAATGAAAACGATAAATTTTGAGTCCTTGCAAATTGTATTGCTTCATTGCTTTTAGGCCTCTTGTAATTCCTACCCTTAATTAAATAATGAGGCTGCAAAGCATATTCCTAGCTGTGAGTTATACTAGATGGTAGCCATAGCTAAGACTCCCACTGACCAGCAGAATAATCTCTGTGTGTCTTTCCTAATAGGGGAACAAAGTATCATTCAGTTTTGTAGCCTGATGTGATGACAGATATAACATAGGGCTGTGCAGGTTTGTATTGGTCAAGTTGCCTACTTTCAATTTTATTTCTTCCTCTCCATTGTACTTACCTAATAGGGTAGAGGCGAGTATTATTAGTTTTCACTTGGTGAAAATCACACAGCAAAGAGACTGAATGATCAAGTTGAATGTGCTCTGTCCTTTCCTGAAATGGACTGTCATTCATTGACAAGTTAATAGCCAATTGACTAAGTATCTACAAAGTCCTGCAGGAGCCACAGCAGTGAGCATGGAGATTCTTTTGAGAAGAGATGCAAATCTTCACTGACATCAAGTTCCAATACTGAACTAATTCAACAGAGAATATCTGGACAGAGTTTGGAGATCTTACATTCTCCATTATTTCCAACAATCTGTCTGGCATGGATGGCATGGATGTGGAAGTCAGATGTGGCTGGGGATATACTTCCTATTTCCTGAATACATTTCCCACCCAATTTATTATGTTCCACTTTCACTTGCAGAATTTTTATTTTCTGGGGTTGTTTAGGAGAAAATGAAATGGGACAGATTTCTTTCAGGCTATGTGCTAATCATCTTTATCACAAGAATGACAGCACCAATGGAAGTTTATTGTTCACTATTCTTTCTTTCTAGGTGTTCCTAGTCACCTTTGGCTTTTGCCTTCCCTGTGATCCTACACTTCAGTGGGGAGGGAGCTGTCTTCCTCTCCACAAGCCATCTCTAAACAACATGCTGTTGTTGTTCCCTGGTGCTCCCTAGTCTGAGAATGGAGTAGGAAGTTTCTGTTATATTGATCCTTGCTTACTCAAGCCATGTTTTTATTGGTCTTAGGATGTGGCAGGTATCTTGTTTCTTTTCATAAGGTGATCAAATTGCCTCATATCTTTGTGTGTTTAGTCCAAGACAGATACTTCCCGTGTGCCAGGAGATCCAGTTCCCTCTACCCTCTTCTCCTACCAACTCCCCTTCCCACCCCTATGTACTCCTCAGAGAGGATAAGGCCTGATATACCAAGGTGAGACAGAAACAAATCCCCCTATCCCCCCCATATCAAGTCTGAGCAACAATAGGCAATAGGCTCCAACAAGCCAGTTCATGCACCTGGGATAGGTCTTGGTCCCACTGCTAGGCCCATCCCCCCCCCATAACAGATCAAGATCTGTCAGCCACATGCAGGTTCTCCAGCTATCATAGTACCATAGTTTATGAGCTCCCACTAACTCAGGTCAGCTGTCTCTGTGGTTTTCCCCAACATAATCTTGACTCCCTTATTCGTATGATCCCACCTTTCTCTCTTCAAATAATCCAATTTAAAATATGGGGTAAAGATATAAATAGTCTGTTTTCAACAGAAGACACTCTATGATTGAAAGACATTTAAGGAATTGCTCCACATCCTTAGCCATCAGGGAAATGCAAATCTAAAATGATTCCTGAGATAACGTCTTACACCTATCAGAATGGCTAAGATAAAAAACACTGATGACAGCTTATGCTGGAAAGAATGTGGACTAAGGGGATCACTCCTCTATTGCTGGTGGGAGGATAAACTTGTACAGGTGCTTTGGAAATAAGTATGGTGGTTTCTCAGAAAATTGGGAATCAATCCACCTCAAGACCCAGAAATACCACTGTTGGGCATATACCCAAAGAATGCACAAACATACCACAAGGTCATTTACTCAGCTATGTTCATAGCAGCATTATTTTTAAAGCCAGAATCTGGAAACAACCTAGGTGCCCCTCAAATAAAGAACTGATAAAGAAAATGTGATACATTTACACAATGGATTATTACTCAACTGTAACAAACAATGACACTTAGAAATTTGCAGGCAAATGGATAGTACTAGGAAAAAAACAAAACAAACAAACAAACAAAAAAACATCCAGAGTAAGGTCAACTCTGATATGTACTTACTTATAAGTGGATATTATATATAAAGCAAAGGATAACCAGGCTGCAATTCACAACCCTAGAGAAGCTAGGTAAAAGGGGGAACCCTAACAGGGACACACATGGCAGGTCCCAGGAAGGGAAACTAGTTAAAAATCTCCTGATAAAATGGAGGGTGGGTAGAAGGAAAGGGATGGGAGATGGGAACATGAAGAACTGAGAAGGCTGAGTTGATACAGGGAGAAGGAAAGCAATTGAAGAGATACCTTGATAGAGGGAGCCATTATGGGGTTAGAGAGAAACCTGGTGGTAGAGAAATCCCCAGCAATCCACAAGGATGACACCAGCTAAGAAAGACTCCTAGCAATAGTGGAGAGGGTGCCTGAATGGGTCTTTCCTTTTAATCAGATTGGTGACTACCCTAATTGTCATCATAGAACCATCAGTAACTGATGGAAGCAGACTTGGTGACCCCACAGCCAAGCACTGGCCTGAGCTCCTGGAGTTCAGTTGGAGACAGATTTCTTTCTTTATACATTTTCTTTCCAGAAAAAAATGAAACAGCCAATTTTACAAGTTTGGCCAGCCTAAGAAGATATACTGGTTAAATGTGATTCAAAATTATATCCTTAAATGCTATTCACAATAGGTAATAAATTAGGTTAAATAGAAAGGAACCATCTTCAGAGCACAGTAAGTGAATGGAGTAATATAATGTGCCACCCACTTGTAACAGAATAATCCTCAGCCATAGAAAACAATGAAATCTTGTCACTTGTGACAACATGAATAGAACTAGAGAGCATTATGTTTAAGTGAAATAATTCAGATCTCACTGGTGAAATATGAAAAAGCAGCACATAGAAACAGTGTGTGCAGAGTAGTGGAAAGGTG
This sequence comes from Phodopus roborovskii, assembly GCF_943737965.1. Lineage (NCBI taxonomy): Eukaryota > Metazoa > Chordata > Mammalia > Rodentia > Cricetidae > Phodopus > Phodopus roborovskii. Next base: position 6,900,676 of record NW_026126433.1, read on the forward strand.
AGGGATGGTTTAAAAGAGAATGGCCCCATAGGCTCATATGCCCCCCATTGCTGAAAATATTGGGCAAGTATTAGGAGGTGTGGCCTTGTTGGAGAAGTAACAGGGCAGGCTTTGAGATTTCAAAGGACTCCACCATTCTGCATCTCTCTTGTTTTGTGCCTCAAGATGCAAGCTCTCAGGCACTGCTGAGAGCTCTGTCTTCCTGCCTGCTGCCATGTTCCCTACTGTGATGACAATCTGATACTGTAAACTTCAAATAAGCCCTTTCTTCTGTAAGTTGCCTTGGTTGTGGTTGTGGTGCCTTATCACAGACATGGAAAGGTGACTAAAATAGGAGGTGCAAATATTAGTCAAAATATTTCATCAACCCCAAGTCAAAGGCATTATATTCATGGTTCAAATGGTTCTAACCAACAATAAAAACATTGAAAACAACCCTTGAGGTTGAAGCTATAGTTTTCCATTATTTTTGTATTTCCCACAGGGTATTTTCCTATGTGCAGGAGTCATGAGGTAATTCTGTTGTTTAGTGGAAATTGAGATTGTTTTGACTTAGGATGACTACCATTGTAGGGTTTATGATCTTGAATGAATTCCCATCCTTTATACTGAAGAGGAATAAAAATCAACTTTAGGTGTATTTAAGCTCCTTATCTCAATTTGACTTATAATAGATTGGGTAGTTAAAACATATTTACTTTTAATTATAATAAAAACTTCTAATGAAAAATGTACTCACACACAAATACACATACCCCCATACATAGAATTTCTGATATCCTGATTAAATAGAAAGTAATAGTTCTAGAATTTACCTCATTATGTAGGTTTTTTAAAATATGTATAAAACAAACATTAGACTAATTATATGAATAAGTCTTATTTTTAAAATAAGGTCAAGAATCTTCTCTCTTGCTTTGACCTTTACTTCTTACTATGAGTTCTTTGACTAAGTATTTGAAACTTGCTAAATATGAAGCTCCCGACTTTAGGTTTTACATTATTTTTCTTTTGAACTAAACTATTTTTTATACCTCTACAGAGCGAGTTTTTCTGACTACATTTTAAAATATTTGGGAAATTACTCAGACTTGTGCTTGTACTGATTTTGCTTTAATAAATTTGTATTTTACTTGATTTTATAACTAATTATTAGCTAATGAAAATTTCCTAGCAGTGTGAAATACTTTCCTCAAGAAAACAAATCTTTAGCAAACATTACTCAATGGAGCATCCTGGTCAGAGCACTTGTAGGAGCAGACATGCTTGAGCAGTTTATATTTTGATGTTCTTATTTCCTAGCAAAATTACACTTCATCTCCTGGTAACAAGTTGCTTTGACCTTGATCCTAGTGTATGCATGATGTCCATTCATGCTTTGATAACACAGATTGCGTTCTTAAAACAGTCACACTTTTTTCATCTTAGGTTGTTAGGAGATGTGATCTTCTGTGTGGAAATGAGCTAGCCTGCTATATTAATTATGAATAGGAAGTAGGTTTTCTTATGTTACCTTTGACATTGCACAAGGATTATATTATCAGTCATGTACAACAGTAGCATATCGTGGAATGCATGTTACCTACACATAATTGAAATGCTTTATAATAATATCTACAACATTTTTAAAAATAAGTAAAATTTATTAGTGGTTTTACTTTTTTCAGTTTGGTTTTATTTTCTATGTGTTTGAGACAGTTTCACTATGTAGTCCTGGTTTGTAACTCACTAGGTAGACCTGACTGGCCTTCAGCTCACATAAATCCACTTGCCTCTACCTAACCAGTGTTGGGATTAAAGTTGTGTCTCTATATGCCAGGAAAAATATAAATTATTGTTTATTTACTCACATATTTTCTTACAATCAAACCAATTTCGCTCCACAGTTAGCATGGTAGTGTGTTTTCTTACTGTATTTTCAAAATTATCGATATAACACTGTATTCTTCATAAACAACGTTTTTTTATTTAATTTATTATTTTACATGTCGCTCCCAGTTCCCTCTCACATGCACCCTAACTACCCTCCCCTCCCATCCCCCCACCCCAATTCCACATATGGGAAGGGAGGGTAGTTAGGGTGCATGTGAGAGGGCACAGATGGTAAAAGAGGGAGGGAGGGAGGGAAGGAGGGAAGGAGGAAGGGACAGTAGCTATACACATACATGAAATTGTAAACAATACTGCTTCTTAATATATGTTATCATCAACTTGTTCTGAGCCTCTTAATATTAGGATACCCAGCTTATATCTTCAGGTATGCTTCTCTGGGTCTTTGGCATACAGCTCCTCTATGGAATAGGGGAAGACTGGGTTTTAGTCATTTTGTTTCTGTCATGCAATTAAGTTAAGGTACCAGTCCAGTGTCGATGAATTATGTAATTCAGGTGCCAAGTAGAAAGCTAAGATATTTGATAACTGTATTGTTTACTTATCTTGTGCTTTTGCTGTTGATTGTTTTAGAAACACGGTATCATTATATGTCCTATACTAGCTCTGCAGTGTGCAATTCTCCTGCCTTGGGCTCCTGAGTTCTGGGGTTATAGGATTGAGGAACCACACTGCTTTTTTTGTTAATTCTCCTAAAGTACCATTTTTAACAAATTCAAGCATTCAAGGCATTTACTTTGCTTAGATCAGGATTCATTTTTGGTGGAGTCAGTGACCAGTCTGAGAACTGAAACAGAAGACACATTAAAATTAATGAATAAAGTAGAACTTGGAAGATAATTATTTGTCTTCATTCTCAACTAAAACAGGAGATTTTATTTTATTCATCTACATCATCTAAAATTAAATTTATTAACTAAGAGGTAAACAAATGTTTGGTTACAGCTAACCTTTTACGTGATTAATGAGAAACAGAGAAAGCAGGGGACACAAAATTCAAATGAGCACTCATGTTCATTTCAAACTCTGATAGAAAGCTGTTGCCTAGAACATACACTCTTTTTTGTTTTTTAAATGAGCATATACCTAACTTCTTTAGCTTGACCTTGATGATTCCTTCCACACACAGTAAAGATGTATCAGTTTCTCTAGGATTCATGCTACATAATGGCATGCTTTTACTCTCATTTTCTCTTTTAGGGGCCAGTCTTTAGCTGAATCATGGGAGCTGTTTGTGTTTCACAAAAGTGAAGCTGGCACATGTCACAGGCAGTGGACAAGCAGCTCACGATGTAAAGATCTCATAGTTATCTTTTAGCACAGTTCAGACTCGCTCCCTGGGACCTTCCCCTGCCCAGAATGCTAAGAACAGCCAAAAAGCCAGCTACAGGCAGGAATGTTGTACAGAGATTCTAGATGGAAAGTTCTGAGTCCTTATGGGAGTTCCACTCTGACTGACAAATGGGAAGCTACTTCAGGTATCTCTGCCCCTAATTTGGCTGGATCCTGGTCATGATTGTTGACAATAACCCAACACCCTTTCTGCTTTTTTTCCCCTATCAGAGCGTCTGTATCTGAAGTGTCTGTGTCCTAGTATTGGTCTTCAAAGGTGGTTCAAAGAGTATTCCAGAACATCATGACTGAGATAGACACAGGGAAGGGGACTTGAAGAGATTTTTTTGTTCTTTTCCAATTAGGTGTTAAGGACATGTTTGTTTGTTTGTTTGTTTGTTTGTTTGTTTTCGGTGTGAGGAAAATAAGGACTTGTGCAGAAGGTTTATTTAGAAAAGTAGATGTGACAAATACATACTAATTAAAATGATCTGCCAAGAAATGGCAGCTGGATAAGATTGATAAAAAAAATAAAATAAAAAGCAAAACAAAACAAAACAAAAAAAACCAGGAGGAAGAAAAGAGGTCTGGTATCAGGCACACTTTTTCTTTGTCCCTTGCTTCCTTCCTTCCTGTCTAACTTTGGACAGATATATAAGTTACAATGATGAAATTATCTGGAGTGTCTCTGAATTCCTTAGTTACAATGGGCACAGATACCTAGGAGGAGAACAATAGCCACACATATCTAGACAGGGAAGAACAATGGGAGAGATATTTTGGGGGTGGGGCTTCTGGATTGTCAAAAGAACTCTTCTACAATTACTGAGAGCAAAGTTAGAATAATTTTGGAGTAGTCATTAATTTTTAGATCGCACATGGTTGAATTTGGTTGTCAATATTTTGTGATGAAGGTAATGTATCATGAATGGTTGACATTCACTGTTGTAATAATAATTTAAGCTCATATAATGAGTCTGTTCAAATCATGGAGCATATTTTCCAACCTGTACACATAATTAACATTTTAATTCCCCTGAATATCTTATCTCATTATCCACACAGCTTAGGAAAATTTATTAAATAGACCTTAGCAACCAGCAAGCTTAGACTCTCTGAGACCACGCAGAAAGATACTGAGTTTCTATTTGTAACTGGGTGTGTTTGAGCCCCTTTGGAAGGAGAAGTGGATGTGGAACAGGTTTTCTGGTTGAACCAGCTGAGTAGAGATTTGAAGTAATAAATGTCAAATTCAGTTTGATTGGTGAAATTTGAAAATAGCATATTTTACCTTCAAAATTTAAATTTGCTCTTGTGCATATCACAAGGCTGCATTCCCCGTGACAGCCTTGCTATCCTAGCCACATCCATAACATTTATAACACTCCATTCAAGCCCTCCCACTCCCAGCACTGAAGAGTCACATACATCCCAGGAAGGCATGACATCTTCCCATGATTCTTATTGTTTGCTTTCTTCTTTATCTTCCACTTGTTTCTGAAAAAAGAAAAATGTAAATGTTAACAATAGGATCAATTGTAAAAGAAGATTATACCTAAGATCCTCAAATTCCCATTGACATCTATGTCTTAATATAAGAGGAAATGTATTTCTAGTGCAAGGTACCATGGACAATAGAAACATAACGATTTAAGTGAAAACCAAGGAAACTTTTTTAGTCTATTAACTGAGTACTTGAAACTGTGTTCAGTTAGAACTCAAAACTGAAAACTGTGCTTTTATTTATTTATTTTTTAAATCTGACATGGAGGGGAGAAAGTTATGTGCTTTTTGTTGATAATTTCTGACCTATATTTTGTAAATTACCAGAATTTATAGAACTATGAAAGTGTTTGACTCAAAGTGAAACTGTATATGAAAGATATATCTATAGTAATTTAGCCACAAAGATAAACTTAGTTGACATGAAAGACCTTTACATTTGATTAAACTTTAACGAGCTACTTATCGAAGAACAGAGAATAAACAACTGGGGTTATAATGGTGTAAATATAAACGCAAGAAAGTGAAAAGGGTTTTATAAACCTCAGAATGTGTTTTCCAGGAGCAGTTTATTTGTCTTTGACTTTCAGGAAAGTGGCCATCTCACTGAAGTGATGAGAACTGGCCATAGGCCCTTTAGCCATGCTCAGGGAAGGGACTTGAAAGCAGCAAAACTGGGTGACAGTTCTCTGGCCAAGTGTGCCTTAAGGGGGCTCTGGTTTCTTTCCTCCCCTAAATGAACACCTCTGCCTGGAGTCTCTAAGCATAAGTAAGACTGCAACTCCAGTCCAGACACCCACCAGCCCAGTGAACAGCATTAGAATCAAATGAACAAGTTTTCATAGTGAACATGGATTATTATCATGTCCCTCCCTCAATTTTCGCCCAGTTCCTAAATGATTTTAGGGTTACCTCTTCATGGCAGGGAATGGTACAGTGGCATCAGAGGCCCTTTAAGGGAATGCTGTTTCCTTCTGATTTGAAAATGGAATCAGGAAAAGAACACCATGGTGGAAACAGAGCATCCAGTCAATCACCCAAATAACTACCTCCCGGAATGAGAATTCAAATTCACCTCAAGCTGTGCTAAGGACCATCTCTTTAACATGGCCTATGGGGAATCTGAATTTAATAGAGTTTAACTTTTCTTTCTGTTCCTCTCTTTCTTTCTTTTGGCTGGTGGCTAGTCCTAACTCTGCTTTTTTTCCAGTTGCCTTGTTGCAGCCAGCCACTGTTAAACCTGTAGCTCAGCTCAAAAGGCACCATCTCCCTTCTTTGGCAGCTGCCAAGATTACCAGCCTGGCCCATTGTTTTTCTTTTAGTTGGCAATAAAATTATTCTTGGGCTTCTTTCTGAATTTTTCTTAAAGTCTTTTATTAGGAAGAAATATTGTGGAGTTTACTATATCTTCTCTTTTAGGTAATGGAAGAATAAGTAAAATAAAAATAACATAACAAAGAAAAGTGATCAAATTAAAATAGAAAGAATAAAATTGAAATTTGTATCTTTCAACGGCTATACATACTTAAAAAACTGAAAACCCTGATTTATTAAATTTCTTAAAATCACTCTGGGCACATATATTCTTTGATGACATAGACATAAATATTTATCAAATGACCATTATAGAAGTCAAATGGGCTATAAATTAACTTTATAGAGAGACAAGTTATTAAATGCTAATAGATCTAAACAGGGAAAGGACAGAGAAATACTGTATTTTCAACAATGTAGCCAGGTCAGATGAGGAAGGTTCTCAGCTGCACACCCTACTAATAGAGGAAAATTCTGTAAGTCACGAATCCAAACCACAAAACTGAGAGACAGCTAAGCAATGCAGAAATAAAGAGCTGGAAGTGCAAACTCATATTTAAAAAGATAATGCAATTGTTCCTCAAAAACATGTAAATTGACAAGAATAGATAAAAAACCTAATGGTAAAAACTAGACATTTTGCAGATACTCTAATGAAACATTAATATTTAAATAATCTTATAAAACTTGGTGTTAAATTTAATACAGTGAATACAATTAAATCCTAGTAAAATAAAATGCACATCATACAAACATCACAGAACCCAAAGCTTAGAGGGTTAGAAGACAATAGAAGACAAATGTCAGGTTGCTCATTCCGTTAGTGATTCTGAGAACTAGTGATTTTACCTGAGTTTTCTAAGTGTCAATGGAGGAGATGTCTGTGGTAATCATGGTGGAGAATTAGAAATTTGGACTGGAGGGCAACTGCTTTTTGAATACTACAATTGATTTTGGTTATTGAATGGGGTAAACTGGGTAAAGAAAATGACAGCATCTGTGAAAGAAAACAGCTAAAACTTATCTTTCAGCCCTCATCACTTGCTCCCTTTCCTCCTTAGCGAGATCCTCAGTTTCATTGTCATGGAAGCAGTTTAAATCCAGGTGATGTCCATGTTTCTCTTTGCCTGCTATCCACTTTCCCAGCCCTCTTTAGAACTTTGTATGGATGAGTCAGTTCTGACCAGTAGCATCTAAGGACAAGTAGGAAACAATGAAGGGAGATGGAATTGAGGTCCTCTTAGAATAGTGAGGCAAAATGAAAGGTTGTTTTTCTGGAGTGGCAGCAGCTAGTTTGGGAACACGAGGTCATGAGGTGTTAGCTGGAATGAAGTAAAACCATTCATTATCGGTAGGGACGATGAGGGGAAGATAGAAGGGCATGTGCCAGCCTATGTTGAACCTGCTTTGGAATCATCTCTTAGAATGTTCCTATTAGCTTAGACAAGAAACAGCACATGCACATATACACGCATAAATATCACACATTTCATGGCATTGTTTGTGACTTTAGTTTTCATTGTTTTGATGACTGTAAATATTCATCTAATACAAATGCAAAAATCCCAGACATGTTGAACAAAGAAAAAAGTAGTTTATATAAGCATCCTTTACCACTCTCTGTTCTAATGTCAAACGTTGTTTTCATAAGCCTAGGGGGGTAGATATTCAAGCTGGAGGGCCTAAATTTGCAGATCTCTAACCCTCAAGTAAAGAGGCAGCCATAGTTCCAGAATTTACAACCCAATACAGGGGTATGGAGGAGACACACAATCCCAGTGGTTCACAGGTTCACAGGTCAGCCAGTCTAGAGGACACTGAGTAACAGGTGTGGAGACAGAGAGACAGGGTTGGGAGGGGAAGGAGAGGGAAAGGAAAAAGGAGAGGGAAAGGGAAAGGGGAAGAGAGGAAGGTTGGGAGGGAGGGAGATAAAGAGAGCAAGCATGAGAGAGAGAGAGAGAGAGAGAGAGAGAGACTCTTAAAATATAATGTCAAGTGACTGAGACAGATATCCCAATGTTAGCCTCTGATTTTTGTGCACAAACATGCAGGTGAGTATAAACACGCACACACTAAATCTGGTGATTTTTCCATTGTACATAGTTTAGACAAGTTGAGGGGGATTTACTTTTTAAAATTTAAATAGTTGTTCATAATTCTAACCAATGAACTGTTTGTTTCTGAAACAAACAAAATTATGATTATTGACACAAAATTGGTTCTGTTATTTGAAATCATGATTGTATACATATGAATCCCAGGAAAATAAAATGAGTAGATGAGGAAGCTCATTATGTGTTCCTGGGTAGAATAGATGGCCTAACTTAATGGGTTTGACAGTACCCGCAGACCCCATAAAACATGTGGTGTAGTCCTGTCTGAGCCAAAGTTGAGAAAATTTATCCTGAGGCAGAAGCTGTAGTAGAGACCATTTTTGTTGAGAGAAGACAGATACTAGCAACGATACCGAATAATTCCAGGGAAGGTGTGTTGTATTGCGGTGTGGGATTACTTTATGTGCTTTTGAATGGTCTACATGAAATATTTACAAGAACATTTAGCAGCTGTTGAGTTAGACTTTCCATCACTGTGACCACATACTGGAGAAACAACTGATGGGGTGTACATTTCTTAAAGGTGAGTTCAGGGTAGAGTTGCCTGACCCCATGTGAATTGGCAGGGGTTCCTGAGGCAGAGGACAGCTATCCCCTTTGGGACTACAGGAGACTCAGAATATGACAAGAAGGGGCCAGAGATACCCCAAAGACTGCTTCCTCCAGCTAACTCCATCCTAAAGTTTCTAGAACCTCCCACAACAGCACAGTAGCTATGGACCAATCATTTAAAACAAGGGACTGTGAGTCATATTTACACTTGAAATTACAACTGATTTTGTTATACTATTTTTACCTAAGAAGTTTGTGATAAATGGTACCTTTCTTAGCTCTTAATCCTAGAAAGATATGTATGTGTACACTCAGTCGTCAGCTTACTCATACCTGTGTTATCAATAAAGGGACACTAGCTAGCAAGATGGCTCATCTGGTAAAATGTGCCTGATAACCTGAGTTGATCCCTAGAGCCATGTGCTGGCAGGACAAAATCCTTTTGTAAATTGTTGAAAGTTGTCTTCTGACTCCAGCATGTATATAGTGGTGTGAGCATACACATTCATATGCACACAAAATGAATAAAATATGAAAACAATGAAAGAGCTTCCACAATAAACACTCCAATGTAGTATGTGTCTATTGCTCAATGTTGCTCTTGCTGGTTACCTTTCCTTTACCTGGAATATACTTGACATTTGTTATCATTGTATATTGTCCTTGCATCAGGCTTAAAACCTTCTTTAGACTAAAAGGGGAATTGTAGTAGCATCTTGCTATGCCAGTGAATTTGTTAGTGGTCACACCCCTGTGGATGTGGCTTCAGATATGTACAGGACCAGAAAGTGGGGAAGCATAGGGGCTCTCTCTCTCTTTCTCTCTCTCTCTCTCTTTCTCTCTCTCTCTCCCTCCCTCCCCCTCCCCTTCCTTATCTCCCCCCCCCCCTCTCTTTCTCTCTCGGGTCACAGATAGGCTCACAAGGACAGATACTGCATCTTCTGGAGCAGGAAAGCCATGGTAGTTCTTTTGTCAAGAAAACACCCATTTATCTTAGGTTTAGTGAACTCCTTATTACCCTGCCTTTACACCAATAAATTAAAATTCTAGTTAGAGAAAGAGATAAAAAACAGGAAAGGTGTAAGTTATTCAAAAATATTGTGAAAGCTAATTTATAAGAAGAAACATCAAGTGATACCATATTTATACAAAATAATTTAAAATGAACCATTCATGATCTAAAAATCAAAAAAACTTAAGTGAAACATGAAAATGAAACACCTTTTTATACAATTTATGAATGTGTGTGTGTGTATGTGTATGTGTGCCCTAGGAACAGCATTATTAGACATGATAAAATCTTGTCTAGCTTAGTAATTACCAATCACTTGAAACTTCATTTGAAATTTAAAGTTCTTTATAAAAAAACAAAAAGCAAAATCAAGCTGGGCATAGGTGCCTGTAATCTTAGGACTGGAGAAGCAGAAGCAGGGGAATTAGACATTATAGGACTACGTTGGCTATATGGTAAATTTATGGCTAGCCTGGTCTATATGAGATTCTATCTCAAAAACAACAGAAAAACAGTAACAGAGCAAAAAATAATCTATCTATTGATGAAATTACTTAATCCCTAATATAGTTTGTACACTCACTGGCCCTTTTAGGTCAGGGACAATATCTGGCTTTAAAGATTTGCGCTTCTTGGCAGGCCTTTTCACTTACCTGAGGAACCTAGCAAATAAACACGTTTGTTTTTCTACCTACAACTGCTCTAATATGTTCTCACCCTGAACCCAGAGCAGGAAGGGAAGATGTTTTTAGGCCTCTGTCCTCATAGGGTGAGGTAACTTCTCCCTTGTGCTTGCAACTTGTTAAATACTCCTGGCCTTCCATTTTCTTGCTGCTAGTCATTGAGTGGGACCTCAAGGTGGCCCCTCTCATGGAAAACTGAGAAAAAAGTGGGATGTAGAGCAGACTCTGGAGGTGTGTGTCCTGACTGGCATATCAGTGAGGAGCTCAAATAAGTACAGAGGAGACTCCCTACATTCAGAAGCTCCATTTGCACCCAGTTAACTTTGCCCAAGAAAAGCCCAAGTTTGACTACTTCCCAAATATAAAATTCACAAGAACTATGGCTTCTCTGGCTGGTATAATCATGAGTATCTCACCAGAAGCCCAGAAATTCATCCCAGCGTGATGAAATGGTTCAGACTCATCCTGGACAGCTCATGCCAAGTGTTCAGTCAGATTTAGGATGAGTATTTAGAAGGGTGTGCAGATGTAATAATAGAAGCTCTGGGCAAGTATTAGCCACCAAAGTCAGGGGTTGTGCCCACTGCTGGAAAAAAAATGGAATATTACAAAGCAAACGAAGAACCAGGATCTGTGTCACAAAACAAGGAGAGTGTGTGTTTTACTGTGTGAAAACCTCAGAGATCAGCAAAGGTAAGGAGACACTAACTCCCCCATAGATAGACACACAGGGCAATTCCACAACTAGTTAACAGAAACCTAGAAAGACATCAGGGAAAATGAGAAGTGACTTTTCTCTCATCACTTGAGGAAAATGTAATAAAATAGCAGTTTTCATAGAAAATAGAATAAAATCCTAAAGGCAATTTCTTGTTTTAATAAACACATGGGCACACATGGATTTCAAAGAGAGCAAAATGGTAAAACTAATGGTACTTTTCCCATTCCTTCCTGGCAACAGTCCCACCTGCTAGATGCAGTCACTCTCCAGGTTTGTTTGTTTGTTTGTTTGTTTTTGACGATCATTGTGAGACTGCTAAAGTCTCCTTGACACTGTTTATCAATTTGTAACAATACTTTTAGACTTCTCTGTGAAAATAGGGACTTTGAAACCCCTAGCCTCTCATCCATCTTTGTAAGCTCTTATATGTTAACTTTCCCATGTTTCTGGGCTTGTGATCCATTATCTGCACAGATGTATGTGTGTCTATAACATTACTTGCCACAACCTTAAAAGGGATTTAAAAGGTCTCATTACCTTCCTTCTTCATCTTCCATTTGATATGGTTGACTGTTTATTTTTTTACACTATCTCTTATAATAATTAAGTTTTCTTCAGCTTATTTACTTGGTATATAATATAAAATTATTTAAAAGATGAAAAGCCGGGAAAGAGACAAGATCTCTTTGGGAGTGGGAGGGCAGTGAGTGGAGAGGGAACTAGGAGAAAGAGAAGGGGATGAGAGGAAAGCACTTGGGATGAGAAAGATTGAGTCACAGGAGGAATAGATGAGAGAGAGAGACAGAGAGAGCATAAAAGAAGGAGCCATTATAGGCATTATAGGTTTGAAGAGAAAACTGACTCTAGAGAAATATCCAGAGATCTACAAAACTGACCCCAACTAGCAATTTGAGCAATAGTGGAAAGGCTACCATAAATGCCCTTCTCTGATAATGAGATTGATGACTAACTTATCCACCATCATAGAGCCCTCATCTAGAAATTGATGGAAACAGAAGCAAACGCCCACAACTAAACACTGACCTGAACTGGAATCTAGGTGCAGAGAGGGAGGACAAGACCAGGTTACAGAAGCCCATAGAGACAGCTGACCTGAACAAGGAGGAGCTAACTGGCCCCCAGACTGATAGCTGGGAATCCAGCATTGGACTGACTCAATCCCTCTGAACATGGGTCTCAGTTTGAAGGCCTGGGCAGTCTAAGGGACCTCTGACAGTGGAACCAGGATGTATCCCTGGTGCACAAAAGGACTTTGGGAGCATGTTCGCCATGGAGGGATACTCCCTTAACCTAGAGGCAGTAGGGAGGGCCTGGTCCCTACTCCAAGTGACGTGACAGATATGGATGACCCCCCTGGAAGGCATCACCCTACATGTGGAGTGTGGGGGGGATGGGAGAGGAGTGGTCAGGAGGGGCATGGGAGGGTGGAAGAAAGGGATGAAGGGAGAGAGAACTGGGATCGATATGTAAAATACGAAAAATAAAAAAAATGAAAAGCCAACTAACATTATTCAATTGGTTATGATTTTTATGTCTACATCCCACATGGCATCAGTGATGTGGGTTCATGCAACATTCTATACCTCTATAATTCTGGTACTCCCAAGGATGCTCCTCCAGGCATCAAGTTATCCCTCATGTCCTTCTCTTCAATTTTCATATCCCTTTTTTTTCTGGAATGTTTCTCCTATAACTTCTTGCTTTTTTAGACCCAATGTTCTCATCACTCTTGGAATTACCTTTGGCTTTGGTGAATAATCTGGCTTGATAACTTTGTTTTTGTTTATTGTTTTCTTCTTCACAGAGGATGTTTGCATGGGCAGTATGGTGTACTGGTATACTCGTACTTGCAAACCTGATGGCTCTTTTGCCCTATTTTCCTCTGCAGACTATGTGATTTTAAATTCAATATTTTCCTTTAAGTTTTGATAATCATGCTTTTTTTGTTTCTTTGTAAACAGGATGCTAATGAGAACTTGATGATAATGAGGAAAGTACTGCCAGAAACACACACGCACATCCTTCTGGCGTGGACTGTAATTAGTTTGCCTCCTCTGGAAGCTTCCAGAGCCTCAGTGTTCTCTCTGAAATGCTGGGGTTGCACCAGGAAGTTTACAGACTTGAGCTAGCCTTGTTTAATTTTTAGTTTCTGGCACTCTTGCTCAGCCTTCTCTGAACTCATCCAACAAAACACTTTTTCCTATTTTGTTATGTTTCAGTGTTCTTTCTCCATTGAGTTATTTCATTGTAACAACAAAGATAGTTTTCTCTCTGGATATTTCATAGATAACTCTCAACTTTCTGCCGTTTTATATCCATTCCATTTTAGTTTCAAATTTTAATCTGTGAGATTTACTCATTTGTATCTTAAGGGATACCCTACACCCTGCTGACTTTCAGTTGTTTTATTCTTTGAAATCTATCAACAAGCAATAAAATAAAGGTAATGCAAGGAGCACATAGCTGTGAGGAGATGCACTGTTTATTACTACTTATTATATGTGTATCTTTTTCAATAAGCACTATGAATTAGCACATACAATCATATAATGTGTCATATGTGAAATGTGTTTATTAGTCAATAAGCTTTAAAAAGTACTGATTTAAACATAATTAATTATTGTTCATTCCTTCCTCCCTCCTCCCCCCTGCCCTTTCAGACACATGCACACACACACACACACACACACAAAGGTTGTTTTTGATTTATGGACACAATACCCTCTAGGCGTTCTCAAAAATCTAATAGCATTTTTGAATAGTTGTTTTCCCAAATTTTGACACCCATGTATTCTTATTTTTATAAATTTGTTCCTTTATTTTTATTCTTTACTTTGTCATAGTAAAACCCCTCTAATATCTAATACTTCTTTGACTCTTTGTCTACAAGAAAGGACTTATTTAATTAGCATAGCTTGTTTGCTTGGGAGTGTCATTCAGAGGTTATAGTCATTTCGCCTCAAACACCCTCAAATATGAGCTTTTCACTACAAGACTATAGCATAATCAAGTTTGTTGGCAGCTATTTCACAGTGGCACTAAGATGCCTGTGTGTACTGCCCTACATGCTGATGGTGCCAAGTAAGGGGGGTTGTTACTTTGGAAGTACGAATCTCAGCTGATTTTTTGCCTTTGGTCACATAGGATACAGCTCCTTGCAGTATGCCATTGTGAGTCTTTTCCTTTGAGAATGTGAACAGATGTCTACTCATCCCAGAGAGGACACTGACAAGAGGAAGAAGAAATGATTCCACCCAATATAGCATGGTGCAAGAGTGAGTTTATTTAGTTGACCTCTAGGATCATAGGACAGAATAGTTAGTGCTTCCCTACTGAACCCATCAAATGATAATTAATACTCAAGAGATCAACACCACTCAAATTTCCTACACAACTCCAGGCAGCTCCACCAACAGCCATTTTGCCTTCCAGCCATTGCTTATTGCTTATATAATCTTGGGGAGGAGCCTCAAAAGCCTGGAAAGATTCAAACATCCTGAGTCTTCCTTTTCATGAGTTTCATAAACCTTGCCAATTCCTATGCCCTCACCCCCTAGTTTGTCTCCCCTTCTTCCAGGAGGTAATAATTCAATTCAAGGAAATGGCTATGGAAGAATTATAGGGGGTTGACATTTCCAAAGCATTGTTCTACTTGATTCAGCATGCTTTCATCACTGTCTGATGGATGGGGTTCCAGCATTTTAGGAGAAAAGTTCCCTGGACTTTATCCTAATTGAGGGGGGAAAATCAGCAAAAACACTAGCTTCTGTTTTAAGGGGTAGGAGAATGTTGTCATATTGTCTAGTTCTTTTAATGAACCTGTGTATCCTGGCTCATTTTTGTCCTTGTACTTACTACCTTGTACCTAAAATGTCTATGGAAATCAACTTGGTTGACGTCCAGTGTTTGAGGCCTTTTGAGTTGTCTCCTGTATTGTATTTCTATAGTCACATGCCAGTCAGTTTATATTGTTCACAGGTTCCTTTCCTCTAATTACAATGATGTTCTCTCTACTGTTTTCAAATTGTCAGCATACCTCCACACAGAATGTATCTTGTCTTTTTATATTAAATTTTTAAAATTTCATTTTACATTCCAACTAACATTCTCCCACCCACCCCCTAGTCTTGCCAAGGCAAAGGACAAGGTAAATAAGACAGAAAAACAGCCTACAGACTGGGAAAAAATCTTCATCAACCCCATGACTGACAGAGAGCTGTTCTCCAAAATATATAAATAACTTAAGAAACTAGGCATCAAAATACAAAATAACCCAACTGAAAAATGGGATACAGAGCTAAACAGAGAATTCTTAACAGAGGAATCTCAAATGGCCAAAGACTTAAGGAATTGCTCAACATCCTTAATCATCAGGGAAATGCAAATGAAAACCCCTCTGAGTTTCCACCTTACACATGTCAGAATGGCTAAGATCAAAAATACTGATGACAGCTTATGTTGGAGAGGATGTGGAGTCAGGGAAACACTTCTCCACTTCTGGTGGAAGTATCTTGTCTTTTCAATTCAAACTTGTGTGTGAGAGAGAAAAAAATATATAACCCCCTCTCTCTCTCACAAACATACACAAACTAGACAAATATAGACCTCCTTGGATTAATCTTTGCTGTAAATGGCAGGAACCTGATTCCTATTCTTGCCTGTACAAATCATGAGAGAACTTAGCTAGTGCACAGAAAGAAACTCATGTTTGTATTGAATTATAGGAATGCCACATAAGGGAATGGTAAGCTGTCTCAGTGGGTAAAAGTGCTTTTTGTACAAATGTAAGAATTTGAGTTCAGTTCCCCAGTACCCATTTAAAAACCATAAAAAGCATGCATCTCTAACTCCAACACAGAGTTTTAGGGACAGAAGGATCACCTGACCTTACTGGCCAGTCAGCCTAGTCAACTGGTGAATTCCAGGTTCAGATAGTGTATGTCAAAAAAGTAATATGGATGCAGCTATAGCTCAGAGAGGGAGTACTTGCCTTGAATGTGTGATCCTAGGTTCAGTCCTCTTTGCTACCAATAATAATAAATCACACACAAACATGTTTGTACATATGTGCACATGTATGTACATGACACAGACACAAAAGTAACACAATAAATCAAAAAATTAAAAACAATTAAATGAGTAATGGTTTATACTCCCACAACATGCCATGATATCATTAAAGTTCATGTATATGAGGCCAGGGAGATGTGTAGTAGCATGCACTATACAAACATGAGCACCAGAGTGTAACTGCCTAGGGACCCTCTCTAGCTGTGATGGTGTGCACACCTGCAATCCCAGGGCTCCTTCTGTGTGATGGGAGGCAGAGTGGGGAGCAGCCCTAGAAACCCAAGGCTCAGGGGCCCCAGCATACACAACTGTGGATATACCTCTCTCAACCAAGGTGGAAATTGTGGACTGACACCTATGGTTATCATAGGACCCTCCTTTCTTTCTCTTGTGTATGTATGTGTGTGCACGCTCGCATGCACGCGTGTGCACACAAATACAAAAGCAGTGTATAGTAGTTTTTACATAGCATGTTCACATTATTTCTTGTGTGTTTGTTTTAGCTGTGTAATCAATTCATTATAAGTTCTTTGAAGATAGAGGCAAATATCACTGCCTTTAAACAATGGATTTGAAGGAAGGGCCACAAAGAAGGTTCAGCATGTAAAGTAACTTGCCATGCAATCCTGGCAACCTGAGTTTACTTAAAATCAATGTGAAAGTAGAAAGAGAGAAACAGCTCCACAAATTGGTCATCTAACCACCACACACACACCGTGGCACACATATAAAAATACATATATGCATACATGCATGTACACTGAGAGAGGGGAGTAGCGGGAGGGAGAGAGACTATGCACATACTAAAAATAAAATATTAAATTAAAAAACATTTTTGCTTTGAGTAAAAAATAGGTACACAAATTCTTTGACTTGGGATTCATATGGAGAACTTCTGTATTGTGTATTGAGAAGTATCAGTGGCAGTTCTCAGAGTGTGGGTCTGTGCATGCTGGGAAATTTGAAGAAACTTTTGGGTAGTTTCTGAGGGTAAATTACTTTCACTGGTACCGTTTCTTATTATGGAGATAATTGAGCTGACTGTACAAAGTAGTGGTGCAGATGTATCATCATCTTTAGTTTTAAAGTTTTTATTATACAAGTTTTTCACTTTATTATTTAGAATTACTCCAAGATAGGTATTCAAGGCAATGTTAAATGGTGTTGTTTCCTTGATTTTCTTTTTGATATGTTTGTTATTTGAATATCCTCCTATGCTATCAACTTTCTCTTGTGATTGTTTGCATTGGGTCCCATACTGTTTTTGTGTATTGATTTTGTGTCCTCCTGCATTGATGAATGTGTTTATACATTGCAGGAGTTTTCTGCTGGATTCTTTATGCCTTTTATGTAGGAGTCATGTCATTTGCAAATAAGGATACCTTGATTTCTTCCCTTTCTATTTGTATCCCCTTTATTGGTTTCTATCTTATTGGTCTAGCTAAGACTGTCAAATGGGGTGGGGAGAGTTGACATCCTTGTCTTGTCCCCAATTTTAGTGGCATACTTTGAGTTTTTCTACATTTAGAATGATGCTAGCTATATATACCCTGTGTATTGCCTTTATTATGATGAGATATGTCCCCTGTATCCATATGATCTCTATAACTTTTGTCATAAGTGGATATCTGACCTTTGTCAAAGAACTTTTCTGTATCTAATGACATGTACATGTGGTTTCTGTCATTTAGTCTGTTTATGTGATGGATTACATTTATCAATTTATGTATTTCAGACCATCCCTGCATTGCTGGGATGAAGCAAACTGGACTTTGCTAGATATTCTTTTTTAATATGTATTTGAATTTAGTTTGCAAGTATTTCTACATTTATTGTCATCAAAGATATTGTCATATAATTTCCTTTGTCTGGCTTTGGTAGGCATCAGTGTAATACTGGCTTCCTGAAATGAATATGGAAATGTTTCTTCAATTTTGTGAAATAGCTTGAGGAGTATTGGTATTAATTTTCATTTTAAAGTCTGATAGAATTATATCCTGAATTCATGTTGCCTAAGCATTTTTAGTTGGGATATTTTAAATTACTGCTTCTGAGTCATTGGTATTTGTAAGTCTATTTAAATTACCACTCCACCTTGATTTAACTCTGGTAGGTTGTATAAATATAGAAATTAATTAATTTCTTTAGACTTCATTTAGGTGGAAAATGTATTTAAAAATATGTCCTTATGTTTGTTATGTCTCCCTTTTATCTCTTAATTTTATTAATTTGGATCATTTCTCTCTTACTTTTGGCTACTTTGGTAAAAGGTATGTAAATCTTGTTAATCTTTTCAAGGTACCAACTCTGTGTTTCATTGACTTTTTTTTTGTTTGTTTTAGGAACAGTGTTTCTCTATGTAACCCTGGCAACCTTGGGGCTCACTTTGTTTATAATACTGTTTTCCTTGTTTCTATTTTACTAGTTTTAGCCATAATTTTGCTAATCTTTTCATGTATATTTGTGGGGTGGGTTATTGGCTATTCTTGTTTTTGGGGGGTATTCAGATACATCTTTAAGTTATCGATTTGCAATCTCTCATCTTTTTTGATATGGATATATAAAATTTGCTCTTCTTAAGTCTGTGTTCATTGTGTTCCATAGATTTTGATTTTTTAAAAGCTTTCATTCAATTCTAGGGATTTTTTAAATGTTCTTGATTTTTTCTTCACCTAATTTGATTTATTAACATTATTTAGTTTTTATTAATTTGTGTTACATTTGTCTTTCCTTTTGTTGTTGATACCCATCTTTTAATGTATGCTGTTGGTAAATAGAATTCAGGATGTTATTTTATTTTTTTCCATATTTGTTGAGGTTTGCTTTAGTAACAGATATGTGGTTTGTTTTAGAGAAGGTCTTATTATGGTCTTCTCAGAGAAATGTACATTTGTACATTCTTTAGTGTTTAATATAATCACACACACACACACACACGTGTTAGATCAGTTTGATTTAGGCCATCTTTAGTTTTTGTTTTTTTGGTTTGGTTTTTTGTTTGTTTGTTTTTTTCCCAAGGGACCTGTTTTTTGGTGAAAGTGTGGTATTGAAATTAACCACTATTGTTGTCTTGGTGCTGGTTTTTGGAATGGGATGCTTGTGTGTTTAATGCAAATATGTTTAGGACTCTAATATCCTGTTATTGGATATTCTTTTTAATGTATATAATTTGTTTCTATTTGTTTCTCATTACTTTGGGTTAAAAGTCTATTTTTTCAGGTATTAGAATAGCTATACCTACTTGTTTCATAATTCAATTTTCTTGGAATACCTTTTATAAATATTGTTGAGTGTGAATGGTGTTTCTTGGAGGCAGCAAAAAGATGAATCCTGTTTTCTGATCCAGTCTGTTAATCTGTCTCTTTATTGTGACATAATAACATTTAGTTGTTATGAAGTGATATGTACTGATTCTTGTTATTTTGTTGCTTTTGTGATTTCCTATTAGAACTTCTTGGATTCCATGTTCTAGAATTGTTTATTTGTTCCTTTTTGGGCATGTTTAAAGTTCTCTGCAGACCTAAATTTTCCTCTCAGTATCTTCTATAGAACTGGCTTAGTGATCAAAATTCTTTAAATCGGTTTTTGTCATGAAAAAACAATCCCCTTCTTCCTGGATTATAACTGATAATTTTGTTTGCTTTAGTTCTAGGCTTGTCTTCAAGGTCTTTCGTTTGTAAAGCATTAGCCCAATCCCTTCTGGCTTTCATGACTCTATTTAAAATCACAATGGACTCATCTTTGTTTGTAAATTGATATTTCTTTCTTGTTACTTTCAATAATATTTTTTTTTGTTCTGTGCATTTAGTGCTTGACAATTATGTGACATGTGGTTGTGTTGTGTGTATATGTAGGGGGGTTCCTTTCTGGCCCTGTCCATTGGTGTTCTGTATGCCTCTTGAATATTGATAGATATCTCATTCTTTATATTAGAGTATTTTTCTTTTATGGTTTTGTTGAAAGTATTTACTTACTGTTTCTTTGACCTGGATCAATTTTTCTTTTATACCTGTTATCACATGCTTGGTATTTTTATAATGTCTAAGAGTTCCTGCATGTTCCATTCTTGATTTTGTTTGGATTTGACATTTTCTTTGACTTAGCAGTACAGTTCTTAAGCCTTTTCTTCAGGACCCAATATTCTCTCTTCCATTTCATCCGTGCTATTGGTAAGCCTTTCCTCTGAATTTTTGTTTGTTTGAATTCCTGAGTTTCTTTCTTTTTTAAAAATTTATTTTATATAACCAAGTCCATTTAAATGAAAATAAACATTTATATACAATATTTGGGAATTTGGGCATCGTTCTTTCCAAACTACTTCCTGCTGGTAAGGAGCGCTGACATGGGGGATTCTAAGAAGATGCAGAAGTCCTGGCTGTAGTCTGTAAGGCTGATTTGTCCAGCTGTTTTGAATGTAGGATCACCTGGTACTCTGTTTCAGGCGGTCTGGCTTGATCAAACCACATTAGTCCATAATTTTTTTTTCAAATATTTCATTTGTTAAATTCTCTTTTGGATCTTGAGTAGTTTTCATTCAATTGCTTGTGTTTCTGAGTTCTCCTTTTGTTATTTATTCAGACCCTCTTTGACTCTTTTCATAGTTATATTTTTCTTATTTTGAAATCACTGTCTTATACATCATCTAAGAAGTCCTTTTTATCAGGGGACAGCACTATGGAAGTACAAAATATTTCTGGTGAGAGACTTAATGTTTTGCTTACTTAATGGGACTTAGGATCTGGACTTAGGTAATTTGTAGCGGGTGGAAGAATTCCTGAGTGAATGTGTGAGGAATAGATGATGTCCTGAGTGAATGTTTATTGTTTGAGATGATGCAGTCATGTAAAGGACCCCAATGCTTCAGACCCATGGGAGTGACAGAAGCTTCCCCAGGTAGAGCTCAGGGAAATAGCAAAGCCTTCCTCTGGTCCCTCTGCAGATGGTGACAGTGTATACAGAAAATGTCAACTGCAGCTTCCTACTCTCAGACTGAGACTACCCCCTGGAGAGACCCCCCCCACCAATGTTAGCTAAACTTCTTCCTTGTTCAGTTCTATACAATGAACCACTTCCTTGATTCCAATGAATGAAATGATCTATCTCCCTGAGTTTCCATGATTCTCAGCATCAGCGAACACAGCTCACCCAATCTCAGTGTATCTGTGTTTATATATTTTCTTTCTTTATTCTAGGCTGCCCCAGTTAGAGCACTGTCTAAGCTGTGAAGGCTGCAGCAGTCATTGGTTCTGTTCTTGGTAGGAAACTGTAGTGAGATATTCACCAGAAAACACCACTTAGACTTGGGTTCAAGCCAGTAGAAGGAAGTTCTTTATCAGGCAGGCAGCAACAACACTGGGTGTTCAGGACCTGAATATAGTCTTGAGTCTTTCCAAGGGTGAGATTTTACACACACACACACACACACACACACACACACTATCCTGGGCTGACACACCTCAATTTATTTAGAGGCTTTCTCAAAACTATGGGCTTAGGTAGATTAGGTCTTTGTTCTTGTTTTGGCAAATGTTGATGCCTCTGTGCTAGGTTCCAAGGCCTGAATGGTTCTTCCATCATGCTGTCAGTTGTGCTAAAGTCTGGGGGCTTGTTACACTCCCTGATGGTTCTATGGGCATGAATCAGATCATGGGCTTGCCAGGTGGCAGGGGCTTATGTTGTTTCCTTTTTCCTTTCCTGAAGGTTAGTTTGGGCTAAGGCTAAATTTTCTCTAATTATTTTGGACTGATTGGCATAGAAGCAACAAGTTTCTCATAATGTCATACAGAGACCTCCTTGTCTCATGAAGAATAGGTGTATTCTTCATCAATTCTGGAGAACAACCTCAGCTAAGAAATCTAACCAGGAAACAGATTTACTTGGCCCAGTATATCCATTTGAGTACTGAGTTTTTAAGTGTTTGTATCCCCCATAAACTAGGGCTGAAGTTTCAGCTATAACAGAGCGCCTGCTGCCTCCCCTCATGGACATGAAAACTATAATGAGGACAGGTTTCAGAGCACAGAGAAGCACAGAGTGGGCTCTCCTCCAGTGCAAACAATTCTAGGACTATCAAGAGATCAGTGTCCCTACCCACCAGAGGACAAGTCTACTGAGCATAGTGGTATTCACCTGGCCTTTGGCAGTTCAGGAAGTAAAGGGGTCAAGACAGCCAAGCATTGTACTGGATCCTTTGAGGCCACTTTTCTTCACTGGTGGACTCACAGCCCTAGGGCATACTCGTCCCAGGAGTTAAGGAACCATCCCTATGGCCTTCGGATTCCATATTTCACAGAAATCTATCTGGAGGGTGGGTTGAGCCTTAGTGGATAGACTGGTATGAGCTCCCCAGCTTCAGTCTTTCTTAGTTTCCTTCCCAAGGTCCTGGTCTATAGGTGTTTTGAGCCTTTCCCATGAAATGGGGGAGACAGAAAATACAAAATAGGACAACTATAATAATAAGACCTATGTCAGCCTTCAGGTGTTGGGAGAATTTAGTGATAAACTGCCTGCCATTGTATTTTGCAGTCTCCTAAAGCTGGTTGGGTTGGGTCCACTTAGTGACACTGGTGACTGTTATCACTATAGGGTTGGTAAGGATCACTGGGTATGGGCATTTCCATGTTGACCTCAGGCTCTGAGTTAGAATCTTCTTTACCCACACATGGTCACCAGGCTGGAACTTGTGGGAAGCAGAATTGGGCATGAGCACATTCTCTCTAATTGTCCTCTTGGCATGTTTCAGGGACTTGAGGAAACATGAATTTCTGTCTTATGAACTTCTCCATTTGGGAGTGTACTTGGCCCTTAGGAGAGCAAAAGGTAGGTTCAATGTAATATTTAGTTAAAGTTTTCTTTTTATTTAGCTTTTTTTTTCCTTTCTTGAGCTTTATGGCCTATAGGCACCATGTAGTTTTCCATCACTATATAGGACCTTTTCCAGATTTAGGGAAGCTACAACAGTGAAGGCCGTACCATTGTTGGGAATCCACAAAGAGGAAGAACTCAAATTAAGGAATGAACTCTTTGAAGAATTTCTTGATGATCACTATTGAGGCTGTCTCTGTTCTGGTGGGCTCAGTTTCTACCTCCCTGTCCATTTTTTCAGGTAGTTGACCAACTATATGGACCTGAAGGTCCAGTCTTGTGAATTTTAGTGTTGACGTTTGAATGGAATTTCAGAAGTAGTCTGGACTCAGTTTGAGGGAAGTGTTGTTTCAAAGGCTAGGAACAAGCATTCTGTTGAGTTAGTGGAGGCGCACAGTTGAGTCTAGGGGAAGTATTCAGAACTTTCTCTTATTTAAGAGATGTTGACAGAGTTGGTAATATAAGTCTAGGTTTCCCTATCTAAAGACCAGGTCTAGAGTAAGGAGAAATGATGGAAGTGCAGGACATGTGTCCTTGCTTGTGTTGGGGGATGTAGTTGATGGTGTGTGGTCTAGTACTCCTCTTTGGATAGGGGTAGTCCTTGGGTCTGTGAAAATTGGATATGTGAATCTAATGTCTGTCTGTAGAAGGTACCACAGATAGATGGAGTTGTCCAAGGTGGTTAGAGTTGATTTGAGATAGAAGGATAGAGGAGTTTAGTCTCCTTGACTAGGGATGGGGGAAGGGCAGTCTTACAGGGTTGAATAAAGTTATAGGTATGGGTTGGGTCTCTCTACATGATTGATGGATGTGGACAGGGGCACAGAAAGCTTAAAATAGCTTTGATAAGATGACAAATTATATTTAATACTGCTTCTAAAATAGAAAATTTTTAATTTTTGTAACTTAATGAAGTTTTATAAAACAAAACATAGTCTAGAGCTTCCTTCTTCTGCATCAATGAAAGATCCCTTTATTCTGAAAGGATGACCAAAGAATCTAGATGTCGCAGTCCACACAGACTTCTCTGACATCTTTAGATCCCACATTTCAATATTATTTTAAGGAACTACTGTTAAATCTTGGCATATCATCAGAAAAAGAATATCCATCATATGTTTATTTTATTTTGTTTGTTTGTTTTGCTTTTCAAGACAGGGTTTCTCTGTGTACCCTTGGAGCCTATCCTGGAACTCTGTCTGTAGACTAGGCTGGCCATAAACTCACAGAGATCCAACTGAGTGCTGTGGTTAATGGTTTGCACCACCACTGCCCAATCTTCTTTTTAATTTTAAAACATTTCTTTTAGTTTTGGTTTTGGTTTTTTGTAAGTGCATGTGTCTGTGTGTGTGGATTTGTCTGTGTGAGTGCAGGGACCTCTCACAGGCATAGGATCCACTAGAACTGGAGTTACAGTCAGCTGTGTGTTAAGTAGGAAACCAAATTCAATTTCTATGCAAGAGCAAGACAAACTCTTAACCACTGAGTCAACTCTAGCATGGTCACTGTCTGTTAAAAGCTACAAAATCTCCTTTCCTTCTGCAATCACAAATTTTTGTATCTAGATTTTCTTCATAAACACCAGCAAAGTATGGGAATCCAGGTGTTTTCAGCTGTATACTGCATTTCCGGGGCAGCCAGAGGACAACTTTTGGCAGACATTCTCTCCTTTCCCCTAATGGGTCCTAGATTGATCTCAGGTTGTTAGGCTTATCATTAAGCACCTTCACTTACTAAATCACCTCACTAGTCTTCTTCAATCATTAAAAAATATGAAACTGTTTACTAGTTCTTTTTATTAAATATTATAAACTCTAGGTGACATGCCCAAAGTTACACATTACTACAGGGCAAATGCAGAATTTAATATCTGACTACTCCAATCATCGAAGCATTTTTCATATTGAATCTTTGAAATATAATGAGCTTTTCAAGTCTTCTGTTAATAGCTCATTCTGAATAATTTCTTGCTTGATGATCACTTTCATCTGTCTAGCATCCAGCAGCTTCTGAGTACTGATGTGTGTTTCTAAGTGGTGCTTTTATAGAATCTTGACGGATGTTATCAACCATTCTTTCTTCAGTTAGAATTGACTCCTAGTTATCACACCTGTTTCTATTCAAGCACTCAGATATTCTATAAACCATTTTTTTCTCCAGTTCTTTGTCTCTTCTTGATTTGAGTATTCTTTATTCTTAGTATATTGTTATTACGTTTGCTGTTCACAGTTCTTGTGTAGGTTAGGGGTAAAACAGCCATTGTAAAATAGTGTCTGTAGTTTGCTCTCAGTCATTATGAAAATGTTTTCTGATGCTGTCAGTGTTGCGATTCTAACATTTCTGTTTTCAGTCACTGACAACTCATCTTGAATAGCTTCTAACACTGTCTGCCCTGCTTAGAGCTTTAGTCTCCTCCATGTGGAACACTCTTAAATTATGCTGCCTTCCTACCTATTTTCCTTTGCAAGCTTTGAATCATGTAGTTCTAATGCTACTGCTGTCTTTTTCTGGAAATTTTCTCCATTGCATATTTGTTGCAGTGGCACACTTGTTGTCTTAACCACCTGTATTAGCTACTTTTCTCATCACTGCAATAAAATTCACCTGCGCACATGTGCAAGCTCAAACACACACACACACACACACACACACACACACACACGAGCACCTTAGAGAAGTGAACACATAGCTCTTGATCCCATATTAAAAATCTGTGTACCTCAAACATTTTGTTTTTCTGATTTTTGTATAAAAATAAATGTATAGATAACATTTTTCCACATTTGATGTTCAGCCCAGAGATATGCTAAGAAGCTGACTAAATGAATGTCCTACAACATTTCCTACCATTTATGTCCTTTCTTTTGGATCTCCTTCTCCCATGCAATATCACAGTTTTGTTTGTTTCTTGGTGTCTACGATTCCCTGTTTGAGTTCTTCTGAGTGCACTCTTCTTACCTTTACCTTTCTGTACCTATGTGCCTGGCCTCCTGATAATGGCTCTTTCAAAGTTTCTCCAAAGAGGGAAGTACCAGCAGCTTCGTTGTAGGGAGTCCATATTACAGACTTCTCTGTGACTTCAAGATTAGTTAAGCCACCAGCAGGAATCTGCAGAATGAGACACCACAAATGTGATTTTGCTCAGTTGGTACTTTATGCCCTTGACTTTAATAAGCAGTGAAGCTGTGTCTCTAGGACAATTTCTCTAGCTTTTATGTTGAAGTTATGAAAAAATGCTCCCATTCTTCCCTCCCTCTCTTCCTTCTCCCTCTTCTTCATCTTCATACTTTTTGTGCTTAAAAAATAATTTGTTGTCCCCTACTGGTGTGTGTGTGTGTGTGTGTGTGTATGTGTGTATGTGTGTTTGTGTGTGTGTGTGTGCGTGTGCATACTCCTGTGTGTGCATGTGTGTTTTGGGGCGCTAAGAATGGAGTTCAGAGAACAACATGCAAGAATCAGTTCTTTCCACCCATAAGCTAGCTTCCAGAGATGAAACTTAGGTTAGTATTCTTGGCAATAGATGACTTTAGCTGCTGAGACATCTTTCTGGCCCCTCCTTTCTTTTCTCTTTTCAATTTTGTCTTTTGTTACTTGACGATCTTTTATGTAAAGGGTGTGTGTGTGACAAATTGTGTATTGGGTAAACCTTATCTTGTTAACAGAAATTCATCTCTCACAGTTTATCATGAAATTCAAGCCTAAATTGGTGCTTGAAGAAAGCCCTCCTACCTTGAAAATGACCCTGCTGTTCCTGCACTCTCATGGCAGTCAGGTCAAGAGCTTAGAGTTCTTTTCATAAGGGCAGAATTCTCTAAAAGAGGAGTCTGCTCTTAGGATCTAAGTGTGCTGTAAAGTCCCCATGCTTTCATACCATCAAGTTATGGGTAAAAATTCCAACCAATGAATTTAGGAAATATATATGTACTATGTACTTGCCCATGGCACTAGTAAAATGGGATTTAGAGATTATTACATAGATGATATATTATATGAGTGGGAAGTGTTCACTCATCTAATCTGCTCTGCACACACCATTAGGAAATATACAGAGATGTATTGCATTCATTTGCCATCAGCGTGAAATAGAATGTGCTTACTTAATGTTTATGTAGTTCTAGAATTCAAAAAATCAACTAAATTAGCCCATGATCATGTTTGCATCATGCAACCAACTACCTTAAACAAAGGAATGCAAATATCAGCAGGACAAGAGCTACACTATATACAGTGGAAAAGAGATGCAGCAGAGGAAAACAAACGGGACTCCAGAGAAAGCAAGCCTTGCTAAGGTTTTCTAGGCTGGCAATAGCTGACATAACTCCAAATCTCCTTTTCCTCAACACACGAAGCTTATTGTCAAATATATCTCTTTTTAAAAATATAACTATTTATTTCCCTTTTTTAATATCATAATATAATTACACCATCCTCTCCCTCCCTTTCCTCCATCCAAACACTTCCATATACCCCACTGTGCTCATTTTCAAATTCACAGCTTCTTTTTTCATTAATTGTTGGTAATGCATATATGTATATACACATATATTCCTAAATACATAAGACATGCAACTTGCTCAGGCTGTATCAGGTTACTCATATGTACCTATCCCTTAGTGGTATTGTAAGATAATTTCTTTTGGATTTCTGAGAGCTGTATCAACTAAATTTCACTTGAAGTCTTTCTATTCTGAGCCAACCCAAAAGGAGTTATGTGCCCACTGGTGATGAATGGACAGTCTCAATCCAATGTTTCAATAAAAACATAAGTCACAAATCTGGAAGGGGGCCTGGTGCTGGGGGCCGAATGAATTTTAATGCATTAGATACATGAATGGAACTGTCAGAGAGTAAACAACAAGCATAATTAACAACTGTAAGAAGAACTGACAAAGGTAAGTGAGCAGGAGGCAAGAGTAACCTGGCTCTAAGCAGAACTTTAGAGGAGGGGAGGGAAATGGCCACCAGACTGTGGAGGAAGATGTGTGGCTGGACAATGGTCTGTCAGTCCCATCTCATGTACGGGAAGGTTATGTGAAGAAGCTTATTTCTCTGCTCCATCTTGGATTTATCTTTACTAACCTTTCCAAGCTGCTTGAAGTTGGAGGAGAATCCTGTTTCTTGCCTCTCTTCTTCTCATCTCTACCCGCCTCTCAGAGGGCTCCCCCTGAGGCCAATGCTCCTGGATTCTCTGTCCCTCTGATCTCTATGACACAGTTTAGCTGACTTTTATATTTGATCATGTGATATGGGGAAACTTATTTCCAGAACATGAAACTAGAGTACCCAAAAGTGCAGTGTTTATCAGCTCTGCTTAGCAAGGACAGTCCCAGTAGGAGGTGGGAGTTCCAAAGGACCTCTGGGGAGCTGTGTGTGGTCCTGGTTTCCATGGTTTCCAGCCTGCTTCACTTCTAAACCCTTTTTTAGCATTACCTCTAGAATGAAGGTTAGTTCAGAACACACTGGTAGCAGTGTGTACAGCCTCTCCTACAGAATGAACCACAAATATGTTCTTAGACATACACACACACACACACACACACACACACACACCAGCTGGCATGCACACATTTTACACACATTTTTCCTTTTATCCATTTCATCTTCAGTCTTCTTCATAAGCTCAAATTGAATTATTATTTTTTTTTTTAGTTAGAGGTTTTCTGTGTTATCCAAGGTGGATTCAAGCTCCAAGGCTCAAGTGATCCTCTTGGCCAGTACCTCTCAGGAATAGAGTAGTGTGACATTGTGCCTAACTCTACATTTGTAGTTTGTTTCTCCATTTGTCTATAGCCACTACCATTTTCAGAATATTTTTCATTAATTTTTTTTCTCAGAGTCTGTAGCTCTGAAAAGGCCCTGGGGTTGTGTAAGGTATAGGTATACACAATTACTGTCTGCTGTCAGCAAAACTCACTAGCTGGAACGCAATAATCATATACTCCTGGTGTTATAAGCCACTTCTTAACACATTGCAATATGCCCCCCAATTTATTTTAAACGTGGTTGTAACTAAATGAATCACAGACTTTTGGGGATAGGATAATTGATAGTATATTAAGATTATATAAATCTGTAAGGAGTCACTATATTAAAACCTGTCAGGAGAGGTCATCACTGACTACATACTAATATCTGTACTCAGTATCTTGAATAGTGCCAGCATTTGTCCTAGTGTTTAATATGACTCAAGGTAGTAGACTTTAGATAAAAGGTATGAACCATATCACCAAAATTTTTAGTGGAGATATGTTTCTACATTAAAAAAATATGTATTTTAGTGTATATATGATTTTTACAGTTTTAGATTCTGGGACAAGCAGGAGAAGAAAGTCGGCTCCTTTGGCATTCACCCTGCCACCCACCAGTTACCTTTGGAGGTGATCCACAATGGTTTGCTCATGTGCCTTGCCTAAGGAAGTTCTAGAACACACAACCTGTCTGTCTGCTTATATGTATGCTTCCATTTTCTTTTCAAACCATGTGAACCAAATTGAGTGAGACATCTTAGAATAGTGTTGACTGGTTGGACACTTCTTTTAATTCAGTGTTTCTCAACCCGTGTTTTATGACTCCACAGGGTGGCATATCAGATATCCTGCATATTACAATTTTTAACAATAGCAAAATTGCAGCTATGAATTAGCAACAAAATAATTTTATGGTGGGGGGGTCACCACAACATGAACAACTGTATTAAAGGGTCACAGCATCAGGAAGGTTGAGAACCATTGCTTTAATGTTTAGCATGGGTATTTATTGTATCGGACAAAATGCAATAAACTTTTAAGATGAATTTTTGAAGAAACTTTGGAATGGAGGTCATAAGGAAAAGCATAGAAAATTATCTGAGTTCCTTATCTCTGTAGGTAGATGTTCTTAAAGAGAAAGACAAACATACTACTCTTTAATAACTCATTATTTTGATAATGAGTTTATTATAAACAGAAAAGTAAATAGTGGCCACTGTCCAGCTTGGTTGGTGCAAACAAGAGGACTGGTTTTCTTGGGCAATGTGATCAATCACCAGTAAGGAAAGGGAACTGAATGATGTTCATATGCCTTGGCACATCTTACTGCACAAAGAGGAGATCCATATGTATCTCCTGTAGCTAGGGAGAAGCCAAGGAATTCATGGTAGTGCCATAAATGTCCCCTTTTACCCCATTCCCCCATCCCCTCCTTCCAGACTTGCTGCCTTTCAGTTCTTTTGGGGCTTTGATGAGGGCCCTGTGGGCAAAGGCGGCGTTGCAACAGGTTAAAGGGTCCCTACTATGGGCAACAGTCAGCATTTCTATTTTAATTCCCTCTTGGATGGAACCTCAGGGAAGAAGTGTTCTTGTGTCTAGTGAGGAATCCTTTCTTTCTAAATAGTACCAGGTTGAAGTAGTAACTGTTGCTACCTGCAGTTTTCATATCTGCAAAGGACAAGAAAGTGCTATCATGAGAGTGGTATTTAGAGGATGCGACTGAGGTTCTTCAAACCATTTTGCTTAGTATATGTATTCCAGAGTTACTCTGACTGTAGCCAACTGAATCCCAAAACTGAGTTCACATTCTTCACAGGTTTCCTGCCAACTGTATGAATTGAACACCTTTGCTGAAAACACACGGGACAAACAGGATAAGGGTAAAGCCATTTTAATTCTTCATGTGCTCCTAGTCTTTTACTTAGACCCAGACTTATTTCTTCTTATTTATTTTTCTTTATTCTTCTCGCATACAATAAATCCAGACCATAGCCTTACTTCTCTCCCCTCCTTCCAACCCCCACCACAATGGCAATACAAAAATGCATCTAAAAAGAACTAAGCTTAGGATGGAGAAATGACTGAGTAGTTCAATAGATGCAAGTTTAGATCTCAGCACCCACACTCTTGGAGGATGCTATGCCTCTGATGTCCATGAATACCTACAGTACAGTACACACACGTACACACACACACACACACACACACACACACACACACACACACACACACAAATCAGAATAATAAGAGTTTATATTATATTTTGTTATGGCTCAAGTGAGAAAAACTTTGGACATTTGGACATTTTTATCTCCTAGCTTGTAGTAATTTAAAGATAAATTAAGAACTGTATTGCTTCACTGTCACCGTTTATATGTGTATTTTACTAAAATGATGATGATACTGCACTACATTAATATACTTTTATCTGTAGAACGTCCATGCTTCTTCTATGTGAGATATGTGAGAGCCAACTAACACTCAGAACTCAGTCCTCTGATCCACTTAATTATGCTCTTTTCTTTCCCCAAGGATAATTTTTTAAATAAATAATTTTATTAATTCTTTAAAAGTTTCATGCATGCATGTGATGTAATTTGAACTTATTTGAACACATTCAACCATACTCTCCCCCTAACTCTTCAAGGATCTACCCTTTGTGAGAGCCAAAGTTACATCTTAAGTTTCAATTATGCCTAAGTGATCCATGAGACACAAATGCCTCTGATCTGCAAATCCCTTGCCCAAGGACAAATAGTTCTGAAATGCTGGGGATATTGTTTATGGAAGATAATAGGTCACATGCTTTTCATTCCCTTAAACAAGTTTGTTTGACCTCTCTGCACAGATATGCTTTTTCACATGTGGACAGGTAGTGCATTAGCAAGAAATATGTCAGGATGTATGCTTGCCTCTGATGGAGCCTTATGGGAAATGTGATGAATTATGGGTTTTACCTTTCAAGCCCCTGCAAAACAGGACTCAGGGTTACTGTCTGGAAATCCAGGGATAAATCTGGCCTAGAGTCCATCTAACTTGGTCAATTTTGTAATTAAAGTTTGCTTCAATTTTGACTTTCTACTGTGGTAGTGTCCTTATTCTCAAGCTCTGGGATTAACACCCTTCAACTCTGACCCACCTCCCAACATGGTATCATTTTATTTTATGTGCATGAACACTTTTCCTGCATGTATGTGTATGTAGTACTTATATATCTGCTGTCTGCTAAGGCCAGTATCCCCTGAAACTGGAGTTACCACTGGTTGTGCGCCAGCAGATGGAAATTGAGAACCAAATCTAGGTCTACTCTAAGAGCAACTTGTGTTCTTAACTGCTAAGCCATCTTACTGTCTCACTGAAATCAGTGTGTGCTGCCATATAGACAAGGGTGCCAGGCTATCCACTGGAGAATGGTCAAACTACCAGGGGCCACAACCCTAAACAAAACTCTCTTTCCTTGTGGGCATTAACTACCAATCTTTCTTCAGGAAGAAATGGAGTTCATAAGCCCTTCCCCTTCCATACTGGATATAGACAAGCTTGATCTTGTGCATAGAAGCAGAGCTGCTATGTGTTCATCAGTGCATGAGTCCTGTCATGTCTAGAAGACAATGTTTCACAGGGTTGCTATTTGGTCTACACAATATTTCTGGCCCTTCCCCATTGGTGTTTCCTGAGCCTTGCAGAGGAATGTAAATTCAGATGTCCTGTTTATGGCCAAGAACTCCACGAACAATTGTTCTCTGCATTTTGACCACTTGTGAGTTGTTGATCTGGGCTGTTCTGACTATCCCCTTCCCCCCAAAATACAGGCTATTGTGGTAGCTTATAATTTCAGTTTGCCACAGATTAGAATCACCTAAGTATGTAGTCTCACTGGAAGAACTGGCCTGATTGCTTTGATCAAAGTGGAAAGTCTTACCTTGATTGTAGGCAATGCTTTCTGCCACTATCCCAGATAAAAACCAAATGGCGGATGGAAGGTGAGCCTGCCTTTTGCTTGACTGGCTTTCCCTCTTGCCCACGTTAATTCACCATGGTGCTGCTGGTTGCTTCACCGAAATCAGAACAAGTGCTCTCAAACTTTCATCATGGTCTGGGCAGTGGAGCTCCAGGAACCATCTAGGCTTCCATGCTAGATTGAGAATGTAGAGCTAACTACTTTCTGATGGGCTTGGCATTACCTGAAGCTGCTCCTCCAACTGGTTGGAACCCACAGTCATTAAAGATGCCCATGGCAGCATGTAGAGCACTGAAAATCCATGGGGTGAATGTTTAAAGGCCTTATCAAGATAAATGCATTTGATTTGTCTCTTGTGAGGAGTAAAAATTTAGTCACTTTATGTATAAAAGCTATGTGAGGAAAAATAAATGGTCTCCATTAGCATCTTTGGAGAAAGTTACAAAGGGAAACCATGAGTTTGGTGATAAAATTGGACAGCTTTAGATACACACAGAGAATCTCAAAGTTTCTAAGTGTACACTGGAAGTGAAACTCGCCCAGCAGCCATAGTGCTCAATGAGCAAAAATCAAACAAAAGCCCCCATTCTTCAGTCTGCCTATGCATAAGAAGGCTGGATCATGTAGTGCTTATTGCCAGACACTGTGTCTTTACTTGAACAGATTGACATCTCCTAGAATATGGTATACAGCTATTGATATGACAGATAACTTTTCTTCTGTACCTGTCCATAAGGACCACTAGAAACAATTTGCTTTCAACTGATAAGTCTATTATTACAGTTTTCCCTCCAGGGCATATTTACTCTCCAGCCCTGTGTCATAACTTAGTTCAAAGGGATCTTGATCTCTTGTCTTTTCCCTAAGGTGTTACACTGGTTTGCTATATTGATGACAGGCCCAAATGAGCAAACCAATAATTACTGTTTCTTTATGGTGGTTTAGATCCTGCCTTGGCTTCCCTCAGTGATGTAGTATAACATGAGGTATGAGACGAAATAAACTCCTTTATACCCAAGTTGCTTTTGGCTATGAAATAGTATCACAGCAATAAAAACCAAACCAGCACACAGGCTATTGCCCATTAGATCTTGATGGTAAAGTCCTAATCTTGGCGACTCCAACAAACTCCCAGGATATGGATAAATCAAGTTCACATTGACCAGAAAGCGTCTTTCCATTTGATCAGATTTCATAGTATCAGAGTGTACTACATAGGCTTTTGAGAGAGAAAAGCCAATACTCTTATCTAGCTGTGAACCCTGAAATATGCTTATGTGTACAACAGGGGCATGAATGTTATGTTGCTAACCAATTTTTTGGTTTTATTCAAAACATGTCCTCCAGGAAAAAATGTATGTTTGTATGTTTGATATTGTAAATTCAACTAAGAATACATGAATGGGGAGCTCAAAGTCCTCAGGGATGAAACTTCTGTTGTTATTTTGCTACAGGGACATAGAATAATACAGCCCTCTAAGTGTCTCTATATCCACATATTGATGCTGATTTTAGATCTCATTAGAGACATCTTTATGCAGTGGATAGTAGTTAATCCCAAAGACTCTTTAGTATTATTTCTAATTCTAACAGTGTGTACTTTAGTAATTATTAAAAATAGTAACCCACTAACATAATTAGTAAGATATACTTATAGACACATTAACATCAGGACCTTATTACATGCTAAGTAGAATGCTTAGAAATGAGCAACTGGTTTTCAGGAGCTTTTAATACAGTAGAGAAGAGAGACTCATAAATGTAACACATGGCTAATAGCACGTACACTTTACACTTTTGTCTGCTTCTGAGACATTTGAGGGATGCTATGGTGTGAATGCTTTTATGCCTATTAATGGGATTAGTTACCAAAGAGCTGCCTTACTCCTTTCATCACATGATACAGAAAGGATGCATGAGGATATAACAGGAAGTTGCCATCTATGATAAAGCAGACTTTCACCACAAAGTCTTTCAGGCTCCAGTCCTTCTATTCTTTGTAAACTACCCATATTTTTGATGTTTTGTTGTGACAAGATGGCAGGTTTGGGACAAGTTGGTTGTTCAGCCTATAGATCTCAGAATTTTTCTGAGGAGAGAAATGGGTGTGGCCATGTGACTACAGTACATCTTCTTTCTGTGGGTGTTTAAAGTCAGCCTGTAGATCTCAGAGTTCTTCCAAGGAGAGAAATGGGTATGGCTGTCTGACTATAGGACATCTTCTTTCTGTGGGTGTTTAAAGTTACATAGCCTTTCCTTGTGTTTTATGCAATAATCTTCTAATATTATCAAATATTCAGTAGTTATAAATTTCCAGACATGTCATAATAGATGTTATTTTATTTTATAGTATGTTCATTTGACCAAGGTACACTAATATCAAAGTGGCATACTTTTTGAAATTGTATTCCAATACTGTATCCCAGAATACCATATGTGTGTGTGCGTGTGTGTGAAATCTTATGATTTGAAGGCTAATGATAACAAATCATGACAATTCTATTTCATCCCTGGAGGTCTTGTAATGTGGAAAATGCTTGAGTGATGTGGCCAAATCTGTTTAATGACTGAAATTTAATTTGACCTTATTCATCCTGATTGATCAGAGTAGCATTTTACACTAAGTTTAAAAGTTTCTTATTTACTATCTTGAAAGAAAATAAACCTGGTGGGTTGTGGCCTCTACCACTTCTGTTCTGAAAAATTTGAACTTTATCTTAAAACCATATGAATTTTCAGAGTTGATTTATAAAGTGATATGACTCTATGTGGTGTCCTTCCACACTTACTCACCTCTGAGTCACCTCTGAGTAAGTGTCCAATTTTCTCAAAATAAAGGTAGCATTAGCAAAGGCAGCCTTTGCATGAAGTGTTAAGAATAGAAACCCTATTCTATAGGGATAAGAAGGTCATTGAAGGGTCAGTGGTCATGAAGACAGTTCCATAGACATGCAACAGGGAAGTCTTTTGGTGGGAAAAGTCAGTGGGTTCCTTGGGAACTCTCAGGGACTATGACAGAAGAAGTACAAGGCTAAATTAACTATAACCATCTTGTTCTTTTGGAGCAAGCCATTAAAGAGGGCCAAAGAATCTTTGCTACTCCCATCTAAGATGAAACTTTCCACTTATAAATTTTCTCACCATCCCTCAAATTTCATAAGATCTAACATGTCATTATATATCAGACATTCCACTATTTTAGAGATGATTAAGAAATAAAATTGTACAAAGAACACTGAGGCTTTTTTATCTATATTTTATGTGTCCAGAAAGAGTTCTTTAATGGTCCCTTAAGTGCCAGATGAGTTCCCTCCTTCCATCTTAGCTAACTTGAAACAAAGACTATATAGTGTTTTTTATTTTTCTTTTTGTTTTTTCTTTTTTTTTTTTTCAAGGCAGGGTTTCTCTGTGTTGCTCTGGCTTGTCCTAGACATTGCTTTGTAGACCAGGCTTGCTAGGAAACCACAAAGATTCACCTGCCTTTGCCTCCTGAGTTTTGGGATAAAAGGTATATGCCACTACTACCCAGTGAATACAGTCTTTTAATTGTACTATTTCAATTAGTAGGTATCAGAACCAAGAAAATGTGTCAAAAGCCAGTGGGTTTGGCATAAATCTTCCCAGTGCCAGTGCTGCCTGTACTGGAGGAGCTATGTGAAAGTGATAACAGTTTAAAGCTTCCATAAAAAAACAGAAAAAGAAAAAAAAAGGCAAACATTTAAATTGTACTTATTTGGTATAGATTCCCGAGATGTTAACTTGTGAAAAGATGCATGTCATAGTGTCGGAGAAATAAGCTCTGTCAGTTGAAGCTCTGCAATGTCTCCTGGTATGTTTTAAAGGCCAAGGCCAATAACATAAACACTGAAGGTGTTGGCAAATAATTCTGTTGAGAATTTTGTCATTTTGGCAATTCACTGAGATCTGCTAGTATCTACTCTTTGGTTATAAGTAAAAATGAAAATGGTGGAATTCTACTGTGTTCTCTTCTAAAACAGAAAGGGGAGGGAGAATGGGAAGAGAGATAGTTAGGAGCAGGCCCAGGAGAGCAACTGTTTTCCTTTGAGGATCACTTCCGGGTAAATATTCTACCCATGTGTAGGGCATTAGAGTGGGCTGGAATCCAACTTTCAGAATATTTTATTGATGTAAAATACCATTATGATGAGCAAAGGCCACGGGGGGACTGTAAGGATTACCAGTACCCACATGGCAGCTCATAACCATCTGTGACTCCAGTTTCAGACACCCTCTTCTGGCGTCCACAAGCACCTGCATGTTCATAGTTCATACACATCAATTCAGGAACATACACATGAATAACTTAAAGTAAATTTAAAAGATAATATGAAGATCACAGTTCAAGAAGCATGATATCATGGTTCATCTTGATGAAATTTAATCGATGTGGAAACATCCCTCTGCTTTTCTCTCTAAGGATGATGTGGTTTGCATGGGAGTGGGCCCCATAGCTTCTTATATTTGAGTGTTTAGTCATTAGGAGTGGCACTTGGTGGAGATTAGGAGGTATAACCTTGTTGGAAGAATTATGCCTTCTGTATCCTGACTAAACATGCATAATGTGGCTGCAGTATCCATGCCTTCCATGCCATGATAGGCTGTGTCCCTTTGTGAAATGGGAGTTTCAATAAATGCTCCCTCCTTAAGCTGTTTTTCTGTCCTTTATTTTGTCACAGCAAGGAAGAACGTAACTAATACACATATTTTCATAGTAAGTGTTTTGAACAGTCCTCTATCCATTTCTTGTACTTCCTGGTTAATACTTTCTCTCCTTCTTTAAGTTCTTTGTAGAAATTTAAGTACATTTTTTTTCCTCTTGAAGCCAAAGACCAGGAACCCTATGGCTCAGATTTGGGTAAATGATCATCTTAAAAGTATATACCAACACTCATTTTCTTTGCATAGAAGTGTCCCTCTTCTTCAAAGTCTTGCTAGAGTTCAGATTTTAGCAGCAGTTAAGTACATCCAACTCCTTTATCACTGACTACATCATGTTACTGCAATTGCATACAATACCACAAACCACAGTTCAACCCAAAAGCATACCTTATTGATGAATTTGCATAGACACTATTCAAGCTTTACTGAAAAAGCAAAAACCACGTGTATATTCACTTGTTTGCATGGGAATATATTGTCAGAGATGAAGAAACAGATGAGGACATCCTTAATTTGGTAACAGTCATTTATGGTGCTGTTCAAACACCTGCTGAATGGAAACTAATGTGGTTGGTTGTGTTGTAGAGGTGGAAGTATGTCAGCTGGATCTCAGCCATTGGCAAAGTGTATGGGCCATTTGTGTTGGATAACTTGATGGTGTATTTGTGAGCATTTGTTTCCTTTCATAAAGGAAATGATGCCTGCAGTACTCCATATGTAATGTTTGAATGAGAGATAATTGCCCTACACACCAAAGACTATTTGCATTTAATTAGCATCACTTTCTACTGAGTTTCATTTACTGTGCTGTTTATAAGTTATTTGATGTTATGTTTATTATATTTAGTAACTTTTGGAAGATATCTCTCAGCTTGGATGCTTCTCAAGGTTATATCCAAAGGTAGTCTGCAAGAAAACATTTTTTTTTCAGTTACTGGAGATCATGGGCTTTCTTTTTCATGTGTCTGAGGGCTTGTGCTGGACAGCATATAGTATTTTTACCATCAGCCACATGAATCTGAGGTGAATTAATTGTAAAGTATTTGTTATGGTTTGGATATAGTATTTCCTCTAAAATTCATGTTGAAGACTTGGTCCCTAATCCAGTGTTCAGAGGAGAGATTTAGAGAAGTGATTGGATCATCCAGATTCTGGTCTAACCAATCAGTTAATCCATTGATGGGCTAATGATTTGATGGCATGATAGGGAGATGGTAGAGACTAGGGGACTTGATATGTTTGGAGGGAGAATGTCAGAATGTCACACAGCCCTTTTTTTTTCTTAATCTTTATCCCCATCATCATCATCATCTGTGCCTCTGCTGGCTATGAGGAACTTTCACTTGGTAGAGTGATTGTAATATTATATAAGCAGAAACATTGTTTCTCTAAAGGAGCCAGAGATGGGATGGGATGAGGGAAGGATGAAAAACAATTTTCCGGCAACATGCCCTCTCACATGTGTCTTCTGCCTTGCTTTGGATATGAAAGCAATGTTTTCCAGTGCCCCTGGACAGAAACCTCTGTAGCATTGAGCCAAAATAACTCTAATCTTTCACTTTCTGCTGCTGTAATCTTGTCATCGTGACAAGAACGCAGAGCAATACGGTATTATAGTATGTTTTTAAAAGTTCACTCAGTTACAACTTACTTTGTGTGCCTTTATAAAAGGATGTATGGGGATACATTCCAGAACAAGCCCTTTTAAGGTCCTCAGACTGTCAGTCTCTCACTCACCTCAAATGCTAATGGAAGTCTAGCTTCCATGGAACTATGCTCTGCTTTGTGTCCCCTGAAAAGTACACACCTTGAGGCCCTAATCTTTATGGGATGACATTTGAGTGCATCTTTGAGATTACATGAGCTCAAAGAAACACATGGTGATAGATGGAAGGCTTCACATAAGAGACAGCATTTTTGTCTCTGCATGCCTGTGTGTCTCTGTGTGTTCATGAAAACCCACCTAGGAAAGGTCATGGAAGACACAAAAAGAATCTTACTGTCTGGGAACCACAGAGAGAATACTCACTGAAGGCAGAGTGCTAGCACTCCAACATGTACTCTGCCCAGCAGAACATACACATGTTACTTAGCTTCAGCTAAACAATGGCAGTAACAGAAAAATTTTAAATATAGATGTTGCTTTGGGGGGGTGAGGAAAGCCTGGAAGAGTTCTGGAGTGCAATCTGGGAAAATAAACATGAGAGCTGATTTTAGTGATGGTTCAGGTAGATGACAACTAGACACAGGTAGTCTCATCAAAGAATGAGATGAATGATTATAGCAAGAAATGTGACTGTTAAAAGACATCACATTAGAGAGAAATCAGAAAAATTATTAGGCACTAGAAAAATTGATTCTTGTTGTAAGGGGAAAAGAATATGCCTCCAGCTATGAACTGATGAAAGATAAAATGTGAAAGGTGAAGTTGGCTCCTAAGCAGAGAACTTGTACACAAACATTGAAAGTTTATCTTGGGTCTTTCTTATGCTTCCAGTGAGAGGCGAAAGAAAGAAGGGGGAGTGAAGTAAGAGTAAGGAAAGGAGAGTTTGGCAAAAGAGAGACAAAAATGGAAATATTTGGAAAATCCAGTCTTCATTGTAGAAAATAGAGAAGCATGTTCAGCAGAGAGGACATTGTGTGGCTGGACTTTCTCTAGCTAGAGAAATTATTAGATTAGATAAGGAAAAATATTGTTCCTGTCCTACTTAAATTGTCAGTGTGACCTGGCCTTGAGTAATGTAAGAAGGGAGTGTCTCACAATTACGATTGCCCAGATATGATTAGCCTGTGGGTATGTCTGTTGGGGTCTTGACTGTTAGTTGATGCAATGGGCAGCACTGTTCCCTGGGCACGTGGTCCTTGATAATAAGAAGACAGGTATCATAGACCTGCAAGCAAACCATGAAACCATTCCTCAGTGGTTTCAGCTTACACTACCTGCTTAAAGTTCCTATCCTGACATTTTCCAGTGATGTACTCTGTCTTGGACACATAAACTTTTTATTCCTCTCTGTTGCTTTTGGCCACAGTGTATCACAGCAACAGGAATTAAACTAGAAGATATGGGATAGGATAAAGAAAGGATGTCAGATATCGTGGGTTCTATAGAAAAGGAGGGAAATTCCTCTCATGGTTGCTCAATAAAGTAAGAATAGCACACTGTATTCACAGAAAACTCTTATCTTAAAGGAAACATGGGGTTGATCATGGCCTGAGAACATGGTTCAGTTTGCCCCCCAAAACTGTTTTGGAGATTGATAACAGTTTCATAAAGTTCTTACAGTAACAGAAGAAAGACAGTTATAAAGGTATTCTCACATACATTGGTAGGAATACCAGAGAGCTTGGTTTATAAGAAAGCAGAGAAATCTCTGCTACAAATGTTAAATGTTATCTGGTGATCACCTTTGCCATTGGGTTGGCGGAAACTGAAGGCCTGTTAGTGAATTCCAAAATGATTTACCTAATAATTAAAGGTTATTAGACCAAACACAGAGGTGGACAGTGAATGACTATTAAGGAAGCTAAAGATAGCTCATGAGAATCTGGCTCTGTAATAGTCTATTATCCTACAACTTATACTCAATCAATCAACCTTACAGACTTTTTAAGACTTTGAAGAGGGAGGAGGTTCTAGTAATGCCATTTCAAAATAGTTATGAAAGAACTGATGTGATTGGCTTGTTTTCAAAGGCAGATGGCTTCTTATTGATCCTTTGACTATGATTTTCTGGAACTTTCAGAGTGTGACCCCAATCTGAGAAAGTCACTAGGACAGTATTGTTGTACTGGTGGGTTCCCCAATCAAAGCCATCTTCCTAGTAAATACTAGGCATCAGTGTGAAAAGCTAGTGGGATTTGACTTACTAAAACTAAACTCTGGGTGTGTTTAAGGCCTGCCACTCTTTTCTCCTGATGTCTTCATTTTGATACACGATGCCTGTCCTGTGCCTGACTCTCTAGTGGAGCTTAGATTGGAAGCACAGCTTAATTTCCCAGGTTAACAGCTAGATGGAAACTTGGTCTCTGGGTAAATCATACTCCAAGTCTTAGCCATGTCTGGTTTAGTAGATTTTAAGATGAGATCAGGGACTATACGTTTAGAACGGGGTGCTGGAATGAGTTATGACTTCTGAGAATGGTAAGAGAGAGTTTTTATATGTATTAAAAATACAAGTTGCACACAGGTCAGGGGAAGAAAGGTAGAATTATGCTGCCATCATGTTGAAAGTCTGAATCCACAATTGAATGGTATTTGGAGCTGTTTCTAAAGAATAAAGTTAAATAGATGTGATGGCATGGGATGAGATGGGATTGGTGTTCTATGAGAAAAGAAGATATTGAGTTGTCTCTTTCATCATGTGTGCCTTACGGGATAGTCATGGCAGTGGCTGACTTGAATCTAGGAGGAGCACCCACAGCAAGAGTTAATGGTCTGACATCCTGATTTTGGGTATTCTAGCCTCTGGATTATGGGAGGAAAAAAATACAATCTACTGCAGTTTGTTACAGTTGAAGAAGGCACTTGGTTTTGCCGAAATATTACTCAATTTGATAGAGCAGAGAAAAACATCCGGATTGGGGTAAGGCATGATTAGCAAATGACACCTCAAGCCTAATGATCTGAATTATCAAAGCACCAGGCAGATAATGGCTTGATATTGTAGCAGCAACTGGCTATCCTCTGTTCAGACAGCCAGTGCACAGTTCTGGTGGTGTGGGATAACCCAATGACCTCAGGAAGAAGCCGGTTATATTCCGTGTGGGAATCTGAGCCCAAGCCACATAGGGTTTTGCTTTTACCTCTTTCATCAAGAGCTGTTTAGAATGTGGAAGTGCTGTGGGGCCAGTGCTTAGGAGTCAGTGTTTGGGGTTGATAGCTGGTACCTTCTAAAGGGAGAGTTAAGCCCCTGCTGCAAGTGCTTAGTATCTTAATACCTCCCCTGTCACAGTCCTGTGGAGTCAGGGTTCATTTTCTTTTTTATTCTGTAACACCTTTGTTTCATACATTCTCTGAGCACATGCTAAGGCACACAGGTCACACTTTTAATAGCATATGCCTATGTGCACAGATCACACCCTCAGTAGCATAGGACTATGCACACAGGTCACACTTCAATAGCACATACCTATTCGCATAGGTCATACTCTCAATACATGCCACAGTGAATTTGCCTTGGTCCCAGTCCTCAGCCAAAGAGAAGACAAAATAACTCTTGAAAAAAAATATCAGTTATTATTGCTCAGTCTCTGTGAGCCCCTATGAGCCCCGCTTAGTTGATTCTGTGGGCATGTTCTTATGGTGTCCATGACCCCTTAGGGATCTAGGTCCTCTGTGTATATGCTATGGTTGTGTAGCTTGGTGTTCTTTATGACACCTAACAGTGGAGTTGGCTTTGTCTCTCACTCCTTTGCCTGCTTCTGGGACCCTTTTCCTTCTACCTTGATCTGAGGGTTGTGTAACTGTGTTCACTTTACATCCCTGGGAACCCTACTCTTTTATGAAAATAAACAGAAAAGGAGTGGATCTGGGGAAGATGAAGATGACGGGGTCCTGGAAGGAGTGGAGGGAGGGGAAACTGTGGTCAGGACGTAATGTATGATAGAAGAATAAATAAAAAATAAAAGTAAATGTAAAAAATATATTAATGATATTGAGTATATGGATTTTCAGTTAACTTGTTTGCATTTTTATGAAGAGCCTTCAGGAGGCAAACTCAATACATGTGGTAGTTCGAAAGACACATAGAGGCTATGTTCTTCTCGGAGTATATTGTTATCTCATTGACTTGCACTGAAGACAAAGCAACCAGGACAATATAAATATAACAGAAGCATTTTAGGTCTCTTCAAGATGTATGTATACACACACACACACACACACACACACACACACACACACACACACACAATTGGAAACTTGGCCCAGTGAGTAAGCATGAAACCCAAGTTTGAGTTCCAAGGCCTCATGGTAAAAACTAGGAATGATCATGAAAATGATGACAGTTGCAGTCCTGGGGAGTTGGGGAGATAGAAAGATCTCTTTCTGGGACTTGTTGATCATCAAGCTGCCTCTGGGTTCAGAGAGAGACCTTGTCTGGAAGGAAAGAAGGCAGAATGTTTGAGTACAACATCCTGCATTGTTTTCTGGCTTCCAGTGTGCATGGAGATTCATGCACCTACACAGGCGCATGTTCATACCCTGTAAACTTATACACCACTTTTACATGCATCTAAATATGGATGCACTCTCACACACACACACACACATAAGCACATATATTTGCACATATTCACACACACAAAAATACAAACAAACACAGCACATGTGTACATTCACGTATATACATAAGTACACACATGTACACATATGCACACACAAATATGTACACACACAGGCATCCAAACACATGAACATACACATGTAGACACTTAACACACATACACATTTACACACAGACATACATAAGCTGTGACTAAACCTACTTTACCCCAGCCAACAAACTCATGCTTACATTGGTCCTCCCTATTTCTAAGATTTCCCAGAATCTCATTATTCCCTTCTCTCTGCCTCCCTGAATCTGT
This sequence comes from Phodopus roborovskii, assembly GCF_943737965.1. Lineage (NCBI taxonomy): Eukaryota > Metazoa > Chordata > Mammalia > Rodentia > Cricetidae > Phodopus > Phodopus roborovskii. Next base: position 6,944,728 of record NW_026126433.1, read on the forward strand.
GTGCACTTGTATACCTATGTGGATACATGTCAGTCCTTCTTTCTTTGACCATTTTCCTTTAAATTTGTCTACATCACCACTTCTTAAGTCCCACACGAGTTCTGCACTCTTTTTCTCTACCTCATACACCATAGATCAAGGGAAAGGGGCCTAATAATCCCATCTCCCATGTTTTACCCACCATACAATTATAGCACCTATCTTTTACCCACCATACAATCATGCCTCCTTTTTAGCCACCATACAATCACATTTCCAATGTTTTAACTACTATACAATCACATCACCTATGTTTTACCCAGCATACAAAAAAAATCCCATCACCTGTTTTACCTGCCATGCAATCATGTTTCCATACATTTTACCTACCATAAAATCACATTCCCTATTTTACCATTTATTTAATTGGCTTCTGTTCACAACTCTCATCTCTTCTCCAGTTCCAGCTCAGCAACACTAAGAAATTCTATCACTACATTTCACAAACACTTATCAAACTATAGACGTGGCAAGATAGTGTACATTGCTAACAACCCCACCCCATCTAAAGGAAAGTCATCAAGATGATTTCCTTTTGTAATAGTGTGATCTCTACACAAAAGAGGGAATCTGAGACTATAAGAATATACCCTCCACCCCTTATTATACTGGGTCCATGTGTAAGGGTTAGAAACTGCTGGTAGAGAAGGCATCAGGATGGGGCTGTGGCCAAAGAAGGCTTGCCATTTCTCTCTCACCTGTGTGGATTTTCGGGGATGAATAAAGCCACAACTAGAAGAAAGCTGTTTCTTCAGGCACAATTATTAATCATTGTAGGTGTTGGCTTCTCTTCCTTGCTGTGGGATGACCACCATGTCCCACAGTCTATGTACCCCACATACTCCCCCAATTGTAAAAAAAAAAAAAAAAAAATAGAGCATCTGTGGATGCTCTTTAAGGCCCCATGAGGACTATGTGTCCTTTCTCCTCTGACATACACCCCTTGATTGAGAATTGCTATCATAGGGAAATGAAAGTTTGTGTTTTAGTGTATAAAGCAGGATATTTGTTTCATGAAGTAACAGTCCTTCCAGAGCTTTCTATAGCATGAGTGAAGCCATGCAGACAAAGACGTTTTCTATGGTTATATACTTTCTATATAAAATTGTCCTATGTGTTTCTTTACATGGGAAATGTGTGTGTGTGTGTGTGTGTGTGTGTGTGTGTGTGTGTGTGTGGCGTGTGTGTGTGGCATGTGTGTGTGTGTGTGTGTATGGCATGTGTGTGTGTGTGTGTGTATGGCATGTGTGTGTGTGGTGTGTGTGGTGTGTGTGTGTGTGTGTGTGTGTGTGTGTGTGTGTGTGTATTCAATTTATTGACTAATGGCGCCCCTCTTCCCTCTCAAAGTGTTCAGATAATGAGTGATATGCTTTTCTGATTGGGTTCTCAACTATAAAATCCATGAAGAGAGACTCTTTTTCCTTGTGTGCTGACGTATGTACATGGTGATTGCATGACATGCATGGCCTGGTGGCTGGTTGGGAAATGTTTGTTAAATAATAAAAACTGGTCTTCCCTCAATGCTGTCCCTTCAGCAGCGGTGCTGGCCTGTCCAATAAGAAAACGGTGTGAGCACTCGCTGAGCCTTTCTGAGTGGGGCATGCTGTGCTTTAGCATCTTCTCCAGTTAGACTTTGTGTTGGCTTCTCAGGCAGAACACCTATGGCAGATAGAATGTGGAGATAGCTGACTACACAATATCTATACGATTTAACTAACTGTTCTGTAAGTCTGTTTCATTTTGAAAAGACACAAGTCATTCATACTTACAAATCATGGGTGTTTTGGATGTTATAGCTTTTACAGAGGAGGAGAGATGATTATGGTAAGGATGGTAAGGATTATGGTAAGGATTATGGTAAGAGATGGTACATGGTAAGGATGCTAATCAAATAAGAATAAGATTGTGTTTCACAGACCTGGGCAAGATTAATGCCTTTGTTCCTTTTATATCCTATTTCTTATCAGGACTGAGTGCATACTGGAGCATACACACATAAACACACACACACACACACACACACACACACACACACACAATGCATGCTCAAAATAATCATTCCGTCATGCTTTATTATCACATTCAAATGGTAGTTTGGAGGTTACTTTCTGAAGAAACTGAATCTATTTTTTCATTTAGGAAAAATCTATTATAAATATATAAAGTGCAATTTGGCCTTTGATAACAAGAGGAAATAATTGAATTAACCATATCATTGATTTGATTAAAAAAAGAACTTATAATCATAAGCAAATAAGTATTTCCCCTAATATTCTGAAAATGTCCTAACTACTCTCAAATTAGTTATGTCCTTCTATAAGTAATGCTTGAACTTCAGAAAATATGATTCAGGAAGAATGAGATGAAGTAGTGTTTTTCCTGCTCTGACTGATAGCTTCCATGCATTCATTTCTCAGGCTCTGTGATGAAGTCAGTTATTGTCCATCCAGCTGTAGGATTGAATCAACTGTAGTTCTGAGAACTTACTGTGCACAGGTGTCTTCATTATGTGACACTCCATTTTCCAGTATTTCCCTTCAAGTTTTGGCCAGTATTGGAGGACAAAAGAGATATGATTACTCAGATTTCTTATAATAGATGCTGGGTGTTTTTGTGAAGTTACTTAGATGTTTTTATTTGCAAAGAGAAAAGCTATGAAATTAAAGTTAATTAATAACATAATTAGATGTTGAAAAGAAAACTGTACACAGTGAGGATTTGTGTCTTCAAGAGTGGATAAGGAATGCCTTCTAATGCACTTGTTAATCATTTTAAATATGTATAGAAAATGACAATGAAACTTAGGTTGTTATTTGCATTTACTTTTGGCTTATGAATTCATTAATCAGGTGGGTAATGAGAATGCCTCACTTTTGCAGTGTTGTGCAGGACATCACAGAACATGTGCAGAAAGACCCTGTCTGCTATTGTGCCTCTTCTCGATTGTGTCACAGAGCACTGATCTGTGAGGTTGTACCTTAGAAGCTTAGCAGAGTGACACATTTTTGTGGAACCCAAACTCAGGAGATGGGATGTGTCTTGTGACTTGACTGTGTAGTTCAGGGCTGGCATTGTAGCTCAGTTAGTAGAGTGTTTTCCCAGTACACCAGAAGCTTTGATTTGGATCTCATTGCCACATAAAACTATTAATTCCAGCAGTTGTGAGATAAAGACAAGAGAAGCAACAGTTCAAGGTCTTCTTTAGATACACAGGCAGTTACAGTCCAGTACCTACACACACATAGGAGAGGGAGAGAGGGTGAGAAAGAGAGAGACAGAGACACAGAGACAGAGACACAGAGACAGAGGAGAAGGCTTATAGAGGGAGAGTTAGAGAGCTGTGTTGTTAGGAGTTACAAGGATAAATGTATGAATAGGAGTGAGACTCTTTTAAGACAAGAATGGAGCAGCAAAGAGAAACAAGAGAAAGTGTGTGTCTCTCTCTGTGTATCTGTGTGTGTGTGTCCCTCTGCATGTATGTGTGTCTATGTATGTATCCCTGTGTGTATCTCTCTCTCTCTTACTGTGTATGTGTATATCTGTGTGTCTCTGTGCATCTCTCTCTCTCTCTCTCTCTCTCTCTCTCTCTCTCTCTCTGTGTGTGTGTGTGTGCATGCTTGTGTGCACTCCTGTGTGGAGGTTCCCTGACCATTTTCTCTCTGAGTCCAGAAACAGCAAAATCAATGGAAATCTTTTATTAAGCTGTGGGTATTTTCACCTCCATGTCTTCATACCAGTTCTCTTGTCTGGATGATCAAACTCTAGGTCTCTTTGTGGTCTGGTTAAATTCTACAGTTGTGTGGTGAACAAAATACTAAACACATAAGGTGCAATAATCTATTTGTTCTTTAAGATGTCTCAGTTTGGGGGGGGAGAAAACTTCTGTATCACATTGAATATTATTAGACTCAGTAATCACCATGCATATACTTGCTTTCGCTGTAAATATCCCTGATCTAAATTTTAAGTATCATTTTACTGATCTTATTTCATCAATTCTCTATTGTATGGTTTTCTTAAAACTGTGAACTCTGTCTTTGTTATTCTAGCACTCTGCACATTAGAAAGCAATTGATCTATTGAATGAATGCATACATTCTTTATGCTGCAAATATCACAAACAAGCTTCCTATCTCATGTTTCATATCTTCAGTGCTCATGACTCAACTTCTCCCATGCTGACAACTATCAATTGTACATTAAGCATGTGGCAGACAATGCAGGTGGCCCCATCTTGTAGTGGCCTTTCCTTGCACCTGCTCTCCTGCCAGCTGCTGGCTTGCTTTTCTTTTGGGGTTACAGTTTTATTGTCACTAAATTGCCTCAGATATGGCCAACTCTGTTTCTTGGGTTGGCCTCCACCAGAATTGAACTTGCTGTATGGCGTGTGAGGGAATTGTGTGTGCCTATTCTTTATTCTAAAACTTACTTAGTGCAGACCTGCAGGTGTTTTCTTTTGCAAATGGGGTATAATAGGAAATGAAACATTTGTCTTTGTAAAATAGGCATTGCTTCCCCACTGAAGACAAGTCCAAATAGTTTTATGAGCTTGTAGTGGGTTTTATCTGATTTTCTCTTTAAACAGCTGAGTTTACTAATTATATATTTAGAAAGGGAAAGAACTAGAGGTAACATGTCAATTCAACCCCCACTGACCTCTTTTCTCATACAAACTTCTAGAATCATTTCTTTAGACATCTGCTTCTGTTATAAGAACAATTGTTTCAGTGCCCCCATGGGGCTTCCTACTTTTCATTCACATGAATGTATTAGCAGTGTGCAAGAAGAATTATTAGGGCTCTCTTGTTGAATGTTGAAAGGGAGAGTGAACCCATTTTCTATGAAAGAGGTTTTGACTATACACGTAAATGAGAAATGCTGTGTGAAATACACTGTCTACTCTCTTAATCAATACAATGTCTGAATCTTCATTGTCATTGGAGTTTTGATTAGTTGTTTCAGAGTCTCTGTGTTTGGATGTGAATTAACACAAAGAAGTGTAGGACAAAAACTTAAAAATTACCTTTTTGTGTTTCATACAGTTGTTTAAATTGACAAAATAAGCAATTATATTTGAGATTGTGTAGTTTTGTGTTTGTCATCAGAAAGCTCAATTCTTCATGCTTCCCATCTCAGAGGAGTTTATAGTTTAAAGACATTTGAAAATCTGCTTCATAAAGCAGATAACTGTGGCATTGTAAGGATTGGAAGTAGTTACTGCATGAAATTATTTTTTTGTGTCAAACATGGTAGTCCAAAGAAATATGAATAGGCTTTCAATTGTACAAATCCCCATAGACATTGCCAATAAAATAGTGCTGGAAGAAATGGAAGGCGAAGGCAGAAAGTAGTCGCCTTCATAACAAGACATTGCTTATTCCAGGAGATGAATGAGACACACAGATGAGTACATCCCAGGAAGTTAACAGGCTGAGTGACTCGTTTGCAATGCATTTCAATTTTCCCTTTGGACTTTTGAAGCAATGTCAGGTTCTGAAAACTCCCACAGGTCATTTCAGAGTTGTTTCTTCATTATTTGTAAACATTTCTTGGGGTCACTATACATAGAGTCTACAACTTAGAAAAGCCTCTTATAAAATAAATAAAACACTCATTCTCCTATACTGTCTATGTTCCTCCTGGTCCTCTGAAAGACAGAACAAGGACAGTGGACTGTTTGAAAGCACAGATTTATTGTGGGAATCACCCTCTGTCTTATCACAGTATAAAAAACAGCGATGAACAACAAGTATACAATAAGTATAGCCAAAACCAAAGGGTGCTGGTAGGGTGGCAGGGTCAAGGAAGCAGGCATTTCAGTCATTCTGTCTTGATGAAGTTTGTAAATGCAACCAGGGATAGAAGCAGAGTCAACAGACACCTGCACTTTTATGGAGTACCATGAGTACACAACACACTGGGAAGGGTATTTTATGAGAGAGCAGTCATTTGATGAACCGCAGCCTATAAATTTTATGCTTGACTATATAAAGAGAGATAAACTGACAAGCCATGTCAATTTCCTAGTTGAGAGCAAAGACTTATTAAAATGATTCATTTACTCTGTACTAGAGTTTAAGCTCTGAGACCATGCTTTCAAACAGCTGTCTTAGAGCTCTCCACATTACTTGACAACAGCAAGAGACAGATGTTTTATTTAGCTTCTGAGTAGGCTCTTTTTCTTACTTTTAATGTGTTTTTGTTCAATACTGTTTCTTACCTGTTGTAACAGGAATGGCTGTCAGCAATGCAGCTATTACCACAATTCTATGAGTTTGATGCAGGGATATTCACAAGGACTAAATAACAACAGCAACCTGGAATGCTATTGTGGGTGACAATAAATTCATTAAAATACTAAGCATGAGAGCAGTGTACTGTGGCTTTGGGGAATTTGACAGTTAATCTTCTTCCTCCCATACCTGGGCAATACTTTTGAGCATTTTGAAGCCAAATATTCCCAACATGTTTTATTTATTTGATTAATTATGTAATGTACACTCATAGTCGAAACAGTTATCATTTGCCAGACACTGTTCTTGGTACTTAAGAGAACACAAGTAGACATCATATCACTCTTAATTTTCAAATAAGAAATGAAAGGCAGTGCTCTGGACCTGGCTTATTGCATCTTTGGAAGGTCCTGTGCTCTCAGTCAAAATCAGACTTAAGCTTTGGAACAGTAACACTGCCCAGCCAACCAGGAAGAGGCAAGACTACTGTTACAGCATGGACCAAGTCACTCCTGCCTCTAGAAGCACAAATATCTGAAGATCAAAATTACATAAATACTCAAATTGCTATTGAAACAAAAATAGAGGTGTTGACAGCATGTCTTTCTAATTTTAGAACAACATTGAAACTTACCACAGGCATCACCTTATATACATTTTGCAACAATTTTCCCCCTTTGTCAACTTCCCAAATTTTCCTAATTAGGTGCCTGCAATCATATTTGTTTTGGATATACTTTTCTTGTAAAACAGAGCTTAAAATAGAAATAGATGGAATCACATATACCAAAAGCAAGAAAAATCTCAGAACAAATAACATTAATAACAAAATGGATTTTAAAAATAGTATCCCCTTGCAATGCTAAAGAAGCTCCACCTGTGAAGTCTCATTAACATGGCTGTCTAAATATGACCCAAACAAGGACAATAACAGTAGCTATGCTGATGTGGACACGAGAGTGCTCATGAATCTCAATGCTAGGCAAAGAACTAAAGGCCACTAAGCAACAGTGAGAGAGGGAGAAATAGCCTTCCCCAGGGGTAAAAAAATTGGTTATTCAATACCAAATGGTCAACCCTGGAAACATACACATACAAGTAACATTATATGGGCTCATCAGGGTGGATTCATATTTATATAAATATATAATAAGTGTTATGCATGTATATCAACAATTAATGAAAAAGAGTGCATGGATTTGAATGAGAGCAAGGAGGCAACATGGAGAGGTAGGCAGGAAGAAAGTAAAGTACAGAATGATACAATCAGAGTATAATCTTAAAAAGGATTTAAAAGTGAAGTTATCTATTTTGTATACATGGAAAGCCCATAAAAAGGCTTATGAGAGGAAAGCAAGGTCACACAAATTTCATAATATATTGTCTCATGAAGGCTAATTAATACATAGACCTAAAACGACTGTCCTTAAAAGAAGATGATTATTAGATAGTGTGCATGAAGGTGCATCTTGACATGGAATTTGAGAGGTTCCACTGTTTCTTTCTTTCTTTCTTTCTTTCTTTTTAATCAAGGGAATGGGTAGCTAAAGCCACAAAATATTCAGAGGAAAATATGAATGCATAGGTTGTGGAGGGGATGAGGTTTTAAGATGTTGAATCCCTCAAAGAAATTTGATGTGGAGGTGCATGTGATACTGCTCAGGAGGGTAAAGGTCACACATCAAAGCCTGCCTGGGCTACCAAGTGGTTCAAGCATAGCCAAGGTACCTTAGTGATCATGACTGTGGTAGTTTGAACCTAATTGGCCCCCATAAGCTCGTAGAGAGTGGCACTATTAGGAGGTGTGGCCTTGTTGAAGTAGGTGTATCCTCCTAGATAGAAGAAAGTGTGTCACTGTAGGGGACTGACTTCGATGTCTCTTTTGTTCAAGTTTCTCTCAGTGTTACTTTCAGACCATGTCCCGATGCTTTCTGATCAAGTTGTAGCCAGGACCATGTCTGCCTGCATGCTGCCATGTTCTTCAGCATGATGAAAATGAACTGAATTTCTGAAACTATAAGCTGCCATGTCAGCTAAATATTTTCTTTTATAAGAGCTGCTGTGATCATGACATCTCTTCAAAACAATAGAAACCCCAACTAAGACAATGACCAGGTCAAAAAGTTAAAAGAGAAAAACAAAGAAACACAAACAAAACACTGCAAAACCATACCTTGTTGATGACTGGTTATATGTCTGGGTTGTGTTAGAGTTCCTGCAACCTCCAGTAAATTAAACACAGACAAAAACAGAAATTTGATTATGCTTTGCGGTGCTTGCCTTGCATGCCCAAAGTCCCTATGATCTTAGGGAGATAAAGAAGGGACAAATGAACTTTTAAACAGGTTTCTACCAGCCACACTATCAAGTTTAATGTTATGGGCAGTTACATTAAATGGAGAATTCATCAAGATCACTTGTGCCTCACTTCTCCCACAGGCATGTCATCACTCCCAACTTTCTATGCTGCATAGTTTCACATACATGCATAGTTGTCTTTCCCACCAAAGCTTAGGCTCCGAATCTCATCATTTTAGTTTGCATGGTGTATTTCTTGTTCTAATATCATTACATGTTTTATCATACTGATACCATTTCTTGAAAGGAATAAGCTCACTTTAATGTCAAAGATACATAGCCTAGGAAAATCCAGAATATTTTTTTTCCGTTTCTCAAGACAGGGATTCTCTGTGATTTTGGAGGCTGTCATGGACCTAGCTGTTGTAGACCAGGCTGGACTCGAACTCAAAGAGATTCACCTGCCTCTGCTTCCCAAGTGCTAGGATTAAAGGCATGTGGTACCACTGCCCAGCTGAAAATCTTTATTTATATTCTTCTCTTTTACCATGAAACCTTTAACTTTACTTTTCTGAATCTGGAGACCAGCATACTCTAAGAATTATTCATGACAATTTAATATGCTGTGTACAGAAGTTGTCATTTTGTCCTGAGGTCTCAGTGATGTCCTTGATCATTAGTTCCAGCCACTCAGAATGATGCTGAGAGAAGGCCTCTTACTGCCCTTCACCCCACCTTCTTACAGATTCATTTCAGGTAATTCCATGAAATACCCATCAAGTTCTTAGCTGCATCTGAAGGAGCAGCTAGTTGAAGAGTTTCTCTATTTAATATCCTAAGTTCACTTTCCCTTCAAAATCAGGGGGTAAATATTTATAAAACACCTAACCATCCACCATTTTATTGTACATGGCCTTGATGTATAGTGTAATAGTTAACAACTAAGTTATATAATAAAACCTGGGACATAATGCAGTAGATGATTAGTTCAGACTAGTCTGCACACAGAGGCTCATTCCCTTTCTGTCTTTCTCACCCATAAGCTTCATCTGTGTTCTAGTTTTTATTCTCAGACTTGGCGAATGTCTTCCACATGTCATGTACTTCTTATACAAAGTGCCCTGCTTTCTTGTTGCTATGTTGTGTCAGGTGTTCTCATTAGAGTGCAGAAAACCAAAAAGAATTTATTTGCTAATATTAGGAAGTTTTCAATTTAATTTAAAGTATTATTCTCATAGTGCATATATTTATTATTCTCTTTGAAGTTTTAAGTATTGACTCTAGTATTTTTACAAGTCTGTTTGATGATGAATGTAGGGATACATTCTCTAAGATAGCCTTTTTAGATAATGTGTGGTGATGACCTTCATAAAATCTGATTGTAAAGCCTGATTAAGTGTTTTATTTGGTATTTAGTTTTGTTACTATTATTATTATTATTATTACTATTATTGAAAAGTCTCACTATGAACCCGTGATTAGACTGGAATTCCCCATGTAGACTTTGCTGACCTTCAATTTGCTTCTGTCTCATTGTATGTGTGTATATGTGTGTATAAGAGTATAAGAGACAGGGGGAGGACAATTGGAGGTATCATCTTTCTGCTTTCATTATTTAAGTTTTGGCTAGTGACCTCAGGTCACTTAGGCATGGAAACAGAAGCCCTTTCCCACTGAAGCATCTTGTTTTGCAGCCCTATTGGACACCCTGTCTTGTGTCTGTGCTAATATTCCTGCCTCTGTCCCTCAGAGACTGAGATTTTTAGGTGTGTGCACTGCATAGGCTAGATTATTTTGTCAATTTTTTTCCTATGTTTCACTTTAAGAGAGCTCACTGAATGCCTACTTTACAGTCTCATGCCTTTGATTTTTAAGTTGCTTTTGCCATAAGATAGTAGAATCACCACAGGCACTCAAGCATTTCAAAGGTGCTTTCTGCATGTTAAAGTGGCACTGTGTGCTTATTGCAGAAGTATTAAAACGTGTGTTGTGGATTTGAACAAAGACCTTTCACCTTACACTCAAGATTATCTGATTATTAAAACACATTCACATCTCCAATCCTTGGTTTTCTTATAATGTCATGACCTTTAAATGCAAGAAGAGATGCAAATGCCACTTGTTCCTTCAAATACTTAAGCCATTGGGGGTATTTCAAATACCGCTAGGCTTTTCTACTTATTCTCAGAGGATTAGCTGAGTTGATGAAGGTCTGAAAGATTTGATACAGGACGGGAACAGACCTCTCTATTAACTCTCAGTATGTGTCAATACACCGTGACTGCCAGTAATTAACAGTAGTTCATCACGTGCCACCCAGACTTCTGTCATGAGCTCCTGGCTTACAGTTGGTGACATGTACACTGCTGTGGCTCAATTAAAAAGATGAGTAGCTACCTTCTTTGGAAATGAAGAAAAGCCAGAGGCTTGTATCTACATCTAGACTTCAATGTCTTCCACCTTGACAGTATACTGAGAGTTTTTCAAAGGTGCACTTGCCAGCATTCCATTCCCGGATTTCCTGGAGAGTAAGATTTGGGGCATTCAAACCCTTCAGAAGTTTCTCAGGTGATTTCAATGTGATTCAAATTTGGAGATAAGTGGCTGAAAAGCTGTGAATTTCCTGGGATCTCAGAGTGTGTTCTGGTCCCAGGGGACCTTGTGGATGCCTTTCCCCAGATTCCTTGCTTAAGAAAGAGCTAGAGCTAGGGCTTTCAGTCACATCAGGGTCCCAGGAGAAACTGCTGGTATTGGTCACAGGTTTCACTCAAGGCCAAAGATGTAAAATGTCCTCTTTCTGTAACAGTTTTCCCACCCTCTGGAACTTTGTTGCTAGATTGAGTTCGATGCCACTTTATTGGATCTTTCTTTTTTCTGTTTTGTTTGTAGGATTCGTTCTTATGTTAGCCTTGGATCTTGTCTCTTTCCAATACACCAGGACATGGAGGGGCATTTCTCCACTTGTGTGCTTCCTTTGAACATTTAGAGTACATGTAATGTTGAGACCTTAGGCCAAAAGATTAAACCGGCTCTAGTCATTGAGACCCTCCCTTCAGTATGGTCCTATCTCTCTGACCTCAGATTGAAGAGTTACTTTTAATGTCTCCACTGGGAGTCCTTCTTGCTACCATCTGGTTGGAGAGTATTTTCAATGATCCATCTAGCTACCTTTTCTTGCAGTTAACTCCTAATTAGTTGCTTGTGGTTGATAATTAGCTGTAATGTGTAGCTCCTTGAACTTCAGAAAAAAATACCTCCATATTCCATGTTTCTGTTTTAAAACTTAAAGCTCTTTGTGGCACCTGTGGATTATAGAGAATCCCAGACCCATGCTGAATGCTGTTTATGTAGTTTGGCTGTGTGGACTATCTGGGCTTTCTGCTAATATCAATGATTCTATACTCCATAATCAGATGTTAGGTGGGAAAGTCTTTGAGGCCTTGGGATATGAATTTAATGGGGTGATTCATTTGTGGCAGTCTACATTTTTAGCAATACTAATTTTTGCTGGGCTTTGTAAGCTTAAATATGTGTTTAATTACATGGGGATATTGTTATAAGGATGGTTTGATTTTGTTCATAGGTTTTGAGTCATGTATTTCTAGCAAGCCTGCAACGATTTGTGTTACATAACTAATATGAAATCCAGACTTATAAGTGTCTACAGCCTTTAATCAAGTAAGATTTTATGTTGTAACCCCATAATTAAAGCATAAGTATCTTCAAGGCTAAACATCTCAAATCATGGAATATCGAAGATGGAAGGAGCTTTCAAGATAACTGATAGAGATAGCTTTAAAATCTGTATAATTAATTAATTTGTGGGAAGGGTGCATGTGTGGTGGTCAGAAGAAAACCCTTAAGAGTACCTACCATTTGAGGTCCAGAAATTGAACACAGGTATTCAGGCTGATGATAACACTGTCACCTGTTAAGCCATCTTACTTACTAGTCCTGAGGTGAGGGGGGGGGAGGATACTTTTACAAAGCTCACCTCATAGACCCAAATCTTTAATTTTACCCCATCCTCCATAAAGAGAAAAATGCATAAATACCTTTAAAGGGTTTGACTTCTAGACTGTGAAGGTAGCTCAACCAGCAAAGTGCTTGCTGCACAAGGATAAGGAAGTAAGCTCTGTCCACAGATCTCATGTAAAGAAGCCAGACAGAGAGGTGTGTGTCTTAATGCCAGCACTGGGGAGGCTGAGATAGGTGGGTTCCTGAAGCTCATTGTCCAGTTTACTCTAATAGGTTAGCCTCAATTCCAATGAGATGACATAAATACAAAAAGAACTGAAATGTACCTTAGGAACAACAACTGAGTTTGACGTCTTGCTTCCATACACATGTGAATACACATGGGGACACACACACACACAGAGAGAGAGAGAGAGGGAGAGAGAGAGAGAGAGAGAGAGAGAGAGAGAGAGGGAGGGAGGGAGGGAGGGAGAGAGAATTTGACAGGAAGAGACAGAGATACAGAGGCACAAAGACAGAGATACAAAGAGAGACAGAGAGACTTGACTCTATTTGTTTGTTTCTGGACTCCAGGTATCCATTAATGGCCTTTGGTCTGGAAGTCCCTGGGATGGGGTTTCCTTTATTTTGTCTCAGACAGGAAATCTGTATATGGGTATGATGTGGCTAATTGTTTACTATCTGAGGTTGACTGTAAGCTTGGCAGAGGTCTAGGCACATACTGACCCTACAATGCCTTGTTGTTTATTGCTTAATTAAGCCTGCATCCCTGGTGATGAATCTGAAAGTTCTTCGTATCTGCAGAATGTATGAAAAAGATACAGCCGCTGTTTTGCTTTAGTTTTGATCAAACATCAAAAGTTACTGAATTCTGCCCTGCAGATTCATTGTTGATGGAGATAAGGTTGGTCTTTGCTTTCTGTTGCTTCAGTGGCTTTAACATGAGAGAAATCCAAATGAAAACATCAATAAACCACCCTCGTCTCATGTTGAAAAGAAAACTTGGCCTTTATAAACTCCAGTTACAGGTAAAATGAAGCTCATCCCCAACATCTTCTATGGAAGTTTATACTAAGTGGAAAAAAGTATACTTTAAAAAAAGTGACTCTAAAAGCTTCCTATGAAATGAACAGAAACATTGGAGTTGTATAAGACTAAATTAAATCAAGTTCATGCCACTTCTGTGAGCTGACCTTAATGTCTCTGAACTGATTTTCTTATCTGTGAATTGATAATAATAATAGTTATTTAAAGAATTGATTAAAGTCATAAATATAAAAAAGAAAACTTCTATAGCACAATGCACAGCAGTGACTAATCATTAAGCATCTACCTACATTTGTTTCCTTATGAGTTGTAGCTAATATAAATCTCATTGTATTTGTACATCTGTTTTCTCTGAGCAAAATGTATTATTTAATGCATTTACTCCATTTTAATACTAAAAGTCTATGTACATGACTTTTTAGACTAATATAAATTAAAGACTGTGACAAAAGCAGTCAAAATGTCTACCACTGTATAACCACTTTTAACAAAAGCCAGGTCATGTTTCCAGAAGAAATTATAGGAAAGAGGATTAATTTGTACTGGATTATAAAATTGAACATTATTAGCTTTCCAGAAAAATGATAATTTATTAAAATATATTAAGTAATTTCTATGAAACACTTGCTATAAATGGCCTAATGTTCTTTTTTAAAGGATAGTCTTTGGAATAATAAAAAAAAGCTACTAGTCTATGATGGAGACTTTTATAATTTTCCTTTAGCCTCTGAAAAATAATTAAATTTGGTCATGTTCATTTACCTGTTTATTCTTTTTGTTGTTGTTGTTGTTTGCTTTTCAAAACAGGGTTTCTCTGTGTAGCCCTGGCTGTCCTAGAAGTTGTTGTGTAGATCAGGCTGGTCTTGAATCCAGAGAGATCTGCCTGTCTCTGCCTCCCAAATGCTTGGATTAAAGTAGTGCACCACAACCACGTGGCAAACCTATGCATTCTTAAACAGAGACAGTTTTGCTTCCCTCACTCTCCTGAGGATATATTGTCAAAATCCAGAGATATCTGTGGCTCCTGTGACTGGAAGCAGGGAATACTGATAGGCAGAGAGAAGCACAATCCTCCACAGTGAGCTTCCTGGTCCATAGCAAGTTCTCCAAGGGAAGCATTACTAGATACCAAACAACAGCACCGAGGCGTAGCACAATTCTACTGTAGGACAAAAACAAATGGTGTGGATTAAAACTCTGTTGCCATGAGCCCTGCTTTCTTAGTGGGGTAAGCCCCATTGCCAAGAACAAGGACTGGTTCTTGGTTAGTAAAAATAAAAATATATATAACCCATTTTTAGCACTCCAAGGCCTGACTTCTTCCAACCATCTGAGATACTTTATGGTATATCCATGATTTTGAGATTTCATATAGGTATAAGTGGGAATAATTTGGACAAAAAAGAGAAAATATCTTAGTTGGCATGTTGGTAAGTAATAATGAAAACAGCTGAGAAAGAAACATGGCTCTATTATATAGCCTTGTTAAGTAGTGAGACATGCACTAAGTCAAGTTCACAGCATCGCTGCACTGGCTGTATTCTTTAGCTTGTTGTACCTTTTAAGTACTATGATAGCTGGATCATGGGGCCTGGTCAGAAAGACAGAAAACTTACCCCTCTCATGAATTCCCATGTTTCCCTGCTTGCTTTCTCTCAGCCTTCAATATTTAATTCATCCAGCTACAGGAGTTGCTTGAATGCCTCCCATGACTCAGGCACAGTAAATTCTTCTCTTTAGGAATTGGCATGCTGTGAGGGGAGACAAAAATAGACAATGCACACAGTAGATAACTAAATTATATAATATACTAGATAATAATTGCCTTAGAAAATAGCAGGGTAATATGTCTTTAAACGTAAAAACACCTACCAGGTAGTTTACTCCTGTCAATATCACCATTTTATAGATAAGGCTATCAAATAATAGGACATACAGCCTTCCTAAGATTGCAAAGACAGGATCTAGGGAGGCATCCATACCCAGAGATTCTGGTAGCTATTACATTGTATTGTATCTCTGATGTTCTTAATGGCTTAAAAACTCAATTGCTGTTTAGTCCCATGTTATACATGACACCCTGTGTTGAATTTAAAAGAAAGAAACATTTAGCAGGCTTGATGAAAACTTCAGTTCAGAATATGGTAAGAAAAGAGAGGCTGAACTCAACTTAGAATCAGGTACACAGTGAATTGTTCATAGTTCAGTCTCATAGCAGTTAGTGAATGAAAATTTACCAAGTGGAGCCGGATTCAACACCTGGGTGTGGGTGAGTCTTGTGAAATGTGTAGGATTCCCTAACTGGATCAGTAGGCTAGAGATGAGCCAGAGATTGCAATCTAACCTAGAAGGCTTAGAGCAGTGGTTCTTCCTAAAGCTGTGACCCTTTATTATTGTTGTTTATGACCTCGTGCTGTTTTGACGTCCAATTATAAAATTATTTTTGTTGCTGCTTCATAACTGTAATTTCATTATTATTATGAATCATAGTATGAACATCTGTGTTTTCTGATGGTCTATGAAAGAGTTTTTTGACCCCCAAAGGGTTCATAATTGCTAACATAGAGGGATCCAGAAGAAGTTTGGTCAACAGGAAGTCCTAGCCATGGTAAGGAAAGGGAGGAGGGGTCAAGGGAAGAGTTTGTGGATCTGAGTCCTGGCCCCTACTTCTCATCTGAATAGTTCTGTCAGGTCTTTTTGCCTGCCTTGCCCATGAGTACTGGTTAACTGGGTTGTTCCGAAGTACCAAGGAAGGCCTGTGGGTTACTCTCGGCACTCTGCTGATATTTCCAGTCATTGGCACAGCCGTCAAGTGAGGCAGGTGTTATCTTTACGTTGGAGTTGGAGAAACTGGAAGTCACATGAGCTATTTGAGGCTTTAGAAGCAACAAATGGAAAGGTCTACCTGTGATTTCATTTCCAGTACCACCAGAGCCATGTCTCCTTTTCCAGCTTCCATTAGCTACCCTCTGTGATAAACAGGTGCTGTCAAAACATTGCCCGAAAAAAGCAGGCACACGTCTAGAATTTTCTCTCGGGAGAAAACACTGTAGTTAAATCTTTTGCTTTTGAATGTTAAACCCAGCCTGAGGAAGCTTGTCATCCCTCTGTATCATGGTTTGAGCTTGATCCCCCTACCTGCTTCCTGTGCCAGCCATGTCCTCAGGGACCTGTGCTGTGTGCAGAAGCTTCCTTTGCTCTGCCTGCTCTCCATTTGCCTTCATTGCTGGGTGCTGTTTTAAACCTCTGACTCATCACCTTCAGGCATCCTTATTGTAAGCTCCCTTTCTAGAGTTGTGCTTCTTCTTCAGGACCTATTTATTCTCCAAGTGTGCCAAATGAGCCTTTTGCTTAATTGTCAAATCGCTCTATGGACTTGATTCTATAGACACCCTTTTCTACTTGTAGCTCTCTGCTTGAGATGCCCTGAGGGATTTTCCATTCTTTTGGTTATTAGGACATGCCTCTTTCCTGGAATTCCTTATTTTGCTTACCATTCTTTTATCAACCTCTTTTGTCCATGACCAAGTGACACAATTCCACAGAGACCGGACTTCATGCCTAACCCTTTCTCATTACTCTTCATGTGTAGCATAGAATTCTTTCTCCAGTCAGACATCACTCCTGAGTATCTGATGCTGTTATATCACCTACTGGATATCTCTGCAGAGTCTGAATACCTTAATAGATTCATCAGATCACATCTAGCATCTTCCCCTGCCAATGTTTTCTCCTCTGGACTTTTCTTATCTTGGGCATTTGCACTAACAGAGAATTATTCACTACACACACACACACATACACACATTTTAGCATATGCATACATTAGCATATATAATTAGCTCATATAATTGACATGTATTAGCATGATATATGGTGGCTATTCAATAAATATAGGTATTATTTGCAACTCTATGCAACAATATAATAATTAAGAAACAATTATGCTTTGATAGCTAATAAATAATAATAAATCGCCATGAGAGGAGAAATAATGTGATCTAGTCAAGATCACTCTAGTTTTCTTTATTTCTCATATAGTAGCAACCACGCCATTTTCCATTCTATTGCTTTTCCCATCTCTCACTGCCATTGTTTATACTCTCTTTATTTCTCCTGTGGCCTGATGTGATGACACTCATTGGCTTATCTTGCAGTAGTAATGCACCTCTCTAACAGCATCTATATTCTGCTTACTCTAGAGAGATTTTCAAACTCTTTCCCTGTTCATGATGTTGGCTTTCTTTCAATGCTATTATTCAATGTTCCCTTTGTTTTGTGCCCTGCACTGAACACCACAGCCTGGCCCTGTCATCTCACTAGCTGGCCTTCGTTTGTTTAATTGCATGCATCTATCTCAGATTGCACAGGATGATGAGTCCTGTTGTCTTGTGCATCCATGACTTCATTCTGTCTTCTTTGTCCTTTCAAACAAGTCCTACTCATCCTTTCATGACATAAGACACTCTAGGCAGCTTTTCTATCTGAAAACTCAGGGATCACTGAACATTGTTTCTTTCCAATAGGGTGTACATGAATATATTATGTGATAATATAGCATTTTGAATAAAATTTTTTTAATTATTTGAGATTATAATATAATGATACACCCCCTTTTGATACCTCCAAACCATTCCATGTACTCTATCTTGATCTTTTTCAAAATCATGACATTTTTATTATTATTATTGTTACACAGGCACACATACACACTTGTATATGTATGAATATGTATTCATACATTCCTAAGTATACAAACACAACCCACTCAGTCTATATGTTATTTAAGTATATGTTTTCTGGACTGATCTTTTGGTATTGGCTAATAAATTGGTGTGTTCTTCCCTGGAGAAGACTTTTTTCTGCCCTCAGCATTCCTTAGTTGCCTATAGTTCTTTGTCTATGGTTGAAGCCTCATGAGTTTTCTTTCTTCTACATTAGCATGTCTATTGGTGTTGTCCTTGTTCCATCTACATTTAGATAGCCATACAGTTGAATTGTACTAGTTTTGGATATTAGTGCTTTTCAGAACTTAGAGTCTTAAATTGAACTCTTAATTTAGCTCAATAGTTTTCTATCTTTGACCGGATTATTCTTCAACTTATCCTACAGTATGGGTATATATGAGGGTCTTGTAGATAGTTGCTGATACTATTAACTCATATTAACTCAGATGACTTTGGACAGTAATAGCAAATAAGACTGTGCCTCCTTTCTGTTAGCAACATATAGGCTCCTACCATACATTGCATAAGCTTGAAACTGTTTTCTAAATATATTCAATTTCAACATCAGACGGAGAGAGTTTAGAAAGTAAGGATCAGATCAACTCTAGGTCAATTCTGACCTTTTGCATCCTCTTGCAATATCCTTATTCAGTCTGGCTTGATTTGGTACCCAAGCTCTTGCCTCAGAGCCTTTGCTCTTGCTGTAACCTCCACTTGGACTATTATTGACATTGAAATCCAAATGGTTCCTCTCTGTTTTTTTCCAGAGAAGCAGCTACTCAAAGACCATTTGGTACCTAACCTAAATTGCACTTCCTCACCACTTCAGAGTTCCTTTTGTCATTTTTTGGTTGTCTTCATCACACCTATCATTGTTCGACATAGCCATTTTTGCTTTCTCTTTTGCCTATCCCATCACCTGTAGTCTAAATTCTGTAATTTCAGGGATGCCATTGTTCTTACTGCTCTCTGATCACATCTAGAATGAGGCTCCCCTTAGAATGTACATTTAAATATATTTCATGAATGAACAGAGAAATAACATATGGAATGGTGCCAATCTTATTTTTTTTCTAATTAAGTGTTCCCAGATTTATAAACTATATTCCTTGGAGTCTTTAAAAATTAGCATATGTATTATACATGTGAGTGCTTGTGTGTGCACATGTATAAGTTTAAGTGTGCATGCATGAACTTGCCACAAGGAATGTGTGGAGAACAGAAGACAACTTGCAGTACTCATTTTTCTTTTTCTACCATGTGGGTCGTATTTGAAATCAGGGCACCAGGTACCTTATCTGTTCCTTGGATTCTTGTTTCTTTAGATAATTTTTAGAGTTGAATTAAATTGGTTTTAGGATTTGCCTACCAATTTTATTTGTTTGTTTGTTTGTTTGTTTATTTATTTATTTATTATGTGCCTTGCTTTGTAACACAGTTTTACTGCTGAAAGGTTTTGAAATAAAATGACTATGTGATTGTGGAGAAAATACAATCATTTAATAACTTTTTGTTTAATGAGCGAATGAAGCAGAAGACAACATCAAAATATCTTCAGTATGAAGAAAAAAAACGAAAGAGCTGAGATTTTCTTTGACATCATTCCTGTTATAAAATATTCCTAGACCATTAACTTTTATCTGTACCTCCTTCCAAAACTAATTTAGATTTGATTAAAAAATTAAAATATACATTTTAAAATATTTTAATATAGCTTATGGCTTTTCTACTTTCATTTTTATTATTTTCTTGATATTATTAAGTAGTCAGTTCAAGTACTAAAATTGGAGGCACTAAGTGGTAATTAAATTAATGACCAACATATAATTGTTCTATTATTATTCTCAAGCTAAACAAAATTGTGATTCAACATTCTTCACTTACTAAACTATTTCTTATCAAAATATTCTGCATCTTCAGAATATCTAGTAATATTTGATTTTAAATGAAGTTTAATTTTTATTTGTATTTGCTGGCTCATTTGAAAAAAATATAATTATACTTGATTGACATACAAGATTACTATAAATAAAGTCATTTGGTTTGACAGAAGTAGGAAAGACCATGATAACTAAAAACCTAAGTCTACATGCTTTAATTGGCTCAATATTCAATTAAATAATGTCTTAGTTAGGGTTTCTATTGCTGTAAAGAAATACCATGACCATTGCAACTCTTATAAAGAAAAACATTTAATTGGAGCTGGCTTACAATTTCAGAGGTATAGTTCATTATCATCAGGGCAAGAAGCAAGGCAGCATGCAGGCAGAGATGTTGCTGGAAAGGTATCTGAGAGTTCTTAATTTTGATCCACAGGCAGCAGAAGCATCTGTATGTCACACTGGGCATAACTTTTGCATATATGATATCTCAAAACCCAGCCCCATAGGGACATACTTCCTCCAACAAGACTACACTTACTCCAACAAAGCCATACCTTTTACTAGTCCCACTCCCTATGGGGGCCACTTTCTTTCAAACAATACAGGTAGTAATAATGATGTATGACCATAACATGAACAAATTAAGGTATGTATTTCAATGGAGATGCAGTTTCTATAATTCATGAATGGAAGAACTTTGGGACCCTCTTTGGGACCCTTTTTGCCATTGTCATTCTGAAGACAAGATACAGAGAGGTCAAAAGTGTTGGGCTTTGAAGCACACATTGAGAATACACAGAAATCAGGATGAAGATAGATGGTGTGGTATTCATAAGGGAGGTGTACATTTGTTCTAGGAAGCTAGCTATATGAGTTACCCTAAGACTGTGCTTTGGAAATAGGCAGCCCTTGAATCTTACCAGGAGCCATGCACAGAATGTATGTTTTGTAGTTAGTTATACTGTACTGATGAAAGGTGTCTAATCCAAGCCAGTTCTAATGCATGATCTAGGGAGATCACTTGGTAAACCATGTAATACAATCAGTGTCAAACATGGAAAAGTTATAGAATTGTATTGGAAAGTTCCTCTGATTTCCTGATCATTCTGATAGCAAACACATTTGGGTAGCTTTAGATAACCAGCATGGCCCCTCAAAAGCTATGTGTTTCTTTATTGGGGTTTGATCACCTTTGATCATGGGGATATTTTAAGGTATAAGAATAAATTATCCATTTCATTTAGTTTTCAGTTAACTCTAAGATCACCTTATAGGTACAGATGTAAGAGATCGGTATCAGAAACAAACATGCCCGTACATATCCACAAACACAGGTTGAATTTCACATTGTGTCACCAATAATAGACCATGCCTTAAGTATGTTGTAGTAAAGAATATATCAATAGTTCAGAGAGGCAATCCAAAAGTAGACATTTATGTTGGCAAGATCTAATTTGAACACTTCTTCCTAACAGATATGGAATCAGAGATATAAACAAGAGTACACATGAAAGCCATATGATAAAATTTATTTATGGAATCAAGTCCAAAATAAAACTTTTTGGGTTTCCAGTAAAATGTTCTTCATCAACGACTATACCTGGGGAATTTGGATGTATAATTTAGTCTGTATTTATGCATTCAGTCAGTTATTTTAAGTCAGTTGCCTCAAGATCTAATTTGAAGTCATATCCCAATTTATTCAAGACAAGGTGACTCTTTATTTCTACATATCTGCTGGCTTCATTGCCTTCCTATTTACAAATGTATTTTAGTATTTTATTTGTGTCCATATATGTGTGTGATCTATGAATGTGTATGTGCTAGTACCCACCAATACCATAAAAGACCACTGTGCCTCTTTCAGCTAGAGTTACAAGATTTTAGGAGCCTTTAAATGTAGGTGCTGGAATCTGAACTCTGGTCCTCTGATAGAGCAGTAAGTGCTCTAATCTTCTAACTGCTGAGCCATCTCTCCAGCCTCCTCTTCCTTTTCAAAACCTAATAATGTGTTGAATTAATTACTACTGTATTCTTGAAGTGAAAGTTCCCATCTGGTATAATTCTTTCTTCGCTGGGGCATGCCTTTAAAGCCAGCACTAAGGAGGCAGAAGCAGGCAGATCAATAAGTTTGATTGAGGCCAGGCTGGTCTACAGAGTGAGTTGTAGGCCAGTCAGACTACACAGAGAAACCCTGTCTTGGAAAAACAAAAGTTGATAAATAAGTAAATGAAAAGAATCTTATTTTGCTACATTAAGGTTTAAGGTTTTTGAAAATTCATATTTACTTGGCTGGAAAAAAAAACCATAATGGTATTTTTGAAGCATATTCTCAAAATAAAGCACAAACTGGCATTGAACTTACATAGCGAAAGCTGACCTTGAAGTGGTGACCCATTCCATCCTCAGTGATGGTATGACAGAGCTGTACCTCCTCAACCTCAACAACAGTGAATTTTAAATTACTTCATAGTGTTGTGTTTTCTGATTTTGAATGGATACTTATGTGTGAGTATGTATATACTTTTAATCTCTGCAGAGTTATCAGGCATATATTTTCAATTAGAAATGTTATTTTCTGACAGCTATAGAATAACATAAATATGTCTATAGCTCTACTTTATACATATTAGTATATACTATTTAGTAAATAAATGTCAGTTACACTTTTATGGATTTTTATACTGATTCTTATCATTCCTTTTCTTCAATTCAATTTATATTAATATTGATATGTATACTGTTTTAGTAATGTTATACTTATATAATTTGGGCATTCATTCAATCTTGTCATCATTTCTCAGCTATAATTTCTTGCAATTATTGTTTTGCTAAGATTATTATTATGTTCTTTTAGATTCATGGTGGCCTACTATTTTGTGTTTGGATACCATCCTCATTGTTCTTTTTGTAAGAAATTAATCTAGTCTTAAAATTTTTATATTTTCTTCTTTTCATTTGGAACTTTTTCATAATACTTTTATCATGAATTAATTCTACAATGTGAAACATACAGTTAGATGAATATTTTTTATCTCATATGTAGTGTTAGTCAGTATTTACATTATCTTCTCTCCTGTCAGAGTGGCAATAGATGCTATGCTACCTTTCTATATAACAACATAATTACATCAGCAAGGGTGTTTTTCCAAATAAATCCACACTTACAGATTCTCTTTCCATGTCAAAATTATGTTCACTGTGAGACTGAACTCAAAAGATAAGTACAAATATAAGCTGTGATATGGAAATAGCATTTAACCTTCAACTTTACTTACAGAACAACAATATGGATAATGGACAAAAGTCAGAGCAATAAGCATGATTGCAACTTTAGAATTTGTATTATACTATTTTGGAATTTGTATTACATGTCCAGCACACTGATTCTCAAAACACAGTGCTTTTATGAAATCATTAGGGCCCCCTGAGGGGAAAAAGCGAAGCTCTATTTTCAGAGATTCAGAGCAAATAAATCTTTTGTGAGACCCAGATATCTACAACTTCACAGAAAAAAGTGTGGAATCAAAGTTTCATGTGGCCCAACTCAGCATGATTTGGCAGCTGTTCTTTAGAAGTTAGACACCTCCTGAAGAGTAAATTAGATGAGTGAGTTCCCAGTATGTGCTGTTACATGGAGCACAGGACTCATTGCTGGTTTATTTCTCACACTATACATGCAAGCATGTGTGCTAAAATAAAAACAAACCAGAGCCCTGCAAAAACTTTGTGTGACTTTTCCAAGAAGTTACACAACAAAGAAGTCACAAATCAATGACGACTAGCATGGCCTGACTCTACCTTGGCCACTGCTACAATTCTGACATAATATCCCATAGAACAGAATGGAGTCGTCTTTATTCACAGACCAATTTGTCTTACTCAACAATCAGGCCCCTCTATCAGCAGCTGGTGCTAATATAATGCTGTTTGCTTCACTTTTAAAAGCTGGTAGAAAGATTGTGGCTTCAGGCATTTTAGCTCAGGAAATTATTGAGAATACAATTTTCCATGATTGGGCAGAAAAGCTTTTAATTTCCATCTTCTTTTGACAGTTATACTTTTTAATACAATTCTTTGCTGTACATTTGGGTTTTACTAATGTGATTATGTGGTTGAACATCAAAAGGGTTCATCGCTTAATGACCAAGAACGAAGCATGTCAGGATTCAGGAGTTAGAAATGGTTTTAAATAAATCAATTTCAAGTGCATTAATCTTTGGAAACTATGCTTGAGCAGTTTCCATGTGAAAGTCATTTCCGTTTTGACTTCTTTGGGTATTCAAAGTGTATGTTTGATGTTTGTTGTCTTCATGCTACCAAGAATAATACACTGTGCTGTAATAACATGGCTTATTTCTGATTCTGAGTCATATGGATGTGAGAGGATTTGTATTACTTTGTGTATCTACTTGTCATATCTTCAACATCCTCTGTCATCACCCAGACATGGTTGTTGGCTGTGTGTGTCTTTGGAAGGTAATGGCCAGCACAGAACCAGGATGAGGCACCGAATACTCTGCAAAGATGTGTGTGTTGCTACAGTTCTATGCTCAGTGATGGCAGGGTGTACTTGAGATCTCCATGCCATTTGCTTGTCACCATGACAATGCAGTTTTACAGAAAACTTCAATAATTTAATAAGATTAGAAAATCCCTTTTTGCTTTCTTTTTTCCCTATTTTTCTTCCTTATATTTCCGTTTCTTTTTTTTTTTTTTTTTTTTTTTTTGCTTTTAGTAACTTCACTGAGAACCTAATGTCATTTTCCTTAAAAATACTTTTTCCTCTAATTTTAGCCTTTGCATTTATATTGACTGTATGGCCCAACTTAATATTAAAGTCTCAAAGCAAATCACACATTAGCTGATCTTTTCATGGCATTATTGGACCTGGATTCTTGCCTTAGCTGTCCTCTCTAAATTAATAAATATCTTAGCTGCTGCTTTCCTTGTGACTTTCCATGGTTACTCATAGCCCTGAGTGAAAATTAAAAAAGGGATAAAGTTTTTCTCTTATGAATCTTACATTCTCTACAATCTACCAAAATAATTTCCCACTTCAATTTAAAAGGATATACAGATTTCTAGTGAAAGTAGTTTAGGAAATATTTAAAGCTTTTAGAATATCATCTGTGTTAGGTATTTTATACAAGATCCTGGGAATTAAATCTGACATTGTTCTTCATATGACAAATCTATTCCTTGTTATTTAAATCAACGTAAAATTGTAGCATAATTATAACAGTTTTGTTGTTGTTGTTGTTTGTTTTTGTTTTTAAGAGAGACTGTGTTGGCAGAACTATATAAGCCTATTTGTAATTTATGCTCAAGAAATTTGAGTGGGATTGACATGTAAAACAAGATAAAAATAAATAATTAAATAAGAAATAAGAAAGGAATCCAAATGGGTCTGGTGAGCTGCCTTAGTGGTTTAGCGGCTCCTCTACTTTCCCAGAAGATTAGGGTGTGGTTCCCAGCACCCATATCAGACATTTATGACTGCCTATGAAATTCAGCTCTAGTGAGTATCTGCTGTCCTCAGCTAGCTTCTGCAGACACCCCATACTCACATGGCAAATATACACATACACATAGAGTGGAGGAAGGTAGAACAAAAAAAAAAAAAAAAAAAAAAAAAGGAAAGAATTGATCCCAGTTCTGATTCTCTGATTCTGTATAATTCTGTTTAGATTACTTTATTAAAATATACTTTCATTTCTTCCTTCCTTTGTTTTTTTTTTTCACATCTTCCCACCATGACTATAACTTTGAGTAGAGGTGACAACACAGAAAGGGTTAGTAATAAAATCTATTATTATTATTTTTTGAGACAGGGTTTCTCTGTGTATCCTTAACTGTCCCATAACTTACTCTGTATACAAGGCTGGCCTGGAATTCATAGAGATCCACCTTCATGAGCCATCACGGCCATGCTCCAAGTTTTTTTCAAACTCTAAAAGATTTAAATCTTCAGATTTGAAAGAATTTGGTAGTTATTCAGGCCTCCCTGTGCTTCCAATAAAAGTCATCATTATTAAGTCTTTTCTGTGCAATGGAACATATGCTTTCTTTCGGGCTTTGAGAGAAAATGATATGATAATTTCATAACTTATTTCAGTGTGCACAATGGTTGGAATTACAAAAATATTTTTTCATCATTATCTAAAATACTTTGTATTGTCATTTAAACCCAAGAATCAAACATGCAACCTCACAGAATTAATCCATGAATACAAAGTTAGAGTAGAGTAGTTGGCATCCAATATTGGACAGCTGTGAAGCCATACTAATTATAAAAGAATAGACTTAATATTCTCATTATTGCTTATTAAATTTCATAATTTAATGCTACTAGTACTTATAAAGACAATATTTCTGGGCTGTGCCTGTGGAAATGATAACCCATCTAAACCATATTAAGAATATTTTATAATGTAAGCATTGTTACTCTTTATGCTGTGGCTTAATTTATAAGTCTGAATCATGTTTTGAACAATAAGAATATGTATGGTCTAGTGAAAAGTATTTACTCATATGGACACAATTTCACCAGAACTTTAATGAAATTGCCCAGTTGGATTTTTGGAGAATTCCAGTCATTTTTGTGGGATCAAGCTTCTATGTCATGGCATCATTTTATTTACCATCTATTGTTTCTCCTTCACTTTAGTCAAATCTACCTTTATTTGCTTACCTTCCTATATATACACATCTATTCTAAATCTATTCCTTTTGCTTTCTTCCACTTCAACAATTGTGACTATTGCAGTCTCCCCAAGTTCTGTCACATGAGTGTCTTTCTTACTAATTCTAAGGAATGCTTTGCTAGTCCTTGAATCAGCATCTGGAATATACTCTAATGACCTGTTCAATTCTTGGTCTCTCCCGTGGTGTGTGGTAATGGAAGCTGAGAGGTGGGGGGCCTGATGGAGGCATTTGAGTCACTGACATCTTGAAATGTGTGGTTTTGTATCCATCATGTGCTTAGCCACAGGCCCAGGGCAATAAAGACAAAAGGTCTTGGACTGAAACCTCTTTAAACATGAAGCAAATATAACTTTCTCTTTAAAAATTGTTTTAGGTATTTGTTATACAGAAAAAATACAAAAAATATTCATATACTCCTTCCTTGCTGTTTTCCATGCTCTTTCTATGCTTATCTCATGTCACCTAATCAAAAACGGACTCAATGAATAGCATCAAGGATTGAGTAAGAGCCATGGCTGGAAATAA
The DNA here is from genome assembly GCF_943737965.1 of Phodopus roborovskii. Lineage (NCBI taxonomy): Eukaryota > Metazoa > Chordata > Mammalia > Rodentia > Cricetidae > Phodopus > Phodopus roborovskii. The sequence continues at coordinate 6,972,166 of NW_026126433.1, forward strand.
AAACACTTTTTGGAGATGGTTTTCATGTGTACTAGTCAAATTTCCACTATTCTAAAATAAAGTATTCAATGTCATTATATAATTCATTCATAGTCCAGTGGGATGGATGACATTAAAATGAACATATGTTAACTTATCCCCTGTTCTTTAGGTACTAGGTCATGGTGCCAATGCCAGATTGTCCCTAGTAAGGACATCATGGTAGATGGCCATGGTGAGAGTGCTTAAGATTTTAATGCTTACTGAGAAGTTTGAGGAAGGGGAGAGGCTAGTCATGATATCCTGTCATTTTTACCCCTCTTTATAAACATCTACCACCTCTCATCTTTGTGGGTATAGCTTATTCATAATTGAATACTTCCCCATATGCATGTGTAAAGTCCCTGTTTTGGTTTCAAATATTTTAACAAATGAACAATGGAAACACAAAATATCATGAGGTAGTAACTCACACCCAAATCTAACTTGTGGCACACAGTGGTTGTATGAGTGAAGTGAACATGAATTCATTGGCTTGAGGTTCATGATTTCCCTTGCTCACATGTTTCTCCATTGACTTCAAGTTACTCTAATGTTCTTGCATTTAAAACTTTCCCAATTTCCTTCAGCATTTTGTGCAGGGGAGGTCTACCAGTTATGAATCGTTTGGAATTTGTTTACCTGGAGTATCATAATTTCTCTTTGACTTTTGAAAGAATATCTTGGCAGCTATCACATTCTTGATTCATGGTTTTTAGTCATTCTATTTGTAGTCTCAATGAATGATCTAGAACCTTTTAAGCTGCAGTGTTTCTGACACATACTCCTGATAACCCCACTGAGGCTGCTGTGTCTCTGTAAGTTCTTTTTCACTTGCCACTTCCAAAATTTGATTATTATGAATCTATGGTCCTTAAGTTTATTGTATGGAAGTTACTTGAACTTCCTGGATGTTTATGTTTGAGTAGTTCATCAAGTCAGTAAAATTAGGCCATTCCTACCTCAGGCTTTCACTGTCCTTCTTGAAAATTCACAATTATAGCTGTATGATTTATCTCTAGGTCCTTTATCTATGGGTCTCTGCTCTGTCCATTTTCTCTCAAAATTTTCACTTTCTTCTACTTGTTAATATGGTCCTAACCTTAAATTTGGAAATTCATTCTTCTGACTATAGAAATCCCTCTAACTTTCAAATTCCTCTAACAAGCTTTTTGTTTCATTTACTGTTTTTTCAACTCCAAAATTTTTTTTGCCTTATAATCTCTTTCATTGGCATTTACATCTTTCTTGTATGTTGTTTTCTTGCATTTCTACACTTTTCATTCTCTAAACATGTTTATGAGAATAGTTTTAAAGTTTTTAAAGTTTGTCTAATAGACTTACTAATGGGTCTGTATTAGTAACTCTTCTTTTTCCTGTGACTGAATCATACAGAGTTGGACTTTTTAATTGAATAAAATGGACATTTAATATCTCTGCATAATATTTTCTCCTTCCTCAGACTTTTTGTTGCTTATTGCTTTTGCTTTTTATTATGGTAGGTTGTCTGTTGGCTAAAGTTCAACCTGTACCATGACCAGAAGATCTTGTTAGTACTTTACTAATTCTGTGCATTCTCATGGGGATATACAATGATCTTTAACTATCCTCTGCATATGTAGTTGCATTAATGTTTTAGTCCTCAGCACTTGTCTCTTGGAAAGGGAACTGTAAGAAGAGAAAAGATACTGGCCTCTAAATGTCCTGGAAGTTGTGCCAGATAGAGGAGGAAGAACCACCAACAATGAAGTAGGTACACTAGCAAAGGCTGTTCCTCATATCACTGATCTTTGACCAGAGTTAATAATCAGAGAGTATAGTCTAGATCTATATTTGAAGGTCTTTTATTCACCATTGATTTGGCAGTGTTAGGTAAAGCTGGATCCAAAGCTAGCACATTACTTACAGATGAGTTACTTCTCTAGGTTTCATGTATTACTTTTAAAAACATAGACTTCTTAGAGAGTGCCTACAAAGATATGCAGAAAAGGCTCCACATTTAAATTTCACACAACAAACACACACAATTTTGTATGGTATGGGGGAGAGTAGCAATTGTCTTTGACACTTATATGAAAGTCAGAGTACAACCAGCAAAAATCAGTTTTCTCCATTCATTATGTACATCCCAGGGATTGTATTCAGGTCAACAGGCTTAGTGACAAATGCCTTCATTAACCATTGAGCTATCTCACTTGCTTACTATAATTTTAATTTTCAAGATTTGTTTTATATTATATTTATGAGTATTTTACCTGCATATATGTGTACTATATGTGTATCTCGTGTTCATGGAAGTCAGAAGAAGTGTTAGAGCCTCTAGAACATGAGTTACACATACATACTATGTGGGTGCTTATAGCTGAATCCAGGTCCTCTGAAAGCAACAGGTGCTCTTAACTACTAAGTGGTCTTTCTTGTCCCAGGGACCTTACATTTTAAATTTCACTGTGCAGCATAGTACTTCAATTGTCATAGTCAAGATCCCACTACAAGCAAGGAAACTGAACCTGGAATAGCCTAGAAGAAACAATGAAGCTTAAGAGAAGTTTCATTTTATTGTGGGAGTGGTTTGGAGAGTATGATATAGGGACTCCATTTGAATGATATTAATTACTGAAATAGCAAACAAATGGTTAAAACACCATAAATAATTATATGGCATAGAAAGTGAGGGCATCCAAAATTTTTAACATCATTAAAATTATGTAACATCTTTATGTTGTCATTTGTGATGACTGACATTTGTGTGTGTGTATGTGTGGGTGCACAGCACGTAAACATATGCACAAATGGGTATGTATGCAGGTGGAGGTCAGAGGTCAACTTTGGGAGTCCTTCTAAGGGATTTGCCTTATTTTTCGAAATAGGATCTCTCACAGGAACCTGAGGTTTCACGATTAGTATAGGCTTATTGGCTGGTGAACCCCCAAAATACCCATCCCTGTCTCTGCAATACTGGGGTTACAATCATGTCAACATTCCCAAGTACTTGAATGATATACAAGAAGAGACATAACCTCAGTCACATCAAGAACTAGAGAGATGATGACTAAATTGTCATTAGCATTTGCTATATTTTCTCACTTCTATTTGACCGTGATGCTGTCTGCCAAATGAAGGGATACTACTTAAGAATATCTCTAACATACCCTATGAATGCACATCTTCTAGCACACTTTTGTGTTTTTATAGACTCGAACAGATGCCACAATATCTGAAAGAAAATTAGTATGATATTTATCCCATTTCATTTGATACCCAATTTTGCCACTTGACAGGGCCATAATGAATCATAGCAATTGTTAGGAATCTTAGCATAAAACACAAAAACATTTCTTCTTTGTATCCACAAATGTCTGGACCCAAGTGGTTGTGAACCAAGTGGTTCACAAACAGCCAAACCAACTAATAATAATGCCACTGTGCTCAGCACAAACTGTATATTTTAGTGTTAGCCCTTGACTAAATAGTGTCCAAACTATTGTTGTCAAGAGGATGGGAATTCTTTTTGCTTTTATTGCATTTAAATTCATTCAAGGAGGTTGAAGTCACAGACACAAAAACAAAGTTTGACAGAAGCAAAAATCAAGTCAAGTGGTTTTGTGGCTTTGAAGAGGAATTCAGAGGCATGCAACAGGTAGAAACTAATACACAGAAATAGCGAGGGGCTATCTCAATGCCGTTCCTCTCCATATGTTTCAGAACAAAGCCTGACTGTATTTCTTCTTCCTGGCTATATTGGTATTTCCTTTTTTAGAGGCCTGTTTGGAATTCATTTGTTACACAGAGCCAATGATCCTGATCTGGTTGAGAGAATTATCAAACATATATAAAATAGTTATGTGTAAAGATATGCACAGGTAAATCCACTAATGGGAAACAAAACTTAAATCCACAAAATAGGAAAGAGTAGTAGTCATAAAAATTAAGTGTGATTACTATTCTTGACTGTCCACTTGACTATGTCAAGAATTAATACAAGCTAATATATCAACACCCCCATGTGTATATATATGTATTTATTTTATAAATTCTGTTTCCTTAGATAACAATGACTAATAAGGTAAGGATGTAAAATGAATAAGATATTTTTCTGACAGCTTTATGTTTATAGGTATTTTCATTACTTATTCATATATGAAATATATATATGACAGTTATGTTTTGATACATATGACAGGTATGTTTAGTGACAATTTAGTCTTATAGAGAAAATGCATGTTATAGTATTAATAATATTAATCTATGCATTCCTATCAGCCTCCACTGCCTATGATTTTAAAATTTGATTATGGTGGTAGAGTGACTTTCTTGCTGCTAGTTATCCCCAAACAGTTCTCACAGATCAGTGTACAAACACTGTGTGGCTGGTCCTTCTCAAGCCTTTGCTGTCTTGACCTTACTTCATATGGTATGCATGAGTTTCCCACTACATGAACCAACTAGTATCCACTGATAGTTGTGGCCAATGTTGCGCCAATCTAGGAGCAAAGATTCCTCACTCCACCAATGTGAATACAGTCAGTTCAAAGTTTCCATGACTAAAGTCATGGAAATAATAGAAATAAGGCTCAGAGATACTCTGCCTGTAATGGCTCAGAAATTGTGGCCTAAATGAAAATATATATTAGTCGATTTCACTATCTTGGAGTCCTGACATGCCTGACAGAATAATTTCAAAGTAGTAAAACATTCCCTCTGCTTATGATTAATCCAACTTATGCTCTAGAGCAATGGCCCCACCCTGTGAATCAAAACCACTTGAGATCAAACAACCTCAGAACAGGGTCTGCCTAAGACCATTAGAAAACACAAATATTTACATTATGATTAACAACAGTAGCAAAATTACAGTTATTAAGTAGCAAGTAAAATAATTGTATGGCTGGTGGTCAGCACCTCATGAGGATCTGTATTAAAAGTCACAGCATTAGGAAGGGTGTGAACCACTGCCCTAGAAGCAGAGCACTCTGGCAGCTGCAGAAGTGAAGGAGAACTACTCACTGCACCCCTGCTCACTGCACCCATGCTCACTGCACCCTGCTCACTGCATCCCAAGAAACCAGGAGCCTAGAGCAGACTCAGGACTCAGCACAACCTTCAAAGGCACCTGCTTTCTGATATTTCTCCTGTAGTTATACCATTTCCCCAAACCTCTGCCAATCTCCCAAGCCATACCAGCAGCAGTGGTTAAACATTCAAAACACAATTCTGTAGAGGATATTTCATTTGCAAACCTTATCAACCAATTGTCTGACCCTCACAGATGGTCCCTATTGTCCAAAAACAGCAACTTCTAGCAAGGTCTATATCTACAGCTCAAGCTAAGTCTGCCCCAGATTCACCAGAGAAGAATGTTGGCCTTATGTCCAGTGCTCTCTGTAAAGTTTTGACTCAGGTCAATGACTTAAATATTGATCTGCTATAGCCTGTTTCTTCTCATATGGATTCTGGATCATAAGATTATACTTTTTTTTTAAAGAAATTGTTTTTGTTTCTCACATTTCCTTTATTACATGTGTTTTTTAAAGATGTAATTTCAGAAAGCTTAGTCTAGAATGTATTTGCTTCCATTTATTGCAAGTGAGAAATGCAGCTGTTTGCTGCACCCACTTATTCATAAGCCAGTCATCATGTGCCTGACAAGTTCTACTTTAATGACAATGTCTCATTCTGAAGAAAACCTTATGTTTCCATTAGAAGAATGATGTTTATATTTATAAAAATCCCACTCACAATTTATAGCAGTTAAAATAAAGCTTAAAACAAAACAGTAACAAATAAGATTGAATCTCACTTTTCAATTAAGTGATACTGTAATTCACTATGTTTTTGAAGCTTAAGAGAAGTTTCATTTTATTGTGGGAGTGGTTTGGAGAGTATGATATAGGGACTCCATTTGAATGATATTAATTACTGAAATAGCAAACAAATGGTTAAAACACCATAAATAATTATATGGCATAGAAAGTGAGGGCATCCAAAATTTTTAACATCATTAAAATTATGTAACATCTTTATGTTGTCATTTGTGATGACTGACATTTGTGTGTGTGTATGTGTGGGTGCACAGCACGTAAACATATGCACAAATGGGTATGTATGCAGGTGGAGGTCAGAGGTCAACTTTGGGAGTCCTTCTAAGGGATTTGCCTTATTTTTCGAAATAGGATCTCTCACAGGAACCTGAGGTTTCACGATTAGTATAGGCTTATTGGCTGGTGAACCCCCAAAATACCCATCCCTGTCTCTGCAATACTGGGGTTACAATCATGTCAACATGCCCAAATTTTATTTTCTTTTATTTTTTTTTTTTTTTTTTTTTTGTAAAACAAAAGTACATTCTTTTCACTTATGGTACTTTGAAAATACAAGAATTGTATGATTTTACATAAGCCTTTTCTTGTTTATTTTGCTCAGTATAAGGCTACAAATCCTGAATAAACTTCAACGTTATTTTGAAATCTAATATTTTTATCAATTCATTGAGAACTTTATATATGCATACAATGTATTTTTACCATATTCACTCCCCACTTCTCCCATTATTTCCTCCTGGATATACCCTTTACACCTTCAACTTTATGTCTCTCCCAACCCCGACTGAATCCAATTTCTGGTGTCCATATATGCACAGGTGTAGAGCCATCTATTGGAAGAGGTTTATCTACTATGTACTATCTCCCTAAAGAAACCAGTTCTTTCTCCTTAACATTCATCAACTGTAAATAGCTTCTGGGCTGGGCTGGGGATTTCTGAGCCCCTGCATGCTGGAATGCTGACTGTCTTGAAGTCCTGAAACTTATGTGTCAGTCTCAGTTGCTGTGAGCTCACATTACATCCATCCTCTTGTGTCCAAGAGACACTTTTTTTGCCCAGTGCTCCCCATTGTTCCCTCCCTTCTTTCACAACACTGCATGATACTTGTGGGGATGGTGAGGGATACAGATGTCACACTTGTGGCTAAGCATTCCCCTGATTGTATTTTTTGATCTTTTAGCAATTGTGACTTTCCACATAAAATTCTATGCACTTCATAAAGGAACTTTTATGGTATGACTGAGAGATGCACTAAGCTATGGGGAAGGATATAGGACTTCAGAGAGCAGTTTGTTATTATATCCATTAAGAAAAATAGTAGATTTATGCCTAGAGCCTATGAGCTGCCAAATGATGGGTTCTTGCTCAGTTTACAGTACCAGGTGTGTGTGTGTGTGTGTGTGTGTGTGTGTGTGTGTGTGTGTGTGTGTGTGTTCTGTGTAGTGGGCCATAAATGAAATCAGAAAGTTCTTAGTTATCCCCAGGACACATGTGCCACTACTGTGCCCATGGACATATGTTCTCAAGCAAGTTGTTATTGAAATTTTAGGGTTCATAGCTAGGTAGAGTATTAATGCATTTCTCTTCCTGTAGACTATATAGCAACATTTGGTATTGTGCAAGATGGCTATCAGGGAAGAATTTTCTTAACTGATACCAGTTTCATTTTTTCCAGTACAATGATGAAAGTTTATCATGTCTTCAGAAACAGGATCTTACACCAAGTGCTGGAGGTCAACTGAGAGCAACAGCAATAGTCTTTATTGTTTCAAGGGTTTTTGTGATATCCCTAATGCATTGGTCTGAATATGAATGGCTGCCATAGATTCCTGTGTTTGAATGCTTGACCCATAGGGAATGGCATTATCAGGAGGGTTGTTATTATTGGAGAGGTGTGGTCTTGTTGGAAGGAATGTGTCACTGGGTGTGGGCTTTAATGGCTGCTGATATGCTCAAGTTATGCCCCGTATGATAAACAGTCACAGCTCCTTCTCTAGCACCATGGTTGCCTGCATGCTGCCATGCTTCTCTCCATGGTGATAATGAACTAAACCTCTGAAAATGTAAGCCAGCCTCAATTCAATGTTTTTCTTTATAAGAGTTGCCATGGTCATTGTTTCTTCACAGCAATAAAACTGTAACTAAGGTAGAAGTTAGTACCAGGGACTGGGGTCTTTCCATAATAGACCTGACCATGCTTTTGTTTGGAGGAATTTGGAATTTGCTATTTTGAGTTAGGAAAGCAGTGGAATTAAGCACTGCCTAATGGGCCATACCAGTATGAGCAAGGGAAACAGAGGTGCTGGGTGATTTGAACTATAGGTGCCCAGCTCAGGAGTTTCAGAGAATCATGTTAGTATGTTGCCTAGAAACTGATATTTAGGCAAAGAATGTGGCTGGTTTTTGCCCTTGTCTGAAAAGTTTCCTTGAGGCTAAATTGAAGAGTTTTTTAATTAATTATGTAGGGAAAGGAAATCTCAAAATACACTATTGCTGACTCTGGAGTGTGGTTATTAGTGGTCACTCTTATACAGATCCATAATGAAAAGGAGCAAGCCGAGAAAGGAAAAATACAAAATGCACAATTCAAGAAGAAAGGGGATGCAAGGAATTGGATAGAACTAGATCCTGTTTTCAAGGAGATAAACAGATTATAAAATGGAATAAAAGGAGTGATGACCTCAGCACAAGACCTTACCCAGCTTAAGCTCATAACTTGTGAAAAGGAATTAAAGAAAATCTTATGGCTAAATGTGGTGGTCCACACCTTTAATTCCAGCACATGGAAGGCAGAAGCTGGTGGATCTCTGGGTTTGAGGCCAGCCTGGTCTACAGCATGAGCTCCAGGTCAGACAAGCTTAGGGAGTGAAGGGAACCATTTAACACAGAAAGCTGGTGAAGCTGTTCCAGCCCCAGTAAGCAGGAGAAGTTAGCAGCTTTGACCTCATGGTACTAGATTTAGAGTTAAGGATAAAAGAAAGGAGTTACAGAATTTACCTCTGAGACTAAGGAAAGCCACTGAGACCAGGTGTGTAGTAGGGGTATCTCTAGAAAGGCCATTGTGTCAAGTTTTGAAGTTGAAGCTTAGATTGCCTTAGATACTCCAAGATGAAGGAGATGCCAGAGTTGTGGAATACCTGTTGAGGAAAACTGCTGACAGGGAGTAATAAAGAAGTGTGTTGCAGTAAACAACAACAACAAAAGGAATTGGAGATCTGAAGAGCATTTTCATTTCAGATCAGATATGAAGATGCAGAGTTTGAAATTTTCCCAGCTAGGTTTTGCTTTGGTCCAGTAATCCTTAACTCTGTTCCCCTCCATGTGTTTGGTATAGTAATGTATATCCAGTTTTATTAAATGTTGGAAGTATTTGACTTTGGATTTATAGGGGGTTACTGGAATCTCAGAAGAAACTTTGAACCAATATTGTTGAGACTGTAATATTCTCTGGGGATTTTTAAAGCTGGACTAAATACATTTAACATTAAGTTTTTGTAAAAGGCTATGGGAACCTGGGAGTGGAATGTTTTTTTGTTTGGTTGGTTGTTTGGTTGGTTGTTTGCTTTTGGTTTTTTGTTTGTTTGTTTGTTTTTGGTTTTTTGTTTGTTTGTTTGTTTTTTAAATAGATATGGCCCCTATAGACCCATTGTATGTGAATTCTTGGCCCATAGGGAGAGGCACTATTTGGAGGTGTGGCCTTGGAGGAGGTGTGTCACTTGGGGTAGGCTTTGAGATCTGATATGCTCAAGCTATGTCTAGTACATGGTCTCCTTCAGCTTCTTGATCAAGATGTAAAACTCTCAGCTCCTTCTCTAGCACTTTGCTTCCTACATGCTGTCATGTTTCATGCCACGATGATAATGGTCTGAACTACTAAAATTGTAAGCCAGCCCCAATGAAATGTTTTCCTTTGTAAGAGTTGCTATGGTCTTGGTGTTTCTTCCCAACAGTAAAATCCTAACTAAGACACCTATTCAACAACGAAGTAATAGCATCCCACACCTGGCACATGGATTTTATTCTTCAATTTTATGGCTTCTGGAAAGAGCATTACCTCTTGTGTAACATTGCTCCAGTTAAACCCTTTTTCTGTGTGTATGAACACCCCCCCACACACACACACACATGAAAGCTACAGGGCTCACATTCAGGTCCTCTGGTCACTCTGCTTGGAAGGCTAATTACCTTATTGACTGAACTGTCTTCCCACTCCTGTGATAGCATTTCTTACCTTTGGTTTAAGTAATCATCTCAGCTGTGGTTTTTGAGCCAATTAGTCTTATATACCATCTGAGTTCAACTTGAGTTAGTTTTAAACTCAATAGAATTAGACAAGAAGCTTTAATTTTGTCGCAAATGAAAATAATTAAAAGAATGTAATGTTTTGAGTGGAAATGCCTGTAGGTCAATTAAAATATTTTGGAGGGTTTCTGAGAATAAAAACAAATCTCCAAGTAACATGACAAATTTATATATTGAAGATATTTCTGATTTCATTGTCTTTAATTAGCCTGAAGTAATTTCATTGGCATTTATAAAAGGCAGTATATATTTCAAAACTATAATTTCTTGGTACAGATATGTAATTGACCTTTATTACATCTTTTTCTTGGCTAAAATAAAACCACTTAAGATATATTATTTATTTTTACCTTTACTTCTTTTTACTACTTCAAAGTTTATTTGAGTTCAATTTTCAGGCACACTTTCTCTCTCTCTCTCTCTCTCTCTCTCTCTCTCTGTGTGTGTGTGTGTGTGTGTGTGTGTGTGTGTGTTATGTGGAGGTCAAAGGACATTTGAGTGAGTTCTTTTCTCCTACTACCTTATAGGTGCTAGGGATGAGCCTTTACTTGTTAAGCACTCTGATCAGTGTAACTGTATTCTCCCCATCATGGAAAACAGCTTCTTATAAATGTTCAAAGGATAACAGGATAATCGATGAGTGGCACCAACTTCTGGTGTGTGTGGTGTTGTGAGAATCTCACACAGCAAGATCATCCTTGCACCACTTCCTGTCAGGTGAAATGTTAACGTTACATGTCTTTTCCAGAGCTTTCTGAGTGATTGTCTTTGTTTTAAGAGTAAACTTACTGTGCTTTCTTACTTGATAATTATCAAGAAACTGACAGATCAAAGAAAGAATAGTTAATTTCAGGGCTCCTCTTCTTTCCCTAAATCTTTTGTGCTCTTTGATGTAAGTATTGACTAGAAGACAGAAGAAAATCTAACTCCAGTGGAGCTGTGGCCAGCAAGGGAGATTTTGGGAACAGAAAAAGGCTACCTTTTAAATAAAAATGGGGTATAGTACCTATGGAGGGATGGCTCAGTGGCTAAGAGTACTTGATGCTCTTGTAGAAAACCTGAATTTGCTTCCTATGCCCACAACCACCCATAACTCCAATTCTAGGGAATCTGGTACCCTTTTCTAGCCTATGACATATACTCACACAGACTCATATGCAAACATAAAATAAAAATCAATTTGCTACAAAAGGAATGTCTCTTTAATATTAATTATTTGAGAACAAATTCGTTTCCTGTAAGACTAAGTGTAGCAGGCCAAAACCTGGAATCCAAGTATTTGGTTTGTAATATTTTATGCTTTAATAATTAGCAAGTCTAGTAAATTTGTGGCCTCTGGTTTGTTTCCTACATGCCTTCTCAAGGAGTTCAGACCTATTTGTTCTTTTGAAATTGTGTTATGAAAGTTAATAATCCTAGCAAATAAAGTACAGTACATTTTTGTATTGAGTCACTATCACTGCTTCTAAGATTATGGGTTCATCTGCCTCTTTGAAAAGCCTTTTGATTCTGGGCAGCTCTGGGAGGCTTCCCAAATAAACTTAGATAGTTAATGATACTCTGGAGAGAGGAAATTTCCTTGTTTGAAATGCTACTCAGAGATAAAATTATACATCTAAATAATCTAAATATTTATGATCATTTCATCTTGCTATGTTTTATGTGATGTAGTGTTTTGTTTAATAGGTGATACTATCATTTGGTTATTTCCTAAGATGTATTTTTATTTGTGTGTGTGTGTGTGTTTGAAACAGTTTATTAAAGTACAGATTAGTCATTGTAAGTTTGTTGTTTAGGAATTAAAGAGAGATGCAGAAACTCTATTTAATGAAACAAATATTAAAATTAAGAAAGAACTTGTCTGTGTCTCAGTGTCTATATGTCTGTTACCACATTCATATAAACTTGACATTTTACAGTAGTTTACAAATTGAGAATATTTCAGTACTATGTGTGTACTCATACGCCCTGCTTGCTTTCAAGTCTCATTGGCCATGCAAAATAAAACCTGATAGCTCCTGCTCAAGGACTACTATTATTTGTGTCTTAGTAAAGCAGTTTGGAAAAAAATGTGTGCAATACCTTTTGTGGCTCTGTGTGCTTTATGAAGTTGTAGAGTGAGTTCCAGGTTTTAGTAATTCCCTGTGTGCCGCAAAACTTGACCTCAGAGAGTAACTGCATGAGTATCAGACACATGCTCACAAATATTTATAGTACCTTGATAACAACACTAATCTATGTTAAGTACATTGCCTCCACAACAGTACAGACAGGATTGCTGCAAAGTCCATCTGGAGCCTGAGCATCATCCCCTACACATCATCTCTAAAACAGATGCTCCCCTATCTTACTATTGTTTTGTTTTTCATTGTGTACAAACTCACAGCCACATCATTGGACCTGGATAATGAAGAATCCTTTTTACTTACTGAACTTTTACTTACTGAACTCAGTTTCTACAAGGAGAATTCTAAACATTATGAATTTAAAGAAGATAAGAAAAAACATGTACTGGTTGGATTAATATTTAGATGTATGAAGAGAGGTGGATCTGAAATATATCCTTTCAATAAGCAAAAATAAATAGAATATTTTTCTTCTTAATTGTGGTTATTATTTAAAACCACTGATTCCCAGGTTTTATTTATAGCTTACAAATTGTATTTCATTTATTAATTTGTCCTTAGTGTTAGTTTACTAACTCCAGCACTTCAAAGTCTCAGGCCAGAGAATGGTTACTCATCATTGAACAACTAAGCGAAATATCAAAGGCTAACAATAAGTCCACAGACATGGGTGTCTGAGTGACAGAGCAGAAAAAGCACAGGAAATGTGTTGTGAAAAGATGATTCTTTTCTAGATAAAAATCATTAATGATAAAACAGTAAGGTATTAGAGTTGGTTACAAGAAAAATAAAACAAATGCATAAGGCACATAATCAATCATTTATAAGACTGTTGTGTCTAAGACAATAATCATGAAGATCCCTAGGAATCAATTCTTCTACATCTCTGCAGATAACAGTAGCTGTTTTATCCGAGATATGTAAGATGCAGGGTTATTGTCTAGCTGTAAGATAGCATGAAGATGACATAACCAAACACAGCACACTGGTCATTCCCTTTGTAAAATCTTCCCCGATTTTATCTTATGCTATTAAAGCTATTCATACTGTCATCTTCTCACAGATTGCTCTTCAAGCAAAAGTCATGATTTATTTTTTCATTTATTTTTATGGGAAAAGATCTGGGGAAAAATAATTAAGTCGGATATTGTTGGTATTTGAAAGCACATGCCCCCCCCACAAAGGATATGGCACTATTAGGAGGTATTGCATTGTTGGAGTAGGTGTGGTTATGTTGGAGGAAGTGTGTCACTGTGGGGGTAAGCTTTCATGCCTCATGTGCTCAAACCACTCTAGTGTCTGGGACCACTTCCTGTTGCCTCCAAAAAGGTATAAGATACTCAGCTACATCTCCAGTGCCATGTCTGTTTGCACACTACCATGTCACACCATGATGATAATGGACTAAACATCTATGTTGTGGAATAATCTTTTTGTACATTGGGAAAATGAGTCTTTGCCAAGGTGCCTGCTGATTGGTTTAATAAAGAGCTCAATGGCCAATAGCTAGGTAGGAAGCAGTTAGGTGGGACTTCTGGGCAGATTGAGAAGATGGAAGATGAATCTAGACATGGGAGAGATGCCAGAAGACATGGAGAGGACATAGGAGGTGTATGATAAAGGAAGGTGAAAAGCCATGAGGCAAAACAGATAAATATAAATTACTAAGCTTAAGTGAGAAGAGCTAGCAGGATGAGCCTAAACTATAGGTCAAGTTTTCATAGTTAATAGAATTTCTCTGTGTCATTTTTTGTGAGCTGATGGCCCAAAGAAAAATCTTTTTACACTTCTGAAAATGTAAACCACCCCCAATTAAATGTTTTTCCTTTATAAGAGTTGCAGAGTCATGTTGTCTCTTCACAGCATGTGGTTCTGGCTTTAGAGTTAAGGAAGAAAGGGGTTACTGAATTTGCCTCCATGACTAAGGAAAGCCACCAAGTCCAGACATGTATCAAAGGTGTTTGTGAATGGAGATTCAGAGAGGCCATTGCAAGAAATTGTGAAGTTGAAGCCTGGATTGCCTTGGAGACCCCAAGATGTTGGAGATGCCAGAGCCATGGGATACCTGCCAAGGAGAACTGCCAGCAGGGAATAGAAGCACCCTCAGAGAAAGAAGTGTATTATGGTTAACAAAACTTAAAGAAGTTGGAGATCAGAAGTATGTTTTGACATCAGACATGGAGATGCTCTTTTGAGTTTGCCCAACTGATTTACCATCTTGCTTTGGTCCAGCATTTCCTCATTGTTCTCCCTTCCTATATTTTGGAATGATAATGCATATCCTATGTCATTTATATATTGAAAAAAATGTGGTCTTTTTAAAAAAAATTTTATTTTGTAGGGGATTACATTTAAGAGATTACATGAATCTCAGAAAAGACTTTGAACTTTAGACTTTTGAATGTTTGAAACTGTTCTAGACCAGGGGGACTTTTGAAGTTGAACTCAATGCATTTTGCATTATGATATGGCTGCAAACCTTTGGGAACCAGGGAATGGAATGTGGTGGTTTAAAAGAAAATGTGCCTCAAAGTTGTGGCACTATTAGAAGGTGTGTTTGTTGTAGTAGGTGCGTGGTTTTCTTGGAATAAGTGTGTCACTGTGGAGGCAGATTTTAGGGTCTCATATATTCTCCAGCTGGGCCGTGTCTGGTACCACTTCCTGTTGCCTGTATAAATTGTAGGACATTCAGCTTCTTCTCCAGTTCTATGTCTGCCTGCACACTACTACATCACCCCATGATGGACTAAATTTCTAAAAATATAAGCTCCTCCAATGAAATGATCTTGCTTTATAAAAATTGTGGTAGTCATGGTGTCTACTCACATCAGTAGAAACCCTCACTAAGGCAGATATAAACCTGTAAGTTCAAGGCACTTAGTAAAAACAATGACTATAAGATGAATAGATTGTACCCCTTTGCTGCAGTACCTGGTGACACCGGAAAGTCTCTGTGAAGTACTAGCAAATGCAGAGATGTTGGATTAGTTACATTTTTGCTTGCTGAGTTAAAATACCATCACCAAAAGCAACAGAAGGAACAGAGGGTTTGTTTTGGCTTACTGTTCTAGAAGGTTAGAGTTTATAATGCTAAGAATGTCATAGCACAGCATCAGGAACAAGAGGCTGGCCGGTCACATTTAAACTATACACGGAAGCAGAAAAAAAGGAGGGTTTGTATCCTTGTCCTACTTCCTGTGTGCCAAGAATATAAACCATCAAAGTTGCTCCTAGCAAGTCTCCACCTCCTGAAGCTTCTGTGAGCTACCCAAACAGCACTACTAGCTAGATACCAAGGGTTTAAATACATAGCTGTGGTGGGGTAAGGGTGGATGGTATATAGCTTGAAGGACAAATCTTAACTGATTCTGATAATTCCTCTAGTTTAATAATTGGCCTAGACTATTTGCAACTTTTAAATTTGTGTGTGTGTGTGAGGGGGGTTATAGAGATAGAGGAGAGAGGGGAGATTACAGTATACACAAGTGGAGGCCAGAGGACAACTTGTATGAGTTTCACCCTCCCTGTCTCTTTTGCTGCTTCAGATGCTACTGGCCACTATGCTGCACACACAAAGCCAATATCCAGCTGTCCCAATAGTTTTTTAGTAGTTCACCTGTCTCTACTGCCTTTCTCACCATAGGAATGCTGGGATTACAGGCACATAGCACTGCAAGGAGCTCTTTCATCAGTTTCAGAGACAGAGCTGAGATAGCCAGGCTTGCACAGCTAAAGCTTGTACCCACATAGGCATCTCCCCTGCCTCAAATTAGTTTTGCTGGTTTTATTTGGTTGTTATTTTTTTTTCTCTCTAAAGTGGATCAATGCCAAGAGAAAGCATGTGAATGAAATATACAATTTTGGGGCTGTGAATACTTAAAATACAAACAGTTAAACTATAACTATGGACTATACTCTAACCCACTGAGATTCATAGCTTTTCACCCAAGGACCCTGAACAACAAAGAGGAACACTAAGAGAACTGATTTTTCTCTGATGTATTTTTTTTTTTTTTAATGAAATTGCTGTTTAGCCACACTGCACTGTTCCCTCAGAAGGCCTGTCTGTAAAGTCAACCAGCCAGAGACAGTCTTAGTACACAATTACGAAGACTAAGTAACATCCCATCTGTAGAGCTAGAAGCCTTTCTGTAAAGGCTACTTACAGGTTTCAAGCAAATGGGGAAAGTTTAATAATAGAGAAGGAACTTCTAAGTATGTTGTTTTTCTTGGGCACATTGTATATACTGGAAAATTAATGCTGTTTTTAAAGTTAATTCATGATAATTGAACTGAAGTGCTCTGAAAATGCTGTTAGAGTCTATTTATGAACCCTGTGCCCTCTTTGTCAATTCAGTAAAAGCACCGTTCTGCAAGAGAAAGGAGAGAGGGAGAAGGCTGCGTGGCATGCACTTAGTCACACAAATGTCCTCTCCCCTAAAGTATCTGTTTCTCTAAGTGCTTTTTTTTTCTTTTAATCTGTCCACCTTATTGCACCAGCTGGCCTGCTCAGCCCATTATCACTGCACTTTGAAGACATGGAGGGGCTGATAAAATGTGTGTTGGTAGCGGGTCACCGTGGATCACATGTACTGCTCTGAGGTGTGCCAATCTTGATCAGGTAGACAGCAAGAGTACATATGGGACAAGTGGATTAGAGACACAACTACCATTTGGAGGTTCACACTGATGAACATTTGAAATACAATGGCTAGTCTTTGTTGAGTGTGAGATGCAAGAGTATACTGGGAGTATACTGGGAGTAAGTCTTTTTACAAAGAGTGTTACACTTCAACCAAACAGTTCCATTTTATGGTAACAAAAAGTCACCAACTTTGTGACCAACAATTGGATATTAGTCAAATTGTACTCTATTCAAATGATGACATACTAAGTAGCCATTTAAAATATGTCAACAAATAATATTTAATTTTGTGGAAAAGTATCTATAAGGAATTGAGTGAAAAAGAGAATGTGTAGTTTGTAGTCTTTTTAAATGCATTTTTCCACATGAGAGAATAAAGATATCAATAATAATTATTGGTAATAAGATTTTAAATGTTTGTTATTTACTTACTTCCTATTATATTTAGTAAATACAGTTATAAGGAATTTATAAGAAAACTATGAAAAAACCCTCTAAATTTAACAATGTATGTATCTGTCAAAGAAGTTATGTTGGCATATAAAAGTAAGTGAGGAGGGCTAGAGAGAATGCCTTGTGAGTAAAAATGCTTGTTGCATACTAGAGGACCTGATTCCATTTCCTGGGAGTAATGTGGTAGAAAGAGAGAGCCAACACCTGGTCGTTATGTGTAGTTGGAATTTTCCTTGGGCTACCAACAAGCTCCCAAATACAGACACAGAGACTTATTATTAATTGTGACACCTAAGCCTTTACCTTATGCTTGTCCCATCAGCTCTTGTAACTGAATTTATCCTTTTTCTGTCCATATTTGTTTTGCCTTGAGTCTTTTTAGCTCCCTTCCTTCCTTCCTCCCTTCCTTCCTTTCTGCATGTTCTGCTTTCCTGCTATCTCCATGTCTGTCTATCTGTCTGGCTCTGGCATCTCTCTCTCTCTCTCCCTCTATTTCCCTCTGTCTTTTTCAAGACTAGATTCCTCTTCCTACTTACTCTTTCTGCTAGGAAGTTCCATCTATACCTCCTGCCTAGCTATTAGCCATTTAGCTGTTTATTAGGCAGGCAAGGTAAACAAATGCAACACATACTGACATAGTTAAGCTAATATTCTGCAACATTAACAAGTTTCACATATCTTTAAATAGTTAAACTAATATTTCACAACAGTTATCTTTTGAGCCCACACACATGAAAATAAAACATTAAAAAAAAATAAGTTAGGAAGTTGGACAGATTGACTTTAGAGGTTTTGTAAGCATCCTTTAGCTACATCACATTGGCCCTGGAGCCAGCATTTCCTGTACCATCTTGGTCCTAGACTCTGAACTGTTAGTTAAAAATGAACCTACTCTAAGAGAGAAGCACTCAGTGACTACAAAAGTATCTTAATGATACTTTGGGGGCATGTGAACACCTAAATATTTATGGACTTTAAACTATATTTTGTTCTGAAAACCTGTTTACAATAATTTGGAGGTTATCTGTTGTGTGCATTCCTACACACACACACACACACAAATCTGTTGTGGCTTTTTGTTGTAAAAAGTTTGTATGTCATGAACATAGAGAAAAATCATAGGAGTCAAAGGTCTTAAGGTTTATGGGGAGATTTTGAACCTTCTGGACTATGCAGCTGGCTCAGCTTCTTTGTACTGCTGTCCATATTAACACTACTACTGAGGGCAGAGTTAGTGAGCACAGTCTCTTTGTAATGGAGGACAGGGACCAGGGTAGCTCTCCATTTATCTTGGTGGGTTATGTAAACTTTTCTGAGTTTGCTTGTTTGCTTCTCATCTGCAAATTGTAGAAAATAAGTATAAATACCTGTTCGAGTTTTTAAATGAAAGCAGTATTTAAAGTGTTCAAGAAAAAATGCTGGCCAAAAAGGAAAGGCAGTGAATTTTAGCACCATACTTGTGCAAATTTGGAATCCCCATTAGCGATTCAAATTAATTGCTGAAAGGGATAATGGCTTCAAAGGTAGCCATTTTGGACAATGGAAGCACAGTAGGAAGAAAAAAAGTAACACAGGTGCTCTTTCATAGGACTCCAGAAACAGGTCCTGGGCTCAGTTATTCCATTTAGAACCAAAGGGCCACGGAGTACTGAGTTTCTAATCTCTCTCATTTGTTTGGGTTCATATTTGACATTGATAAGTTCACATGCAAGGTGCTTCTCTTAGCTGGAGAGCAAGTCAAGTTTGTAGCCTGGCAACTTCATATTAGTAGGTTAACTTGATTGGCAGACATATTCAGGCAGCGTTCCAGAGGTGGGATAACAGGTCTGCTGCAATTAAAGACTGAACTACTGAATTAGGAAATTGTGTGGGAATTTAAACACCATGACACCTATTTGACTTCCATAATCAGTACCTCAGGAAAAAAAAAAAATGTGGCTCCTTTTAAGCTCCTTTCAAAGGAGGAATTGTTGTAGGGGAAGGAAATTGCTAAAACAGTCCCAGGAAACTCTCTGGAAGGTATGCAAACAGTAGTCTCTGTGAGCATGACTCACCTTTAGATAGTCTGGAAGAGTCTGAATGGTGACTGCCAGTGCAGTCTTCATCCAAAAGTTTAATCACTGTGAAAATGAACTTGGCAGTGTCTCCAGGGCAGTGTGTGGTGACTAAGACACATTTGTTGGGACAGATGACCACTGTATCCAAAGCTTTTGTTCGACCTACCCAGCAGAATCTTACTTTCAAACATATTTCTCTTGTTTTCAAATTAGTTCAGCCTAGATTTTCCTGTACCTGTTCCTAAGTCATACTAACACTGAAATGAGTCTTGTTACTAGGAAGAGCCTATTGTTCTACCAATCTTTAATAATAAGAAAACAACACATTTATGGTTTTAAAGACCTTTCTATACCAGTTTTGTTTGGGTAAAGAGCACTGAGTTTTTCAGACTATAGCAGATAGGAATGGTCCCTGCTGGGTACATAGTACTGTTCATTTTGCAGAATATTATCTATCAGATGTTCTTAAATAACAGGGTGATGAACACATGCGTAATTAGTGCAACTGTTTGTAGATAACTGCTCACTTATTCTCTTGTTTGCTTAGCATGCCTTGTAAATAATCTCTGTAAATTGCTGATATGTGCAATACATACACAGTTGCTTTTATAAAGTTATCTAGGCTTCCTGCACCCTTGGCTTAATCTATTAAAATTTCTACTCAGCACATTATTATCATAAAACATGATATAGCTTAAACTTCAATCTTATGGGCTATAGTTTGAAGGACATAACAGTCTCTAATGTTCAATTGTAAGTATATTGTTTGAAAAATAGCCTTGAACATTACAGGTTGTAGAGTTAGTAGTTACTTTGGTCACATAGTCATATTACTGACTGTGTTAAGTGTCATAAAGTCAAAAGCTTATGACGTCAGTGTAGGTGGAAGACAGTATGGGCTTCAATTTCACCCACTCTGCTCTTGGGAATTGTTGCCATAAGACACCACAACCCATCTGAAATGTGCAAATGTGTGTTTGTGTGCTATGGTAACAGTTAAAATCAGTACAGTTTTCAGGTGAAAATCACCATCAATGTATGATCTTGCAGTTGGGAACGTGAGAAATCCAAAAGGTTGGATCATGCCTACCATTTAAGTTGGAATATGAAATGGCCCTTTTAGATATGTTTTTTGAGTGCTTGATTCTCAGCTACCACCACCATGTGAAGGGGGATATAGCTAGGATGTCGTCAGTGCACGGCTTTTGAAGATTATAATCTGGAAACTAGCTTTAGCTTTGTTGCCTCCCAATCTGCCACAATATGAGGGGTCTGATACAGGCTTTCACCACTGTGCTGGAACCTAGAAAGAGTGTGGCTCATCTGCAGTCTCAGCACTCCTACAGTGACATGGGGGATAGAGACAGAAGAATCAGGCAGCTAGCTGGAATAACAGTTCAGTAAGATAGACTCTGCATTAAAGAGGTGAAAGACAAGGACTAGCTTCTAAAATTGCTCTGTGACACAACTATATACATGACACCACTATATACATAAATGGCACACAAACACCAACAGTCTCTCTCTCTCACTCTCTCTTTCTCTCTCTCTCTCTCTCTCAAGCATATACACACACAGTTAAAAAATAAACATACTGACCTTTGCAGTTTATGAAGGACAAAGTTGAAGCAAAAATACTGATAAAAATATGCATGTTAGTGTACAGTTTTCAAGGCAAGGCTTTCTTTAGAGTTTCAATTTATTTTGAAAAGCAATACATCATTGATTTAAGCTCTGAGGCCAGGAAATAGGTGGCCCTCATGCTGACTGAGGCTATCATTTTCAGAACTATCATAGCAGAGACAAAAAGAATTCCATAATGACAAATGTATTCTTCTATGAGGTATGTTTGACTAATAGAAAAAAGAAAGAAGAATCAGATGGGTTATACTTGACACAAGCTAGAGTAATCTGGGGAGAGGAAAAAAACTCCATTGAGAAAATACCTCCCTAGGTTGTAGGCAAACATGTGGGATATTTTCTTAATTAGTGATTTATGTTGGAGGGTCCAGCTCTGGGCTGGCAGTCCCCGATTCCATAAGAAAGCAGGCTACTCAAGCCATAAAGAGAAAGTCCATGGATTCTGCATCAGCCCTTTTCTCCAGGTTCCTGCATTCTAAGTTCATATTCTAACTTCCAGTAAGTGATTAATTAATTACAAGGTGGGAGTGGAAGATAAATTAACCCTTTCCTCACCAATTTGCTTTTGTTAGGTCATGGTGTTTTATCACAGTAATGGTAATCCTAATTCAGACATTTGTGCAAAACACTTTGCATTGATGCAGAAATAATAATTTAGATATTTAGGTGTGCAGTAATGAGAAGCAACATATTATAAAGGGTGTGATAGACAATCAGTACAGCAAATAACTAGAGAATCAGAAATCTGAAAGGGGTACTTGGTTTTTCTCCAATAATTGAATCCAGGACCTTGCAGATGCTGAATAAGTGCCCCTCTACTGAGCTACATTCCTAGACCTTGTTCATGGTAAGCAAGCACTCCTACATTGAGCTCCTAAAAGTGGTATTTTACAAAGCTCATAGTTTTCCTATGAGGCCTCAAATTGGAGCTATTTCTGATATGATTTCTTGAACTAATGTTCTAATAAGATGTTTCCCAAAGTCTGGATTTTAATTACCCTCAGTGCACATATGTGAAAGGTACAATTCTCAATGTGTTATCATAGAAAAGTGAAAACATCATTGATAAGTGAGTGAAAATGGCCCTCATAGATTCATGTATTTGAATGTTTGGTTTCATTTATAGATTGCCTTGGTATGGTGTCTCTTCACAGCAATAGAACAGTAACTAAGACAAAGCGGTTAAAGAATAATGAGGGTGTAGCCTCAAAGGGGATTGTAGGAATCTGTTTCTCCCTCCGCTCCCCCCTCCAGTTCCTGACAATGAGATGAAAGGCCTGGTCTTCTACTTTTCCCACCATACATAGTATATTCTGTCACCATGGCTTGGGTGAAAACTTTGAGCTTTAAGCTGCGATTCCTACTAAGCTGACATATCATTTGTCCTGTTACAATCATAGTAAGCCAGCTACCCTTTGTGTGTCATCTCTAATACACTGCTATTTAGCATCCAATACAACAAAATTTAGTTTAGCACACGGAGATTATAAATACATTTATTTGAAATAGCCTGTAGAATTTAAACCTGACAGGGTCAAAGACCAATTATAGTTTCTGAAGCAGTAGTGCATATTTTCCCACTGAAGACTAATACTTGTTTATTTTTCACAGTGTTAGTTAAGCCACATTCAATGAAAGTAGCTTCTACTCTTAAAAAATAAGAGTTAAAAATTGTACTTGACCCCTGTAATTTCATGAAACCATGCCTAAATAAAGCAGATGTGATATTTAATTTGCTATTCTGATTATGGAAGGTTTTGGTGTGTTTAAATATCGATTTTTGGTTTTTGGTGATTTCTGTAAGCATGTCAAAAGGAATTTCAAATACTATCACATGGTCACCTTAAAATTTGTAAGATTCTTCCTATACAAGTATAAAGGATAAGGAGAAAGACAGAAAGTTCCTTTTAACTTGTGACTTACTGTAGCATAAATAAATGTATTTCTCAGAAAAAATATGTAATTCTTGCAGAAATTTATAGAATATATCTTGATCATATTCACCCCGAATATTTGCCCTAACTTCTCCCAGAGCCATCTCTACTTCTTCTGTTTTGTCTTTGTTTTATTTTACTTTATTGTTTTAGAAGACTACACACAACAACCCTGGCCCTCTAGCTCTTACACTCTCCCCCTGCTTCTAAAATTTTCCCTTTAATTGTTGGTTAAGTGTATTAACTGGGGACTGGCATCCCACCCACAGTCAACTAATATCTGCAATTTGACAAGTGGCTTTCTGCAGTGATTTCTGTATGTTGGAGAAGAAAATGAAGACACTTCTTCAATGAGGACTTTAAGCTACACTCATGTGTTGCGATAAGGATGACTACTTAGAAACCTGACAGTAATATGCTCTCCTCTAGGCCCCTGGCTTCACCTGCAACACATAGTGGGTTAAATTTTCAGTTCCAGACCTGGTTCTTCTCTTGTTGAATAGTCTTTGAATCCAGTTAGGTAACTGTTGGCTACTTTACAGATATCAATGCCACTATTGTACCTTTCTGTATATCTATCCATGATGTTTATTGTTGATGTTACAGTAGATAAAACTTTGATTGTTTTACTCTGTTGGCGGCTTAGGTGACTCCTGAAACTATGAGAGATGATCCTAAGTGAGCAGTTTTCCAGTTCAGAGGCAGATCAACTCCTCCAAATCCTGTATCTGCAGTGAGTGGTTTCTTCAACAACAGGTTCCTACTTCCATTCTGGAAGATATCATGGGCAACAACACTAGACTATACAGTTTTGGGGATGTCTTGAACCTCTCTAACAATAACGCAAAAGGAAGTTTTCCATGACTGGCATCAGTGTTTCATTAAACATTTTTGAGGACAGCATTGTTACCCAGTTCACAGCTAGCTTCCACAAATGCAGGGATTTGTCCTTCTAGGTTTTTACTTCTTGGCCTTTGTCATGTCATTCAGTATTAGTTTCTATTTTCATCCATTTACTTATACCAATTTTTTCCCCCGGTACAGGGTTTCTCTGTATTCCGTTGAAGCTTATCCTGGAACTCATTCTGTAGACCAGGCTGGACTTGAACTCACAGAGATCCACCTACCTCCTGAGTCCTGGAATTAAAAATTCCACCAATGCCTGGCTACAAAAATGTTGTTTTTTAAGAAAGTTCATCTTGTGTACTTTGAGGGGGTCAAGGAAGGAAATCTCATGGAATGAAGTAGTGTCTGTCTACACTGTAAGGCACTAGCTCATGATGGCTTTAAGTGAATAAATTTTTACCCATAGGTCTGCAGACACACTGGGAAGGTGACTCAGAGTGAAAGCCCTGACATACGGCTCCCCACAAATGCCTCTAATGGGAAGACCAAGATTATGAGGTGGTGGAAAAATGGATATAGATGCATATTTGGTTAAAGAAACAGAAAGCTTAGTCATTATTTCCAAGGCTTGATTAACCTTATTGAAATGTGCCCTCATGTTAAAGCTAACATAGCAGTATTGAATGTATGGTTGAAAAGAAGTCTGAAGATGCAAAGTTGGGGATTCAGAAAAACTGAACAAGAATCCGAGGGTTGAGGGTATCATGGTATCACTCATGCTGGTGTTGGCAGGTGGCGGGTTCTCAGTCCCTTTTGGTCTTCCTGCATGCACTTGAGCTATCTCAATCAATTTTTTTTCTCCCTCATTGAAGCCCATTCCATCATCTTCTGAACATATTGATCTTCAGTCATGCACACACTCATCATAGTCTTTGTGGTGTTTCTGCCCGCGGGCCTCTCTGTCTCATTATTTCTATATTGGTCACCCTGTCCTCACAGCTGATACCAATCACACTTTTTTCAAGAGCATTTCAAAGGCATTCAGCCTGGAGTGAGTATTTCACTCTCAGGAAAATAGTGCCGATTTCTTCCTTTGCACCTGAAATATAAGCTTATTTAGCTGATATAATTTGACTCAAGTCAACATTTGAAAAGTTTTATGAATATGTGAGGTGTCATCCCCTTCCCACCTCCCCTCTTTGCTTTATATGCAAGTCAAGGGCAGTTTCATGTAAAGAGCATGTTTTGTGTGTATAGGAAAGGGTTGCGAGGAATTGAGACATGCAGGACAAAGTCCTTTGACTTTAACAAGCTCAGAGGCCACAAGAGAAGCCCAGGCAGCTGAAACTGTAAAGAGGAACCATGTGGGAAAGCCACAAGGGGACCAGACTGATTCCTGATGATTTTGTCTGTGACACTGTAATTCTCCAGTCCTACTGTTTTGGGGAGATTTTGCCTGTCACTAGCTTTCTAAAGTGAGACTCTCATAAGATTGAGACTGTGCTGCAACGCCAAATGGGCACATGGACAGAGCCTCACAAAACCCATTGGACAGGTTCTTAAGACACTTGGTTCCAGCGGAGTATAAGAAACAGCAGCAGAAATAATAGTCAAAGCTGATGAAATGTAGTAACCCCAGCTTCTATACTTCACTCCTTTACATCCAAAGCAAGGAGAATTAGCTTCTGTCCACAATGTACGCAACAGGGAAGTTGCAGCTTAGAGATGCTAAGCATTATATTATACCAGATTTGAAGTGTGCATTTTTCACATTTTAATGGTTTTGAAATTAGGTTGAGCCTTTCCATTGCCATATCTTAGGAACATAGTTGACAGTTTTATTTTTCTGAGTGGCAGATAAAACACTAGTGTAGCATATGCTAAATGGTAACTTAAATCACACAAAATATGGTGCCTTCTCCATGCTTGGGCAAGTCTACAGGCATGCTGTTCAGGCCCTGGTTTTCAAGAAGAACAATTATGCAGGTTAAAAGGAGCCCTGTCACTGTGGCTGTAGTGAGAAGGTGACCTTGGAGACTCCTTTCAAGCTTCTGCATCTCATATTTGATAAAAGGATAAGGAGAGGATCTTGGGTCTCTGTGTTTGCTTTGTTTTTAGAATCTTATCTTCTGAACTGTTCCCATGTTGTCCTGGCAATCCTGACTAGTCCTGAATATACAGCCAATCCTCTCAGGATTTGTAAACTAATTAATCAAAAGCAAGGGCAGCCTTCTCTTGGCTTGGGGACATGTTGTTTTCAGCTATGCACTGGGGGTTGTGTCCCAGGAGTTTTTTCTTGACTTCCCATTCATACTGAGGTGTGAGGGAGTGAGGGAAGCAGGAAATGGCTTCTCTTCTGTTCCTGCATCCTGGCTGGGGGGTGGGGAAAGGCTCCTCATAGTCCCTGCCTCCTGTTTGAATAGCACTTTAGAATTTATGCCAGTCTGTTTTTGAGACAGTTTATTGGCTGTGATACGAAGAAACATGCACCTTATGTTTCTTAACTTTTTTCCTGCTGTATTTTCCTTTCCAAATTAATACCACAAATGGCAGCCATTTAAAAAGTGGGAACTTGCCAGAACTGGGAAAATCTCATCTCATTCTCCAATCTTAGGCTTCTGTGATGTGATGCTAATGAAATATTTTGATATACTACAACCTTGACTTCACACTGTCCTGGGAAATGAAATTGTCTGATCATCAGTGCCTTTGATAACACACACACACACACACACACACACACACACACACACACACACGCACGCACGCACGCACCACATGAATGCATGCAAAAACACATATATACATACATACACACACATACACACAAGCAAACACACACATGCATTTATACTCACATATACACAGGCACACACACACATACCCACCCACACACACACATACACATACACCCCACAGGAACACACTTGGAATATTTCCAAAGTTAACAAATACTCTACAATATCAAGTTTTGCCTTGTGGCAAGTCATGTGAGTAACACTGTATTAAACATCAGTGTCTCTTTAGTTGTGACATCTGAGTTCATACTGACCTTAACATGAAGTTTCTGTGCCTTGATAAACCTCTCCACCAAAACAGCAGTCCAAATCTGACCAAATCAAACAGAACTAGAAAAATCCCAGGTTAAATGGATAAAATGCTCCTGGGCCCTAGAAAAATCCCAGGTTAAATGGATAAAATGTTCCTGGGTGATTTTCCAGCCGTCTCTCCACAACCAAACAGGAGAGACTGAAAAAACCACATGTCCATTTTCTGCGGGCAGTTTAAATACCCTGTGGGAGTGGTCTTGAATGTTCCTGGGTGAAATATCATCATTTGGCAAGCTTTGGAGAACTTTCCAGACTCTTTGGGTGTGTAGATTCCAGTTGCTGGAGTGAAGCTTCCACCAGAACACCTTCATCTTGGGCAACTCTTGGGAACTGGGCCATTTGTCATAACTAGATATTCTTACAATTAGAAATCAAATACTACAATTCCATACTATGATGACAGCTTTTTAATCATATGATTTTGTTATGATGTGTATATATCTTAAACTAAAAACCATTCTGTTGGGTTTTGTAACCTATTATTTGCTTGGCATTATTATTATTATTATTATTATTATTATTATTATTATTATTATTATTGTTGTTGTTATCCTACCATCAGTTAAAGTTCCATTTCCTTCTTGAAAAGAACCTGGATGTTTCTTTCTTAATTCACCCTCTTCCTGCCTGACTTGCACTTTCTTGTCAACTTGACTGCCACCCAATTAAGACACATCAGTTTTGTTTTGTCACCTCTGTTGAGAAATGTGATTGAGTGATTATTGCAATTTGATGCTATTATCTAACACATCACACTCATGTAATTGAAACAGAATGCTCCTTCAGTCAGATTTGCCAGAATTTGTGCACCAGTAACTTCTCATAAAGCGTTTGTAGATGCATTGAAACAACAATGACTAGGGCCACCTATATATATGATGGGTGGGGCTAAGAGCAAAAAAGGAACAGCTCTGATCAACATGAGAGAAAGTCCAACTGCTTTTCCCACAGAGGACGAGCAAGTGACTCCCAAAGGACTTTAGATGCTGGCGTGAATTAGGTTTGGCAAAGTCGAAGGCCTAGTACACTATGGGGCTGACAACCCACCCGAGTACAGGCACATCGGTGAGGAAACTGCCTGTGCTCATACCTAGACTTCCACTTCAGGTTCCACCAAGCAGGGCAAAGCTTATACTGCACTGGAGAGCTGTGGGCAGAAGAGAGAAGAAAAGGCACCTCTGAGTAGTAACTCCAAGCAGATTCGTATTTTATTGTTGTCTGGACTTTATTTACAGCACACAAACTAAAGAGATAAAGTGATGAAGAATCCCATATAACCACAGACATATTTGCAGTAGATGGTTGCAGGTCATTGGTCCACCCCTAAAAATAGCCACTTTTTTGGGTGTGAGCCTCATACTTCAATTTTACATGCTCATTGATAACAGCACACACCTTTCTCCTCATTTTGAGCTGTGGATTAATGTGGTCAAAGAAGCTTCATCCTTTCTTGGAATAATGACTACTACATATTTTAGATGCTAGTCTACACTTCACAGGCCTTTGTAAGTGAATAACATAACAACAAAAACCATACATTTCAAGGACTGTTACTTGATTTGTCTTGAAATTTATTTCGTTTAAGAATGGGACAATTGCAGAAACAATATTCTAATCTCTACTTCAAAATTCTATCCCCCATTTAGGCCCTTTTAAAAATTTAATTTTATTATTTTTAATTACATGTGTTTTGGGGGATTGAACCTTAATATAAATCCCCTGGAGCTGGAATTTTAGGCAGTTGAAAGCTACCTTTTGTGACATCTGTGAACCAAACTTTCAGGTCCTCTAGAAGAGCAACATATGTTCTTAACCCCTGAGACTTCAATCCAGCTCCCCCTATTCAAAGAGTTTGCAGAAGGTGGCTTTTGTTACCTGATGGTTCTCCTATAACAGTAGCCCCAAATGTGGGTGGTGAGCAAGTCACTTGGATATTATTTTCATAAAATTATGCATGAATCTCCCACTAATCAAACTGACTAGAGCATGAATTTATGACCATGACTGATTTTTACAAAGTTAAGAGCTAGGAACTAGAGAGAGATGGCTCAGTGGTTAAAATCCTGCTCTTCCAAAGGTCCTGAGTTCAATTCCCGGCAGCAACAAGGCAGCTCACAACCATCTCTAGTGGGGTCTGATGCCCTCTTCTGGCATGCAGACATACATGCAGACAGACCACACATACATAAAATATATGAATAAATAAAATTTTAAAAATAAAAAATATGCATGTGCCTCTTTTGGGTATATGCCTCAGAGTGGAATTACTGGATCTTGAGGTAGATTCATTCCCATTTTCCTGAGGAACCGCCACACTGATTTCCAGAGTGTCTGTACGAGTTTGCACTCCCACCAGCAGTGGAGGAATATTCCCCTTTCTTCACATCCTCTCCAGCATAAACTGTCTTTGGTGGTTTTTATTTTAGCCATTCTGACAGAAGTAAGATGGTATCTCAGAGTTGTTTTGATTTGCATTTCCCTAATGGCTAAGGATGTTGAGCACTTTCTTAAGTGTCTTTCAGCCATTTTAGATTCCTCTATTGAGAATTCTCTATATAGTTCTGTACCCAACTTTTTAATTGGATTATTTGGTGTTTTGTTAACTAGCTTCTTCAGTTCTTTATATATTATGGAAAGCAGCCCTCTGTCAGATGTGGGGTTGGTGAATATCTTTTCCCATTCTTTGGGCTGTTGTTTTGTCTTGTTAACTGTGTCCTTTGCTTTACAGAAGTTTTTCAATTTCAGGAGGTTCCATTTATTAATTGTTGATCTCAGTGTCTGTGCTACTGGTGTTATATGTTCAGGAAGCAGTCTCCTGTACCAATTTGTTCAAGTGTACCTTCCACTTTCTCTTCTAAGAGGTTCAATGTGGCTGGATTTATGTTGAAGTCTTTGATCCATTTGAACTTAAGTTGTGTGCATGGTTATAGATATGGATCTCTCTGGAGTCTTCTATAGGTCAGCTTCAGTTATGTTCATAGCAGCATTATTTGTAATATCCAGAACCTAGAAACAACTTAAATGCTCCTCAACTGAAGAATAGATGGAGGCCATGTAGTACATTAACACAATGGAGTACTACTCAGTGGAAAAAAAAAAAACAATGCAAACTTGAAATTCCCTGGCAAATAGATGGAACTAGAAGAAACCATTGAGTGAGTTAACCCAGCCACAGAACGACAAACACAAACTTTCGTCTACTAGATGATGGAAGCAGAAGCAGACACCCACAGCTAAATACTGAGCCAAACTCTTGTAATCCAGTTGCAGAGAGGGAGGAGTGATGAGCAAAGGGGTCAATACCAGGCTAGAAAAACCCATAGAAACAGCTGACCTGAACAAGGGGGAACTCATGGACTCTAGTATGATTGCTGGGAAACCATCATAGGACCGACCCAGATTCACTGAGTGTGGTGTTAGTTAGGAGGACTGGGCAGTCTATGGGGCCTCTGGTCGTGGATCAGAATTTATCCATAGTATACAAATGGACTTTGGGAGCCCATTCCCCATAGAGGGATACCCTCTCTGCCTAGACACATGGGGAGGGCCTAGGCCCTGCTCCAAATATATGACAGACTTTGAAGACTCCCCATGGAGGGCCTCACTGTCCCTGGGGTGCAGAAAGGGGATGGGATGGGGCGAGTGGGGGGACAGGGAAGTGGACGGGAGGGTGTGGAAACTGGGACTGACATGTAAAACAAGCTTGCTTCTAATTTAATAAAAATAAATAAATACATAAACAAAGTTAAGAGCTAGATGAATGAGGAGATGGTTTGATATTGGTTGTCAGTTTTTTCAGTCAACTAATATCCCTCCTCATCCTCTTTCCAAGGAGACTGACTATCAGGTAGCTGGTTTTAAAAGGCATGTCTCATTTATGAATGTGCCATGAGACCCAAGTTGAACTGCAAAAGTTCCTATGACCTGGCCTTAGGTGTCTTTAACCCTCATGTCTGTCAAATCCTATTAAGCAAGTCACAGAAGCCCACCCACACAAATGAGGGAAAAATTTGATGTCATCCCTTGTTGGTGAAGTGAAGCGTGTTGTGAGATATTTTATTACACTGTGGAAAAATATGTCACTGTGGTTGGTTTAACAAAAAGCTAAATGGCCAATAGCTAGGCAGGAGGTATAGGAGGGTCTTCTGGATAGAGAGAGCTCTGTGAAGAAGAAAGGAGGAGTTGCCAGTGCGATGCAGAGGAAGCAGGACATGCAGGAGGATAGCTAATAGCCACCAGCCATGTGACAGCACATAGATGAATAAAAATGAGTTAATATAAGTGATAAGAGCTAGTTAGAAACAAGCCTAAGTTATGGCTGAACTTTCATAATTAATAAGTCTCTGTGTCATTATTTGGGAGCTGGATGATGGGATGGAGAAAAGTTCACTGCAGAAGTGTTGAGATCCACTTACAGGATGTCATGTGGTGTATAAAACAGTTATTATCCTTAGTAAATATAACTAATTATAAAGTGTTATATTTCAGATAGAACTGCTATAGGCAAGGAATTAGACCAAGTTATGCTTTTCCTATGATTTTTTTTAGTTCATAAACTAGGCTGTTTACAGTTACAAGCCTGTGATTTTTAACTCTTGACTATAAAAAATATACTCATTTACAATGATTTTGTAATGGTGAGAGCTGTTACAAAGCAGAATTGAAGAATATTGAAAACATAATAAGAAAAACCTCATGCTGCTGTTTCCCTTTCCATCTTCCCTTTAATGTAGCCAACTCCAGGTTTTAGAAATAAAACAAAAGCAAGACATATAACAAAAATATGAAAATAAAGTTTCATTTTAAATATAAAAGGTAGATTTTGGAAGAACAGTTAACAAGCAAATCTATATTTAAAAAGACAGGATGCCAAAAAGCCTGAGTTTGCCAACTTGACCCACCACCTTGACCTCTTGGTATCTAAGCCCCTGGATTAAGGTTCTCACTGAGCCTTTTCCCACTTGACCCAACTCAGCTGTTGGTTTATGTAGTAACAGATATTCATCCACACCTGTCTGGCTTTAGGTCATTCTTGGGTATTGCAATGCTCTGGAACTTTGTAGAGGGAAATGTTGGGCTTAAATTTTAGAGGAGCAATGCTATTGTTTTATTGTTGTGAATATTAGAAATTGATACCACAAAGTTTTCCTCTTTAGCATTTTTATCAAATATACTGAACACACTAAGCACATCCAGGCAAGCTGATGTGAGCAGTGCTTTTATTACTCTCCAGGATATTCTTGTTGGTCTGACACACACTCAACAGTAGTGAACGCAGTCTACGGAAGCACCTGTGCTCATATTGTATTGTAGGTACATTTATTCTTACCTATTAATTTTCTTTCTAAGAACCATGAGCTATAATTAGCAACTGGATCTTTGACATAGATCACTAAGCTAATCTGATAGAATATAAGTACATTTACTGTGCAAAGATCCATGCCCATTGATTCATACCACTAGGAAGAATCATGAAATGACCTATACTTTAGTTACCTAATTGGTGTAGAATCATAAACCTCACCATCCTGAGCAGCTTTTAAAGATTGAAGTTGTTTGTACTTATCTAAATTACACTGTTTTTTCTGGTCTTTAGAGAATAAACATGAATATTTATTGCTGCCCTGTTACCTTTGTATTCCAGTGTTTCCCCAGGTGAAAAGCCACCTCTTTGTTTCACTGTCACTTAGAGTGGGGTACTGGTTCTATTCCAGATCTATGCACAGTCCCATGCCCACTAACCATGTCCCGCAGGTTTCCCAGGTGATTCTTTCAGGCAATTTTGAGACTGGCTGCCTTGGAGCCTGACAATACTAACTGCCATCTTGAGACATGCATTATGGGGCATCACTGGAGGGGATACAGATTCTGGACTCCCTCCTCTCATGTCCCATGGGTGGTGTGTGTCTACTTTGTGAAAGTACCTGTGTAGACAGGATATATAGAGTGGATGAAGTCTTAGCTTAATAAAATGGCCACTTTCTGTGAGCCAAGCTCCTCCTTCTGCCTGCTGAATAAATACCCTCTTCCTAAACTGTTTCCATGTGGGCCTGTTTATACTGCAGATGAGCCAGCATTGTTTAGCAAAGTATAAAGCTATAGGTGAAGATAGACCATATCTCCAGTGTTCAACCTAAATATATGCTACTCCTTTAAGGAGCTGTAATCCCAGTGTCCTTTGTTTATAAAACTTCTGGGGCAATGACACTGTTACTCACTCAAAGGTGACCTTCATCTAAAGTTGACTTGCCTCTCCATTTGAGCTCTTGTCTGTATATATCTGTTACTCATTACAGTGCCTGTGAAGTATGCATAGGTCACTTAAAGTTTGTTAAATGCATGAGTGAATGAATAAATACATACTTCACAAATATTCTTATTTTTATTATCTTCTCTGATAAAAAAACTGATGATTGACTTGTCTTAAATTATAGCTATTATTGAGAGTACATAAACTAAGCTATGTTTTCTAAATTGTAAGTTGTAATACATATAAAAGTAAAAATGAACATTATTTTTAGTTTACAGGTATTCTGCATTCTGCAAGCTGTGTGTCTTGGGGTAGCTAATCATGAGTGTGCTCAAAACTTGACTCTTTTAAGGGAGAGGTCTGGTTCGCTGATATTTGAACTCTATGCCGTATTATTCACACAGAGTGTTATAATAACTCTTAAGATGGCAAAATTCACCTCTGCATTTATCATGCTTTTGTCTGTATTGCTAAGGATTGGATCTAGGATACTGAGAACACCAGGCGAGTATTTTTCTTTTTTATTTGTTAAGATGACTCAGGAGCACGAGGAAGAAAAGGAGGGCATATTTTAACTCACAATTTGCAGGTATACACTCTACTGTGACAGAGAAGGTACGACAGAATGAGTGTGAGTTGGCTGATAACATTGCACCTATAGTCAAAAAGCAGACAGTGGGCAGGAAGTGGGGCTCAAGACCTACCCTAAGTGACCTATATCCTCCAATAAGTTTCCATCTTCTAAAAGTTCTGAAGCCTTCCCAAACTGCACCACCACCAGGTGGCTAAGTATTTAAACTGTGAACCTGTGGGCAACATTTCAAATTCAAACTTTAGTAAGTGTTCCATCGCTAAGTTATCTCCTCAGCCCAGCTATAGTTTTAAATATATTTTATTGTTATATCTCCTCTTACAAGGTAGTTGTCAGAAGGAGTTTATTGCAGAAGTGAGAAACTAGAGAATATTTTGCATTTCCTGGTTTTTTTCTGTGGTATAACTATGATGGGTTGGATCAATTTCATCTTGGCTAGAGAACACATAGTTCACATATGCTCTTTGAGTTTGGCAATGCCATTCAGAATTTACATTTTGGTTGTCATGGCTTTTATCAGATGAATGTATTCTTCTTAATGGAAATGAAATATTAAATCTTAACTCGGGTTGCAAAATCACGTACAAACCCATACTTATGGAAAATAGTAAGAAAATATTCACAACGCACTGAATATTAACAGTTATAAGTTTATCCCAAATGCTTGCCAGAGAATATCTGAAAAATTTATCTTCTATACCTCAATAGAAAGGACATTATTTTATTGTTTGTCCTACTTGTAAAAGTAATGCTTGATAATTATAAAAAAAAAACTATATACCTTTTAGAAATAGGGTAGGGAATTCAAGTCAATTGTAATAAGTATTAACATCATTAGCATTTTAGCATAAATTATTTCAAATTCAATCCTCAGCAATAAGGTGATATATATACAAATATTTGCTGACTTTTAGTAAAGAAATGGAGAAAGCCTATATGTTTCCTGAATGTATCTACAAAGAATATGATGACCAAAGCATATAGATTTTTCTTCTGTATTTGCATATATGTAAGTATAATCAACATACACTATTAGCAAAAATATGTAGAAATCAATGCAATGTTCAAGAAAATAACTTGGTTTCATTTAATTCTGCTTATAGCCTTTTCTGGTGTATTTATAATTCTTAACATGTGTTAATAAACCATTGGCTATATTTTGTTTAAAATGAGCTATTTTTCTTGCCTCTTGAGGAAGATTTTCCTCTTTTCCCCTTCCTTTGTTTTTTCTGATGTAGGCTATTATTGCATATAACAGGGCTTTGAACTCTATATCCTCTTACCCCTACCTGCCAGGTATCAGGACCACAGTAGAGTACATCCATACCCAGTGAAAAAACAGAATTCTGAATTGAGAGCTATAGCACTGTAGGTTGCTCAGAAGTAAAAATGTGGAAGCTAATGGCTACTTTTAGTGAATACTATTAAGGGAAAAATTTTTTCACTGTTACTTTGACTTTATTTAAGAATAGCATAATTTTATTCAAATTTTGTTGTGTTTTTCATTATAATCAATTTATATTCTGCTTAAATTTCTTTCATTATTTTAAAATCCACAAGTATACAGCATAATTCTCCCTTTCCTTTTCAAACAGAATGTTCTTGAAGATTAATAGAACTTCCTTCTGTCTACACACCCTCACTCACAGATATTGGAAGCAAATCTTAAGTCCAGGGTGAAGACCTAAATATTTCATTTGATTAAACTTATTGAGGATGGAACATTTGATACACTTGGTGGCAAAAGTGATAATTATGAAAACTGGACCTAAATGGCCTTTCTCTGGAAATTCTTTTAAGAAGGGAAAATCAAATTCTTCTCATAATACAGTACCATTCTTTGAGATGTTGTCTAAGATGTATATTAATCAACCTAGAATATGACTGAGATGTGCTCCATCAGCATTACTGGGCTGGGTATAAAGTATGAATCCAGGTCAGGGATCTGTATAGGGGCACATGACTTTCATGGCTAGAAAATGAAAAATGGTTTCAGTTACTACTAAGAATGGTTTCTTAGTAGAAATGAAAAATGGAAACTATTTTATGCTCTTCCGTGAAGCTACTTTCTAGTCTCTATGCTTATGTGTCAGAGGTAAAACTGGTCCATGTTTATATGCGTCTTGAAGCCTCAGGTACCCTAAATATTGGTTTGATATGTGTAAATCTTTTTTAAAAATCATTTAATTTCCAGTGTTTAGGATTGAAGTTAGGTCCTTGTGCTGATAGGTAGTTATTCATGAGCTACACCCAGACTCATATAAATTAAGCTAGTTATAACAGTGGGTGTTTAGGGCTTTCTACATTGGCTTTGGTGACCCCAGCTCTGGTGCCTTTTGCTCTGTTAGTTAACACTAATCCCTTGGAATCTTTATAAGGAATCTGGAAATAGAAGAACATTTCAAAATGAGATGGATTGTTAATGGCTAACACAAGAAAAAAAATGGGTGGTTTTTAAATTTTTTTACCAACTACATATCCATATACTAAAGGTGTTTCCTGCTCTTGTTAAGAATTTCATTTTGTAGAAATGGAAATTGAAACAAACTCTTTGCATGAATGAATGTGTCATGATAAAAGAAAATAATAAGGATGACAGGACTAAGGGATAGTTTGTATATTGAAGAATAACATTTTAGACAGAGGGCATTAAAATAGTTTATTTTCTGAAGTAGATTTTGAGATTTACCATCAAAAGGATGACTGGAGAATGTTTCTGAAGATGACACAGTAAGGGAATCCTGACACAGGTTAAACTTGGATATGGTACAACACTTGTTTGTTAAATCCTACAGAAATTCTAGACCTCGCAAGTTGTTTGCAGTTGTCTTCACATCAAAGAGAGCCTGGCGAGTATTCTGTCTGTACACACATCTGGAAGTCACTGGAGAGAAGTTTCTCCAGGAAGGGCTTAGTTTTGTACAAGGTAGCCCTCATCAGTCAAGTATAATTTCAGATAGTTAGGAGTTCTCATCCATCAGCAAAACAAACTCAAGCACTTTACTTACAGATCTTGACACCATACTAGATCATCATTGCTATAAAAGAGAAAGCCACATTCCAGGGATTGGGAAAGAGGCTTTTCATGTAGATGAGGCATCACTGGAAAAGGGCCAGAATGAGAATATTCTTGAGTTAGTGATGCAGCTAAAGCTTCTGGAAGCTTCCTGTCATTACTATATGAAGGATTGTCTTGTATTAATATGAATCAACTCAGGACATTGAACAGTTCACAGACAAGCAAAAGTGTGGCTCATAATATGGTATCAGAAATATGAAGAAAAGCCAGTGTTTCCATTGGTAGAATGAACACAACAGTAATAAATTGTATGGTACTGGGGTAAATTTATTTCACATTTATAGGGTGAACACCTGGGTCTGTGTCGGGAACAGGCTTTTGAAGTCCATTATAAATTAATACATTGGTTGGTCATTGATTGAAGCATAGCAAAGGCCATACAAGCAAACTGATTTAGTTAACACAAATGAAAATTCAAATGACATGACTTGTACTGCAACATTTTTTTGCAACTTCATGGATCTCCTTCCCATCTATAAAATATTAGATTTCCCCAAACAACAGCATCATCATGATTCAGGGTCACAAGAGAGGCCACCTGTCAATGTAGATATTATCAGGTTAGAAATGCTTAGTGGAGAGGTTTCACTGTGCTTCACAACACCTGAACACTTTAGTGGAGAGAATGTGTTGCTAGGTTTCCTCACCACCCAAAATATTCTTTCTCCAGCACTCAGTTGCTGTCTTTATACTTACCATTTACTAGAGACCCAGTCAAAAAGGTAGAAAGACTTCTAACCTTATCCTAAAAGCTATAGTCTAACCGAGGGAAAATAGAATAAAACAGTTAGGAAACAGGTAATTAAAATTATATAAGATGATAAATATATAATTTTTAATGAGAGACTGGGGGTTTAGCTTAGTGTTGGAGAAAATTGCTGAGCACAAGGCTTCAGGTACAATTCCCCTGTGCTATGGAGAGTCACTGAATGCGTTAATATAATGGTGAGTGTCAGGTGTGATGGGAACTTGATATTAAGGAAGGTGGGTATTGACAGCCTTTCTGAGAAAGAGACAAACATGATGAGACCTGATCAGCTGGACTCCACCGTTGCATCGTTTCTCACAGTTAGGGCAAAGGGGAAAGAAAGTAAAAGTGCCTGAATTAGGTGACTTGAACAGAGGTAAGACCATCTTAGGCTGAAGCATAGAAAGTGGCAGGCAAGCACATGTCCTGGTGACCATGGAAATGGCCACTTGTGCTACTTAAGGATAACAGAACCACTGAAAAAGAAAGCAGCTGAGTGAGGCAATTCAGTATCTCTTGTCAAAGGGTTACCTTGACAAGTATAGAAAGTGCATTTTAAAGGGAATGTAGATGAGTCAGCAGAAGTGATTTTGAGGAGCATGATCGTTGGGGGAAACTGCATGACTGACTTGGAATTAAGAGGTATATGGGGAGAATGGAAATGAATAATCAGAAATGTGTTATTTGTCTTATTTGAATAAGCCTTGTTAGAATCTAGGCATGAGCAAGAGGGATAGTCCTCAATTTCTACATAACTAGATACTAAGAAAGGGTAATGGGAAGTTTATACACAGGAACATTTTACTAAAAGCAATGAAATGTTGTCATGGATAAGCTAAGACTGTTATCTGACTTAGTCTGGGGCAGAAAGAAAAGAGTGATGAATTGGAAAATTAAGTCTATGAGCCATCAAATGTGTGTTTCCATGGTAAGGCTTTACCAAACTAGCACAGGACCAACTACTGCTAATCATAGATCAGTGTCTTGCTCAGCCATCACCAGAGAAGCTTCCCCTGCAGCTGACAGGAACAAATACAGAGATGCTTTACTGGACAATATGCAGTAGTATGAGACTTGGAACACTCAGTCCTCATTGGCACATCTTCATTAAACCTTCACTTCAGGGATCAATGAACTCTCTTGAAAAGGAGGCAGAAAGAGTGTAAGTGATGGAAAACACCAAGGAAACAAGGCCTTCTAGATATAACAGGACTGAAACACAAATGAACTCACAGAATCTATGGCAGCATGCATAGGCCACACAAGTCTAAGTTAGATGGGGCCCCAGCACTAAGAAGGAAAGTAGACATGATCTCCCATGCCCAACTCAGAAGTCATCTTCAATTGAAAACCACTTCCAAAGGAAAAATTAGTTTTCTCCAATGAAGTTTCACTGGATATACAAACCACACTTATGGGCAAGCCACATGCCCAGTAGTAGATGGCCAATATGAAACCAACTAAATGATGTGTTTGGAGGTACTTCGTTTCATAGTTATTTTTTCTAGGTATCATTTTTCTTTTTTACCTTACACGTCTTTTACTTATATGATATAGTTTCTGTTTTTGTTCATATGGGTTTTCTGTGTGTACAAATATGTTTGTTTCTGTGTCCACATTGTCCAGTTGTGGGCCTCTGTGTTAATTCCCATCTATTTCAAGATGGTTTGAATGAGGGTTACTCTATTGGTATTGCAGTGTATTTCATAGGAGTTATTTTTTTTATGATCCTTTAGCAGAAAGAATACTAGTGTTGGATTTTTCCCCAGGCCCACTTCAGCAGTGTCAGGGATAGGTTTCATCTCATGGAATGGGCCTTAAATCCAGTCAGAAGATTGTAGGTTAACGCTCATAACATTTATGCCACCATTGTAGCAGTATTTCTTGCAGGCTGGTTGCTTTTATAGCTTCAGGTTTTGATGCTGGGTGATATGCATGGTAGCACAGAGAGTACATTCAAACCGTTTGAATGATAGTCAGTAGGGCTGAAGCTTCTGGTTAGGCAATAGCTCAAATGCCCCCTGTTTGATGACACAAATACATGTTGTCTTCAGAAATAGAGTCCACCAGGTGTAGAGAGCAACCAGTATCCTTAGTAAAAATTTGAGATGTTTCAGGGTGGGGGTTGTAAAAGAGGGCAGTCACCTTGGAATAGGTACAGGACATACCCAGACACAAAATTCTCAACACAAAAGAGGTGTATTACCTTGGAGGGGAAATCAGGGGAGGAGAGGCTGTGGAAGCAGATAGCAATTATCATTAGCAGCAAACAAGCAGAAGGTTTTGGCTTTTTTTTTTTTTTTTTTTTTTTTTTTTTTTTGTGGGAGGCTCTGCTAGGGTGAGTTGTAAGTGCTAACTGGACATATTAGCCAAATAATGAGTTTTGATTATTGCACCTTGATGTTTAGTATTAGGAATGAGTCAGTGGTCAAATAAGTGAATGGGTCTTGGGTGCTAGCTTTAGGAATGCCATCTAATGTTTTCTTAGCAGGCTGCGGGGAGGGGAAAAGGCAAAACCTGTAGGCACTATGTTTGCTGCACTTAGGCCTGCTAGAGCCCTTCTGGGGTCTATGGTTCCTCTTTCACCAATGACTCAATGGCACTGAACATTATTCTTGGTGGCATAAGATGTCTGCTTGGGGCATTGACTCTCGTATTATTTGCTGACTCCATTTAGATTCCTTTTATATATGTATATATGCATTTTAGGAAGCTTCTGTAGGTTTCCATAGGACTTCTCAAATGGCATTTAGTATTAGTTGTCCCTCCCCACAACCTCTCCTTCACCCCTATCTCAAATAAACCTTCTTGTTTAATCCTCCTATTCTTTAAATTACCTCGTTATCATCCATAGTATTATATTCTGTTTATCCTTTCTTAGGAGATCCTCTACTCACCCCTGGTCCCTTACAAGGTACCTAGCTGTTTTGGTTATTTGAACAGTAGCACACATATCCAAAGCTTAAAAGCTAACATCCACATACAAGAGAAAAAATACAATAGTTGTCTTTGTGGATCTGAGTTACCTCACTCAGGGTGATTTCTTAAACTCCATAAAATAAACTGAAACTTTTATTTTTCTTAACAACTGATTAATATTACATTGCATGAATGCACCACATCTTCATTGTCTGTTCATCTTCTGATAGGTGTTTAGGCTGTTTCCAATGTCTAGCTGCTATGAATAGAGCAGAAATTAAAATAGATATGTGAGTATCTTTATCTGTCCAAGAGTGGTGTAGCTGGATCTTGTGCTAAATCTATTTCTAGCTTCCTGAGGAAACCTCAGCCACAATGATTTCCATAGTGGCTGTACCAGTTGGTACTCCAACCATCAATGAATATCTGTCCTCTTTCTCCCACATTCTTGCCAGTATCAGCTGTCATTGTTTTATTGATCTTGGCCATTATGACTGGTGTAAGATGAAATTTCAAAGTGATTTTAATTTTCATTTTTTTCTAATGACTAATTACGTTGAACATTTCTTTGTGTCTTAGCCATTCGTGTTTCATCTTTTAGAACTTCATGTTTAGTTCTATAACCCATTTTAATCGGATTATTTGGGTTTTTTGATGTTTAGTTCTTTTTTAGTTCTTTATTTGTTTTAGATACTAACCTTTTATCAGATGTGTAATTTGGTAAATACCTTTTTCCATAAAGGATGGTGTCCTTTGCCTTACAGAAGCTTTTCAGTTTCATGAAGCCCCATTTATTGATTATTCTTAGTGCCCATACTATCAGTGTTCTGTTCAGAAAGTGTTTTCCTGTAATGATGAGTTTAAAACTATTCTCCACTTTCTCTTCTCTCAGATTCACTGTGTATGGTCTTATGCTGAGGTCTTGATCCATTTGGAGTTACGTTTTGTGCAGGGTGATAAAATTAATCTGTTTGCATTCTCTCTACACAGCTATCTAATTTGACTGGCACCACCTGGTTAAGATGCTGTCTTTTCTCTAGTGTGTATTCTTGGCTCCAAGTCAAAAATCAGGTTTCTGTAGGTGTGTGGAATTACGTATGGCTCTTCAATTCTGTTCTACTTTGTAGGAATATTTTTAATTGTAGGTATTAATGCATGAAACCAAAAAAAATATCAAAATCAATAAAATATTTCTTCTTTAAGGCAAGGGAGACAAATTTAAATTGCCCTTTCCTGTCCACATTATCAGTTGACCACTCCTTTAGCGTCTCAATGGGGTAGCTTTTAAACTGTCTATTTTTAGGGTAGCAAAGCTCACCTAGAATGACCTATTGTCTCCATACCCTCACTCATGAACCTCTGTTAGCCTTGCAGAATGTTAATTGTAGGAAGGTCACAAGTGGGGAAACCTGCTCACAGTGGTTTTTGAGGCAGATTTTATCCTTGCTTGATTAAATGCCTATTCTACCACAGCCTGTCAGTGATGAAGCAGGTCACTCTGAACTCTCAGCTTCTCGGGCATAAGTGTTACTCATTTCAGGATAATTCTAAATGGGAAGGAAGATGTTTTTGCTGAAAGTAATGCTCTTCCAGTTTGTATCATCCTTTGTTTATAAATAATTGACAGGATTTTGAACCATTCACCAAAGATAAGCATGCACACATACCTTACATTTCTTCCCCTTCTCTCATGCTAGTTATCTAAAGGTGAAATTTCCTGTGTCATATGATTCTCTCGGTTGAGGTTGAAGCATTTATTGATTCTACTTGTTTCTGGTTGTAACAGACTTAAATTGCAGAAATGATTTTGAGGACATAGCATTTACAATATCTAACATAAGAAAGACACTAGAAGTATGGATGTTGTTATTTGAAATTAAAGAGGCACAGAGTACAAGGACTGAAACCAAATAAGTATTTTTGAGAGCTGACTTATGATTTACAAGGTGGTAGACATGGAAGTTTGTCTCGAGGCTTGTTGAACTATTCAGAAATTAAAATCTGTACCCCCCTGGAAAAGACCAAACTCCTAGAAATTTGAACTGGCAACTGGATTCCTACAGTAAAGTGAGGAAGAACATAAATTTTAAAGATTTGTGAATGCAAGCCAATTTACAAAATATTTCTGAGTCTTCGGTGATCTTATTAAAATTCATACTCATACACAGTGTGAGGTAATGAAAGGCATTTAAGCACCGACTGCCTATGCCTTCCAAGTAAGCCTCTGCATGAGGCTTTTAAATATAACTATTTTGTCTTAATAATTATTTTATGCTTCAAAATTTGAATGTTTTATGATTAACATGCCATT
The DNA here is from genome assembly GCF_943737965.1 of Phodopus roborovskii. NCBI lineage: Eukaryota > Metazoa > Chordata > Mammalia > Rodentia > Cricetidae > Phodopus > Phodopus roborovskii. Next base: position 7,015,020 of record NW_026126433.1, read on the forward strand.
GTCCTAGGTGCACATTCTTAGTACAGATTTCTTGGAGGGATGACGCCTTATAAATCTACAAAATAAATACATACCTCTTTTTAATAGAGCACTGCCAGTGTTTATTTATGGTATGTGATATTTTTCTTTCCTCTTTTACAATGATTGATTTTTGTCTCTGTTGCTTTTCTAGGGAGATTGACTGATGGTTTTCTTTCTCACAGGCATTAGTGGAGATGTTTCCAACTGCCCCCAGGCAGTCACATGCCACAAATGGCACTGTAGTTAAACTGCTTCCCCATCTAAGTGCATAATCTTTTCACCTAGTGATAAACAGCAAACAGCTATAAGAGGAAATTTTTGAGCAGAAGAGAATGAGTCCTATTTTTTCTGGACTGATGCCAGAACTGTCAATTAAGCATTTCAAAGTAGAAGGAGAGATTTTCTTGCAAATTAGATAACTCAGCAACTTGCACCAAGTTTCAAGAAAATCCAGAGTTCCATTTCTAAGAGGTACAGCCACTTCCCCCAAGACACAGAGGACCAGATCCCATTAGGATTTTGAAGATGAAAATATGAAAAGCAATAGCATTGTCTAAAGGAAGAAAAATTAAGATAATGAGTGTTGATAATGTGAAATAATTAATTGTTCAAAAATATAATCTGGAGAAAAGAGGTATGAGAGATGATAAACTGGTAAATTTTTCACTTTATTTTGCAAGAATAGCTGAGTATTCTTATTGTTATGTGACAAAAGTTTACAAGGAAATATCAGAGACATATGCTGTATGGGTTAGTATGTTATCCATGGTTTAAACAATATGCTAGGTCATCCAGTGCCAGGATTCTACGTACTGTCACATTTAAGAAGTGACTTCAAAACTTATTTTTTAAAGTTGTATACTTTTGAAGCTATTACCTATTTATTAACACCTTCATCAGAATATATCACTGTTTCAAATTACCCACATTAATTGTTGCTCTTACCTGTCTTGGATCCACTTCTTAAGTTCAGTAACTTGTAATTACTGATTTTAATTCCAAAATAAATGACAGTGTCATTTAACAGGCAACTGTATCCTTGAAGGCATGAACACATATGAATGTATACACACACACACACACACACACACACACACACACACACACACACTTAAGAGCACCTGCAGGGCAGCTTGTTTGTCCTCATGGAAGCTGCTAGAATGATCTGCTACAATTTCTTCCTCCGTTCTCACCAAATTATGTTATGTTGAAATCTGCTACTTCGCCTTGTGTAGCTTGACCTTACATCTCTCTGCAGAGAATTGAACTGTCAGCCTTTGATGTAACAGAATAATTTAGGTGATGAGGTCTTATTTTTTTTTCTCCTTCTTGGAGGATCATACAAAAAAAAAAAAAAAAAAAAAAAAAAAAAAAAGAAAGAAAGAAACCTCCCCTCTCCAGAGATAAACTCTAAATTCTGTAAGAATAGTAAGAACTGGTCTTCTTTCAAAATGGCATTTATGAGATAAGTGAATGGCTCAGGTAATAAATTTGAAGTAGAAGTTTCTTTCAGAAACAGTAATGGCAGGGAGATAATTAAGTATCCCAGGGAACAGCGATAGAGAGCAATAGAGATGGTTTTGATCCCAGGTAGGTAGTAAAAGAAAATTACTTATAAGACAAGAAATTATGGGTATTTGTATTAGAGGGGATGAGAAAATAAGGGACTTATTCTCAGCAAACCACATTAATGTCAGAAACATTCGTTCATATTCTGGATTCTGGCAAAGACCAAGAAGTAGTCATTTGTTACAAGTGTCCTCCAAATTACCCCAGGCCAATAGCTGAGCTAGGACCTACAAATACAGAGTGGCCAGGTCACTCTTAGCTGACAGCTGATACAGTCTGTCTAGTGGGGCTAGCTGCCATGTAGATGAAGAACAGAAATCTAAACCATGACTCTGTCTTAGAGTTACCATTGCTGTGAAGAGACACCATGACCATGGCAACTCTTATAAATGGAAATATTTAATTGGGGCTGGCTTACCAGTGAGAGGTGTAGTCCATTATCATCATGGCAGGAAGCATAGCGACCTGCAGGCCGACAATGTGCTGGGGCAGAGATTTCTTATGTCTTGATCCAAAGACAACAGAGAGTTATTTACTTATAGAGATCCAACTTATTGGGAGTGGCTTGAGCATATATGAGACCTCAAGGCCCACCTCCACAGTGATTCTCTTCCTCCAACAAGACCACACCTATAGGCTCTAACAAGGCCAAACCTCCTAATAGTACCACTCACTTTGAGGGGTATTTTCTTTCAAACTACCAGGACATTTAAGGAGACAAAAGATTGCAGGACAGCTAATAGTAGTTCAAGGTAGTTTCTTGGCTCCCTGTATCTATAGGAGGGTGAACAACTAGGCCAGTCAAGACTAGGTTTAAATAGCAGTTTGACGGTCTTTACTTTTATTGATTGCTTACTTCCAAAGAAATTAGCATGATTTTAAAGATTCAGGATCATGGAGCCCCAAATCAGAACACTTCTGATAATGATTTTTCCTCCTACAGCTTGCTACTGCCGTACTCAACCAACCCCACACCCAACTTTTTTCCCTTCACTGTTTAGAAAACATACAAACCTGAAAACAAAACAAAACAACAACAACAAAACAAAACAACAACAACAACAACAACAAACACGAATTGTAACATGGAAAAACAAACTGGAAATGAGGTGCATGCATATAATCCCAGCACTAGAGAGACCAAGACAGCCGATCTCTGGACCCAGCCTGCTTGACAAGATCCATAACAGTGAGAAAGCATGTAGCAAAAACTCTGAGGCAAAGAGTATGTCACCTCCACACACAGGCACACACGTGCATGCACATACATGCTAACACACCCATGCACACACATGGCTCCACTGCTCTGTTGCGGAGGTATACATGTCAGCTTTTAACATGGAAATGAAATACCTGCCTTGTACCTTTTTGAAAGTTATAATATGAAGACCTTGTCTGAAGTATTATTGATGCATGGGTAGGCTTACTAACACATTTACAAAGGTTGCTTTAAATAAAGGTGTCTGTCTCCCCTTCTCAAGAAAGCTGTGAACTATTATAATTCTTTCACTGCAGTCTTCTGTTGAGGGAAATCTTTTTTAAAAAGTTTGGTGACCTTGATTGTAACTCTCCTGTGTGATTGTAGTAAACTGTCAGGATAAGAATGCACATTTGCCAAGATATGGAATATAGGTATAGAGATTCCAGATTTTGCTAGATTTTGTAAGTCCATGCATGCTGACTTGAGTTCCACAGTCCACTATAATAGATAAATCAGGATAAATCACTAGAAATGATCTGTTTCATTTCTTTTTAGTGTAGCTGGGCTTTGGTCAGAAGTAATTTGTGCCTGCCATTGAATTTTCCATTTATTTATTGAAAAGTTGACTTTTACATGCTTTAGGTAATTGGATAATAAAGCAATTCACAAAATTAAAATGAAATTCTGTATCAGCTGTTTATTTTTGTTCTATATTAGATCAAGAGAACATATGTAACTTACCATATAGGTTGCATAAGAACTCATTAATTAGACATACAATATTGAGTGCCTACTCTATTCCAACTATTGGGAATATATAACAAAGAAGATGAAATCCTCTGTTCTAACAAAACTACATTAACAATAAGACAAAACATGAAAATAGATTTTTTTCTTTTTTGTCTTGCATAAGTATTATGCCATTTAAATATATTGTTCCTATTATTTTCATGTTACCAGTAGAATCAAATAGTGTTAGCAAATTTGTGAGAACATGATTATAAGCAGTCTATTCTCTATCTGAGAGGACAGGCAAATTTGTTGGTTTCTGATGCCAAGTTGGGGTCAAACTGACCATAGATTTATGTTTTTCAGCTTATAGTCACTTACTCTTTTTCCACAGACCTAGACTTGGTATACCCTCTCTTCTAATATTTATTGAACACTATGTGACACTGTATGAAGAGTTACAATAGAACAATTACAGTCACCCCAATGGATTTATGTAAGTCTATGTATGTAATCTAAAAGAAAAATGAAAATAAAATGAATTATATTGACAAGGGGAGTTTATACTTGAACAAGACTTATGTCTAATACTCATATTTCCTTGTTTAAAACCACTTTTTTTTAGTATTCTGAATACTACAGAAGTGTAACTACTCATCTTAGGTTTACACTTTTTTGTTCTAGTTTGTCTGACCACCAGTACAATGTAGCTTCTTGACTTTTCCTTGCAAATAACTTCCTTGGTCTCTTTCTCTGTTACTTAAAACTCCAAAGTATCTGTTAGTGGACTGATGATTCAGCTATCTTAGATTTGAAAATAAGACCTCTTTAAAACTCCATTCCATTAGAAAATTTCCTAATAACTCTCCTATGGATCATATTACATCTGCATGATGGCATAAAATTTTGATTGAAAGGAAGACATTTTTATCTAAAAGATAGTAGTGTTTTCATTTATTAGAAGCAATTATCAAACATCTAAAACAAATGCTTTGGCATCAATCATGTATGACTCAATACCAATATATTAGGGTGTATTTGTAGACAATATATTTCTTCAGTGGTGTATTATTTAAGGAGAGAAGGGAAAGGGCCAGTCTGCAGAATTCAGAAATATTGACACTAACAAAGAGCAAAGGTTCAAGTCACAGAATGTGCACAAATATTACAATTTATGCCTCTTTTCAGAGTCGTTTGATACTTGTTAAAGTCAATGGGATTCTATATAGAAAGCCCATACTCCTCTGACTTTGATATCATCCTTTATGGGTACTGGCATTCTATAATGAACAAACCAAATAGCAGTGTACTTTAAGGGGGCAGTGATACAGACTTTGAAAAAGGTCTTTTTGATGAAAAAATGGGAAAATTATAATTCACATATAAAGATAAATATAGTCTCACAATATTGATTGCATTTTGTATGTATGTAGTATGTACTGTATGTGTGTAAATGTTCTCATGTATATACATGTTTGCCCAGGTGCTTACACATGTGTGGAGGCCAGCAGCAGATATTGTCTGGCTTTTTGTATCACTCTCCATTTAAGTTTTAACACAAGGGTTACTCAAGGAACCCTGAGCGTACCAACTCAACTGGACTCAGCTGGACAATCTGCCACAGGGATTTGAATGTCTCTGCCTCCCCTGGGGTGGTGGATCTATATGCTGTCAAACCTGACACAGTGCCAGGGACATAAACTCAGGTCCTTGTGCTTGTACAACGAACACTTTAACATGTAAGCTGTTGTAATTTAAGTGCAGTGTGAGAGAGATTCCATGAGACAAGTTTCAAGCAGAGGATTTTCTTTTTATTAGGGAAAAGGATCATAATAAGGGGAAAGGGAAGGGAAAGAGCAGCCTCCAGGCACAGGAACAGCAGGAGAGGAAAGGGAGAGAGAGAGAGATTAGAAAGGAAGAACAGAGAGAGAGAGAGAAAGAGAGAGAGAGAGAGAGAGATGGGAGGTAGGCAGTGCCCTTTTAAAAGGGGACATAGTGAATATGCACAGGTGGTACTCTGAGTGGCTGTAACTGAGGGCATATCCCATCATAACCCCCAGAACAGGCCAGTACAGATGCCTGAATACTAACATAAGCCATCTACCTGGCTCCCTTACCTAGTTGCTTTACTGGACCCAAGCAAACTTAGAGTGGTCATAGTTGACTAAAGGCAATATCTCCTTGTAGTTTTTGCATTGGCTCCTCCATCATATTTCCTCTAATGGGAAAATTTCCATTCAAATCCTTTGCTGAGCCACAGTTGTTTTATTTATCTCTTTATTGTTAAGTATTAAGTTTTCTTTACATATTCTGGACATTAGACTCATCAAATTTATAAATTAGAATTCCTTGTCCTCACTTGATAGGACATCTTTTCCCACAGAACACAAAGATTATTCTGGTGAATTTTGTTTTGTTTCTGCTTTGAAAAGAACAAGCAGTTTTGTTCTTTTGGTATTGGGACCAGGGAACCAAAGGCTAGTCCAAACTCATGAAGATGTGTGTCTGTATTTTCTCTATGAGTCTAAGGGTGTACCTTCTACTCTCAGATTTCTGGTCCATTTTTTTCCCCTATGATGATAGTTGGGGTATTCACCAATCTTATTATAGTGGATGGCTAGTTCTGGTATCCTCTCTACTATTGCTGGGAGTCTTAGCTGGGGTCCTCTTTATGGATGCTTGGGAGTTACCCTAGCACCAGGTTTCTCCCTAAGCATGTAGTGGCTCTCTCTATTAAGATATCTCTTTCATTGCTCTGAATCCAGACATTAGAAGCTTCCTTGTACTTTCAAAAGATGTTCTCTCTACTATGCTTCCTTTCCTATATTGAACACGACCTTAATCAAATCTAATGGCAATGCTGATTTCTACTTTTAGCAACCAGAGATTCATTACCTGAAATAAAAGTGAAGTGTCGTGATTCTTGTCTACTTTGTTTCTGAAAACAGCTGCTGTGTTTTGCTCCTTTTCTTGATGCAATGTCATACGAGCTTTGTAATTACATTTATGTGAAAGGCACTCCAAATATCTTGCTAGCCATAATCATCTGAAACTAAGGACACACGTTGTGGGAACTGCTTTGTCACCAGCCTCAGGCTTGTTACACACTTTTATGTTGATGTCAACGTATGACACAGCTTTGAAACATTCCATTCTGGTTAATAAGAAGCAATGCATTTCCACGGCTATAAAGCACACAGACATCCATAACAGAATGACCAAAATAGACTTGCCTTTCTTATATACAATTTCCTCCAAGATTTGTCTGCCCTTTGTTGTTGTTTGTTTTCCTATTTTATGAGCAAAGTCTTCTAAATTAATTTCACAACTCACTAATGTATTGCAGCCTACAGTTGGATAAACATTTTGTTTCTAGAAATAACCACTTCATTGTTAAGTTGGTGCAAAAGAGAGGTCAAGGAATTTTATGAAACACCTAGAAAATTCTTGAGATTTATGAACTCCTTAGCTATTTCCATCTTCATGCAAGCAAAGCACTTTGGGAATGCCTTTCCTATACCACTTCCAAACTGAGGAAAGGTGCTCTCAGGGCTTGTGCATAAGGTTAAGAGTAACATGTTCCCCAAACATATCACAGAATTATGTTTTACTTCCTTAAGTACAACAAAAGATTTTTCTGCTAAATCTATAATCTTCTCTGTCATTCTTTCCTTCCTGGTTTCTATTAATTCCCCTGAATTTGATAAGGTTTGCATTTCACATAAAGTTTTTCTAAACGAATGATTCGTATTGGATGTCATGCTTTAAATGTGACAAAGAGTGTATTATCACAATGAAAAGGAAGGGTGTTGAATAAAAGAGCAGACAGACCCGGCTTGATTGATGTTCGGAAGTTATTTTTGCTGTGAACTCCCGTCAGCCTAGACATCATAAAACAGAAAGGAGGCTTGGTTCAGCTTGCGTGCCCTTAGGGGATGTATGGAAAGGATTTAAAATTCTGATAGAGTAACTTCAAAAATGGAGCAGCTGGAATAATTCACTTCACTACAGAACAGCCAACTGAACTCTTAAGTTGAAATGATTCCTTTTGAAGCTGCACATGGTTGCAGGAAGACACAGTGCTCTCAGACCTCTGTTGAAGGTACCAGCTCTGCCTTTTTTTTTTTTTCTGGGGTCTAAGAATTCATGCCCTGGCCCTTCTTGCACCTTTTCACTGATCACTTCCTGGATCATGGGCAAAACAACACCACTCAAGAAAGAGTGAAGGAGGTTGAGTTTAAGAGCAGAGGTTTTCATTATACCTTAGGAAAAGTTTCCAGAAATTGATTGACATCTTCACATGAAGCTAAAATAAAAACTACTGCAAGTTATCCATGCTTTAGCACTTCCATCTGCAATGAACACCATATTCAAAACCTAGAATTATTATATGTTGGCTAAGAGGTCTTGATATCATCTTAAAAGAGGAAATAGAATAGTAGAATATGACACAAGAGTCACTGGCAGTTTGTGGAATTACATTCCTGTCTTCACCTTTGGGTTTCTTTCCCTGGGCAGCTTCATGCATCCGCATGTTCTGAGATGCCTCCAATCATCTGTGGACAAGATGCCCCCACGTGTGATAGTGCTGTTAACTATCACAGCTACCCAAGAAGATGCAGGGATACCTGGAAACAGTGCTTGTGTTGATTAAGCACTGTGTTTGTGTGAGGATGCTTGGCCAATCATGTGCCTGAGTTTAGAAACCTAGATTTTTGGCAGCCATTCCACATATCTGCAATGGTCAAGCCATCACTCTATTTTAACAGTTTCTTCTCTGTTTAGAGGAGGAAGCAGAAACAAACAATTTAAAAACAAAAATGAAGCAAGTGTGAGCAATGGAAAAATTTCCCAAAGCTGGGGGATTCATGTGTTTGTTACTACTAGGTGGCTGTATTCCTAGAGTTACATTTTTAAATGAATCCTTCTAGCTTGAATTGGTGTGAAGAAATATAGATAGCAATCTACTTTTTGTAATATGAATACTACTTGTGATACCTAAATTGTGATCTTTTATTAAAAATCGCTAATAGATAACTAGAGATAGAATGGGGGGTCAGTGATAATAGCAGAGAGAAATTTTCACATGTTTTTCCAATGCCACACAAGAGTATTAGAACCTTCCAATGCATATTAGAGAAATTTTAGTCCTTTTTTCAAAGTGTAAATTAAAGTATCCTTTAGAGAGAAAGAGAGAGGGGGGATGTCAGCAGTCCACATCAAGTGTATGTCTCTATCATTCTTCCTCTTACTTTTTATTTAACGTAGTTTATTTATTGCCAGCCTCCTTGGCAAAAATGGAGGATAGAGGACAAAAGCCAGAAGTTGGTTCTCTCCTTCTGTCATAGGATTTGGGAATTTACTTTACCCACCAGCCATTCACCTGGCCTTTGATGTTGATTTTTGAACTCCATTTTACTTATTACTGTTTATGTGAGGGAGGTATATGTGTCAGTATATCTGTGCCATCCATCTCTGGGAGTCAAAGTACAACTCTGTGCAGTTTGTTCTCCCCTTCTACCTTAGGTGAATTCCAGGGATGCACCTCAGGTTTTGAGGATGTCACAGCTGGCACCTTTTACTTGCTGAGCCATCTCACTGTCTGGTTTATTTTTTAAAATATGTATTTATACATATTTAGATGTGTAAGTGTGCTCACACAATGTATGTGGTGGTCAAAGGACAACATTTAAGAGTCTGTCCTCTTAACAATGAAGAATCTGAGGATCAAATTTGGTTTGTCAGGCTTGAGGGCAAGAAGATAGACCTCTCAAGCTATCTCATAAGCACACCCACCTTCTGAACCTTGAGCTCACATACTTGGCTAGCTAGCTGAAAAGTAATGTCCCATGATTCTCATGTTTCCACTCCCACCCAAACACTAAGATTACAAATGCAAGCTACCACATCTGGCTTTTTACATGGGTGCTAGGTGTCTAGCCTTCCAGCTTTTTTAGCAAGAATATGTCTATTCCAGACTGCAGCAATATTTTTATTGTAAAAAAAACAACTGAAACAAAAGATAAAAAGAAAATGTTTCCTGATCAGATACAGAACTTGAAACCTGGAAACTTATTCTTTCAGATGTATGTGTAGTATACCATCAAACACATACTGCTGAGGAAGTTGGCAGGCCCTAGGTTTCAAGTCTTTACAAGTGGTGTGAGGTTTTTTCCCCCCATAGAACTAGATTATGTCGTTATGTGCTAATGAATCTTTCAGTAAAGCATACATGGACTTCCATAATTCTGGTTTGGGCTGGGAGTTTTGGAAAATGCCATGTAGCCAGATTAATTAAAATGAGATTTAAGGACAAGTTTTAGAAGACTTTCATTTATAAAAAATGTTTATGTTGATGACTGAAAGATATTTTTTAAGGACTTAAAATTTAAGACTTAGCCAGGCATGGTATCCATTTTCGTAATTCCAGCACTTGAGATACTGAGCCAGCAGCACCAGAAGTTCAGGGTCATCCTTTATCACATGGCAAATTTGAGCCCATGTGAGACTCTCTCACCCCCACACAGTTCCCCAATAGTAAACATGTTACAGAAGGTTGTAGCTTCTGGTCTGAATTGTTTAGAGTCTAGCTATGTGGTCTGCAGTAATTAGTTTAACTTCTCTGAAACTCAACTTTCTAGCACTAAATTACATCTTATTTATCTTGCAAGTTATCCTGAAGTTTCTTACATTTCTGATGTTTCCTTCTTTTATGCTGTGTTTCATCAACCATCCTGGCCATTGCTCTTAGTGTTTTTACGAGCATATGATCATTATTCCTATGTGACTTTGGAGAAGAAGATCCCTTAAATCTACTGAACACCAACTTCTTTCTGAAGAAGTCAGTCTGAAGAAAGACAATGTGAAATAAATTAGCATTGCTATGACTGCATTGCCCCACTGGAACCTTAGATTGACAGAGCCTTGAATGCATTGCCCTGATGGAACCATGCTATGACATTTGGTAATGCCAAATCTGGTTAAGTTGCCTCAACTTCTCTCTTGAAGCTGAAGATGATAACTCTTGAGACACCAGGTTGTCACTTTAACTGATCAGTTTTGGGACTCGCCCATGTTTGATGACTGATGCTCCCTTGATGTTTGTGCCTGATATTTTGTACTATGGTTCATCGCCACCATTAATACTTCTTTCTTACATCTCCCAGAATTGAATTTTTCTGAGACATTGTTCTCTGTTGACCCAATCCACCATGCAGTCTCCATTGGAAGAATACTATCCTTTAAAGTTAGCATTGTGAATGGATACAAAAAGAGAAACTTGTATGGAAAACCTTGGTGTTTTCATAAGCTCTGGCAGGAACAAGGAAAAGAAAGTAAACCTTTAAGGCATAATTAGGAAATAGAGGGTGCACATCCTTCCACATGGTGGCACTCACTGGCCCTCTTTTTTAATTGACAAAAATAAATATGCCCCCTTACATATATTCAGACTAGACATGGTATATATCAAGTGAATCTGGCTTCAGACACTTTAAAATATTACACAGTACTTCTTACTCTTAGTAACAGTGAGTCTTGTTTTCTTCTTTTCTTGTGTGTGTTCATGTTTATGATTAGATGCGAGAACATATACCACCACTCCTTCTCTCAAATGTGGCAAAAGCCACATCAACCTTCTGAAAATGTCTCCTGAATCTACCATGAATGATAGCCTATTAAAACATGGTTGAGGACTAACTGGAAAAGGATCAGGACACCTCTTTATGTTTTATCATCATTATTTTAGATCTTAGATGGACACATACTTGGTTTAAAAAAAAAAAAACTTTCTCGGATAGTCCCAGCAGTCTGTGAGTCCAAAACACATTCCCCACGAAGAGCCTTGGCTCCTCATCTTTGCCAGTGGCATGGAAAATGCAGTGGTATCCTTGATGCCTGAAGCTAACTTAACTTCAACGGGGATTTCTAAAACCATTTTTTAATGGAGAAAATTGTTGATGCAGCACATAATTTTAAGATCAAATTATTAAAACATTATAGCAAATTACCAGGCCACCTTGTTTATTGAAACAAGGCTTTAAGTGGCACAGCAGGAACAGATAGAATTCAATCATAATACTTGCACTATAAAAGTACTATAATCCAAGTATTGACCAAACTGATCTTTCTTCACTTTTAAGACCAGATTATGGAGAGCAATTCACAGTAACATGGATGTAGAAAAATGTAATTATAGTTCTGAATTTCCATATTTTGCATGAATTCATATTTTATTTGCTAGTCATTAATTATATTTTCCTAATGCTTGGAAGGCATAGAGTGTGTGTGGGTAAAATGACAATTTGTTTGACTTGTGAGTACTGTGATAATGATCCCTGTTGAAAACCCCTGTTAGTAATAAACTTCGAATATCTCAGTATAGGGTGGAAAACTATAATCAGATTCATGTAAAGTTTGTAAGAGATGTATTGATGGAGGTTATGAAAATCCATACATTAATCATGGCTAATCTTCTGTAGTTTTTACATTATTTTGACATAATTATCCCTGAATTGGAGGTTAATATTGCCAAATATTTACCATCTTGTTATACTTTGAAAAAAGGAACAAATATCCAGGGAGGATCCTTAAAAGGAAAAAATATATCATTACAGAAAAAAAAATGTTTATGGAAAATAAGATGAAAATATAAACAATCGATATTGATATGACACATTGATAAGGTCTCAACATCAAGTTTTGTGTTCATATTTATTGGTTCATTTACACTTGAAAATATTTCTAATGAGACAAAATCGCTATTGTCTTTGTTAACAGGCAGGGTATCTGAGAATCAAAACAGTTGAATGGCTTAGCTGGACTGGGGATGTTGTCTGAGTGAAAGAGCACTTCTAACATTTTTGACACTGTAGAATTGCCTGAATTCCCTGTGTTGATTCCCAACACTGACCAAAAAAAAAAAATGAAATAAAGGAAGAAATAGAAAAAAGAGAGAAAGGAAGGAAGAGAAGGTAGCAACAAGGAGAGAGGAAGGTGGTAAGAAAGAAGGAGGAGGGAACAAGAGAGAGAGAAGGCAAGCAATAGAGGGGGAGGCAAAAAGAGACAATGAGAATTAAGTGGGCAGGTGTGTGCAATTTGAAGGTAGAATTTAAACCCAGTAAGGCCTGTCCCAAAGCCCATGTGTTTAACTTCTCACTGGTCAGTAGGGATGTGGATGTTAGCACTGGACTATTTTCATGTGAATATGTTATCAGTTCCTCTGCCCTTTCAAGTTCAAAAAATGTTGAGAAAATGTATTTTTCCTTTATTTAAATTAGAAACAATCTTATTTTACATACCAATCCCAGTTCCCTCTCCTTCCCATCCTTCCATGCCTCCCACAGACCTCCCCCATCTCATCCCCCTTCTGCTCCCCAGAGAGGGTGAGGCCTTCCTTGGGGGCTCAAATGTATTTTCAATGAACCTAACAGAGATTTGATTTGATATGGGGGAGAGGCCCTCATCTTTGGAGCCTAAAAATAATCAAAGAACCAAGAGAAGAGGCCCCCTTCTGTGTGTACTGGTGTCTTTAAGAATTACATAGTCCATGTCAGCTTTTGAAAATTCTCTGGGTCAAATACACAAAAGAACACAATATGTTGAACAGATATCTTCTAAACTTTTTACTATGCTCATAAACAAAACAGTTTGAAAGTTATGAATTCATCCTGAATTAATCAATACCATTCCACACTTGGTTCTAATCTGAGTCTGTAAAGCCTGGCTCCAGGAGTGAACTTTGTGTTGTTCTCATGGACAGTTCCCACACATACTCTTGCCACACTACACTTGTAGGTGCTTTCACTTATTTTAGCCACATGAAAGCTTTACCTTCATTTAGCGAGGTTTTCATAGATTGTTTGGTATTTAGACTGTCTCTGTCTTTTATTAAGTTTTGAACGACAAGTCTATATTCTGGACAGAATTTAGGGGAAGTGGAGTTGAGGGAACAAATATAGTATTCCTTGAAATAAAGTCCCAAAGGTAGAAATAGCATAATAAAGAAATTAAGGCATTATTAAGTAGATTTCTTTTCATTGGACATAATTAGAAAGTATTGTATATTTGTTGTAAAAAAAATCAATGGATTTCATAATGACACTCTTGATCAACTCTACCACATTCATTGGCTGTAATCATTCCCCTCTTGTCTTCCTCCTTTAGCACTTCAACCCTCCCATTTCCTTTCCCAAGAAGCACTCCATTTTTGTGTCATATGCATGTATGGGCTTCTATAAAATCTGAGTTCATGTATGAGAGGAAGCATGGCAATTATCCCTCTAGGTCTGTCTTACTTTTGACTCCATTGTCTCTATGTACTATTCAGTTATGTGTATTCTTAAGAATGCTGGCTGAATCACATTGTAGTTCTATGTTTAGTTTTTTTTGGGGGGGTTGGTTTTGTTTGTTTGTTTGTTTTGTTTTTGTTTTTGTGGGGCATTTTTTTTTTCTAAAAGAAACTCTATACTAATTATCAACAGTGTCTCCACAAGGTAACACTTCCATCTTCTGGAAGTGTTCCAGAAATGAGAGAAAATTTATGTGAGAGAAAATTTCTAAAGCTCAGTAAATTCTTCCTAGAATCAACCCATGAGAATGTAGAAAGGTAAAGGGTTTCCACACAATGAAGAAATTAACCAGTGGCATAAGAGCCAACCAACAGACATGGAAACCTTGCCCTCTATAAATCTGAAAGAAGATTAATATTAGAGTATATAAAGAACTCAAACTTTTAAACAGCAAAATAATCGAATGCATAGTTTTGTTAAGTTTTGCAAGTATGTCTAGATTTCTTCTTTAAAAGGACAAGCAAAATTTAATGGCTTCAACTGTATGTAAACTTTAGATCCAAAACTCACATCCAAATGGTGGAGCATTTTAAGTAAAATTAATTTTTAGATGAACTCTTATACTTTTAAACATTGAAAATAGATGAAGTTTATTAGGTATTATGGACCAAATGTAAGTTTTTGATTTTTCAGCATTTCTATTACAAAAGAAAAACATGTTGGTTCATTAAAATTGTTGGAGGTAGGGAGTAGAGAGTGAAGCTCAGTAATATAGAGCATGCTTTCAAGCATTCATAGAACCCTGGGTTTGATTTCAGACACTACTGAAAAAATGACATTTTTAAAGATAAGAAATGTTGAAACTCTGAAGGAATTAATAAGTATAGATGCACAGTTTAATGCCTAGTGGATATACTAATGGATGGATGCTCTCCAAAGAAGCAAATTCTACAAGATCTGCATAAAGAAGACTTATGAGGTGTTGGCCAGCATGTTTATGGAGACTAAGAAACTGGGAGGTGTCTAGATCCTCTACAACTTTAGAAACCTAAGAGCTGGAGGGACTGCTAATGTATATCCAGGCTTGAGAACAGGAAATGAGACATTGTAGGTCAAGTCTACAGGTGAGAAGCAAAGAAGAGCACTTTGCTCCTTCCCCTGATTCCTGTTCTTCCTTTTATTCATGTTATTATCAAAGGGTTATGTGATGTCACTGGCTTTAGGGCAAGCTTTTTTCTTCAGAAATTGCCAACTGAAATGCTTATCTAGTCCAGAAACACAAACACACACACACATGCACGCACGCACGCATGCACGCACGCAAGCACTCGTACACACACGCATCACAGCAGTTCATCTCAGCACTCAATATCAGTTAATATACAAAATTAATCACCACAGGTATACCCCTCTTGCCAACTTGTCCCCACATACATCTTCTTAAACTATGTTTATTCCCAGTAAATGTAGATGAGACAATAGCACAGTGCTGCTTCCATGTTGCTTGATAACATATCTTCCATACTACAGGTAATGTACTGAGATCTCCTTTTCAACACAAGTACTCAGGCTGTTACACTTTTGGATTTTCAGTAACTTAATAACTATTTAGTCAATTAAAAACTCTTGAATAATGTGGTTAATAAATCAGTAAAAAGCATGTTATACATCATCAGAGAATAATGGAGGAATGAAAGGGTAGACACATATGTGTATGCATTAAAAACACGTGTATAAACCTCCTGAATATTGTAGAGCATCTTTTCTACATTTGTGACTATTCAGGGGGAATTACACAGTCACTTCGATTTCAGTAACCATGTGATTCAGTCAACCAAATCTCCATTCTTGAACAGCTGTAGAATTTGTAAATCTTGTCTAGAACAAGTTGCTTAGTGTTTTATTGTCCTTAATCATGAGACATGGCAATACTGTCAGAATCCCTGAACAATTTCCTACACTCCAGCCATAGTTTTCATTATGGAATACTCATCCAATCTGTAGACTTTAGAAGTCAGGAGTCTTAACTGTTTACACTGAAACTCCATCTTGTGTTATTCCAAAGGACTCATCAGCCTCAAGTTGCCTGGAGGCAGTTCAGAGCTCCAGATCAGGGAAAGCAGTATTGTGCCTCCTAGTGACAGCTGCTTTTACTTGTAACTCTAAGGAAAGTATGTAATTGCAAAGATAGGCATGCCCTCTCACACACTCACACATACTCACATGCACACATGTGCAAACACACACACACACAGACACTCTCACACTCACACAGATGTATTTACTTCATAGTTTTATTCTATTACATTCTTCAAATGTTGAAATGTATATGCTTCAGTTATTCATATATCTGCTTGTCCATCTTGCCCTTGATAAGAACCTAATACACTCAATTTCTATAGTATCAGAAACCTCTCTCCCCACAACTAGACATTTTTCAATAAAACATTTAACTCATGCTATTATGAAATTCCACACAGTGAGTAAAAATTTTATCTAGGGTATTTTTATACTGATAGTGTACTTATCCAATGCTAGTTATTAAGTTAGAATTTGGTGTTCTTTTGTTTGGGACTCATACAATCATTTAATAGATTTTAGTATCCAAATCATATTTCATCAGTCTGTTTTTATGGGTTTTGAATTTTTAATATATAATTATCACGGTCTCACCTTAATCTCTTTTGTAACACCACAACAATGTGTGTGTGTGTGTGTGTGTGTGTGTGTGTGTGTTGTGGACAAGGTGATCTTCTTATATCTTATGTCTTCTTGTGTGGGGCGTGGACAAAATCCTGAGTAAATGTGTATTGTTGACATGAGCATTACTATGTCAAGGACTCCAGTGTCTCTGACCTATAGGAATGGCAAAACCTTCCCTAGGTCAGGACCCAGGTAATTATAAAGCCTTCCCTAGTCAGAGTCCAGATGTTGAAAGTGTACGCAGTAAACATCAACCATCTCTGGGATGACTATAACATGAAACTGCTCCCCAGCGTAGAACCCCTCCAAGATGAACCCACCTGCTCATTCAGCTGTACATAATAAAACCAATGCCTCATTTGGCTGAGTATAATATACCCACCTCTTTACTCAGCTGGGAATAATAAACCACCTCCTTATTCAGCTGTATATATTAAATCCAGCTCCTCATTCAGCGGAGTATAACAAGTCCACCTCCTCATTCAGAGAAGTATAATAAATGGTTTCTGGACTGGTGGTATAATTCTATCAGAGTGCATGACCTACCTGATCCTAGATTTTCTGTGTGAATGTCTGTTATATCTTCATTCCCTGACATCAGCCCTATAAGATCAATCACAAAATGATGCAGGTGGCAACAGTCCTCTTGTGACCTATCCTGCTTCATAGTGTAATCCTTCCAAAGCTGCATAATGAGAACCACATGTCAACTGAGAGTCAATGGTAGGCTATTTATAACATGGTATTCAGATTGAATTTTATCAGATGATGCCATAACATGATGTTTGTTACCTGTTTATAAATGTATGAGATTGGAGGATAAACTAAGTGGCTTTTACATTTCTTTGATATGCTGATGTTCTCTGGCTTTTCTAAGAAACAGAAACAAAACCATATAGTCATTTGGATGATCCTAATGTCTACAGACATTTCTCTTGTGGTGTGAAGATAACCTCAAACTTAGTCTTTTCTGGGGAAACATCTCCATATGACACCACAGACCCCAGGCCAAGATCTACTGCCACGTTTCCAGGTTTCTCTTTGTTGCTGTGGTGCCATGTTTATCTCATTGCACAAATACTGGTACCTAGTAGATAGAGAGTAGTTTGCCTCATGAGTTAAGTCTATCTGATTCTATGGAGTTGACATTCACTGGTCACCAGTCCCTCCCTGTGAGCAAGAATACATTTATAAATCTGCACAGTTAAAGGCCTTGGTACTGGTAGATGTTTTTCTGTGTTCTGGGGAAGAAACTTGATTGTACTTATAACCACAGAAACAAGATATGGATGCCTGGAATTCTAGTATTAGTTGAAGATGGACAGTGAAATTCACGTGTGTGTGTGTGTGTGTGTGTGTGTGTGTGTGTGTGTATTGTTGATCTCACTATCCAGGAAGGCATTTATGGTAGCCTTTCCATGGTCGCTCAAGTTGTTAGTTGGCAGCAGTCTTGTAGGTCTCTAGAACTTTCTTTAGATTCAGTTTTCTCTTCAAACCAATAATGGCTCCCTCTTTTATGTTCTCTCTCTCTCTCTCTCTCTCTCTCTCTCTCTCTCTCTCTCTCTCTCTCTATCTCTCTCTCTCCTGTCTTCTATTCCTATCCTGACTCAATCTTCCTAGTCACACATGCTTTCCTTTCCTCCCACTCCTCTCTCCATTCAATTGAATGGAGAGAGAACTGAGTTTATCTAGGCAAAGAAAATGCATAGTCTAGTATAGACAGATGGAATTTTCCCTTCTAGTATATTTTCTGATTATATCTTAGAGAATGTTTTGGTACATACATCTGAAAGAGGGAGGGATATTTTACAACTGTAAACCATCCTTGCATAGCAGGGATGTAGTCCATTAATTCACAAAGCTTGAGGCAAGGCTGACAATTCATAAGTGGTAAATCCAGAGAGTTATGAAGATATTAAATCTCACATCTGGTGAGAAAATGTGTTATTTCACTGGGTTGATTGATGGACACTTTCCCATTGCAGTGCAATTTGGGAGTACGTGCTGTTAATTGCTAGGGTTTTTAGAAAAGCTCGGTAGTTCAATTCCAATTACTTTAGTTTTGAAAAACAGAACAGCTGGATGGTGAAATTGCCTGGAGCTGTCACAGAGGGGGGGCATGAGCTAGCAGCCTGACCTGGACAGTCCTGACTTAGATTTTCTGCAGAGCTATTATTTATTGCAATTGGAGGCTCCCAGCTCAGGAGGTACTTTTGCTTTGCACATTCCTGGCTTGGGAGCATGCTTGTTTGCTGACCATCCATATGATCATCACTGATTGTCCAGCTGTCTCTTAATACTGCACAGTTATCCCTGTCTTCACAGAGAGAGATGGGAAAGCTGAATATCATAATATCACAATCTCCTTGTTGTAAGGCTTCAGAGCTCAGCATTGTGAAAGCATACTCACAAATTTCTTATGCTTTCAGAATGACATTTAGGGCCTTGTGTGGGGGGTAAATTACATGTTTCCACACAGTCTCTTAGCTCACTGAGTAAAGCTAGAGAGAGTAACTCTGTTCATGGTTTTACAATTATCTGGTGTGGGAGACTAGAAGGAATCATCCCAGATAGTTAAGCTATTCCCTACATCTAGTTCACTGAGACATACGGTCAGTCTTTCCTCTCTACATACAGTAGCTCCTTTTCATGTAATACAAAGCAAACCAAAGCTGAATTCACTACTTCCTATAAAGTAATATTTTTTTCCATTTGGAGCTTAAGGATTATGATGTTTCATGTATAAATAGTTCTTTTGAGGCTGAAAACATGATTTAGTGGATAAAAGTATTTGTTTCACAAGCATGAGTATCTGATTTCAATCCCTGGCATCCATGTTAAAAGTCAAGCAAGACTGCTCATGCTTGAAAACTTTGTATTTTGGGTCATAGATAGAAGAACCACCAGCTCTCATTGGGCAGCCAGCATGAAATACCCAGTCTGAATACAATAAGGGGGAGAGCAGAGGAAGATATCCAAGTGCCTATTCCGGCCTCTATATTCACATAGATGGCTATGCATACCAATATACTCACATGTATTTACTATATACACGTACAACATACACACACATACCACACCACATACAAATAAATTTTCCTATTTTATATCATGCTATAAGGTAGTTTGTTAAAATTGTACTTATTAATATTTAACATTAATGTTTGATTTTAAAACTGAGAAATGGTTTAAAATAATTTATGCATTTTACCCAAACATGGTGATACATGCCTGTAACCCCAGCACTGGGGAGGCTGTTAGGAAGATGACCATGTGGGGCCATCATAGACTATCTGAAACAATAATTATACATTATGTTTTATTTTATCACATGTAGGATGTGGGCTTTTTATGTCGGTATCGGTCAGCCTGGAGACTGACATCCACCAGGTGTCCCATCAAGCAGCCATGCTACCTGACAAAATTCCAATACAACCCTGAACCTTGAGCCTTGAAGTGAATTTCAGGACATCAGTGCCATTAAATTAATACTTACTGCTCATTAAGGAGAGAAAAATGGAAGTTCTAGATTCAAAACTCCCCAGACTTTACACAACATAAACCCTTTTTCTTTGACAGGTTCCATCTGCTTTCTCTATAAAAACTCACTGTGATTTTTTTAAATATAAATTTTATTTAAATTAGAAACAATCTTATTTTACATATCAACTCCAGTTTCCTCTCCCTCCTGTCCTCCCATGTTCCCCACCAAACCCCCCCATCCAATCCCCCATCCACTCTCCCCAGGGAGCGAGAGGCCTTCCATGAGAGATCATCAAAATCTATCAAGTCATTGGTGGGAGGGCCTGGGTTCTCTCTAGGCTGAGAGAGTATCCCTCCATGAGGAATGGGCTCCAGAAGTCTTTTCATGCTCTAGGGATAAATACTGGTTCCACTGCCAGAGGCCCCATAGACTGCTCAGTACTCCTAGCTGACACCCACATTCAGGGGGGCTGGTTTGGTCCTATGTTGATTCCTCAGCTGTCAGATTGGGGTCCATGAATCCCTACTTGCTCAGGTCACCTGTTTCTGTGGGCTTTCCCAGTGTGATCTTGACACCTTTGTTCATCACTCCTCCCATCTAATCTAAACTCCCTGTGACTTTAAGAGCTGAGCCATGAGTTCTAGGTAAGTAGTCATTAAAGTCCCATTTTTTTTTTTCTGAGCTCCAAACTGCTATTAGAAGTGAGGACCTCATATTCTCCTCTCCCATCCTCTTCTCCTCTCCTCCTCTTCTCCCCTTTTCTTTCTCTAAACTCACTCTCTGGTCCCCTCATGCACTCAGTTTTCTTAGGAGCTCTTGTCCTTTTCCCCTTCTCCTGCAGACCATCTATGTCTCTCTTAGGGTACTCCTTGTTTCCTAGTTTTTCTGGTGGTATGGATTGTAGGCTAGTAATCCTTTGTTCTGCGTCTAAAATCCATATATGAGTGAGTACATGCCATGTTTGTCTTTTTTGTGA
This sequence comes from Phodopus roborovskii, assembly GCF_943737965.1. Taxonomy (NCBI): domain Eukaryota; kingdom Metazoa; phylum Chordata; class Mammalia; order Rodentia; family Cricetidae; genus Phodopus; species Phodopus roborovskii. The sequence continues at coordinate 7,035,992 of NW_026126433.1, forward strand.
CTGGGTTGCATCACTCAGGATGGTTTCTTCTAGTTCTATCCATTTCCTTGCGAATTTTAGTATTCCATTGTGTGTGTGTGTATGTGTGTGTGTGTGTGTGTGTGTTTTTTTTTTTTTTTTTTTTTTTTTTTTTTTTTTTTTTTTTGCTGAGTATTACTCCATTGTGTAAATGTACCAAGTTTTCTTTAGCAGTTCTTCAATTAAGGGGCATCTACGTTGTTTCCAGGTTCTAGCTATTACAAATAATGCTGTTATGAACATAGTTGAACAGATTGAGTCAGAGGAAGAATAGAAGAGAACAAGAAAAGAAATACCATAGTAGGGGGAGCCATTATAGGTTCAAAGAGAAATCTAGCACTAGGGAAATGTTCAGAGACCTACAAGGATGACCCCAACTATGAATCTAAGCAATAGTGGAGAGGCTACTTTAAATGCTCTTCCCCTATAATGAGATTGATGACTACCTTATATGCCACCCTAGAACCTTCATCTAGTAGCTGATGAAAGCAAAAGCAGAAACCCACTGCTAAACACTGAACCAAACTCCTGGAATCCAGTTGCAGAGAGGGAGACGTGATGAGCAAAGGGGTCAAGACCAGGCTGCAGAAACCCACAGAAACAGCTGACCTGAACAAGGGGGAGCTCATGAACATGGAAACAAGCATAGGACTGACCCCTATAGGGGTCTTGAGATATATGCACTTACTTTAGCCAAGTTGCTAAGCACTAAATTTAGGCTTGAAATTTGACATAAGTTTGACATGTCAAAAATCCATGATCTGTTTATTTTCCAAAATTCAAATAACAGGTCTGATAGGGTCAGGGAGTTTAACAACGTTCAGCAACTCGTGAGAGCTTACACTTATTTATTTCTTTGGTATTTAGGTAACAGGAACATTCATCTGTACAGACATCCTTACTTCTTTTTTGTCTTACATTTTTCAATATATTTTCTTATTTTACATATCAATTCCAGTTCCCTCTTCCTACCACCTTCCCATATTCCCCACCTAATCCCCCATCCCATCTCCCATCCACTCCCCAGGGAGGGTGAGGCCTAGGCCCTACCTCAAGTGACTTGCCAGATTTTGATGATCCCTCCTGGGATCAGTCTCAAGAAATGAGCTAATTAGAACTATAATACCTAAAAGTATTGTGAATGTGTATGCATGTGTACATGTGCTTATGTGGCAATCATGTGCACACATGTGTGTGATAGGTATGTACACATGCACCTGTAATTGCAGGTGCACAAATGTGTGTGGAGGTCAAAGACTGGCATTAAATTCATTATTTCTCTCATCATCTGAGCAAGACGTCTCACCTGGAGATCACAAATTCAGCAAGACTTTATGGTCTGCAAACTTTAGGAGTCCTTCTGTCTAACCATCCTAGTGTGTTTTTGATGCCAGAGCTGGGATCAGAACTCACAGCCTAGAGCCGGCTTATCTCCCCTATCCCTATTTTTAGGATACAATTTTAGAAAAGCAAAGGGAAGGAAACAAAATTGGACAAAGACAAGAAATTCTCACACATGGTGAGATTTCAGGCAGTGAGGAAGAATTAGCTGTGAGAAAATAAATCCCTTACATTGCTCTTCTGATGAAATATCCTTAGAACAAGACTTTCCTCTTCTTCCTCTTCCTTTTATGGTTTTGCTGAAACCATAAAATCTCACCAATTGTTTTAAGGTTCTCACTGGGGAGGTAGTTTATAAAGCACTTGTTGTATGAGTCCAAAGACCTGAGTCAAAATCCCAAGCACCCTTGCAAATTCCACACAGCCTGGGTGTGCTGGCACCTTCCTGTAGTCCTAAGGAAGTGGGCATCATGGCATGGATCTCTGGACCTCAGCTGAGTAGGGCATGCTTGCATCGCCTTTTGTTGTTTTCCAGTATGCAGGCTTATAACAATGCCAGACTTACAACTACAAACCAAGAATCTTGCAGTACCATTTCCCAGAATATACAGTTCTCCTTAACTCCCCTTAGCAATACCACTATTCTGGACTGAAAATAAAACATCCACTCTGAGGCTTTTGCATTGAATGCTTGATCCTCATCACAGTGTTCAGAGGGCAGACTTTAGGGTAAAGCTGACTGCAACCATGATGGCTTAGATCTAATCAATGATTAGCCCATTGCTTAACCCATGATGTGATGCTGTTATGGAGACATGGTGAGAAGTAAGAGTAGGGGTCTCTGTAGGATAAAAGATATTCTTGAAGGGAATATTGTTTCCTGACTTCTTTTCTACCTTTCCCTCTCCTCCCCACTTCCTCGTCCTTCTTCTCCCATCTCTTTCTTTCCCATTCTCCCTCCATGACCACCATCTGGTGAACAGCTTTCTTCTGCTATGATTATTCTTCCGGTCACAGGCTTTATAGCAATGGATCTAGTAGCTCATGGATAGAAATATCTGAAGTGACACCTAGCTCCCTTCAGTTGTTTATCTCAGGGATTGTGTCACGCAAAAGCAATTTAACTTTGTCAATGAGACATCCATTCAACACACAGAGATCCATGCATCTAGAGGTTTGCATCAATGGCCAGTTTGTTTAGAGATCATGAGGATTCTGAATAGTGGTTGCTACTCATCTGCTAACTATAAGTTACTAGTTGTGAGAGTATACTAGTGACCTTAAGACAGATGGAAAAGATTCACACCTGAATTCATGTCCTGCCAGGGAGAAGGAGTGTGATTTGAATCTACTCAGATAGTGAAATACATGGTTCCTGAAGGGGAAATAGTGGGCAAACAGCATCCAACACATGTGTTATTTTAGGCATATGTTCTCATGGTCTTTCCTCTCTTTTTATTTTTAACTGATAATTCAAAGTAAAGAAAAAGTGTTCTTGGTTTAAGTGTTGAGAATACTGCTTCTCATAATGCTGAAGTTTTGTGCACCAGGTAGAATTACTTCTGTGCCTAGGAGTCTGGTGTGGGGTAGAGTGGGATCCCATGAGCAATAGTGCTATGGATTATAACTATTTTTGTTTTCATTTGAAAATAGTTTGACATACTTTGTTCTTCTGGGGAGGGGAGAAGCAATTAAAGAGGTTATTCCCAAGAGAACTGCTCTATTATCTGAAGTTTGAGGCATTTCTAACTCATTGTAAACTACTCTTACTGTGTGGTGTGTGTCACATGTCTGGAAACATGGGTGTCAGGAAATATGAGACTTGGAGACTGCAGGGTTCATCAGACTGGGTTTTTGCTGAAGAATATGTGGATTTTGGGATGGTCTATATATAGAATGAAAGTAGAAGAAAAGAATAAAAATAATGGCCCCCAACTAAGCCTGTAAGAGCATAGTTCAATGAGAACCTTTCCAAACTGACCACTTACCTTTGCAGGGAGAGCATCCTACAGCATGACCAGCCCAAATTTGCTCTTTCTTTGTTCTATTATGCAAATCTCTTTTCTTAAAAATGAATTTTCTTTCATTACAAAATGAGTATAATATAAATATTAATTACATTTTGGTGTCAAAGAGTATGTTGTCCAAAGTATGTTTGGAAAGCTTCTTTTAAGTCTGCCATAAAACTCTATATACTTTTATTTTTTATATTTATTATTTTTTCTTATTTTTCATATCGATCCCAGTTCCCTCTCACTTCCTCCCTCCATGGCCGCCTCAACCGCTCTCCCATCTTATTCCCCCTCATACTCCACAGGGAGGGTGATGCCTTCCAAGAGGGATCATCAAAATCTGTCAAGTCATTTGGAGTAGGGACTAGGCCCTCCCTCCTGTCTCTAGGTTAAGGGAGTATCCCTCCATGGGGAATGTGCTCCCAAAGTCCTTTCGTGCATCAGGGATACATCCTGGCTCACTGACAGAGGTCTCTTAGACTGCCCAGGCCTTCTAACTGAGACCCATGTTCAGGGAGTCTGAGTCAGTCCAATACTGGTTTCCCAGCTATCATTCAGGGGGTCCATCAGCTTCCCCTTGTTCAGGTCAGCTATCTCTGTGGGTTCCTGTAGCCTGGTCTTGCCCCCATTTTCTTATCACTCTTCCCTCTCTGCAACTGGATCCCAGGAGTTCAGCACCAGTGTTTAGCTGTGGGTATCTGCTTCTGTTTTCAGAAGCAGATAAGGACTCTGTGATGGTATATAAGTTAGTTATCAATCTCATTACCAGGGAAGAGCATTTAAAGTAGCCTTTCCACTATTGCCCAACTTATTATTTGGGGGTCATCATTGTAGGTCTCTGGACATTTCTCTAGAGCCAGAGTCAGTTTACTCTTCAAACCTATCATGGCTCCTTCTACTATGGTCTCTCTCTCTCTCTCTCTCTCTCTCTCTCTCTCTCTCTCTCTCTCTCTCTCTGCTCTCATTTATTCATCCCCTGACCTAGTCTCAGTCTTCCTAGACCCACATGTATGTTCTCCTCTTCTCCCCTTCTCTTTCTCCTAACTCCCTCTCCACCCTTTGCTCTTCCTCCCAATATGCTCAGGAGATCTTGTTCCTTTCCCTTTCTGTGAGGGACCTTGTATGAATTTCTTAGGTTCCTCCTTGTATCCTAGTTTCTCTGGTGGTGTGAATTATAGGCTGTTGATCCTTTGCTCTATGTCTAAAATCCATAAATGAGTGAGTGCATACCATGTTTGTCTTTTTGTGACTGGGTTACCTCACTCAGGAAGGTTTCTTCGAGTTCCAAAAACTCTATATGCTTTTAGAATAGCAATTTAACAGGGATTGTGTACGTGTGTTTGAAAATGGATGTCATTGGATTGCTAGTGAAGATCCCTATAAATCTTCTTGCCTTGCACTCTGGTGTTTTCCAACTTTAGGTTCCTAGCCTTTTGGGTCATGTAGCCTTCTGTAGCCTTAAGTGGTTAAATTTCTTTTGACAAAAGGTAACACCTGTCCTATGTACTTTAGGGTGGTTTGTGTGTTAACTTAGATAATTAAATTTACTGTACAAACTAAAAGAGCACTATAGTAATGTAGGACGTTATCAGCATTATTTCCACTTTTCATAAAGAATTTCATATTCTTTTAATTCCTCGTAATTGTTATAAAGAATCAGGGGAGATTTCTAAACATTACTGAGAACAATCTACATTAAAAAATGATTGAGTTTTTGAATCCACTGTGACTTTCTTGTAGTAGTTTCTCCCCCATCTACTGAAAAGAACCTTCTTTGTGTATTTATGTGGTTTAGATAGCTTTTAATTTGTTTCTTTTTACTTTCACTCAGCTATCACAGTCACCACCCCTGTGGGAAGCTTGCTTTGTCTTATAATACATTTTTAAGTGAGATAGCAAAGCTGTTTTAGTTTAAGGCATTTTTTTTTTCTTCACGTTTCCTCTAAGTGGCATTTTGAGCAATTTCAGATTTATTCTGTTATAATGGCATTTTAAAAAGATTGCCCTTAGGCATTATGATGGTTTTAGAATAAATCCAGCTGAAAAATTCATCTGCAGTATAAAACAGAAAGCTCCTAAATGTCTCTAAACAAAGTCCATCTTTCAGAGACCTTGCTGTTTGGAGGCAAGTTCATCTCCTGAGAATATTGAACAAGAGCAATTCGTGGCATTTATTCAGCATTGTGTATTTCCAAAGCAATCTGCAACCATCAATTCCTTTAACCACCCAGCCTGCCTAGTACTAAGAAGCAAATGTGACCACACTACGACCTGAACTGTTATGAGCACCCAATATTGCCTTCTGTGCCCATCACACTATCCTGCCTGCTTTGATTAGAAGTCACCTTTGGAACAAAAAAGCTAAGTTTAAGTTATTGCTTCTACTCCTTGTCTTCTGTTTTCTCTAAAATGGAATGCTCCTGCTTCTGTGGGACTCTTTATAACACTGCACCTTAGTGTCAGTTTGCCTGTATACTTATCATGATAAGCTGTTGTAGCTCTCTGTCCTCTCCAATTAAGCTCCAATTCTGATGTTATTTTATAATTGAAAGGTCCTATCCGGTTTCTCCTTCTGTTTTCCTATGATTTGCTCAACTTCTTCCTCTGGTGTTCTCAAACAATTCTTTACATACTTCTGTTATAGCTTTTACTGCAGGTTTGGTTTAGTTCTAAGCCTAGGATGGGGCCACCTAGACTACGCATCACATTTGTTCATCTGTCTTTTGCTGCTCCTCAGCACAGTGGCTGGAAGATATAGGAAGTCAAATGTTTTGGAGTCCCTTGTTAGGCAGAACACAGCTGCTCTAGGAGACTTTTGACCTAGCCACTTCTCTCTCTGGTGTGTATATATGTGTGAAAAGTAGGGACTCCAAATATATGGATTTTGGTGTTCCTCTTGCTTCTCAGAGAGATGAGATTGTACTTTGCCATAGAAAACAGGAAGCAGTGAGAATCCCCCAGCACCACCCCAAAGAATCATCATCACATATTCGACCATGACATCTTAGTAGTAGTGGCTGTCATTGCTGACCATCTCCTTCATTGTTACCATAGCCCTTATCATATTACAGTCCTTTCAGTGTGCCTGGCACTGTTCGGCATTTCTTCCCACCACATGATGCTCAGCATAGACATGCAATGTGAAAATCATTATTGTCATTCTTCAGGTATAAAAGGTCAGGTTCCAAAAGACTAAGAAAACATCCCAAGTTACTAGAGCTGGTGAGCAAGACTGCCAGGTGATGAACCTTGAGGCATGAGAATGTTGTTTATTTGTGCTACCCAATACCACTTGGTACCATCCCTGGATCACTTGCTTCTTGGAATATCTGCTGATTGTGTCAGCTCCTTTTTCTTCTTTATCCAGGAAGAGGCGAATGGCGAGAAACCCATTCAGTGGAACCTTTCAGTTCTGTGGCTGCTCACAATCCCCATGTCCTCTAAAATAGCCTCCTATAGAAGGTGTCACCATTAACAGCAAATGGTGCTCTGATCACAGGAGGAATGGGGACAGGAGCTGAGGCCATTATTCTCTAGTCTAAGATGTCTAAAGCAGGCCATATCAGCTTTTATGTTTTCATTCCTTGCTTTGAGGCCCTTACCTTGAAGGCTACCTTTCTTCTCGGGTCCCCAAAATGGTTTTTTATTCTCAAAATTATAAAAGTCGATGCTATTAGTGCATGCTCATGCTGTTTAAAGGCACAAAACCTTTTTAAAATCTTGAGTACAATTACATAGGGTGTGTTTAATTTTAAAAAGGCAGATTGTACTCTGTTACTTCAGGTTAGGGTTGTGGCACATTCCTTAGTGTTTTAGAGCATGAGGCTCAATGCAGAGGTAGCTAGAACCATTTGAGAAATATCTGACAGGCTATAGAGTCATTTGTAATTTACATCAATCAAGGAAATCAATGAAATTAGCTAAAATTTGAAATTAGCTAAGGTTTATAGTTCTGCGAAGGTTTGGGTGCTACCTAGTTAGATACCAGCAAAGAATGGCTTGCATCATTGAAAAGCTTCCTTCTGTCTCATGACCCAAACACCGTCTTAAATTAGTGCAAAGGGCAGCCAATCAGAACCTGAGGGGTGGAAGTGTGTGTGTGTGTGTGTGTGTGTGTGTGTGTGTTGATGCTGTTTTGAATGTAAAATGTTTTATTGGATATTCCAAAAGGCTAGTGTCACTTCTTTCTTTCTCATTATTTCTTTACTTGAATATGTGGTATGTGTATATTGTGTGGTGTGTAGTGGGATATTCACTTTGTCTCCTTCTGCGGCATTGGCCACGCCCATCGGGGGTGGAGCCAGAGGCGGAAGTGACCTGTGGAAGGAGGTCTGAGGAGAATCAGGGGTAAATGCTCTCTTGCTGGCAGGAGGCAGAGAGGAGAGCATCCAGTGGAACTTGCTGGTGTTCATCTGTCTAGGTTGTAAGTTATTTCTCCCTGAATAAATATCTATTCGGCCTATTTGTTTATCCTGATCCTTATTAAACCACAATAGTGGTGTGTGGCTATGATTCATGTACATGAGTATACAAGGGTATGTGTGCATATGTACAATAGAGTAAGGCTTTTGCTGTTATTTATTGCCTCTGCCTTATTGCCTTGATACAGGATCTCTCTCTGAACTTAAAGCTCCTCATTTTATCTTGGCTGGCTATGGTGTGAGCTCTCAAACTGTCTTCCTATTCCTGTATCTTCGGAAAGGAAAGGCATGCATAGCCATGCCTCCCCCCCCCCCCATATATGAGAGCTGGGAATTCAAATTCAGGTCTTCATGTTTGCATAGCAAGTGCCCTCACCACTGAGTCATCTCCTCTACCCTGCCTTTACTTTAACATATGGAAGTTGTCTTAGTTAGGGTGAAGAGACACCAAGACACAGCAACTTTTATAAAGGAAAAACATTTAATTGGTGCTTGGTTACATTTTCAGAGGTTTTAGTCCATTATCATTATGGTACACCATGGCAGCATGCAGGTAGACATGGCATTGGAGAAGAAGCTAAGATTCCTAAATCTTGACTTGCAGGCAACAGAAAGTGATCTGAATCACTGGGTGTGGCTTGCACATATATGAGAACTTTAAGCTTGCCCCCACAGTGACACACTTCCTCCAAAAAGGCCATATCTACTCCAACAAAGGGGCCATTTTACTGCAAATATTTTTATTTTACTTAACAGATTTGATTTTAAGAGGCTTTCATACTCATGGTGGAAAAGGGGTAGCAGATACAGAGATTTCCATATCATCCCCTTTGCCTCACATTCATAACATCTGCTATTGCCAACACCTGCACTAGAGTGATGTATTCATTATAATTGAAAAAACTAATTAATTTACTATGTCACCCAAAGTCCATAGTTCACTCTTGCTGTTATACCTTCTGTGGTTTGTGCAAATGCATGACCTATATCCAATATCAGAGCATCAAGAAGAATAGTTTCACTGCCTTAATAGCCCTGTGTGTACCAGCTTCACTTATTTTATCTGTATTCATTCTTTTGCCTCATGCATTTTCATCCCATTCATTTTCCTGTCCCTTCATATCCACCCTTTGCCCTTGCAACCTCTCCCCCAAAATAAAATAAAATAAAAAGAGAGAGAAGGAAAAGGAGAAAAACATCAATCTCATCATGAAAGCTGTAGTGTGAAACAGCAAGTCATTCAGTAGACCCTTTGGCCCATATATGTTTACTTGCAAGTGTTAATTGCAGAGTCTTTGGTCTGGTCCAAGGCCTCTGGTTTCTACTATACCATCAGTTCTGGGCCCTCACTGGGACACCTCTCGGATATCCTGCTGTTGCCCTGTGTTTTAGAAATCCTGCAGCTTTGGGTCTGCAGGACCAGCCCTTGGTGTACTCTAGCAGATCACATATTGGGAGAATGTTGGGGTGGGCAAACACATAACCCTCCTTCTGGGTCTGAGTAGCAGCAGGGTTGGTCAGCCTGCTACCTCTCTCTTATCCTCACCACCAGGGTGAGCTCTCCTATGTTTTCTTGGCAAGATCACCTTTGGTAGTGATGAGTAAGGGGTGGGGCCTGTCCTCCTGCTTTCATATTCTCAGGGTCAGATTTTCTGCACTTGCAGGTTCAGGGACAACTCTGCTGTGTTGCCCAGGCATGGTATATGACCACTGTCCCTAGTGCTGCAGCTAATGAGGGTCAGGGACAGCTTGCCCTGCTCTTGTGACAACCTCACTTCTTAAGCCCTGTAACCCTGGCCACTATGTGATTTTGGATGGTCTTGAGTAAATAAATCTAGACCATTTGGGTATAATAATTTGCTCATATATTAATCTTATCCATCTTAGGCCAGTGACTTCAAAGTATATGATGAAGGGCTATACATTATTGATCTTGCCTTACAAATGATTTCCTGTGGTTGTGAAAGCCGAGATGATTTGGGAGATAACTTTGGAAATGTTTGGCTTCTTGGGATCTTTCATCATTGATTTCAGTAAAATAGATACTACTGGGAACAACTCAGTAGGGCAAAGTAAATGTAAAGTATTAAGATTGTAGCCTTGCCATGTTAGTACCTAGGATGCATGTGTTGAAATTAAAGTGTGTTAATAAATGTCATACACCTGTGGCATTTCACAGAAAAGGGTCAATACCATCAGATAAGCAAAGGTTGAGCCTCAACAAATATATAAATTATATGTAAAGTTGAGAAAGTAATACTTACAGAAGTTTTGTTTCATAAAGTAGTGCAAACAAGTAAGCAAGCAAACAGACAATTCACAGTGAACAGTGAGACAGTTTTCTTGTTCATGTGGGGTAGCTTTTATTTCTAAATTAATTAATCAGAGTTATATCACAGAAAGTTCAGATTTTGACTCAACAAAATCAATGACAAAAACAACAGAAGCTAAGGATAATGGCAAATGTGAATATATATGAAATAATATTTGTTGTGACAATTAGGTTTCAGAAAAAAAAATGTTCAAATAGCTGTCTTAGAGTTTGAGTTCTGTGACAGTTAATGAGAAGGATAGGACTTTGGGTTAGAGATAAGGTATGATGTCATACAGATATTTCACAAACACTGAAGAAAGGAATGGCTGCAAAGTCCAGAGCATATAGTGTGTTTTGCAGTTGGATAGGCCTCAGAAACCTGTGAGAACCTCAGCCAATTTAGAAGATATCTTTCTTTGCTGAGCTCTTGATTTGTAAAACCATTCAACGCTCTCTCCTCTGTCAGGAGCCCAACGTTTAAGTTATTCTGATTAAATAACTATGCATGCCTCTGTGTGTGTGTGGGGGGGTGTGTGCCTGTCTGACTGCCTGTCTGCCTGTCTATCTGTCTTTCTCCTCCTCCCTCTTCTCTCTCCTACCTTTCCTTCTTCCTCTCTTCACCCACATCTCTTTTCCTCTGCCACAACCCTGTATATATTAGCCTATCTTTGTGAATGTATAGAAATATATATGCATACAGTATTTCCCTAAGACTCCATGGGGAGGATATCCAAGACGCCACTATGTTATCCACTCTCTTCCTTATGTTATTCATTCAATGAGAATATAGTTCTTATTCTAATCATTTCAAACTATAAAAACTAAGCATATTTGACCCATTATTTATAATTTTGCCTAATCCTACTATCCATGGGAGGCCTTCCACCATTAACAGGCTTTCTCCCAAAATGACTTATCATCTCAGAACTCTTAAAAAATAATAGCCACATCCTAGCCACACTAATAGCCATAACAGCACTAATCAACCTATTCTTCTATACATTTAAAAGTGTATCCATATATACAGTGCTTGCATTTAGTACAAAGAAAATATGATTGGAAAGCTTTAGCACATACATGTATACTCATAAGTTGAAATAAAAGTGGTTTGACTCTAAAGCCCTTTTAAAAATTGATTAGTTTTACAAATTTCTAATCGTGTCAGTATCTAATGTCAAACATTACAGGAAAACTTTCTATGACAAGGAGCCAAAGGTTTCATAATTTATTTTTCAGAAATTATTGATGATTTGATTTTAAACATTTAAGGTTTATTTTTAGAACTTCATAATTGAGTACCCCACCCCCTTCCCACTAGAAATCCCCCTTTGCACCCTAACATTCTGTCAAACTCATGACCTGTCATTTTTAAATATATATAAACCACTGAGTCCATTTAGTGTTGCTCATATGTCCATGTGTTTAGGGATAACTGCTTGGGGTTGGAACAGGGGGTCATTCTTATAAGAGTGACTATTTCTTAACAGCCATTAATTGCCTAAAGCTCTTTCTGTAGGGATGGGTCCTTATGAGATTTCCCCATCTAAACCGGCATGTGAGCTGGTGTTTTCTGAGTATAGGTCTCATTTAAGAGACCTAGTTGTTAGGATTTCACAGGTGCCATTCCCTGTCATATATGGAAGTCATATCTTCCATGATGTTCTCTATACCTTATATGTGAGGACTGTGCTAGAGATGCATCAGCTAGAGATGGACATCAATAAAAATGTATGTTCTGCCTGTGGACAGTTGTGGATTGCTGTGATGGTTTCTGCAAAAGGGGAAGAGCTGCATCAATCCATGGTGTAAGTTATTTAGCATACACTTGAAAACCACACTGGTTTAGGAAAGTGGCAGTAGTATAATTTCCTTCCTGATCCATGACCTCATCAGCCACCGAGAACTGACTACATTTACAGTACCAGCACGAATTTCCTCCTGATAAGCGGGCTAGTTAGATAGCCATACCCCTGAGATATGTATTACTACTTCACCCTGGTCATGTTGGTTCATTGGCTTTCATTGTTTTTTCTTCCTTGACAGCTTACAAAGCATCCTCAAATAGTAGGAGATAGAGTCCTCAGGGAGGCAGCACTAGGTCAACTCCAGCCTGATTCCTCCAAGTTTTGCCCCTTGGCAAACTTGTGTCTTGTTTTCAGCAATAGGGTCTTACCTTTAAATTATGGAAGGCAACCAAAGGCAATTGTAATAGTTAGTGGAGCATAACTTCATTTAAATTGTATACACACACACACACACACACACACACCCATGCACGTACAGCAATTCCTCCACAAGACAAGGTCTCTATAACATTATAGAACAGTGTTAGTTATAATTTAGGCACTCAAGAAATTGAAATTAATTAAAAGGAAATAGGCATTAATGAACATATCCCTGATGTAAATGAGGGATCTTTCATCTCCTCCTTGCTTTCCATAACATAGTATTATTGTGTGGAATAGCACCTATCTGGGAGTGGTTTATAATAGAACTAGTCTCCTCAGGCTTCTAACTATAAGACTGATGATTGGATGATTTGAGCCTGTGAACCACATGCCTATACAAAGTGTACACATGAACATTGAAATTATGAAGATTTTATGTGATTCCCATTGTGACATTATAGAGGGAAAAAAATTCAACCCCTAAAATAACTAACTAAAAATAAAATCAATTAAACTGAGATAATTTTCTGCAATGATCTTTTACGCATATGAAAATGCCCCCCTCCTCCCATTAGTTCACTTAGTTAAGGGTGATGTCAATGAGGAACTGTTTTCTGGAAACTTGTTAAATGGCTTTCTGGTTAGGGATTTTCATTTATGATAAGGCTGCACATTTTATTTCTTTTTAAACCAGCTCCTTCTGAGCTGAGCATTGGTAGTTGAAAACACAACTCCCACCTTTGCAGTGAATGTGTGGGGGAATATTATTGAGTGAATTTTCAGAAGTCTCCAGAATGTGTTACTGCTAATCTTCCGAGCCATTAGTGGTATTCATATGATAAAATGTTAATGTTTCTTTTCTAATTTAAGTGCATTTCTGAATATACCTCAAAGCCAAGGCGTGCTGGGTTGAAATGAGGAATGTGATTGGATTTGATTTTAATAGAACAGAGCATTGATGGAATTGAGATGGCCTCATTATGACTCTCAGTCCCATACTAGATCTTTGCTTTCTGCATTAAAGAGTATATGGTAATAACTTTTTTAAAAAGCTGTACTGTTAAAGATTTAGTGGAAAGATTATCTAGAATATATTTTATCAAATATCTTATTTAAATAAGAAGAATTCTTTAAAGCATTAGCATTAAAAATTCACAGAGCTTACAAAATTAAAGATAGGAAAATCTATTAGGTTATCTTTCTTCTCCCAGAAAGGGATTACTTCAGATGGAAGAACTATAAAAATGAAAATAATATGTGAAACCATGATAAAATCAACATTGGAGATGAGAAATGGAAGAATGTACTATGTTGGTTGCAAAAGGAATCACCTGAAATAATCCTTTTCTTCTTTAAGCAATCCTGATCTATTGCTTACATGTCAAAGAATTCATGATTATATCATTGGTTATTTTTGTTTTTTGTTTTCTTAAGTCAAAGTGGTCTCGAGACCTTTTTTTCTGTTGTAAATAAGCACAGTAGTAGGAAATTGATTGAAAATTCCCAATGTGAAGTATCTTTTGCAACTGATTTAATGAGCTTGGCCTTTCTGGTTTTGATTCTTAATATAGAATTCAGTTTATTCAAACATGTGGCTCATGTACATTTTGTTTCATGATACACCCAGAAAATGAAATGACATTGTGCTACATATGTATTAAAAAGAGCTCATTAGAACATTTACAAATAAATATTCTCTCTGATTTTATTTTCCATAATGAATAAGTATCATTATCCATTTGAAAGCAGGGGTTCAAATGAGTCCACCAAACCCAATGTAGATGACAAATAAGTATTGATTAGGGAAACCTTACACAAATAAGAGAAAATAACCTTCATGGTCTTCCTGCTCTAGGAAATGTAGTCTCTGCCATTCCGATGCTCTCCGCACGAGCCACCCCTTCCTCTACTTTAAAATGGGTCATGTCTGCACCTGAAATCATGCCCAAAGGTGGTGGCCACCACCACAAATTTACTGGCAAGGCAAGATGCCACAACAAAGATTAGATAATTATGTTTATCAGTTGAGACCAAACAGGGGTGTCCAACTTTTTGATGCTGCAATGGTATCCCATCTGCAGATGTATTGGATTCTATCCATAGCTGCTCTGGGATGCATGTGACCTGCAAACAGCTGGCTGGGCATTCCTGATAGAGTAACACTGATACTTTATACTTTGGATCACTCAGTAGCTGTCAGAAGAAGACCCAGTCACCACCCTGATTCTGCCTCTCTTTAGCAGGCACACGTGACTTTGCTTTTTATGGTAGGGATATCTTATTTAGCAACACAGCATGGGTGGTGTAGTGTCTTACTGGGACTAGTGATGGACAGCTGCCTCAACCTGAACACTCAAGTGGAATGCTAGCAGCTACAGGTGTAATTTATGGCCCTAATGGAAAATAATGGCACTTTCCACTTTATAATTGATTTTTGATGTTCTCTAGGCATTTTAAACACTTGCTAGATTTTAAGGCTCATTGTCGGAATAGGGGTAGAATAGGCTCAGAAGTGAGACAGCTTTATCTATGAAGAGAGAGAAGGAGAAAATGGGTGCTTAACTCTAAGAGTTATTTTAAACAGTATTAATTTTCATACCAGAATATTATTGGCTTTCAGTGTGCTGGATGGTTTCCAGCTGTTCTAAAGCACTAGAAAGCAAACAGTACAGGGCTTTAGGTATTCCTTGTGTCTCCCAGCAGTAGTCCTTCTTATTCCTACTTTTGCCAGTTACCTTTGACCCTTCTCTGTAGGTGCCACCCTCTAAAAGGCTTTGTTTGATGACTTCTTCTATATCTAGAATCAGCTAAAACCCAGTGCTAGCCACTCCTGTGAGGGCTTTCTTAATCAGATTATTTGAAGTGGGAAGACCCATCTTTAATATGGGCCACCTTCTGATGGCAGCTCACATAAAAGGACATGGCCAAAGGAAATGTTGCTTTTTGCCTGCTTGCCCTCACTCTCACTGGGAGGTTAGTCTATCTTGTTGCTGTTGCTACTACAAAATTTAGCCTCTTCAGGATTCAAAAGTAGACTAAAGACCAGTAACTTCCCCAGCATATCTCCAGGACACCAGTGCCACATGGGGACTCCAGAGACTTACTGGAACAACCACCAGATTCTAGATTTTTTTTCCATAGTGAGATGGTCATCATTGGATATTCAGTTTATTTTGTCCCTTTAGAAAACCCTGACTAATACAGAGAGGTAAAGGGACTAGTCTGAATTGAATGCACAATTTGAAGCAGAAATAGAAGTTAGATGCAGGTCTCTGTGAGTGTGAAGCCCATCTTTGCACACCAGACTGCTTTCTGCTTCTGTACTGTGAATCTTGTCACTTACACTTAGTGGCTTGGTCCATATGCCAATGGGCTAATGACTCATTTTTTTCCCTCAATGTGTTACACAGCATAAGCATTATGCAATCTGATGTAGATATTTTTCCCTGTATCATATGTGAGAGAGGAGCCATATTTGCATATTCATTATCTTAATGCCTTCTAAAAATGGTTGTTGAATCATGTTTCTTAACACTAAAGCTGAAAATGTCATATCCACACTGATGGAAATCATTCCACAAGCAATCCAAAGAGAGTATTTCATAAAATAATCCAAATACTTTATCAAATTTCAAATGTGATGTTTGGAAGTTTAGAGTTTAGGCCTAACCTTAGCACAAAATTGACACTGTGATCTTTGCATTGAATTAAAAGTTGAGATACACAAGAAATCCAAAGAGACACTAAGAGGAATCTGGAAAGAGCTGCAACAGAGGGGGATGGGGAGAGAGAAAAAGCAATAGAGGGGTGACTGTGATTATAGTAAGTGGTTATTTTTGTTCATGGAAATGTGAGAATGAAGCCCTTTATTTTGTGCTTAAAAATTAGAAAATATGCAGTCATGAAGGACTAATGAAAACTTTACTGATTCATTAACATCCATTAATTAACAGAGCGCCAGGTAATCACAGTACCCACAGAGTGTTAGCTCTCTAGTCACTAACATAGGTGTATACCATGTAAAAGGAACATGATTGGGGCTGGCAAGGTGACTTAACAGGTAAAGGCACTTGTCACTAAACCTGATGACCTGATTTGATGCCCAGGACCTACACAATATGAGGAGAAAACTAGCTCCAGAAAGTAGTCCTGTACCTCCGGATATATATAGGCTTGTGTGTATGTTTTGAATACATACACGCACACATACACACACACACACATACACACACACACACACACACACACATGCTTACACATACACGGTCACATACATTTTCTCACACTCATACACATGCTCACATACATTCGCACACAAGCTTACATGTACATATTCAAACACATGTTGACACACACATGCTCACAAATACAAACACATGCTTATACACATATGCCACACATACATACACATGAACACATGCTCACACACACAAATGCTCACATATATTCATACACCCATACGCACACTCACATGTGCATGTCCACTCACTCACTCACATAATGTTCATGTATACTCATTAACACATGTGCTTATACACATGTTCACACACACACATGCTCACATATACATGAACACTGACATATATGCTCACACACACATTCTCAAATGCTAATATACCCACACACAGTCACACACATGCTTACACACCCATACACACCTTCATCCACAAACTCACACTTAGAATCACACTCATACCTGCACACTCACACATATTCTTATACACAATAATAGACAAACACAAGCATACACACACACACACACACACACACACACACACACACTCATGTATTGCAGTTAAATAAGGATCAGGATAAACAAATAGGCCGAAAAGATGTTTATTCAGGGAGAAATAACTTACAACCTGGACAGATGAACACCAGGAAATTCAACCCGATCCTCTCCTGTCTGAGTCATGCCAGCAAGAGAGCTTTTTCTGGCTCTCCTCTGACTTCCTTCCACAGGTCACTCTTGCCCATGGCTCCACCCCCCAATGGGCGTGGTCAGTGCCACAGAAGGACTATCTCACTACAATTCCCCTTTTAGTCTAAAGAAAAGATTTAGGCTTAATACAAAACTATATACAAAACAGTGAATAACAAGTGTGCTCTAAGAAAAGGAAAATCGAGAACAAAATGACCTACATATCTAGTCCTAGGGTGAAGGCATAATGGAGTTTACAATAGAGTTGTCCTAAGCTGGAAAACGTAAGTCTAGTACCTAATATAACTAACTAGGAAGAGAGAATAATAGTTGTGATAGTTTAATCTTCAACCTCATCAAGATCTGAGAAGGAAAATAACAATGCTAGAGTAGACAGGAAGTGCAGATGGACAACTTCCAAAAGGTGCAGCAAGGACAGAAACAGCAAGCCACCTGGACAGTCACCCTAGGTCTCACAGCAATGTTGGTACACCCAGTTTTGGCTAAGGCCAAGAGAACTTGACAGACCACAACAACAGCAGGGAGGTAGAAAGGCTGTCTTACCCTGACTTGGCAAGGTCAAGCAGTCTTTTATATTGGACTGCATGTCCAAATCAGTGGTCAAGGTGGGGGCAATTCTTTGCCCAACAGGCCATTAGCTGAGGCGAGAATGAACTCCAGCAGGAGCAACAACAGTGTCCAACATATTTTCGGGAAAGTGCACGGTGCTGTTAGGAGCAACAGTGTCTCATGTCAATGGAGTACTAATATTAAAACATTTAAATGCCATGTTCTGCATGTCTATGAAGTGATTGAAGATTAAGCATCTATATATGACTAATCTCATAGGTACAGGAAATATAAGTGAAGATAATCTGTAATACTCAGGAACTTAGCTAAAAAGATTGATTAAAACTTCCCTGAGTAAAGCAGGAATAAATACTTAAACAATATAACTATATACATATACATACATGTAAATCCCTAAAATAGAGGTAGAGTATAAGTGTCAAGACAAGAGGTAGAACTATAAAGGGCAGCAAAATAAATATCCCAAATTGTATCAATATACAAAATATACAAGAAAAGTATACATACATAGAATATGGTAAAAAAATAATGTGCATAAAACATTGTAAGTGGAAAGATTTAACACAATATAACAAAATATAAACTTAATTTTACATAGCTTACCACATAAGAATACATAACAATGTAAGCTGTAAAATACTATCTCATTCTTACTCAAATTCTCAAGAAAATAGGCTAATCTACCTGTATCCCATCTAAACCATACCTTTCCCAAACATTCCCTATTCCTGTCTGAAAGATAAACCCAAGTATAAGCATCACCTTCCATACCCGACCCTAAGTAACTAAAACCAACCCAAAGATGATGACGATTATCCCCAAATTCCAAGGGTAGGGAAAGGGGGTGTCGTTATCTTAAGGTTACTTCCTACTGAAATGGGTTGATGATTGCTCCATGGGATCATGTATTTATAGCTTACACATGGGTCTGCCAGTTCTGTTGACACACTATGGCCTATGGGCTGAAGATGGAAGATTACAGAAGAACTTCAGGTGACTGACAAGGCAAGATGTCTCTGTCATTTCTAGAGTTTATATACTATCCTTCTGTGGTCTTTGAAGGAGTTGAAGACTGATAGTTATGGTTATAGTTTTCCTTAGTCAGGATTAAAGATAAGTAGGACTTTAGACTCACAAAGATGGAAGAGATGATGGAATAATTTCTTAAATCTTGATAAATGTTAATAGACTAAATAGTGTTAACTGTGATTCTTATTTGATAACTTTCATGTGATATATTTTGCTATGTTAAGGTTAAAACCCTTCTTTTTATTTAGACAGAAAAGAGATGAAGAGAGATGCCATTATGTATATATGTTTCTCATACTGGTTAATAATAAAGCACTGTTGGCCAATAGGAAAGGAAGATAGGAGGGACTAGGAGACAAGGAGAAAATAGGAAGTAGTAAGGAGGAGTCAGGATGGAGAGCCTGGAGAGAACAGAACTGCCATTCCTCCACTCTCGGTAAGACCACGCAGAAATACATAGAAATGGGTTAATAATTAAGATAGAGCTAGCTGATAAGAAACTAGTACCTGGCCAACAGTATAATATCAAATACAGAGCCTCTGTGTGTTATTTGGGGCTGGCGCAGCAGCAGGACAAGACCAGCGGCGGCAGGCAGAAAAACCGTTCTTGTTACACTCATGTGCACACATATTCACACACACACACACACAGACAACTCACATATATAAAACTCATGCACTTATACACAGTCAGACACACTCATGCACATATACTCTCACACACATAATTTTAAAAATACATACTAAATAAGAACAAGCACTATCATACAGACTTGTCACTGTTGTTATTAGGAGAGGCAGCATCTGTCACTCCATTCTTGGTGAGGATATTTTGGAGTACTAAGTCCCTTATGTCCCTCTATGATGAAGTTTTAATGGAGGATTCTGACTGCATATCTCCTGTCTTATTTTATGGATAATAGAGGAAAAGATATAAGGCCTATTTGTTTGTTTTCCTCAAATTTCTAATATACTCATGTTTTGCTTCAACAATGTGTGAGCAGTTGCCAGTATGTGAGTGTCTGTGATGGGTCCAGAGCAGAGTGCAGGAGGGAAGGTGGATCATATAAACCAAGCAGAGAATATTGATCATAGCAAACTTGGGAAACAGTCAGAGGAAAAGATGGTGAGCCCTGAAACTTCATTAAAGAAGTCCATTTGTGGCCTCAGTAAGAGGGAAAATGAAAATGAAAACTGATGCTAAATGGAAATGAAAATTGATGCTCCAAATAAAACAACAAGTCTCAAATATGTAAGATAGACTCATTGTCACAGGGAAAGATTCATTTTGAAGAAATCCACCATAAGGCCTGAGAATATTGTGGATTATTCTGCACTTTAGGGGCCCTCTCCCTAAAATTACTATGGTTGGATAAGAAACATAACAGATTCTTTCCTTTCTTCCTTCTTTCTTTCTTTCTTTCTTTCTTTCTTTTTTTTTGAAATAGATGTGTTTGCCTTTATTTAAGCTAATATTATTCTAATAAAATGATACCTTTGTGTTTGGTAAGATGCTCTATGACAAGGCTTTTATTTCTCAACCTAGGAATTATACACTTGTTAATATGTGAGCATTAACTTGACAAGACAAAATCTCTCAAGCACAAAGCAGATTCTGTCATAAAATACATATTATTAACAATCATTTGGTAGTTTTTCCTGTTAATCTCAAGGTAAAGGTTATTAGATTTACTTATTTGCTTGTTTTTACATCACAGTGTGAAAAGCAATTGCTGTATATTCAGGGCATTTCTAGACACTCAGCTTGTTAATATAAAATGTCTTTTATTGCCAAATTGATGATAAATTCATATACATGGAGTGTCTCTATGGAGTGAAACATTTAGGTGCCTTGGGCAAAAGAAACAGCTATGACACATTCAGGCACAGAAAGAAAGTGAACACATTATGGAGGGAGAATTCCTAATAGCACTTAGTAATTTCAGCAGATTTCAGGAAATTTTAGAATTGATTTATTGTTGTTTTTATTTATTTTAATACTTTATGAGAATTTCATATATGAGTACTGTATTTACATCACACCACCTGCTGTGTCCTCCAACTCCTCCTAAGTCCCTCCTACTCCCCTTCTATTTCATGACATATGTGTATGTGTGCGTGTGTACATGCGTGTGTGTGTGCGTGTGCATGTGTGTGTGTGTGTGTGTGTGTGTGTTTGTGTAACCACTTAGGATTGGATAACCTAACAGGAGACCTGTCCCTGCATAAAACTGCTTCTCCCTGCCATAGAAGCCATTAATTGCTCTAGCTCTTCATCTAGAGATGGAGTCTCTTGAGGTTTCCCATCCACATTAAAATGTTGACTTGGCTGTGCTTGTACAGGTCTTGTTTAGACAATCTTCTGGTTAAAATTTCATGCATTTCTAGGTTTCTACAACCCCCCAAAAATGTGTAGTCCTTTCTAGTGCAGAAGGAACTCACTGGAGTCTACTAGCATGACCCTAGCAAAAGTCTCCTAGTAATTGGAGATACAGAGCCTGAACCAGCCATTTCTGTGATCAGGCAAGGCTCCCAGTAGCCAATCATTCCACAAAACCTTCAACCTATAATTTGTCCTGACTGCAAAATTTGCTGGGGCAATGATGGTGCAGAACTTGTGGGAATGGCCAACAAATGACTGGTCCAACTTGAGGTCCATGCCATGAGAGGGAGACCACACCTGATACTGTAAGGGTTTGTACCTAGTCTTATTGTGACTTGTTAGGTCATGTTCAGTGAGTATCCCTAGAAGGCCCATTCTTTTTTTTTTTTTTTTTTTTTTTTTTTTTTTTTGAAACAGGAGAAGTATGGAAGTGGGGGAAAGGGGAGGTATGGGAGGGACTGGGAGAAGTGACGGGGAGGAAACTTGAGTTGGGATATAATGTATAAGAGAAAAAGTTAAAAATTTTAAGAAGATTTCATGTATGTATCATACCTGTTATATTTAGAAGATATTCTTATAGCAGATGCCCTGGTCCTCTGGTGCTTGCAATGCTTCATTTCTCCCTTCTGCAATGATCCCTAAGTCTTAGGTCTATAGACTGTGTTGTAAATGTATTAGCTGGGTTAGGAACCCTACAATTAGTTGTTTTCTGCATTTGTCCAAGTATGGCTGTATCCATCTGCTGTAAAATAAAATAAACTCCTCTTTGATGAGGGGCAAGAGTGACATTTATTTACTTATTGAGAGAAGGATAGGTGAGACATAGTTGGGGATTATACTGGTTTAGGAAAATGACAGTAATAGGTTCTCTAGAGTCCTAACTCTTAAAGTACTAGGCATGGATTCCCACCCATAGCTCTAGGTTTTACCCTTGAGATATAAGTGTCATGATTGCACCTTTGTAAATATTTTATCATGCTGGTCATTGGTTCACAGGCTTTACACCTGAGTAGGACTGTGTGTTTTTTTCTCACTTGGTAGCTTACACAGCACCAATGGACACTGAGAGTTAATCCTCAAGGAGGAAGCTTCTAGGTACTTTAGCTTTAGCTACACAGTAGTTGGGTGGCAAGGCTCATCGTGAACTGTGAATGTGTTTACCATGTCTCTAGCATCAGCCTTTTTCTTTTTCTTTTTCTTTGTTTCTTTTTTCTTTTTTTCTTTTTTCTTTTCTTTTCTTTTTAGGAAGAAATGACTGAGGGAGGTTGTTAAGTCAGGGAAATGGAAGTCAGTGTGAAAGATGCCACTATTTGAGTTCTTTCTCCTGTAGAGTTCAGTGTGGTGTGAATTCCTGCAAATCTTTCTGTTTCCTGGATGGTGTGAGTTCCTGCACATATTTCTGTTTCCACTTTCCTGGAATAGGCCTGGACACAATAGATCCAAGCATAGTTTTTTTAATTTGAATTAATCAGTGTCAATACTGAGCATCTCAACAGAAAACTGCTTTCTGGGAGGGTGAGAACGGTGCTTGCACTTTGCTTTGCTTGTACCTTATCAGTTAGCTGTAAGGCTGTGCACATATCCTTTTCATGTATCCAGTCACCCAGTGATCTAGATCCTGGGGAAATTTTGTACGTGATGTTTAAGAGAATTAATTTATGCTGAAAGCTTCAGAATTGTCTTAGAGCTAACTCAAAGCTATTGCAAATTTC
This sequence comes from Phodopus roborovskii, assembly GCF_943737965.1. NCBI lineage: Eukaryota > Metazoa > Chordata > Mammalia > Rodentia > Cricetidae > Phodopus > Phodopus roborovskii. Next base: position 7,058,902 of record NW_026126433.1, read on the forward strand.
AGATGGACTCCCAAAAATGCTAGGCATCAGTGAATGCAGTGACATTTGGTACATAATGTCAAAACATTGTGGTCCTTGAATGCCAGCATTGAAAAGGGTTAGCCATTAATGGATTGTGATATTGTGTGTAGATGTGTGCTTCTTTTAAAAAAACGTTTGTGTTTTAAGAGAGAGAAATGAATCCAAGATTTGAAACATCATACAAGGAATACCACAAGGTTAATTATAATTTTTTGAGGAATATAAGTTTTAAAAAGCCCTCTACCAAATAGTACTTTCATTATGCCCCATACGCAGGACCTGATCTCAACAATGTACATTGTACTCTACCTCATATATCTGTTTATTTCTAAATAATATGCCCTATTTTTGATATTTAACTTTTTTATATCCCTGTAAGTGTATGTGTGCTTACACGCACACACACACACACACACACGTGCGCGTGTAAGCAAGAGAGACGTATGGAAGATTCATGTGCGGTGACATGTATTTGCATGCGCATATACCTGTGTGTTCACATACAGGGGCCAGAAATTGACAGTGAGTGTATTTGACAATTGTTCAGCTCCTTGTTTTTAAGACAAGGCCAGTCATGCTGAACATAGAATACACTGTTTTACTGGACAGGCTGGCCAGTGAGTTTCTGAGATTCTCCTGTCTCCACCCTTCTCCCAGTGGTGCTTTTCAGGTGTGAATCACCACATCCAACTTCTTTGTAGATGCTGTTTCTCATGCTTGCACAGCAAACACTGTGTGTACCCTGTGAGCTATCTTCCAAGCCCTATACCTGATGTTTCTATTTGGTTATGATCTGCTTTTTTGTTGTAAAATGTGAGGCTTGGGCTACTTATTGTCTATCTCAGTCAATTTTTATTTGAAATTTCTTTTTTTCTTTATCCTACAGTTCATATTTGATTTTTCAAAATCAAATTTGTATACAGTATTTATGTAATTGTGTAAATATTGATCATATATAAACTGTTTTGTCTATATGACTGCATTTCTTTTCTATTTTTGTGGAGTTAATAATTGATCCATTTTTTTTCTTTCTTGTTTACTTTCCACTATGTCATTTTAATTCAGTTGAAGACTTTCAGAAAGAATTATCTCAACACGGTCGACACTATGAAGAAACTTAATGACTATTTTCTCATATGGACCACTCCAAAGAACCAATCAGTTACTCTTACCCTGATCTTGGCTTCCTTCTGATGTGTGCAGAACATTATTTAGGCAAATATCTGTAGTGCATCATCATCCCCAGAGATTCTTCTGTGTCTCTCACAGTGGGTCTTCTGTTTTCTCTATCTCATGACTTGTTGTTTCTTATGGTTAATACCTTTCATTAGCTTCTTGAAATCTTATCTACTTGGTTATATGGCTGGTTATAGAATTCTAGAGGACAAACTCCATTCTTCTGTCTAAGTAGTCTACTAGCTTTCAGATCTCCATCTCACTGGTATTATCCAAAAAAATGTTTTTTCTATTTTCTTCAGCCTGCTACAACTTATGTTGCATGTTTTATTTTATTTGTTTGTTTGTTTGTTTGGTTGGTTGGTTGGTTTTTCAAGACAGAGTTTCTCTGTGGCATTGGAGGCTGTCCTGGAACTAGCTCTTGTAGACAAAGCTGGTCTCGAGCTCACAGAGATCTGCCTGCCTGTGCCTCCTGAGTGCTGGGATTAAAGGCATGCACCACCACTGCCTGGCCTCGCATTTTTTATTAAATTATCATTTCATGTTTAAATAACTATATAAATATTGGTCATGCCTAAGCCAACAGTTGTTTTATTTTCCTATATCTCATTGGTATCTATGATACATTTATTGGTACAAAAATCTTACCAATATTTTTAGAAGATTTCTTTGTACATTGTCCTCTGTAGTTTTTCAATATTGTATCTTGGTGTAAGATGTTTTTCACTTGTTTGTTGTGTGCATTTGAATGATTACTTTAATCCAGAATGCATACCCTTTGTCCTTTATTATTAACTGGACTCTGTTTTCTCTTTGAAACTTTCATTAGTCAATTTGTATGCTCTTAGATGGAATATCTCATAAAATGTACCAATCTCCATCCATCTGTTCCATACTTTTTTTACTTGTTCAAGTTTTTTACTGTATTACTGTTAGAACCCATTTTTAAAATAAGGAGTATAACTGGTTTGTAAATATTTCTGTTTTTACCCTCCTGGTTAATTTATATAGGTGCATATCTATAGTATTTTCATATACTGTGATACACATATAAAAATGTACCCATTGACTTAGTCTTTTCTTTGTGTGTGTGTGTGTGTGTGTGTGTGTGTGTGTGTGTGTGTGTGTGTGGTATTGACATGCCTGAAGTTTCCCTGAGAGATCAGAATAAGGCGTTGGATCCTCAGAGCTGGAATTAGAGGCAATTGAATACTTCTTTGTGTGTAAGGAACTGCACTCTCATTCTCTGGTAGAGCACTATGTGCTCTTATCCACCACACCATTTCTTCAGACTCTATTTACTTTTATCCTCTTAAACTACAGGTTTTCCTTTAAGGATTTGGGAATATCCCTCTAATGCCATCTATAAGTATTCATTTATGAGTTTGAAAGAAAGTATAAAACACCTAATTGGTGATGGATGGTGTTTGTGTGTCAGGGTTGGTGTGGAGGGAGAGGTCATCTTCTGGTAGAGAATAGAAATGGCCAGCATGTTTATTTATTTGCAGAGAAGATCCATCAAAATCTTTCAGTCTTCTTGAGCCATTTGTTTCCTTCCAAGAAAAAATTCCATGCTCTCTTTCGATGTGGAGGACATACTTAACCTCATTTTAGTACTTTTTCATCCTTCTCTTCAGCTCATGCACATGAATATTTTCCAGAAAGGAAATTTCACGTGGGAAGTGAGCAATTATCTGTCTGAGTAGCCTTTGAGATCTGAAAGTGAATTCCCTTCTAGTAACTGGAAAGCAATCACCTGTTCTCCACTTTCCAATGCTCTTTGCATTTCAGAATTCCCCTGTAACATAAATTTCTAAGTGTGGCAAACACTGTGCTGCTTAGGAACTTACCTACTTGCTCTTGGGAAAGTCTACTGCCTCCCCCTAAAGAGTAGCTTCTTGATTATCTACCTCCATAGCCTCTTCTCCATGGCGTTCCTCATTGCAAAACATGGCTGCTATTGCTGCTTTCCAACATCACATCTACTGTTCTCTGTAAGCTAGTCTGTATTTGAGCTCCTTGTTTTCAGTTGTGTGAGATTTGAGGAGTGGGAGGAACAAGAATTATGAAGGATTCTGTTTTCAGTACTGAGAAGAACTGGTCAATGTAGGCTTTATAAATGTAAAATGTATCATATAGTAAACAACTAGTGATTGATTTATTATCAGCTCTGACCTTTGGTTAGCAGTAATTTAGCTGTGGACATTATTTTCCTAAACTCCCAAGTCTCTAAATTCATTTTCCATTTATTTTTTATAATCCAAGAAATAAGCAATGTGAGCTCAGAGGAAATGATAATAGTCAATGTGCACACCGTGGCTTTGGAGTATCCTAGTTTATATCATGGTCTTAAGTTGCCTTATCTGTTCCATAATACGATGTTTTAATGCACATTTGATTCCCTATCATCTCACTGGCATTTATGTTTAATGCTTTGTTTTCTTTATCTGATTTAGTTTGTAAAATATTCTCTTTACAAGAGATTAGAAATAGTATATTACTTATTTTCTGAATCAATGAGATTTTATACATGCAAATATTATATTTCAGTTATATGCTCTGAAAACTTTTGTCTACATGCTTGAATCATTCTCTCCAGTAATGCAATTGTCAATTGAAATATATTACTTTTTTTGCAGATAAAATGTATTAAAGGTCTCTTCCTTTTAAATAATGGATGAATTATAAATCTGTGCTTATAACTTTATGATGCCATCAAGTAGGCAACATTGTCAGTGGAAGAATTATGAAGCAAGTTTATTTTTATGCTGCTAATAAAATGAAACAGTGTTAGGTAAGAATACATTAAACTGATAGTTAAGCAGGAAGCCCTTCAATGCTGTTTGTGTTCAGATTTAAACAAAAGGCTCTGTTTATGCAGCACCCCAGGAGCAACTGTTCCAGATGAAGTCTTTATTGATCTTGACAAATAAATGATGATATTCATATTCTTAAACAGAATAAACTAATGGGAATGAGGAGTAATACCTCAGTGACCACTTTGGCAATGCTTTTACCCAACATATTTTGGCTTTATCTAGACTTAATGTATGATTTGTTTATGGCTTGATTTAAGGAGCAAGTTTAACCTAGAGATGGATAATGGCTAAGCTAAGGTTTTTTTTATTGTTTTTCCTGATTTAAGCTTCTTCAATGTTGGCATTACCAAGGCATCTTGACCTTAATAAACAAGTGATGATATTGTGGTGGAAAAAACATTGCGTCTTTATCTCCACAGCCTAATTCCCATATCCTGTGACTATTGTCTCCTGATGTGGCCAAAGAGACTCTACTGATATAATTAAATTAAGCACTGAAATCTGAGAATATTACCTAGGTACAACTAATGATATCCCACAGGTATCCCTAAAAGTGATTAATGACGAGAGAGATGAAGACAACAGAAGACAGCATGGTGGTGGAAACACAGGCTTGAAAAATGAATAGAGAATCTCTCAGCCAAAGAATGCAAAGAACACTTGCTATTGCAAAAGGCAAGGGCAAGGAGATGGGCTCCATAACAGCATCCCAGAGAGAATGTGGTTTTTTGTGACCCTTGATGTTAGCTTATTAAGCAGTTTCCAAATCTCTGGCTTCCAAAACTGCAGGATATACGTTTGTATTTAGAATAGTTTGTTAAAACAACAAAAGGAAACTAACAGAGGCATATATACCCAACCCACTAAAAAACCACATGAAACCAAATTTAGAAAATGGAAACCACTGCCCATGTTTATCATTAGCCACAAATGAGATCCACGCGGAGGGAAGATTCGGTGTTCCTGCTGTCACTGTTTTCATAAAAAGGCATCTGAGGAGATTTAATTAGGTAGAATATTTAGTGAGATGATTTGTAAAAATTATTAAAGGTAGTCCACCTTAGATATATCTGCAGTATTAGTAAGAGAGAATTTGTGTTAATCCCTCCTAGCATTTTCTTTCTAGTTCATGCTCTCAAGGGGAAAATGAAACAGCCTAGATGTCAAAATAATTATAGAGAAAATTCAAGCTAATGTGTGTACTGATTTTTTTTAGAGGTGGCTTTGACACTTTTCTTTATTCAAGTCCTCATGGAAGGAAATGGCATGTAAATGTATAGGCTTTAATGGCAGGGAATTGAACTACAAACTATATAGCTCTGAGAATTCAAAAATTTTGTCCTTACAAACTGATATAATAGACCAAGGCCAGCACAGTAATAATTCATTCTTTTGAATATGACACAAATATCTGTACAAGTTATCTATTGGCATATGATGAAAAACACTAAAAGCCATTTCTACTTACCACCATTCTACGCGAGGGCCTCTCTTAGTTCAGGAGTTCTTTCATAGCTGATGCTGCCTGAACCTCTCCCAGAGCTGTGGACACGTGGCTGATCAGATGGGTTGTCTAAAATGATGTCATATAAATACCTGTCAGTCAGTTAAATGATCTTTTTTGCTGTGGTGCTCCAATTCTTCTTCCCCCCCCCCAATAGGTTAGATTAGGTTTCTTCATATGATGGCGGAAGCATTCCAAGAAGGTAAAAATAGAGGCTGCAGGTCTCAGGCTGAACCTCAGAAGATATACCTTGCTGCTTCTGGCACATTTTGTCATGAAATTGACCACAAAAATAGTCCATTTTGAATGGCTGGAGAAGTAGGCTCTGGTTTTCATTAATAGAATGGCAAAGTAATAGTGAGAAGGCAGAGGCTGCAGGGTGGTGTTGCCCATGAAAGGATACTACTGAGCTGGTGTACCATGTGTTTCAGATGTACTCAAGCATCAGGATTTTATTTCAGCTCTGCGTCTCGGTCCTTTTATTCATTATTAAACCAGTGATTGCTAAAGGTAAAAATAACAGGCATTGAAGGGAATTGATTATAGAAAAAAATTGATTGAGAAAAATAGTTAAGTACTTGAAGGTATATAATGGACAATTGACTCCCATCCTTCTTCCCTCACTTTTTCAAGTATGTAACTTGAATATATAAGGCATATCATGCAATTATTTTAGAATATAGGCAATACCAAGGTATCATACAAATTATTTTATAGGAGGGTGAGGAAAGGCAGATTGATTTGGTTTTTAGTTCTATGGAGTTGTTACAGAAAAGGATTAAATCTATGGTTTGGTAAAAACAGGCCATCAAAATTAGTTGAAAGAAAAGATGTGTTATGGCTGTGGTCTTCATCCACAGGGTACTGTAGGTCACTGTAGGTCACCAGGATACTAATTAAATCTCAAGTCTTCTCCATATCCAACTAGAGTCATATCGTGGGTGCCAGGTAGCTGAATTTTTGAAGTTTCCCAGGAAATTCGAATGTGTGGCCCTGATTTAGGACCACTTACAGCTTAAAGGGTTGGGGATTTGGAGGAATTGATAGACATAATATTTGTAGATATAGAAAAGGAAGATTGGAAGTAGCAAGGGTCTCTAAACAGCTCTGGTGAATCAGCTTTGCCAAACATGGAGAAACAATATTAACTTTCCTGTTTGATTTTGATAGGAGAAAAAAACAGCTGTAGTCATTTTGACAGGGTTTTTAATTTAAAAAAAAAAAAAACCTATAGAGAAAAAAAAGAGCATTAGTGACACAATTTTGAGCTATAAGTAATGATATCATTCTTATAGGGAAATAGTTGCATATAAAATGTTAAAAGAATTTTCATGTGACAAATGCACTTTTATATTTTCCACATAAAAGAACAAAACCTATAATTAGATTTATGCTTTTTATTGTACTTCCCAATATTGTTATTAAGTTACAACTATAATTGAAAGTACATTACTTTAAAGTCAGTTAGGATTGTCAAGGGACTGAGAGGCAGTGACACCTTCTAACACCTATTCTTAAATGTAGTCTACCCCTATGAGTTAGAAACACACATCTGATAATATGCAGAGCACTTCTTTATTCACACTGCTAGTTGGAATCCAAAGATTATGATGATCTGAAATATTTGCAGTTAGTTACAAAAACTGATTTATTTCAGAGGAACTATCAGAATGTTTCTATGACACCAACTTTTCATGCTGAAATTTCTTCAACCCAAATCAATATGAAGATAAAAATTCTTACCTCTGGAAAATAGTCTATATAAACATTTGGTCTTAAAAAATAAAATGCAAATTATTCCTTTAATCAAAAGCTAAATCTAAAGTAATCTGTCACAACGAACACATTTTTGTTGTTAAAGGATTCCCAGTCCTCTGAGGTACAGGGAGTGTCATGTTTAATTATGTGGTTGGTTACTTTTGATATGCTCCCAGCTCCTTGCCCTGACCCTTATAAGGATGGAAGAGAGTGTACGAAAGCTCTGTCTGTATGCTTGGTGGCCACCTGCTTTATAGAAGAGCTATATGAAGCATTTAAGTCTCTGAAGTAAAGTTCAGGGACTGATGGGGGTTATCTGGCTGTAAGCTGAGCAGAAAGACAAATAAACAGCATGGAGGCCCAAGTAAGTGACCATATCCACTTAGTTATTTATCAAGAGTTATGCTGAAGTCTGGATACCAAAAGGGCTCAGTGGGTAGATGTACTTCCTGCTGACCTCGAAGACCTGAGTTCGATTCCGAGAACTTGCATGGTGAAAAGAGAACTCCTGCAAATTGTCTTCTGATATCCATATGTGCATGTACACACACACACACACACACACACAGAGAGAGAGAGAGAGAGAGAGAGAGAGAGAGAGAGAGAGAGAAAGCCTGAACAAAGTGCAAAATGCTATTGTTTACTAGAGTAGTGAATAAAGAGGAGGAGAACAAGCGAGGCTCCTCTTTCTATTATGTGTATAAATGAATGAACTTGGAAAATTTATTTCTCTACTTAATTTCAAGATGGTATTTCCTTGGGTTTGTATGGGCAAGGTGGTTTATACATGGAACTTTGATATAAAGTGAAGCAAGTGATGAGCACAGGTCCTCAGGTAACTATCCTGCCTGGAAGCTTCCTTGCCACTCTGAACCTGCTCAATCTGGCATGTGTGTTCTGGGAAATAATTTCAATCATGCTGAACAATTACAGTCTTGCATTCAAGACAACAAATGATGCTGTTATGAACATATGACTCTGAGGAGTCTATGTGAAACCTGATGGACTCATTTTAAAAATAATTTTCTTTTACATTTCTACTTTCCTTTGATGGGGGTGGCTGACCTTTGTAAGTTATCGTGTGTGTGTGTGTGTGTGTGTGTGTGTTTACACATGGTTGGGGATGCATGTTTGTGTGTGTTCTAGATGCCCACATTCTATCCATGGAGCTATCTTCACAATTTTTTTTATTACTGAAAGTTAGGATTCCCAAATGTACTATTAAATATTCACCTAATTTAAAATTTCTACTTTCTTCAAATCTCAAATCTCTTTATGTTTTCTATTTTTTTTCTGTGAATTCATAGAGGTTGGCATCCTTGATCCAACAAGCTGGAGATCACACATTACTCCCCCCTTCACCAGCTCACCTAGCATGACACAGTGTGCTTTGTTCTCTTCACCAATACAGTCTGATCGAATACAGTTGATTCTGCTTCATCTTAGAATTGTCACAGCTTTCCAATGGGCCACCATATCTGTACTGCATGGGCAAACATTCAAAATTCCTGTCACTGTATCCATGGTGTTATTTGTGAACCCAGAAGCCATAAAGAAAGCTCCTTCAGTTTTTGCGCCACTGATTTCCTGCCTGTACTTCAATGGTTCTGAACACCTTCCCTTTTGATGGCCTTTGTACAATACTCACCAGCTTCTTGGAATAGATTTTGTATTACTGTTCTCTGTGGAAAGCTCTTTCCCATCTTTTATATCTCCAGCTGCTCTCTTCTCCATACAGGGTCTTAGTGTTCTCTTAAAAGAGCCCTACTTTCAGTATAATTATTGTTTGTATAATATGGTTTGTTATTTTTCTATGTTAAACATGGATATATAGATGTGCACATGAGTGTGTGCTTGTTTGCATTCTAGCATTCTAGCAAATTTGAAGACCATGGGGGTCAACACAGATTCACTGGAATCTGCTTACTTTGGATTAAGGAATTGAATGAAGTTGCTAGGATAGTCTGTAATCTTCAGGTTACCTAAATGGAAGTTAATCAAGTCTTTATATAATTTTTATTGCATCTGTCCTGAAATTTTTAAAAATACACTCAGATGGCAAGAAGTTAAAACAGTTAAGCTGCAATATCCTCTCTATGTCTTGAAATTAAACAAACATTAAATCATGGTCTAAACTGATGGCAACACATGTAAACTTTTGGGAGAAGTTCTCTCTGCCTTATCCTTGAATTCTTACAAGAAAATTAACTTTCATTCCCACAATCAAAGTCTCAATGTATTTTTCATATATAAATATATATATATACATATATATATATTATCCAATAAAATATTATTCATTATGACTACTCAGTTATTTCTTATGCTCTGTCCTAGTCAAAATGTAATGTCCACTCCTGTGACCAAATACCATATAGAACTCATATTTCAGTATTACTGGTATGTGCAGAGATCAAATTAAGCAGGTTTGGTTATTGTGATGATCTCTCTTAGTGAATAATAAGAGCTTTATAAGAAAAATAAAACACATTCAAAGCAAAAGCAGGACTGAGAAAGTGTGTGCATCCAGATTATAATATTTAGCACATGTTCTCCCACTTATGTGCATATCGCGATTAACCATAAAAGTGAAGAAAGCATTTCTATTATTCACAGAATAATTTCCTTTCAATGATCATATTAAATCCACCTGAAATGTCTCTGCAGATTAGTTCAAATAAATTTCAAATATGAGTGCTTCTTTGATTTTCTTTCACTTTCACAATGCATTATGTAGTTAAACCATCCCAAATAGGGCATATAGACTTATGTAATAATGTATATTGAGAGAAAAGATACTAAAAATTTTCTGGAACTTCTTTTGTTTATATCCATTGTGTGTTGAAACACAACCAACATTTTACGATTCTATATTCCTTTCTGACTAAGGTCTTATAGTTAATATACCCTGTTCCTCAGGTGTATAATTTACTGTTATGTATGTAGACATTGTCCTGTCTTTCCCATCTTAATTATGTCTAGATTATTTCTATTATTTTCCTGAAGATTATTTACCCCAAACTATAGAAACATTTTTAAAAGGTATAAATCTTTTGCTGTATATTTATTTTTTCATCTCTAACTTCATAATTCATATTATCACCTCTTACTTTATTTGTTTTACTTGAATTTTAAAAATATGTCTAGCCTGGTAATGAGGGCTTTTGCATTGACTTAGGTATGTTGTTTTGTCATAGTTCACTGTCACCTCTTGGAAGCCTATGCTTTTGTAGAGAAGAAACAGAAGGGGAGTGGATCTGGGGGAGAGAGAAGTGCATGTGGTGAGGGGGCAGCAAGAGTATCCACTAGGGTCAGTATGTATTGCATAAGAGAAGAATGTTTTATTTCAATAATGAGAAATTAAATAAATAAAAATCGATATAAAAAAGAGCCCTACTTGTGGTCCTTGCCCTTGCAGAAAAATACCATCTAGACAAAACACTCTCTACAAAGGAATTAACATTGGTGCACAGCTACTTGGGGATTAAAGCACAGAGCTTTGTGAAGTTTGGTTCATTGATCTTGGAAAACTACAAGTTGCTATCTAAGGTGCTCTTTCTAGCACCAGAGTGTGAGCTTCAGGGAGAGGGAAGAAGCAGTAACAGTAGAGAAATTGTAGGGAGAGACCAAGAAAGATGATTTTTTTTCTATTTCAGGAAGTCACAAAAGTAAAATTGGGGAAGGCTAACAGAGAATTTAGAGAGCACTGAAGTTCACTATAAAATACAAACAAATGGCATGTATAAACATGAGTGAAAGAGTAAATAATATCGAGCATATGACCAATAAGATAACAGGCGTGATCTTGTATGTATATAGTCCCAGTACACAGGAGGCTGAGCAGGAGGATCATCAGCTCAAGGCTGGCCTAAGGTATATAGTGCAATAATGTGGCCAAGTAAAGAGATGGATAAAAAATAAAATTAAATAGGAGCAAGGAGGAAATGGAGCAGGGAGGTTTGGAGGCTATTGTTAAGCTAGGACTAATTGTTCTCAGCTGTCAATTCTTCTGAGATACACAAAAGTCAGAACCTTGGGTCTGCCCAAAGTCACTGGTTATTCTAAGTCATCATATCATAGTTCAAGTACAGATTGAAAGGATAGCCAGCTAAGTCTGTTTTGCCATCTCTAAATCATCAGGATTGGAATAGGACATGTTACTGCTATCTGTTGTTTCCATTGTGTTAGGATTTTATGATTCATTTTTATTTAGCGTTTTGACATTAGATAAATTTGTGTGTTGAACATTTAGATGTTTCCTGACAGTGTGCTTATTGTCATTTGCTTAATTCCTGAGTCTTGATACACATTTCTAATATTCCAAATTGAGTCATCACAAAGTATACAGAATTTCTATTTTTTCAAAAGCTTTGCATTTTCAAAGATGAAATTTTAGGGACCATGAGCATTCAATAGACTTACATATTGATAATTTGGCTTGGATTGTATTTTTATTTCTTTTCCCTTTGTTAATTTTTTCTTAGGACTTATGGTAGCTTTGTAAATAAGATTTGATGTTGGAGAAATTTAGATATTTACATCCAGAATGGTTGGATGTAGTTGAATTTTCCAGAGAAAAGAAAACAGACAGTGAAAAATACATAGCAAATGAATTTATAAAACTTACTAAATGTTTACCTATCACTATAAATTATGTTGGAAACAGTGCCAATAATCTGAATTATACCAAAAGTGTCTTCCTCTGAACCACTTTTGCCAGCTTGCTTATGAAATGTTATGTATTGTTTAATTTTCCGGTGTCTTTCTGTGCTTTAAGAGCTTTAGTCTTCTCCCTTCTGCTGATTCTCCTGATTTCAGGCTTCTGTTTGACCTGCCAGATGTGTGCTCTTGTGGCCCATGAAATCAAGCTTGGGTGAGACCTGGTGCCGAACAGGAAGGCGACCCATACTTGGTTTCAGTGGCTGCAAGACTTACTCCATTGTTGACCAGATGCCTTTGATGTGTTTACAGGCTTCTCAGGAAACAAGCCAGCAAATACCTTCAAACCAGTGTTACTACACACAGATACATGTGAGACTCTAACACAATCCATGCTCCAACAATACTTCTCTAGCTAGATTAGAACCATTCACACTTGAATGACACTATAATGACTTTGAAAGGCATGTTGTAGGGCCTAGAACTATGACTTATTGGTAAAGTGCTTGTCATGCATGCATGATGTTCTGAGTTTGAATGCCCAGCACATGTAAGAGGTAAGTATTGCAGTGCACGTGTAATTTCACAGCTCAGGTGGAGGACACCAGCACATAACTGGAGCCAACCTGGCCTTATTGGTGAGCCCAAGGCTAGAGAGAGATTTGTCTCAAGAAACATGGTAGACAGCTCCTTAGACAGGACAATAAATGTTGAGCCTACACCCCCACATGTACTCTTCATTCACCCAGTCGTTTAACAAAACTGAAGCTTCTTTATCTCAAGATTTGTTTCTTGTCTTCCACCTTTACTCTGGCCCTCACTTTGGACCCTATCAATTGTCCTCTTACTGAACTTCTATAGACCTCAGTGGAGACTTGGGACATACTCTTTTCCTCCATGTCTACTGGTACAGTCAGTTTGTCCATGGTCCTAGAATGATTGGTACGATATGAGAAGTGTCCTGGGACTTTACCTTATATTTGTGCACCAGCCAACTGTGCTCTGTATTCAGCCTTTTCCCCAAATTTGCCTCCAGTAACATGATTGCCTATAAGGCCACAAGCTTGTTTATTTGCTTGCCTTTAAAGAAAAACCGACTTAAAAATCTACTGTGATCTTACTTTTCTGTGTAAGTGATTGAAATTATTTCAAATTATCCATTTGAGAAGATCGAGAGAAGAAAAGACACTGTGGTCAACAAAGTGTATATCATTACTTATTCATGTATGTATTCTTCCTGATGAGTCATTGACTCTACTTATTGAACTTTTACTACCTAATTTCTATTTCTGTGTCCTATGTGCTGTAATTTCATTTTGATGTGGTTCTTTTCTTACTCCTTGGGATGAAGGAATCATTTTACAATTGCTTTTAATGTTCTCATTCAGAACTCTGAAGGCCTTGAATCTTGGCATGGAAAATGAAGCTGGAAAGACAAGGTATGCCAAGCATATATTAAATAGCTCCTGGCCATGGGTTTTTGATAGGCTTTACTTGGAGAAATATGAAATTCATTTTCAATGAAAATTTAGCCTATATTTCCTTAATTGACTTTCATATATGCAATACCCTTTGAATTTATTAATGGCAATTCTTTGTTCCACTCAGGTAGGTTAATTTTAAAAATATGTAAAATTAATAAAGGATGTAGCCCCATTTTTCTTGGGCTCTGATACTTGAGGCAATATTTTTTTTAATTTTGCTCTACTATAAGAAGTTGGCACAGGTAGTCTCTTTTACATTGTTATCTCCATTGAGGAATTTATAAGGACTTTCTAGGAAGTTTATTGTGGTAGATTTTTCTTCAGTGATAGAAAATAATCTCTGCTAATTTGTTAGCCATTATCAGGTACTTAAGGTGTGAGTAAATTAAGAAGTTTTAAATTTTATGAAGTTCTCAGTATTCAGTTGCTACTGTATTAGACAACACAATTTTGTGGTATTTTAGCTGTTTTGATGATTTTTCTAGGTTAAAAATCCACCAAATTCAACATCATTAATTCCCTTGTGATTTTGGTAGATTTGGGGTAATAGCTTGAGTACATCTAAGAGCATTTTCAATTCACCAGGTTATTTTTGTTTGCTTGGTTTTTGTTTTGTTATGTTTTTTTGTTTGTTTGGTTTTTCAGCCTCGTTCATTGCAGCTATAACAAAATTCCATAAACCGAGTAGCTTATAAATGCTAGCAGTTCATTTCTCACAAGCCTGGAAGCTGACTAGTGTAAGTCCAAGGCACGGGGATATTCAGGTCATACTGGCCTCGCCATTCATAGATAGCCACTCTGCTGTGACAATCCCCCCCCCCAGGGTGATGTTTCTGAAATATACTAAATTCATTCATGAGATCTCTGCTTAGGACTGAGTAACCTTCCAAAAGGCCTCTATACAAAGGAACCAATGCTTCATGCATCAGGGAGAAAGATTTTAACACATGAACTGGGGAAATAGGGAAAAGCATTCAAACATCATGTTTATATTAAGCATTTTTTCTATAAAATACAATTCATTAAAACATCCCAAGTTTTAAAACATATTTTATATATTCTTCTTAAAATGTAATGAAGCCCTAGATTTCTACTAGATGCTAAAAGCAAGCCAAGTATCGATCTATGTCCCTGGTTATTTAGTGTTACTATTTGGCCATCATTGAGTAAACTTCTCTTTAAATTACCAAGGAAGATTTGAAGTGATCTTCAATAATCTTTTAGTTTTGCTAAAATGGCAAAACCAGCAGACATGAAATCATTGAAAATAAATTAGTGTTGCACTGCATTATGGGAGCTGGGCATGTAAGAGAGAGGAGGCCAGTGTATGTCAGTGGAAGTAATCTCTACACATGGAAGAGAGAAGCCTCTAAGGATGTCACTTAGTGGAGTTTGGGATGTTGAAATTGTATTTTAGCAAGCTTGCCCATTTGAAATGTCACATCCAGTTAATGAGAGGACCAGTGTTTGAATGACAGTCCCCTGCCCCTCAGTCTCTCCTCCCCTTTCTGGCTTACCTTTGAGACACCTCCTATGGAGGGGTGCTTTACTGCAAGTTGTTATTTGAAAAGACACCTCAATATCAAGCATTCAATTTTAAGCAGAATTATACTTTAAATATTGTGTCTGGAATAGTATCCCAAAGCTTTACTTTCTTATCTTGTACAGTATTTACTCTAACCTACTTTTTCAAATTTTAAGTTTTTGTTTTAAATTTAAACTTCTAACAATGGAAATAAAGAAACCATACTCATTCATTATACGTAATGTAGGAAATAAATAAGAAATTAAACTTTACTGTAGATCTTCAGCCAGACATTTTTGGCTAATCCAGGCCTCCATCTCTCTTTTAAAGAGGATTAATAAGGAGTGGAAAACCCTTTGCTAGAATACTGGAATTACTGTGAGGGCAATTTTCTCTTTCTTCACAGTTTTGGGAGTGTAGGATTTCCAAAATATAATTCTGAAACTGTTAGCCCTCTAAGCCTTGCTTGCTGTAATAGCCCAAGGAAGAAATCAGGATATGGGCATAGAGCCTTTGTTCCTGTATGCCTGGGTAGGGTTTATACTGTGGTGACTGTTGTTCAATTGTTATAGTTTATAGACATTTACTAATTTGTCATCTTCACTGAAACAACATTTATCTAAACTACTACTGTACATACACACATGTGTGTGTGCACACACCCACATGTATGCAAGGGAACTACATATGAAGAAAAGCATATTTTTAGATATTCATTAAAAGACATTTAGACATATTATTTCTCTTTTTACAACATGCAGATCTTATCACTCCTGCACTGAAAATGCATTGATGTTGAAACAGTCATCTGTGTGCTATTTTTTTACCAGAGGAAAAATTAGCATGTGGTTTTCTTATAGATGAAAAAAACTGCTGTCAAAAATAGGTTTTAAGCAAGTCTTCGATATAAGACTGCCAAAAAAATATATAAATACAAGCCTCAAATTATTTACCTTGCTGATGAAAATACTCAAGATGGCAACAAACTTTGAAAATAGGAGAGATTGGAGCAGGATTTATGTAGTTAGTTGGCAATGATGTAATACAATGCTTGCTATGAGAAAGGAAATCCTAACTAATGATCAAAAGGACAATAAGACCACAGGCTCTGAGCACATCTTGCCCATCAGACAGAAATCCTTTGTAACTCTACTAGACAAATCCTACACGTTAAAAAGATTTGGAATGGAGCTGAGTAATCATGAACTGTTAATAACAAAACAAACAATGGACTTTGGTCAAGAATGGGGTTCTTGAGAATGCCCATGTGGGATATTGGGCATGGGAACACTTTAATTCATGGTGACCTAGAAGAGCTACTAATAGCCATTACATAGAAGTACTGTCTATCATTCCAATGTGCATTCATTTTCTCTCCCTGCCTCCCTTTTTATTCCCAAACCTCAGCAGTGCTTAAGCTGAAAAATTCCACTCTAGAGAACTTAATAAACTTTGTATTAGCCTGATAGTCCACCACTATGAAAGACTTCAATGTCCTGCTTTATTTCAAACCTTAGATGCATTTTCTCAGCAAGGCAAAATGACTTAGCAAGCAAGACATGCTATTTCATATACTGAGTACACCTTGAGGAAACAGGCACATGGAGGTAGCCAGACTCTGTTTTGTGTGCATGTTTCTAATCCAATTCTCTCCTTCTGTCATTGGTTTCTTACATTTGACTTTTTAAACAAATGTCTGAAAATAAATGGTAAAGAAATGTTAAAACATGCATTATCTGTCACTGTGACCATTTTAATGAAGGCTTCATCTTGTTTTCCACAGACAACCTTTTCTTCAGCTGACTGCATCCCTGTATGATTGACACTTATGGCTCCTGACAAAGAAATGGAGGCTTATGGCCAGTAACTCAAGAGAGAATGGAGCCTATCAGCAAAGCACCCCATACACACTCACACACACATTTCTTCCTCTACAGTTAGAAAGTTAGAGGCCTCCATTCTTTCTTCCACATGGAGAAAATGGGAGCCTGCACTACTGTCAGCTAGCTGTAGTTTTTCATTCTTCTATGGGTACAGCCTCACAACTACATTATCTTTAGCTTGGCAGAACTTAATTCAGCACAGACTTCCTGGACTAGATGCTGACACACAGAAGACTCATAGTCCTTTACCCAAAGTTATAATTACAGAGAGTACACATTTGTATGTCATATTTTACTCCCAGAATTTTCTGTCTTACCAAATTGTCCTTTTGATTATCCTCCTGATAGCATGCCTAGACGGGTTTAAAAACAACCCAAATCTCCTGTAGGGAACATGCAATGTTACATCTGTGTAGGAATCCTGCTTCAGCAACAGCCAACCATGGTGTACAGAAGCTTTTTTGTCTTTCGGGTCATCCGGTTTAAAACCTGGGGTATCCTAGGTGGTTGAAAGGTACTAAACCCTTTCTTCTGTCCAAGTTCTGTTTAAATTTTAATATAAGCACTTCCTTTTCTCTCTGTTTCTTTTTTTTTTCATTCTTTCTTTCTAATGGTAAAGAATGTCAGATCTAGTGAATATAACTGAGGCAGTGCAGACCTCTTACTGGAAATTTTCTAAGTATCTCTGTGTGAGAGTGTGTGAAGATACAAACATATACTTGGAGTATGCACATGAATGAGTGCAGGTTCATATAGAGACTGGAAGACAACAGCTATTGTTCATCAGGTGGGGTATCTACCTTGTTCTTTGAGATAGCAAGTAGGCTAATCTGGGGAATCAGAAAATGTTATGGATCGTTCTCTCTCCACTTTTCCAATGAGGTAGAAATTTCAAGCACATTTCACCATGCCTAACATTTTATGTGGAATCTGGATTGAACTCAGGCTCCATGTTTGGAAAACAAACACTTTTCATACTGATCTATTTATCTGTCCCTTCTTTACATAAATTTTAAGGAGCACACTCAAGACTTGATTCTAACTGCTATTTGTTAGATAAGTAATTTTTCTGTAAATTGCAAGGTCAAATGCATATTAAATAGAATATTTAAGAGTTAACTTTTGTGGTTGTTTCTCTCTATGATCACATGCTAATAAAATTGAGATAGATATGTATGGCCTCCAGCATGATGTGTCCCCAGTTGCATTAGTAGCATGAGTGTTATAGGGGTAGGTAACCTAATTTTAAAAATTATTATTAATAATAACATTACTACCGCTACTACTATCATTATTTTTATTATATGTAAAGCCTGCTCCATTTGAGGAAACATATATGTAAAACTGAAAATCTGGCCAAGAATCCATAGTTGATAAGCTTATAGGCCTCAGAGATGAACTTATGTACTATTGCTAAATAGACATAGTATTAAACTCTCCCAAATTCAGACCTCTCTACCCATAGATTCATGCAGTATTTAGTCTTCATCAGAGACACTTCATTGTGCAATGTATCATGGTTAGCAGAGAAAATCACAACTGAGAAAAATACAGTTCATGAGTGACAGTGAAATGCTCAGCCCCAAGTGGGACATCTATATCCTACAGCTCACAGCAGTTGTGGCTGCCTGCACAACACACAGCCACTAAACATTTCAGCATGGAATGGGAAAGTGTTTATGAGTCCCCACCCCTAACTGAAGAACTGCAGTTGGTTGATGGCTTCTGGAAGAGGGAAAGTCAGGTTCTTTGAGTATATGCCTTCCAAGAGGTTAACCATGCTCCAGTAGATGGCCCCACACAACGGGTTATATAGGCAGCACGGAATGGAGCCCATGTGTTTTAAAAACAACAATGGCAACAACAGCAAAACAAACAAGGCATGAAGTTGGGGAGGAAGGAGTAGGCAGGAATGGGGCGAGGAGGATTGGAGGGTCTACCTGGGAGGTTGAATATGCTCAAAACTCACTGTATAAAACTCACATGGAAGAATGAATTCATTTTAGATGTTGCCAGGCAACTTATCTTCTTTGTGTTCATTTCCTTTTAGTATGTTTCAACATTAATTTCTTTTTGTCTATCTGTTCTAAAGAACTAACTACAAGGCTTGTAATGCGGTCATCCTCTGTCCTACATGGTTTCCCCAATTCCCCCCTCGTGTGTGTGTGTGTGTGTGTGTGTGTGTGTGTGTGTGTGTGTGATTTTATTATGAGCATTATACTTTCAATGATTCTTGTGATTTTTGGACAGAATTGAGGTGAACACATTTAAGAAGAATATATACCATGCGGTATTCCTGGGAAGGGTTTTTGATATATTAGAATGAAAAACACATTAGGTAATATTTTAGTTACTTTTCTACTGCTGTAATAAAACAGCATGTCCAAGTCAACTTATAGAAGAACAAGTTTATTTGTGTCTTATATATTCCAGAGGGATAATAGTCCATCAGCCTCATGGCAAGGGAGTAAGGGAGTACGACTGCAAGTAGAACATGGCATCTGGAGTAGAAAGCTGAAGGTTCACAACTTGAAACAAAGAGATAGCTAACTAGGAGTGGCAGGATTCTTTTGAAATCCCAAAGCCTACCTCCAGCAATACACTCTTTCTGGCAATGCTGAGCCTACACAAACAGGGCCACTAACCAGAGACCAAATACTGAAATGTTCAACAATATGAGAGGACATCTCTTTCAAACTACCATGTGATATGAAAGTTCCATAGGAAGTGTGACTCAAGAGAGACCCATAGATAGCTGGTAAATGGAGAGTTAGGAGCTCAAGATGTGGTTCAGTTGCTAAAGCATTTACCTGCAAATATAATGCCCTGAGTTTAAATCCCTGCATGTAAAATCCAGGTGATATAGGCTATACCTATAAACCAAGTGTTGAGGTGGCAGAGACCAGTGGATCCCTGATGTTTTCTGGCCAGCGAGTGCAGTCACATCAGTGAGCTGCAAGTGTGAGAGATCCTTTCTCAAATCATAAAATGCTGATGAAGAGAACAGTTGGCTTCCACAAGTACACAAGCATGCACGCACGCGTGAGCTCACGCGCGTGCGCGTGCGCACACACACATACACACACACACACATACACGAATAACATTGTGACAGTAATTAAAGGACAAGGTAGACTAAATATGAGCCATCAGAGAGTGGATATGTGGTTTTTTTGTTCTGTGGCTAGAGTTGAGAAGGTTACCCTAGTCAGCAATTCAACAAACATTTCCTAACTGCTTTGTGACCTGAAGCTCTATCCTAGAAGTGGCTTCTGTGGAGACTAGTCACACAGTCCTGTCTTTGACTCTGTCACTAGTTGAGCTTGCATCAGGAGCTTTGGCAAGCAGTGCAATAAGATTACAATAGAAGAAGTGCTGTAGAAAATATGTTAACTCTGGAAATAAAACATTCTCCAAACTCTAAGAGAAAAATTACATAACATATGCTTGTTAATGTTGAATATGTTACATACCAATTAATTTCCAACTAATCATGGTTTTGGAAATAATTATTAGAGTGTGTGTTTTTTAAAATAATAACATCTAAGCTTAATGTGTGGCATAAAATTCCCAGAATCATGTTTTAGTTTTATAACAATAAGGTGTATGAGCTGTAGAGCTCAGGAACAGAGAATTAATTATGCCTAGGATTTATCCCTACTTTGGGAAATAATTATGGAAAAAGAAACTGAACAGGATTCTTTAAAACAGGAATCACTGACTGGCATGTCACTCCCTGCTTCCCTTATCCAATAATGTTATTAGGCGCAGGCCATGCTGCTATTAACTTCAAATTAAATTCTGACTGTACATGTCCTCTTCCAATATTCACTTTTGAATGTATTTATTTCTTATGTAATTATTACATATTGCACAGTTCTTCTTGAAATAGCTATGTGTGGTAAGGTACATGTATGTGTGAATGCATGAGTGCATGCTCCAAGTGTGTGTGTGTTTTGTGTGCACACATATGTGGTGTTTTGTGAAGACCATAGGTAAATACCAAGTGTCTTACTTGGTTGATTGATATCCAAATTATTTTTTGAGGCAGGGTCTCTAGTGATACCTGGAATCCACAAATTTTCCTGGGACAGCTGTCCAAAGAGCCCCAGGGATGCTCATTTATGTTGGCCCGTATCAACAGAACTGACATTACAGTAGTGTACCTTCATGACTTGATCTTTACATGGGTGCTGGGGATCTGAACTCATCTTCCTGCTCACACAACAAGTACCTTGCCCACTGGAATATGACAAGGGCCCTGGAAATGTTTACAGTAATGTTTGGGAAACTGTTACACATGGGTATGTGTGGTGTTTATTTTTACCTTTTGCAATTGGGGTAACAGACCTGAACTTCTATTTTTTCCTTCCTATGTTGTAGAAAATTGTTTATTCTCTGACTTTATTGAAGCACCTCTCACCAAATGAACTTTGTTCCTTTTTGGATAAATATATAAGCTATGAAATAGTTAATGTCCTAATGTTAGATATGAGCTTGTGTGAATCTCCACATGTTCATATCCAGTTGGATGTGTAAACATGTTCAGTGATCAGAAGGTAAGAGTCCCTTGATCAGACTCAGACTTTGAAGAAAGAAGCTTTATCTAGGTCTGCATCACACACTCACCATTTCTGGATCGTTCCTCTTTTGTTTTGTTTTGTTTTCATATTAAAACTTTAAAAATAGGCTTCGTTGATTGTTTGTATTTGTTAAGAGGCCCAAACTTTCATCTTAATACAGTGCTCTCTGTAACCCCCCCCCCTCTTTATCACCGACAGAAATCCGCTTTAAATATCGTTTTTGAAGCCAGGTTTCTGGTGCTCTTGATTGCTGCAAGACCTTATTTTGTGTGTGTATGTGATGTACTACACAAAATTGTCTATTGATATGAAGCCGGCTGCAGAACGATTCTTCAGCTTTGATCAGCAGAATGAATCGATCTGTAACAAGCCCCTGCTCCATGGTGGGTGCTGACGTTGTGGCTAACAGCTTCATTGAAGGGCTGCTTTTGATTTACTCTCTTTAACTGCTCTCTTCCCGAGTGCTTGTCTGTGAAGACTTCCGCGCCGACTGAAGATCTTTCACTGGGTTGGAAAATGCTGTTAAATGTTCTTTACTGATTAAAATATAATTATAGGCAGTCTCAATTACACAGACTCATCAATTTTGCTGTTAGTGATACTGGGTTAATCTTTGGAAACGCTAATGACACTCCGAACTGGCCTTCCCACAAAACACACTTCAATAAAATAAAGCATTAGAGCACTTTGACTATATAAGGTTAGTGGTTTACACTCTGGAGTGGTGTTGCTTTCTCTTAGTGCTAAGATTTTTTTTTTTTTTTTTTTTTTTATCAGCTCAGTTGTCAAGCTGTGTGAGAAAGTTATGGCTTTAGGGCAGAGCCATGTATGCCAAGCTCCCCCAAACTCTAAGTCTCCTAACATGATTGCAAATAAGAAATTGCACTACCTTTGAGTAATTAGTGCGTCACTGAGAGCTGGGCTTTGGACCAGTGTGCTAAAAGGCAAGCTGTTCTCATCAGCTTCCTGTACACCCCATGTGATTTCAGTGTGATGCACAGCTCGATCTCCTGCCCTTTGATCCTTGATTCCTGATACTCAGTTAGCCTCTGCCATTCTAGATACAGTTTCATTAACAGTAAGCTACTTTTAGTAGTATGTTTCATTACTGTTTTATTTACTATAGTTAGCGTATGCTTAATTTTTCTTTATGCTTCTGTTTTGAAGCTAAGGCATTGGGAGAGGAATGTTTATAAATTAAGAGTACTCAGTATTCACTTATTGAATCATGGAAAGGTCTTAAGTTAATTGATTAAATATTTTAGGGTAAGTTTGAGTCTGGTTATCAGGCTTTTGGCATGGTCTTTTTCTTGTTAGACTCCATCAAGAATATAATGTCCTTTAAAATGTTCATGTCCTGACCCCAGGCTTTGCCTAGTTTCATCTTTCCATTTACAAATGCGGTTTAATTTTTTTCACTAATCTTGATATTTTCATCTTGTCCCAAGACTGACAGTTTTAAGAGTATTTCTGACAGCTGTGCCTGTCAAGAATAGAACAGAATCGATGATTAAATTAGGAAAATCCAGGAAAACGAACCTGCCACAGCAAAGGAAAAAAAAAATTACATCTAGTTTTAGAAATAAACATGTCAAACCAAAATAATCACATTTGTCCTCAGCCCACTTTTCAGAGAGGTTTGGACTTAGCAGCATATCAGCTGCTTGCTGCCATGAAGGACTTAGGGAGAGAAGGGACATTGTGCCTCTGCACCAGGATAGTCACATGTCACTCAGTAGTCTGCTAAAGGAGGCAAGGTCACAGAAGAGCTGAAAGAACCCAGGACTATGATAAATGCTGAGCTTTGTGTGATTTGGGATGCAGGATATGACATCTACTTATAATGTGACACTAATATTTTTGTCTTCCTTTTTTTGTATTTGTTTCTTGTTTTATATGTTGGTTTATATTTTGGTTTTTTTTTTGGTATTTCGTTTGGATTTAGCATGGTTGAGCAGTCCTTTTAAATGCATGTTGAAGCACTTAATATGGAAAATACTCAAAATGGCATTTATTAACAATATTTTTCTTGTCTACTCTTATTTTCCTTTCTGTTAAGGAATTCATTGGGCTCTTGCATTCATTCTGTTTTGTTGAGTGATCTTTGATTCAGTATTCTTTTAGGAATGCATTTTAATTTCGTTATTGTTATTAAATGTCAAATTATGGAGTGCTCAGTGGACTATGTGTTTGTCTGTCTGTGTATTCTTCCCATTATCAAGAACAGGTGCTGGGGCTCTGGTTTCAGCCTGACTTTGTAGAAGGCACTTTGTTGGGGCTCCTGGTTTGCCCTTTATCTAGGCGGTTTACTTTACTAAAGTAAAAGGTCTTTATTAAAGACCTTTGTTCATTTGTTCATTTCCCAGATTACAAATTCTTGCATGGGAAAACTACTTGTCCCAATTGCCACACGTTTGAAAACCATCTCTAATACTTATATATATTTTTTGTTTTTTAGAAAACACTCAAGAGTTTCTATCTTTTTTTTTTTTTGAAAATGGCAATCCTCTCTTCTTCTGTTAGGATAAAAGGTGCCTGACAGCTGATTAAGAATGTGACACATATTTTACTTCCTTTCAGATGAAACCTTCCAAAAACTGTATTTACTTACCCTGGGCAGTGACAGCCTGTCTGGCAAAAATAATTGATATCCTTTCTGGTTATTGTAGAAATGAACAGTGAAATGAAAAAGACTCCTCTCTTACTTTTTGAAATGAATAATGTAGAAGAAATTAAATGCAGGTTTTCTTTTGGGCACATCTGGCCATGGACATATTTTTATGTGTTGTGGGAATGTTTGTCATTGGAGTTAATCATCATGCTTGGTGTAAGTTTTCCAACCTTTCTGTCATGATATCGGTTACATTTTGTGTTTGAAGTAGTTTTAAATACCAGAAAATGAGAATGTTTATTTTGCTAGTTGTCCCCAAGGTAGGAAACATATCAAATGTTATACACATTTTGTAATTCACATTGAGATATAACAATGAAATTCAAGTTGTATTGAATAAAATTCAAGTGATGTCATTAGTTCCAGTATTTGTCAGCTAAGTAGTCATAAGAAAGTTAAGTCCAGCTTTTGTAAATTTTGTAAATTTTCTACATAGATAAAGACTCACAAAGGTGCAGTCTCGACCCCACAGGGCCCTTTGTGAGGTTTTCTAGTCTTCTGCATGAGATTATATACTGCTAAAAAAGAAAACATGACTGTTATAGGTGTGCCAATTATTTGTTTACATACCACAGTAATCAAGGAAGTTATAAATGGTTCTTTTTATTTAATTTAATTTATTGTGTGTGTGTGTGTGTGTGTGTGTGTGTGCATTTATATACAGGTGCACAGGTACCATAGTGCATGTGTGGAGATCAGAGAAAAATCTCAGATTCTGGCTTGCAGTCCACCTTCTTTGATACAGTAATCTTTGTTGTTTTGTTCTCTATACACAAGGATAGTTACCCTCCTGTCTCTCCCTCCCATGTCCCAGTACAAGCTCTGAGACTATTACCTACATTCCTGCTAAACCTCCAACTTTTATGTAGGTTCGTGGGATTTGAACTCAGTTTCCCAGACTTATGAGGCAAGTACTTTGACTGACTGAGCAATCCCCTCCACTCAATTTGTTCTTTTTGAACAGCAGCATTTTCCTAGGAATATTTACAAAATTATTTCTTAGAGTTCATGTCATAAATCCTTTGCTGATGGCACTTTATTAATTCCATATAGAGCAAATTTTTGTCTGTAGATTATGTCAACGGAGTAATGAATATGTTTTCTTTGTTTTTGAAATGTCACTATAAGTCACTTGCTCATTTTAAAACTTGTTAGAATTATTCCCTATTTTAGAAATTATGATTAATCCTAACATAGGAACCAGAAATTGAACTATAGTGCCAAGTTCCATACTTTGAATGGTCACCATGGAATAACTGTTTCAATATTGAAGTTATAGAGCAATAAAGGGCAGGTTCTACTGAGCACAGTTGTTGAGGATCTGTAGAAGTTAGGTTTTGCTGACCCAATATGATATCTGTGTTCAGGGAAGTAGACCATTGTTCCTGTGGGTTACAAGGTTCTGAGTCATTGCTTCCCACTTGATAGCGTTCATTCTGTAAGTTTCCACAATGAAGGAATACCTTGTAAGAATCAAGCCATTAGGTAATAATTGGATATAGCACACACTTTCCTGTTTTCTATAATGAAAGATTGAATCCCTTGGCTTCTGTATCACCCACATGTCTTTGATTCATCTCTTGCAGTCTCATGTATTCTGACCTGGGAACAATACAAATGTCTCCTCATTTTCAAGGGGACTGTATCTTTCCATCACTTCCCATTTCCCTCCTAGAGAATCTTTGATTTCACGAATCACAGAGAGTTTTATGAATTAATTAGATACACATTTAATTCCATCTGCCCTTGAGTTGTTCAACTGCATGGCAATACAGTTGTCAATAGCAATACAAATTTTAATGAGTCTATAAACAGTAAGAAATTTACCATGTTTTTATGTGGAATTTTCATATTAATATATTTCTCTGTATTTCCTTTATGAGTTTGAAAGTTACTATTATAAATAGTGAGGAAACTAATAAAGCATTAAATTAAGACAAATAGTGACTTTAAAATATACTATGAATTATGAGTTTCTTACAGTAATCTATAAACATGTTATTATACGAGTTTGTTACTTTTTATTTTAAATTGCCTCATGGTGGAATTTAACTCTCTAGGTCTCGATTTAGAAAAGGAAAGTGAGAAATCTGACCAATTAAACTGGTTAACTAATTTGTGCCATGAAAGCGGCAATGGCAGGGATGTTTTGCATACCCTTACCAGATTTGCCAAGTGTAACACTTACTACTTACATAAGCAATTCATGTCATTGAAGACTTCAGCTGCAAATGTGATCTGGCCTGTTGCAGATTCAGTAATTCTGTGCTTGAACATGAAAATGAGAGAGGACTTCTTGAGCAACTCCCAAAGATCTCCACTGACATGTCAGAGCTATCTTACCACTCAGGCCAGAGCAGTTGCTAATACACCTGCCAAGTGTCCAGGCATGAGGATCTCCACTATTGCTCTTCTCCTTTGGGAGAGCAATGGACTTGGAGTTTGCTGGTATGTGGTTGACAATGCCTCAATTCCAGTAAACATTTTCTCCAGCCTTAGGATCATCCTCATATAGGCAGAGAAGCAAAAGAGAGAATTTCTGTTCCCAATGAAGAAGCCACTGCACAAAGGAAGGCTTTATGTAGACTTTAAATCAAAATGATACCAACAAGCAGATGGAAGCCATGTTGGAATGTGAAAATTCTGAGCCAGAGCCTTGCTGTGGCTTTACTATAACTCAGTTGTCCTCAGATTCTGACATCTTTATTACTAAATTCCAGTTACTGATGAACTGAATTTCCATGTAGTTATTTTGCTGTTTTTGTAAATGTCACATGGTGTTTTGTGCTAAGTCAACAAATGCCTCGCGCCACCACTGTATTTATTTTGAGTTTGTAATATCTGTGCTTTTACCCTTTCCCTGACATTTTCAAAGTTTCTCTTCACAAAGCAGCTGGCTGTGGAGTTGAGCTCCCTGTGAGCAAGTGACAGATTGATACTGCAGCCCCAACCACCAATTCACACCCTGAGGAACTGTCCACCCTGGGAAGAGATTAGCTATCTGTCCTCTGACGCTTTGCTTAGTTTAAAAATTACTCCAAGGATTTCAACTTCTTGTGGATAATTCTTAGAGAAATATGAATGATATTATGTGCTTGGAGCTTAAACTTGAAAATAAAGAGAAGCAATAACAAAATCATTTGAAATGAAGAAATAGAGTGATTTGGAGAGGTCAGTGAATACATTTTCTAACCATGACTTTGGAAGAATTTTGAAGAAGAAAAAGACTAAGAGATATAGTTTTCATTGACATTATATTCATATGTCAAAGTCAACTTTTATAAAACGGCAATCTTACTGTTAGAAATATCAGCTTAACTATTCAAAGTATGACTCCTATCTGATGCTTAATCATAATTAAACCTAACTGTGTTTCAGGACACCCAGTAAAACAGAAATTCTGGGTGTAATTATGAGTGTGTCTGAGTGTATGTAAGAGTATTTCTGTACAAGATTACCATTCCAATCAATAGATAATGCAACAGATATGAGATTTACTCTCTCACCAATGTAGGGAGACATAATTAATGCTATTTATCCAATAGTCCTGTTAGAAGAAAAAAAAAAGAAAGAAAGAAAGGAGAGTGGATTCACCCCCTCCATACCAGATTCACATCCCTAGCACTGAAAAGTCAGTGTTTTTGTTCTTGAACATCAGATGCCCTGGTTCTTAGCCCTTCCCACCTTGGGATTTATAACAACACTGTTTACCACTAACTCACCCTAACCTCAAGCAATAGATGTGATCCTGATATCAACTGTACCATTGGGTTTCCTGGCCTTCAGATTTGTTAACAACATATTGGACATTCATACTCCATCATTCTGTGAGCCAGTTGCCATAATAAATCCTTATGTATGTATCTTTTCTCTTAGTCATTCTTCTCTAGAAAATGCTAACTAGTATATGCACCATATAAAAATAAAAGGAACACATGTTAAAGATCTCATCTATCTTATTAATTAATAATAACTGGTTCAATAAAATTTGAGATTAGATAAATGATTGAGTAGCTATTTATGAGAAATTTAATAAAGAGGTATGAAGACAAGATTGTTAGTTTAGATATAAATCTGAAAAGTGTGTTAAAGGACAACCAACCATAATGTTTAAGATTATAAAAAGCTACTTTCATCAGTGACTCAAACTAAGTCTTCTTTCCTAAATTATTCTTGGACCATTGATATCCATACATACTATTGAAAGGGCCACTGCCCTGCATTTCTACTTTCATCTCCCAGACTCAATTGTTTTAGTAGACTATTCTCTAGTGTTTTCTGTCATATTATTTTATTCCAGTTTTAAGTTGCTGATATAAGTTCCTACACAATTTTTAAATTTATTTTTGACACATATGTGTGCAGCAGCATGTATTTACATATTTGTGAGTGTGCAGGTTAGAGGACAACTTGCAGAAGTTGGTTCTCTCTATTCTTTGGGTCCTAGGGATTGAACAAGGTTATCAGGCTAAATGACAGAACCTTTACTGCTTTTCATAAGGCATTTTCAATAATACTGGTTGACTGTACGTGGCTATGGTATCCTCAAGCTTCCAAAACTAAATTTATTACTATGCTATGAATAAAACCTTAAAAGACAGGAGGATGAGGGTCAAGGAGAGAGGAAAACCAATCATTGTGCCTTAGGGGTGTCAGCATTTGCTAATCTGAGAAGACATTTCTAAATTATAATGCATTTTTTTTCACAAAATACAGATTTTGCTCTCACTGGAATTTAGAATCTTCTTCTACTAGAGTGGAATCGAGTGTTCTCTTCATTCACTTAAGGTGATACACTTACCTTGAACTACTGTCTCATTTTACAAATTCTGTAGCCCACTCAAGCTTGACATGACTTGTCAATCATTCAGTAATTCCTTGTGGATTCTTGGATTCCAACCAAACCCTGGGACAGTAACTGGACCTAGAGGTGTAGCTTAGTCTCCAGACAGGAAATGCCAGGGGAAGCATTTTTCTTGCACATGTGCCTCAGAGAGAGCTTACTCAATGAAGGGTGGACTGTGGGTCCCTTTGAAAACCTGAAGGGAACTTTGAACATCACAGTTGCTTCAGACTTCAGGAATACCAAACTCTACAAGTGCATATCTTTTCAATATCATATAAAATACAAAATTTAAACATGTTATAGTTGTATGCATTTAGAAGTGACTAAGCTTATGAGTATATCTAGGCAAGGTGAATTAATTCTTTAAGTGCTTTCTTCATTCTACATGAATTTACATATTGAACATACGGAGATCTGATAGCTGTTATTGTTAATAGGCCATCACTATAAAATGGCCTAACATTTCCAAGTTAAAAACTGCCATTTTGATAAAATATGCTATTATTGTATAAGACTTTCCACCTGTGGTGCCTCCTAATTCTGCCTTCCTTGCATTAAAAAAATAAAGTGTAGCTAGAAAAACTGATAAATGGACAAAAGCTACTCCCCTGCTGATTATACTAAATTTCATTATAATAGAACATTTAACAATTTAATTCTGAGCTCTCCCGGGAATAGTGTGTGAAATATTTTGCTCAGGTCTCTTTTTTAAGCACTAAACTCTGAGTTTAAATAAAAGGTATATCAAGTGTTTTCCATAAGCAGAGTTAAATCATTTAGTCACTAAAAATGAGCTAGAAGCTGACAGGTAAAGACAGAAGAAAGGAACACAATCAAAACATGCCTGCCTGTTTCTCTCTTCTTCCTCATGGGGAGACAGTAATCATTGACATGCAAATGAAACAGTTTGAAGGGGGAAGACTACTCTATCCCTGAGAGAGAAGTTCTTTTTTTTAAATTTCCTATAAGTATTAGGGAAGAAAATTGGGCACGTGTGTGTCTCTTTCTAACTATCACAAAGTGCTTCAGATAGTTGTTCTAAGGGCTGTTACTCTCCTCCCCTCCTTCCTTCATTCCCCAGATGACCCTGGAGAAAAAAATCCCTGCTCCCCAGCACTCCTGAGTCCATGATAATACTTGCTTCAGTCCTAGCCAGATGCTACTGTTCCCTTTTCAACTGGTACTAGATAGTTCAAGGTACCTTTTCAGAAAACTGAGTACCAAGGCATGCAAGTGATGCACAGTCTGCATCTGATAACCAGCTACCATGCAGACGGGGATGTAGGCCAAGGCCTTTCAATCTAGGGTGAGAAATATGAATTTAAAAAGACTATGCATCATTAAAATCCCAGTACTCTTCTGCTGGTCCCCTGCTGAGCAGAGACCATGTGCACTAATTTGGAAGTCATTCCCTGTAGTTCTGAGCACCCTTCTTTTCCAAGATTCAAAAGGAAGATGGAGAAATCCTTCATTCTTTCACTTATGCTGGAATGGTCTGGCCTTCTGCTGCTGTACCCTTCCTGGATATACTCTGGGTGTTCAGTAGCTCTCTGCTTCTCACAGCCTTAGATGCTGGTTCTGTCAAAGAGAAATAAAATCTTATGAGACTTGCTGGGATACAGGCTTTCTACTGTATCCCTTTCCTGCTGCCAGTTTATAGTCTCTGAGCCTAATGCTCCTCTTTACTTATGTTTCCAGAAATTTGTTTTTTTCCCCCTCCTACCTTATCCCCTAACATTTTTTTCTATTAAATTAACTTAATGTCTTCCAACTGGTCAGTCCTCTGTAGAATTTGGGAGAGGAGGCAACAGTAAAAGGAGAATAAAGAAATAATAGAATGAAGACATCGAGTTGCCTATAAGTTTTGTACTGTTCCACAAACACTTAATAGGATAGTAATAATTTCACCTATAATCTCTCCGTTATTCTCCACACACTGTACCCAGGAATAGCTCTAGCCTTGGGAGGCCTAAGTCAGACTTTGCCATTTCGTTAAAAATTGCATTTGACTATCTTAGATCAAAGTAATTCCCTTGAACTTAGAGTTTTGCTCAGAGGTAGAAAACTTGCTTAGTATAAGCAGGGCCTTGGGTTCAACTCCAATAAAAAACAAACAAACAAACAAACAAACAAACAAATGGTGTTCCTCTCATGCAAAACTTCCATGGAATTTGTGAATGCCTATTTTCATTGCCTGTCTTGTTGACTCGACCAGTGTTTACAAGAATTAGCCAAAGGACTTTCCTTCAGCTCCTGAACTTACACTGAGAAGTTTGAATTTAATATGCACAAGCATGTGTCGTCCTGAAACTATCCCTGATCTACCACAGAATGGCAAGAGGACAATTTTTGAAAGGTTGACTTCTTTGGCTCTACACCCAGACTCTGTCATTCATGTTATCCATGTGGTAACAATTTGACAGTGGAAGAGAAGATACTTTTCCTTTGGGTCTCTTGCATTCTCTGGTTGGGCAGAACTGTAATTTGAGCAGTTATGATGAAATTATGACCTAATCAGAGAATTGTGATTCCTCTTACCCTGGATCCTGGACTTGAGAAATGAAGCTATTGGTCTCCCCTCACATTTCATGTCACTGTGTTTAAAGTCACAGCAGAACCAGAGTGTTTGGCTTTTTACCTATGTGTTCTAGACATTTAGCAAAAGGAAGTCAGTAGCTGATCAAACTATCAGCATTTCCCACAGGAATTCCTAAGTAAAAGAGTAAATCAGATGTTATATCATCTGATGGGAATGAATCTTTGATAACTTGTGCATTAAAGCAAGATAAATGCCACCATTGTGGCCCCTAGGTCTTGTGTTAAAAATATTGCTTTACTGCAAATCATTGGCTCATTTCTATAAGATTTGATATCATCGCTCAATTGCTTTTGCAAGACACTGTGATCACATCTATAGTTTTTAATTTTAATTTTACTTCATATTTTCTAATTTATAATTTGTGTGCCTCTGTGGTGTAGTTACACAAATACCTATACCCAGGAGCACTACAGAGGACAGAAGAAGATGCTATGTGACCTGATCCATCACTGTCTGCCTCGTTGTTTTAACACAGGGTTCTTTTCTGAACCTGGAGCTAGGCTGGAGGCCAGGATGCCCAGCAGACCTTCCTGCTTCACCCCACACAGTGCTGACACAGGGATATAGGCAGACTTTTACAGGAGCATTGGCCCTGAACTTACTTCCTCATGCCTGTTCAACAAGAGCTCTTATCCAATTAGTAGTCTCCTCAGCTTAAGTTTAATTATTTGATGATCAAAAGGACCTTTCGTCCTATAGAAGGAGATGATGATGGTACTTCCTGAGCTGTGATGCATTGTTTGTTTGAAATTAAATTAACATGTGGTTATCCTAAGTGGTTAGAAAAAAAAAATTGCTTTGTATTGCTACAATTGCTTCTATTTGTAGACTAGAATTATATAAACAAAATTTGCTTTCTGTTTAATATTTTTGACCTCAGAGAATGAAGCTCAAATGCATGCCCCAAAGAGGGGTAAGGAGTAGGGTGGAAAGTATGTCTTCAGGAAAGAAGTTGTATGTTCCACCCCAAGCTAGGGGTAGAGCCTAGGGGGATGACTGTGTGGAAGGTGTGTTCCTTTCCCATCCATCCTTGTCTTAGCATTCAACTGTGATTTTACTGTGATTGTTATTTGCAAAGTGTGAATGATTTTCCGCCTACCAAATCCTTCACATTTAATTGCTCTTAACAGTGGTTTCTGCTTCTGACTTCAGTTGTGTTCTTCCTGAGGAGCCACCATTTCCTGCCACCACCCCATCACCCCTCCATCCTGTAGCTCTGCAGGAAGCCATTAAAGTTACTTAATGACTACTCCTGGAAGGGGAGTTTAGCTTTCCCTTCCACAAGCAAGACCTGATGGAAGCATACTGGATACACATGGTATGCACGGTACACTCGAGGTGACAAGGAGCTGGGGAAAGGTGACTCCACACACAAGCACACAGCACAGTGCAAGGAGACAGAGAGGTGCAGAGCTCTGCTCCTGACCCAACAACATCTGTCACCTAAGGGCACTGGATTGGTTAAAGTGTGACCTCTTCTGGTTCTTACAGCTGGCACAATACCTCCAGTGAGGTTATGCATATAAAAATGCTATTGGTAAGTCTGCAGAAGTAAAGGTCTCTAAATGAAAATGAAAAATGATATTATGTTATTCCTTTTTTTTTTAAACCTCTGAAATACTTTTAGAAAGTTTCCCGAGGAAGTAGAAAGATGTTGTGGTGTTGATAGAAAATGTGTTCACATGAAAAGACAATGTGAGGGGGCACCAGAGCAATGACACCATTGGTAAAGTGCTTGATGCTGGGTCCTGATCTCCAACACTCGGGTAGAAGCAACAACAACACAACCAGCAGATGATAAAAACAAAAGATCAACCAGATACTGTGTCCTGCTTTCATCATTCTAGTGGCACCTCAGCAGGGACAAGGGGATCCTAAGGGCTCAAAGGACTTACTGGAGAGCCAGGTCAGCCAAATTGAGGAATTCTGAGCTTAGTGAGAGACATTGTTTCAAAAAGTAACCAGAAAAATAAGGAGAACAAAGGAAGCCACCCAGTCCTCCCACTGGCTGTCACATGAGCACCCACAGAAACACACAAAGCCAGTAAGAATATCTAGACAGTCACCACAGACAAGAGTCTTGTAAGGGTGGTAATGGCTTAGTGTTTGGTGAAAGTCTTGGTGACACAGACTCAAAAAGACTTTTACATGTTCTAATTTGAAGCAAAAATAGGAATTCTAATCAGTGATGCACCCTTTGGAATCATTCGACTGATGTCTGTGTATTTAGGGAGAAACGAAATGAGGAACATGAATAGATTTCCTGGGAGAGTTGGAGTGAACAGTGATTAAACTCAGAAGATAAAATTACCATTTATGATTAGTTCAGTTCAATTAATTCCATCTATCTATCTATCTATCTATCTATCTATCTATCATGTACCTACCTACCTATCTATCCCTTATTTCATTAATTGAGTCAATTGGCATTTACTGTAAAGCCTATTTAGTGTCAGACTGTGCAGGGCCCTGGGGATATGGGGATCAAAGATACCATCCATCAAAGAACTCAAGATCTTATGGTAAAGCCAGAGATGCAATTTCAGCACCTGAGGGCAGTGTGAGCTTTATGCAAGGAAACTGCAAGATGATCTGAGAACAGATAAGGCAGACAAGCAAGCTGGCCATTTCTAGGTTCCAAATTTCTTGATTACTACATGGTTACCTCAGAGTCTTTACTAACAAATTATTTTCTAACCTCAGGGAGCTGTCACTTTCTACTCTTAGGTATTTCTTGTACTCATAGAAAATTACCTTTTGTGATGATATATATATATATATACATATATATGTATATATATTAATATGTATATATATTATTTTTGAGAAGCTTCATTGAAACATCTATTATATACAAATATGCAATATCTATATGTACCCATTATATATATGCATAATATGTAATATATATACCTATTATATGTGTGTGCATATATATACATACATTCATATATATATATACATATATATATATACATATATATATATATATATATATATATGGATATATGAACCCTAACTTCCAACTGTGAGACTGTATTCTTGTCCAAAGGTTCCTGATTGGTATGCTACCATTGCACTCTGAAAAAAAAAAAAAATCAGCATTTCATGATTTTGCTTCCTGATATATTCAACAGCCATCTAGCTCTAGCTACACAGAGGAAAAAAAAAGCAATCCAACGAAACAATGTTCAGTTGGGTGACATGACACATCCATAAATTTCCCATGTTATCTAAGAAATGTCATAATCCTGTTTGTCCTAAGAAAACTCTTCCATTTCTGTCTTAATTAAATCTTTACTACAAACAGTTTCCTGCCAGCTATAATCCATTCATTCAGGTGTGAAAGACTGGAAATGATTTACATATTTACAACCCTGATAGCTATGTGTGGAATAAAATAAATGTATTTCTCAGTTGTCTGGCCTCTCCAGATATTACAGTTGCTATTGCATAAGAAAGCATTCTCTAGCAAGACTCATTGAGAGCATTTCTGAAAAACACTGGAAATATGTAAACATAGGGTATAAGCTCTTGGGGCAAAGGCTGTTTTTTATTTTGGTTCTCTTTATTGCACTTAACGTGCTGCATTGCCTTATGTGCTTTATAAATATGTAAATAAAAATAAAATGATTAACTGAACTAAAATAAAGGAAAGAGACCCTGTCTTACACAAAGGAGCTTTAATGTGAGAAAATAACTGAGTTTTTGAAGACAGCAGCATTGGGAAAAGAAGGTTCTGGGTTATACAGCTCTAGAGGTTTATTGTCTTAGGTTCATCACAAAGGGAACAATATTTGTTTGAAGTTATTGCAATGGTACTAGATGAAAGGGACTACTAGAATACTAGTGACTCACTGGGTGGCAAGTAGAGTAATTATGGTACTCAGCTTCCTTAGGGGATGAAGTGGTGGGGAAACAGTGGTTATGGTCGGAAGAGGAGAAAAAGAGGGAGAATTAAGAGATGGATAAAACAGATTAAGTTTAGTATATTTGAGGGGGCTATCCCTCGGAACAAAGTCCTAGAATCACTTTAAAAGTTGAGGGGGTGGGGGAGAATGAAAGGCAAAGGGCAGAGATAGCCACCCAGATTAAAAGAAAAGACAAGGAAGCCACAGGAGACCACCATCTGTAAAGCAGGTCTGTTTTTGAGATCTGAAATGCAAAAGGCAATTATCCCCTGAATGGAACAAGCACAGATCAGCAAGGGCTGATGCAAGGGAACAGCAGAAGCCTGCGGGGCGATCAGAAAGGCCAAGACACAAAATGAGCTCCAATTAGAGCAGGTCACCCAGAAGAAGGAGAAAAGCTTTTATGACATTTGAAAGGAGAGCAAGGGAAAGGGGAGTGCTGGCTCCCAGCTAGTGGGGGTGAGGAGGGGTACAACCTACTGCAGACAAGCCATACGTTTTTATAGGTGTTTATTTTTAGAGACTAATACAACCCCATAAACTGGGACTCAGAAGGAGTTAGCAATTAAAACTTCACTCATCTTGGCTAAATTCAACAGAGAGATTACCTGCCGTGATTCGTGTAATAGATAGATGTTCTTTCTGAAGACACAGCTTGTCTATGATGCTACTGAGCCACTGCTGAGAGGTAGGCAAATCCCACAATGAAGTCACTGTAACCACTTTCAAATGTAGCACATGTTGGAAATAATATTTTACAAGTGACAATTAGAAAATGTACACTTTCTTCCCAAGTCAAGCAGTTATGTTTGGATGAATAATGAACACAGGGTTGTCAGTAGGACATTTTGTGAAAAAAACTCAACTTTCTATTGTATTTTAATGAAAAGAAGGAATGTGTTCATGTTTCTTTTTTCTATTGTTATTATTTTTATTATATTTTTATTATTTAAAACACTTTTTAAATTTAAGTATATTTTGATCATCTTCTTCCTCTCCCCCCAAGTCCTTCCAGCTTCTCTCACTTTCCCTGCCGCACAACTTTAAGTTCTTTCTCAAATAAAACCAAAACAAATACCAACACAATACAATAATAACCTCCCAAAACAAAGAAAACAAAATAAAACCACACCCAAAAAGAAAAAAGTACCAAGCTGTAACCAAATAAAAGCAAGCACATACACACACACACATACTAACAAAGAATCCATATGGTCAACTACTCCTGAACATGAGGCCTATCTTGGGGTAGTTAATAAACCCAGGGTCACTCTATTGGAGAAAACTGAAAACAGATTTATTTTTTTACCATCTCCCAGCAGGTATATAAATGAAACTTCAGTTGACTTTTCCCTTAGTGACTAGATGTTTATTTATTCACTTATTCCGTTTTTTTTTTAATATAACAAAAGAAAATACAATAAGATCAAATGAAACTGTTACATCGAAGTTGGATAAGACAACGCAACAGAAGGAAATGAACCCAAGAGAAGTCTCAAGAATCAGGGACCCATTCAGGAATCCCATAAAAACACCAAACTGAAAGCCATAATGTAAACAGAGGACCTAGTGCAGACCTCTGTAGGTCCAGCTTTGCTCATGTTGTCTTAGAGGACCTTGTTCTCCTGATGTCCTCTATCCCTCGGGCTCTTAGGTTATTTCAGCCTTCTCTTCCAAGGTTCCCTGAGCTCTGTCTGAAAGGAGGGATTTGATGGATACAACCTATTTAGGGATGAGTGTTCTTTTTGTCTCTCTCTCTGTGAATGTCTAGCTGTGGGTCTCTATATTTGTCCCATGTGCTTCAGGGGAAGCTTCTCTGATGATATTTGAATAAGGCACTGATCTGTGAGTATAGCAGAATACCATTATGAATCACATGATTGCTACACTGTTTTTTAGACTAACATTACCTAGTTTGCTCCTAGTCCCTGGTTACCTAGTCTCTGGACCAGTGTCAAGTATGGGTTCCAGTTCATGGCGAGGGCCTTAAGATAAATCAGACATTGGTTGGTTACCCCCACAAGTATTGTGTCATCATTTCCCTAGCATATCTTCCAGGCAGGGTACCATTGTAAAGGTTTTGTGGCTGGTTTGGTGTTTGCTACTGTTTTGTGAGCCTGCAGAGTATATTCCTTACTAACAATGCAGGAACACAGGGGAAAGGTTTTATGTAGGCACCATACATAGGTGTTATCTTCAGCAATGGGGCCCTGCTGTTAGTTTGTACAAAGGAACCCATAGTCATAGCAACAACCTGGGTTGTTTGGAATTTCCATGGTACCCTTTGACCAACAACTCAATTAGATGTAACTCAACCCCAGTACTGGAAGCTTTGTTTGGTGACAAAAGATTGGGAATCTGTCTCTGCCTCTAACTGGCGATTTCATTTTAGAGTGTAATGCATGAAAATTGGGAAATAATACTTTAGTCCTGGAAGATGACTTCATTAAGATCTTATTACAATGGGTGATATGGCCTTGCCATCCTGATACTGGCACTGCCATGATCCTGAGGAAATTGTGTCTGTGGGTTCATGAAACTCATACAGAAACATTTCCAGAGATACTGGGTGTTAAGATGTGTTAAAGAACCTCAGATTGACAGTTGAAATCACTGGATTCTCCCTAGTCACAAAGCTACTCAGTTCCTCTGATTGAAAACTCAAAATGTAGTTCAGTAGCTAGATGTTCCTGGCAGAGCCTCAGTCCAAATTTGTTTTATTCATTGCCATCCAGGCTCCCAAATAAAACTCATGCTTTAATAATACCACTGTGCATGTCAAGTCTTTGTTGCTGTGACAAAATACCTAAGGCAAACAGTTTTTTAGAGAACCAATTTTGCTTCATGGTTTCAAATGTCCCCACAGTCCCTGGGACTGTGTTGAAGTAGTGGGTCATGATGGTGGGCTAATGAAGCAACTTCTCCTACCTCTTAGTAAGAAAAGGCAGAGATAAGATAAGATTAGATAGATAGATAGATACATAGATA
Organism: Phodopus roborovskii; assembly: GCF_943737965.1. Classification (NCBI taxonomy): domain Eukaryota; kingdom Metazoa; phylum Chordata; class Mammalia; order Rodentia; family Cricetidae; genus Phodopus; species Phodopus roborovskii. The sequence goes on from NW_026126433.1 coordinate 7,097,329, forward strand.
GATACATATATGAGAGATTCATGGATCGATGAGAAGATGATAGACAAGAGATAGATATAAATAGATTATAGATAGGTACATAGAAGATGGGGAATGTATGCTGTGAATATATGTTTATCTTATTGGTTGATAAATAAAGCTGTTTTGGCCAATGGACAGGAAGGAGGTAGCAAGGCATGAAGTATAGGCTTGGCTACCAGACTAGGAGAAGGCTGGGAAGAGGAATGCCGAGAATGAGTCATAGAGGAGATGCCATGTAGCTTCTGAGGAAGGAAGATACAAGGCATCACCAGTAAGCCAAGGACTATATGAAGATATATAGATTAATAGAAATGGATTAATAATTAAGAGAGAGCTAGCCAATAAGAAGCCTGATCCATTGTCCAAACAGTTTATAATTAATATATAGCCTCTGTGTGTTAATTTGTGACTAAAAGGCTGCAGGACCAGGTAGGGCAGATACTTCTGTTTACACACAAATGCATAGATACAACAATAGATACATAGATAATAGATGGGTAGATGATATACAACATCTTGCTAGCTAGATATTACTAGTATAAGATATACCTTCAAGCCAAACTGCCAGTGACCTACTTTCTAGTATCTCCTAGTATCTCACTGGACAATGAACTCAAAGGAAGAGACAACTACTTCTTTGCTGAGGACCAAGCCTTCAACTCATAAGCTATTTGAAGGCATTTTACAAATCCAAACCATAGGAAGTATTTACTGAATATCTACTTTGTGTCAGGAATTGAGCCAGGTACTTCACAAAAACGTTTGAGGTAGATAGTCTTTCCCAGAAGAGAATCTGACACCAAGACACTTAATTGTCTTCCTCGAGGACTACCATCTTTATGTGGTAAGATGAGAATTTGGTTCTAGATCTTTGTGGCTTCCAAATCTGTGTTTTCTATGACAAATACTGATTTTAAATTGTTTAAGTGGTCTGTCTTTAATTTTTAAATTAGCATTAGTATATAATTACATCACTTCTCCCTTGCCCCCCCATCCAATGACTTACATACTCCTCCCCTTTGCTCCCTCTTGAATTGATGTTCTTTTTTCTTTGATTATTATTGTTCACATATGTATGCGAACACAAACACACATTCTACTAAGGCCATTTAGTGCTACTTGTGTGTCATTTATTCAGCCCCTTTGTTCTTTTAGATGTGCTCAATTCTTCTGCTTTTGTTGCCATTTTCATTTTACTCTCGGTGATCCTCAACTTGATCTTATATATTATAGATCATTCCATTGCCAAATCCTATCACAAACTCATGTCAATTAATGACTCCTCAAGACATTGAGTGACTTTAGATTATTATGTAATCTTGTTATTTATCTGTTTTTCATGATAAATTAAAAGAAAAAAACAAATCAAGGGAATTACTTTCTTAATTCAAATTTTGATATTTGAATGAGCCAGAGCGGTTGCTATGACTTACTAAGCAAAGCCTATCCATTTCACCCATTCCAGGTAGCCAGACTGAGGGATGGCAGAATCATATGGCAGTTCCCCAGATTAGATTATCCTGTTTGTGTGTATGGAGGGGAGTATGTATTTTGGGGGAGTAGTGGACAAGCATGTGCCTATGTGGGTAGGAGCCAGAGGACAACCTCCAGTGTCATTCTCCAGGAAACCTTCCAACTTTTTGTTTGGGACAATCTCATTGGCTTGGAGCTTCATTAAGTAAGCAGACTAACTGGTCATTGAGCTTCAGGGTCTGCTTGTGTCTGCCTATCATCTTCACTTTGTTGGAATCACAAGCCTGGGCTACCACACCTGCCTTTTTACATTGATTCTGTGCATGAAATTTGGGTCCTCATCCTTACAAGGCAAAGGATTACTGACTGAGCTGTCTCCTCAGCCTCTGTCCCAGTTTTCAACAACAGATAGAATGGAAAATTTGATATAGTTTCACCTCCAAAAGCATAGATGATCACATCATGCTTCTTGACTGATAGAGCAAGAAAGCTGACACAAACATTTCTGCTTTATTTAATTTACATGAACTCTTAAAATTAAAAACCCAGAGATGAGTTCTCCAGTGTCTAAAGTTATTTCACACAGAATTTTTAACATCTTATTATTGAAATGGAAGAGGGTAAAATCAATGCTAAACATCCTGTAAATGGAGTACATTTGATTTCAATTTTGCATCAAATTGTTAGTTATTAAACTAGTTGTAAGACTCTCTGCCACTTGCTTCAATTCTTCACACTCTTGACTGGAGACAAGAGGGTCTGAGGTTTCTGATACTTACTGACAATTTTTCCAAGGAGGATTAATTGTCATTTAAAGATACATCTGAGAAGAAATTTCTAAAATGTGCTACATTAGTTTGACATCAAAAAGTTTTATTTATTGGCTTGACTTTTGAAATGTTAAAAGAGCAAGAACACATCCTTTTGTTATAAGACCAAGGTCTGTACTGGCTGGCAGTCCTGGGAATAGCAATTTCTCATGACTCAGTTTTCACATGAACATTGATAGTACTTAGAAATACACACTAATTTTGTGTTTTCTCTCTCTGTTTACATGAAAGTCTTATTGGCAGTTTTGCAGTGACCTTGCCTGTGTCTTATAATTCTGAAATCTTGGGGATATTTAAAGTCAGAACAATTTTAGTGCTATCTACTTGTAACGATTAGCTTCCTGGCTTGGCAGATCCCACCACCCTTTACAGCACCAAAATAACATGCAGATACTATATTAATAATGAAACTTTTGGCCATTGGCTATGATTTCTTATTGGCTGTCTCTGACTTAACTATTAACACATTTTCTATCAGTCTAAATATTTCCATGTGCTCTTGGCTTACCAGGGATGGAGGACATGCATCCACTTTGCCTGCTATATCTCTGTATAGAAGAGAGCGATTTCCTGTTTGTCCCTGCTTATATTCTGACTCTGCACAGTACGTCACTTCCTGCTTTTCTGTACAGACCTCCAGACCTCTATGGTTAGCTAGCGGAAGTATCTGCCGTGTTATGTCACTTCCGGTATGGCTAATCAGTGTTTTATTCATCAAACATTAAGACAATCATATACAGAAGAACGTTCCCCATCATTTACTTGTTGAGAAGTCAGGTTTAAATACTCAGTGCTGTTTCAAACAAACCGCTCAATTGCAAATAGCTAGAAGAGCTGAAACAACTTCAGGGAGACATCACACATCATCATGTGTGTCTTAAGAATGCCTTCTTGAAATTCGCAGGCAAGTGGATGGCACTTGAAGAAACCATCCAGAATGAGGTAACCCAGTCACAAAAAGAGGAATATAGTATGTACTCACTAGGATTTTAGACCTAGAGCAAAGGATCACCAGCCTATAATTCATACCACCAGAGGAACTAGGATACAAGGTGTATTCTAAGAGATTCATATAAAGTCCCTCACAGAAGCTGGAAGGGACAAGTCCCCCAGAGCACAGGGGAAGTGCGGGGGCAGTGAATGGAGAGAGAAGTAGGAGAAAGAGAGGAGGAGGAGAGGAAAACACATGCAACTAGGAAGATTGAATCAGGGTAAGAGTAGAAGACAGGAGAGAGAGAGACAGAGATAGAGATAGAGAGAGAGAGAACATAAAAAAGGGAACTAATATTGGTTTGAAGAGAAAACTGAACCCAAAGAAAGGTCTAGAGACCTACAAGACTGCTGCCAACTAACAATTTCAGCATCAATGGAAAGGCTACCATAAATGCTATTCCCGGATAGTGAGATCTAACTTATCCATGGAGCCCTTATCTAATACCTGTTGAAAACAGAAGCAAACACCCATACCTAAACACTGAGTCAAACTAGAACCCAGATGCAGATGGAGAGGATAAGACCAGGTTACAGAAACACATAGAGACAGCTTACCTGAACAAGGAGGAGCTAACGGGCCACCAGATTGATAGCTGGGAAGCCAGCATGGGACTGACTTAGGCCCCCCTGAATATGGGTCTCAGCCAGAAGGCCTGAGCAGTCTAAGGGACCTCAGACAGTGGAACCAGGATGTATCCCTGGTGCACAAAAGGACCTTGCAAAAACATCCTCCATGGAGGGATAACTGCCTTAACCTAGAGACAGGAGAGAAGTCCTAGTCCCTACTTCAAATGACCTGTCAGATCTACATGACCCCACCTGGATGGCATTGCCCTACATATGGAAATGGGGTGAGGGGATGAGAGGGGAGGGTGGTCAGGGTGCATGTGAGAGGGCAGAGGGGGTAAAAGTGAGGTAGGGCAGGGGGGGAAGAGAGAGGGAGGGAGAAGGAACTGGAATCGACATGTAAAATAACAAATTAAAATAAGTTAAGGTTAAGGTCAAGTTACTATACCATCCAAAAAAAAAAAAAAAAAGAATGCCTTTCTGCACCCAGGCACTTTTCATTCCTGCCCCAGCATCCAGGGAAGGTCACTTGCATTTCAAATTTCCCATCTGTGGTTTCAAAAGGGCTTTTGCACCTGCAGGCATTTCGTCTACTTCTGCAAACTGTTCAGTGGGCAAGGACTCCTTAGGAATCGCTTAGGAACCTCTCTCAAAAACCATCATAGTTTTCTGTTTATACTCTGAAAACTGCAGCTGCATTAGTTTGCTTTTTGTTGCTGTGGCAGAACACTGGCCAAAACCATTTGGGAAAGAAGAGGATTATTTCTGCTTGAAAGTTACAGTCCATCATCAAAGAAAGCCAAAGCAGCTTCTTAAGGCAGGAACTCGATCAGGGACTATGGAGGAGTGTTGCTTATTGGCTTGATTCCTGTTTCTGCTCAGCCAGAAGCCATGTACAAACTAGGCCTACGTACCCAGGGTAGCTGGCTCCACATATAGTGGGATAGGTTCTCCTCCACTGGTGAGCAATCAAGAAAATGCCCCACAGAGGGAATACCCTAGCTAAGGCTCCCTCTTGCTAGGTATGTCAACGTGATAAGCAAGAATGGCTGCCACAGGAGACCATAGCTAGCTGTGAAAATCTTCAGATTTCAAGGGGAAACAGCAGGTGGGTATCAAAGCAGATGTCCAGAGATCTTGTCTCTGGTAACTGCCAAATATATCACTAGAAAACAACTTATAGACATCAAATAATCATAAATGGTTTCCCCTTAAAAGAAGCTATTGTTTTAACAGATAGACACATAAATTTTTGAACTACACTGCTCCCCTCAAACCAGGACAATGTCACTGCTGTTAGATTTATCAGAAAGCACTAACAGTAACTAAACCAGCATTAAAGGAAGGGAAAGCTCTCAGTAGGATTGTACATGCCCATAGTCCTGGCATATTTTAGGTCGAGATAAGAGATCAGAAGTTCAAAGCTATATGGCTAGATGGATGCCAGCCTGAGATCAGAGTCTCACTATGCCAAACAATAAAACCTATTAGTAATAGAATAATCCTATATAAGTATAGAAAAGGAGGCTTCGTTTAAATCAGACATAATAATGTCTTATTGTTACAATAGTGTAAAATAAAGAAATATATGAATGGCTTCCAATTTTCATGAAGAGGAAAGTGATATTCAATATTTTTCTAGTGACATATTTTCATCAGAAAGATTTATCTTCTATATGTTCATAGTTGAAACCATGACATTTTGCAGAGAAGTGAATTAATCCTGTGTCTGGAAAGCCTCACTGGCTGGGATTCCCGAGACTCCAAGCTTACTGTTTATTGCATCTGTTACTTTAATGGTGATATTAGGGAGAGTTCACCTATGTTTGCCATTTGTCTTACACAGATGGTGACTTCAGAAGCAGATCTCATACACACACACACACACACACACACACACACACGGGGGGGGGGAGCATACACTTAGATTTTCACAAGTCTTAAGGAGAAGTTAGATTTTAGGTAAATACCATCTTCTCTTCTCTCTTTCATCCTACCCTCCCTCTTCTCCTCCCCCTTTCCCTCTCAGTTTTTCATTTTCTGTCTCCCACTCCCTCTCTCCCTTCCACTCTCATCCTCCTTTCCCCCTTCTACCCCTCTCCAAGTCTTTTCATCTTGCCCTCTACTTCCCATCTTCCTTCCTTCCTTCGTCTCCTTTTCCTCTCCCCTTCCCCACTCCCCTTTCCCCTTCCCTCTTCTCTTAACATTATTCATGTTTGCTGGGCAGCTGTGCTGCAATATCAACACTCTGCCAGTCATATATATGGTGTCATTTGTGAGATGTGTACTACAGTGTCTTTCATTTAATAAAATAATCACCTCATTTTTTAGTTAAGGCCTGGTTAACTAGGACCACATATATATTTTGCATGACAGAGTTTTCCTAGGGAGATCTCTCTCTGTCTCTCTCTATCTCTCTCTGTCTCTGTCTCTCTATCTCTCTCTCTCTCACACACACACACACACACACAGAGACAAACCTACTCACCCCTACTGCACAGAAGTCCAACATGGTGAACAAATAAACTTATCCTGGAGTTACCAGTAGGGATGCAGATGGGGCATTATGGGAACAAAGAACTCACAAGGGCAGGTGTATCACTGAAAATGTCTCCAAACCTAGTGACTACACAAGAAAATTGCAGCCCTGGAGTTCTCTGCACAACTGGCTGGCATGTTCACAGCAGTCTTCTCTGCAGCTCTGAGCTGAAAGCTCCTCAGCTTGTCCTTCCCATGTGCTGTTTATTCCTCCCATAATGTTGGGAATGAGGCTACTTTTAGAATATTTCCAGTTTCTGCTTTCCCCAGACAAGTGACCTTTACTTCTTGGAGGGAATGTTTCCATTCAGGTGAAGTTACCATAGAACAATAGGCTATAGTTGACCCCATAGCAGGCCAGTGACAACCTTGTTATTCATGCTATGTTGTTTGTGATGTCTGATACTAGCTCAATGCAACACTTAGAAGTCACATTCAGTTCATCTGAGCTGGCATGTAAGATCTAAAATATCTCTGTCCTCTTTAAAGTAGCTGTTATCCCCAGAATTCCTTTGTTAAAACACACTTATTATATGAAAAAGGAAACGTATGGTCACATCAGTGCACAATAACTATGCTTTGTGGCAGAGAGAAGAATACCAAGAGAATAGACTAGAAATCAAGCACATCTTAAAGGCCATGGCAGGAATTGACTGGGAATAGTTGGGAGCCTCCAATGGAGCTTCATAGCATCAACCCCTCAGCAGCTGAGAATACCTTCAGAGGCACTTGTCTTGAGTTCCTGCAGTACATCATCTCTGGAGCAGATATCCCTGACAGCTTCCAATACCCTTCACATTCCATAATACCTCCCCAGTAGAATTTGGATTTCCACAAAATATCCTGAATTAATAGCCACTGGTAATAGACATGGGTCCCCTGAATATCTAGGCTTTTGTGTGGCTTTTCTAACTGTCTGCTAGTGTATTGGTTGTGGTTGCACATAAGAAAACTGTAAGTGTGGAAACTATGGGTATCTCTCAGGCATCGTCATGAATTTGTCCTACAGATACTTTCTCATATTTTTTTATTTCTTCCACAATAATATTTGGGGTTGATTTATTGAAGAAATAAGAAAACATATGTCTTGAGTCATACTTTCCTGATGTTTTCAGAAGGAGCCATCTCAGAATGAGAGACCACCATGGTGTTAGAGCAACAACTCAAAAGGATTTAAACTAAAACGAGACATAGGCCTAAGTCATATGCTTCCTATGTTAAGGATTTTAATCAACTAGCACTGGCCTATAACCCCATACTTAGGTGGCAGAGACATTACTCAAAGCTTAAGGCCAACTTGTACATAAAGAGGGTAAGGCAAACTAAGGCTCATAACAGGACCATATGTTAACAAAGAATTTAGGGCAGGAGATATAGGTGGGTAGAAAGACCCTTGGTAGCAATTCTGAGGATCTGAGTGCAATCCCATATGGTGGAAGTAGAGATACCATGTTCCCAAAAGTAACTTTCTGGCCTGAAAATGTATAGTGACATTAACACACACACATACACACACACACACACACACACACACACACACACACTTGATTATTATCTATTATTATTAAGTTTTCAAAAATAAGAATATATATACTTTTAATGTGTTTTTTATATTTATGATTGTGTATTGATGTTTAATAAGGATCTGGACATACAATTAGGCCAAACAGATGTTTATTCAGGGAGAAATAACTCACAACATAGACAGGTGAACACGAGCAGGTTCCTGGTCCCAAAGATGCCTCAGGAAGTGCTCCTGTCCCCATGCTGCAAGCAAGAGAGCATTCCCCCACTCCTCCTCAGACCTAGTTCTACAGGTCACTTCTGCCTTTGGCTCCACCCCAATGGCCATAGTCAGTGCCACAGAAGGAGACAAGTGAATATTCCACACAGTTATAAGCCTAGCCTTTAACAGCTGAGCTATCCCTCCAGCCCATGATTTTTATTCTTTGAAAATTTCAAACATTGTATTTTGATCATATTCACTCCCTTCCCCAACTCTGCACAGATCCACCTCCATTCCATAAATTCCAAAAGTTGTGGCCTCTAGTGTTTTGAAAAAAATGTCCCCAAATAGAGGATCACTATTGAGAGTTGTTGCATGCCACCCTGTCTCTCCATGATGACAATGAATTACACCTCTGTAATTGTAAGCCGCCCCAATTTAAGGTTTTCCCTTTAGAAGAGTACTGTGGTCATGGTGTCGCTTCTCAGCAATAGAAGCCCTAACCAAGACATGTCCTAGTCTCTTTTAGAACACATCCAGCACAATTAATCTGTGGTCCATCCAGTTTGGGTGTGTTCCACTTAACCAGTTAATTAAAAAAACAACAACATCAAAAACTGACTTGCCCTCTCCTGGCAGTTATTGCTATCAATAGTTCCACAGCCTCATGACTTACTTCCCTTCCCCCTCCACCAGTGCTGGGATTTGTCTGGCTTGGGCTTACACAGATCTTATCCAGGCTTTCACAACCACTGTGAGTTCATATTTGCAAATGCCCTGTGTATACAGAAAACATTATTTCCTGTATTTGTCAACCCCTTCTGGCTCTTATAATTTTTCTGTCTCTTCTTCTGCAATGATCTCTGAGCCATGGGAGGATAAGGTGTGACATAGATGTTCCACTTAGGGCTGAGAATTTTACAGTTCCTTATTCTTTGCATCGTGGCCAGTTGGGGGTCTCAATGTCTACTGTAGAAAGAAATTCCTCTGATGGAGTTGGATAGATGCACTAATCTTGGGTATAACGATTAGGAGTTGGTTTAATACTATGTTCATTTAGCAAAGTCAAAGTAGGTTCTCCCCCAGGGCCTATGAAACACCATACTACTGGCTCTTGTTCTGGGTAACTACGTCAGCTATTGCTGCAATCTTGTGGAGCAGGTATGAAGCACATCCTTTCAGAATGTGATTGCTTACTTCCATGATATTTGTACCAGAGGGCATATTTCAACTGGGCTGTCATCATTGTTGCTCTCACGGTTCACAGCTGGGTATGTGTTTTTTTTTTTGTTTGTTTGTTTGTTTGTTTGTTTTTGCTCTAATAGCTAATAGTCCACATTGTACCTTCCAATACTACAAAAATAGCCAGTAAGGAGGAAGTTTCTAACTCAATATTAACTTGATTTTTCTACAGTCTGAGACTTAAGTATTTCACATCTTCAGCAACAGGGTCTTACTGTTAAGTTCTGGAGGGTAGCTAAGAGAAAAAAACAAAAGTTTATAATATGTGGGGCCCTATATCCAACAACTCCAAAAGATATAATCTGTTATTTATTAGCCATTAATGTTCAATGGGGGCAATGTTACCCTATTATAGGGTAACTCCATTTAAACTTTTTATACATGTATATGTTTATATTATAAGAAGCTTTGGGATATCATTTTTTATAACTTTTTCAGAATGTGTTCAATGTTGGTTATCCTTCCACATAGTCCTTCCTCTATCCTACTCTCCAACATCTGCCCTACCCTCCAGCTTGTACCCCATTTATCTCTGCAGCCATACCACCTCAAACATACCTAATCTCATGTGACATTTATATCATATACCCTTTTGCTTTATAATCACATCATTCTTCCTAAAAAATATTTACTAATTTGTACTAACATATCCCAATTATACAAAATTCTAAGAGTAAGCATGGCTTCGTTGCATTTTCATTTCATCATATCTTTTAATTTGTAGATTAAATGTTACCACAACTTGGTTGTACACATTTCTTGCTGATTTCTAATGAGGATGATGCTTTAATGTTTCTCAGGTAGCAACACCAATTTCCTTTATAGATTTTCCTTATTTGTCTAGTAATATTTTTTAATTAGTGAGTAGTCCTTTTTAGTGAGAATGGCAGGCTTTGATTCATACACCATGGCTCATGCTCTCATTTTCTTCTGTTTCTGTAACATTCAGAAGTTTTAAAAGTATTTTTTTTCAACACCATGTCACTTGCAATTATTTTTTTTTCTTATATCTAATTGCAAATTTGAGAGCATCTAATTTCTTTCTTTCTGTCTTTTTTTGTTTTGTTTTGTTTTTTGTTTGTTTTGTTTTTTGTTTGTTTTGTTTTCTTGAGACAGGGTTTCTCTGTATTGCTTTGGAGCCTGTCCTGGAATTCACTCTGTAGACCAATCTGGCTTCCAACTCATAGACATCCACTTGACTCTGCCTCCAGAGTGCTGGGATTAAAGGCATGCACCACCACTGCCCGGAGACCATCCCATTTCTGTTTTAGCTTTTCAGTATTTTTGAAGCACATCTTACAGAAATATACCCAAATTGATTTTGTTGAGAGGTTAGACTCTAAGTGGGTTTCCTCAAGACTAATAAACATTTATTTAAACAGTTTATTCAATAATTTGAGTGAATTATAATAATCTACTCTTGTTATTTGTGTTGTTATATTTGCAATTTAATAATAAAGACTATGTTAATTCTTTTGTAGTTGAGGGTACATATGGTACACTTGGAAATAGGCCTCTGAGGAAAGAACCCTAAAATCACTGTTATAGCATCAAGTGCACAGGGTACTAGTAATATCTCCTTTGCAGATAGAATAAGCACACAATAATGCATACACAAAAAAGCAGGTTGACTTCAATCATGTGTGCTTATTTATAACAACATTAAGGAACAAATTATAACCACGTGTATTTAACATGAAATATAGGTATACTCAATGTTCATGATAGAGTTACTATCATGAATTAGAAGCAAATAAATCTATATACTATAAGATTCCTTGTATGTTATGGCACATGTAATTATTAAAATATCATACAATGCCAAAAACCTAGAAAATATTCCTGGATTATTAGTGAGTTTAAAAAAAAAATGACACTACACAGAGAGAAACTACACTGGGTTTTCACATTGCTAAAATATTATGTGGTGTGTAGACTATATTTACTCATTATCACTATGTAAATAAGAGATAAATATGTGAACTATATCCAAGACAAAATTAAGAAGATTAGGGAATCCCTAATTGTACATGTCGGTACAAACACACTAAGACTGGGTTTTGCCTGTTCCCTGGGTTTCATATGATTCTGAACTATAAAACACTAAACCCTACTCTTGCAAGACATGTTAGCAAAAGGAAAAATAAAAAAACAAGCTAATTCTAGATTCTCTAGGAACACTAGAGTTTCCAATGGAAAATGCCCATCACATTTTCTTACAAAGTATGTATGTAGAGTTCTTGGTTACTCAGCTAGTTTTTCCTTCTAATACTACAAGGCATGACTAGACAGCAATTGAGGGAAACTTATAAGACATAGGGGAAATTCATATTCATTCTGATTTCTACTGTACCAATCAGAGAGGCTGCTAGAATTAAAACTAATAATCAAAGGCTTGAATTAAGTGACATGTAAGTCATAGTTTTTGATGCAGTTACAGATGACAAAGATGATGAGGATTTACTTTGGGTTAAAGTGGCATCTCCAACTTTTCTTGTTATGATAAATGCTATGACCAAAATCAACTTAGGGAGGAAAGGGTCTATTCCATCTTATAGCTTGTGATCCATCATTCAGGGAAGTCAGGGCAGAAACCTGGAGGAAGGAATTAATACAAAAGCCATGGAAGAATGCTGGATTTTAGCTTGCTCTTCATGGCTTTCTCAGCCTGCTTTATTACAGCATCCAGTACCACCTGCCAAAGGTGACACTGCCCAGAGGGAATTAGGTCCTCCTACGTCAATCATTAATCAAGAAAATGTCTCACTGGCCAATCTTGTGGGGACATATTCTCAACTGAGGTTTCTTCTCTCCAAATACTGTTAGCTTTTGTCAAGTAGACATAAATCTAGCTGCAGACATGTAGTGAAAAGCGGTATGAAAGGGAACACTGTGGTGATAAGACTGGGGTGACAATGAATGGGAGCACTGCGGTGATGAGTGGGTGAGCACTATAGTGATTAGAGTAGTATGAATGGGAGCACTACAGTGATGAGTTGTATGGATGGGAGCACTAAAGTGATGAGTGGTATGAATGGGAGCACTACAGTGATTAGAGTACTATGAAAGGGAGCACTACAGTGGTGAGTGGTATGAGTGGGGAAAGGCTGGGAACAAGAACATCACTTCATTGTAAATGCAGAGTGAGCAAACATGACATGGACCTACTGTGTATACCATACATCACAGGAAATCTCCACATTCAGATAAAGTTAGTGCTGCCAGGATCTTAAGGGGCCCTGTATCCTGGCATTAAGAATCCATGTTCTGTTCTTAAAAATCCAGGAAATCTTTGGAAAGGGCAGGGACCACAGGGAATGAAGGCCTTGAGAAAATTTGAGTACAGAGACTATTCTAATTTTAGTAAATTTTATTTGTCTTATTTATTTAGTGTGTGTGTGTGTGTGTGTGTGTATGTGTGTGTGTGTGTGTGTGTGTGTGTGTATGTGTGTGTGTGTGTGTGTGTGTGTGTGTGTGTACAATGTATAAGTAGAGCTCAGAGAACAACTTACAGGAATCAGTTTTTCCTTTTGCTATGAAAGTTCCAGGGGTCAAACTCAGGTGATTCAGGGTTGGGGCCAGGTGCCTTTACCTGCCATGTCATCTGTATTAGTTACACATGGTCAAAGCAACTTACAAAAGAAATAGTTAGTTGGTCTTGTGACTACAGGGGATTGGAATATCTGCTGGCATGGAGTAGCAGCTAAGACTTCACATCCCAGTCCATAAGTAGGAGGCAGAGAGAGAACACTGGGGATAGCTGGTAGGAGGATTTTGAAATCTTAAACCCTCCCTAGTGGCATATGTTCTCCAATAAAGCCACATCTGCTAATCCTTCTAAACAACCTCCTGTTGGATGCCAAGTATTTACATGCCCAATATCCATGGGAACATTTCATTCAAACCACTACACCTTTTTACTACCCTGCACAGACACTGTTTTATAACCAGTGTGCAAATACAGCAATATTTTAACAACGAAAATGCATGTCAGCCCCTGAAGTCCTTTTAGGGAATTTATCTGAAGAGTTGTACTCAGGATTTCAGATTCTCAAGTATGATTCAGAACTTAGAAGCTGAGTACTTTCCATTTCTAGAGGCATACTCTGAATTTCTTCCCTCCTTGCTCTTTGAACACCGGGCACTGTCTTTGAGACTACTTGTGTTTCCCAACTCAAGTGCTGTGGAAGACTCCAGTAGCCAAATTCTTATCTGTTGTCTGATGGAAATAGAAGTCAATGTAATGACCTTGTCCTAGAACTGTGAGCTCACCTGTGTGCCCATTACCGGATTTAAGCTTCACTTTCATTCACTGTCCTGGACTATGACATTGGGATTGATGTGAACATGAAACCTTTGAAACTTTGAAACCTTTCATTAAATGTGTTATAACACATTTGTTCTGTCATTAGAAAATCCTACTTGCTTTAGGGAGACACCTTTGTGAATCTTTAGAATTGTAAATAGCTGAAACCTATGCACCTGAACTAGGTTTCCATTGCCCCGTGTGAATTTCCAAGTAGGTTCTTTTATTTTGGGGATCAGGGAAAGTTTATTTCTAACAATCACTTGGTTACAGTTCCTATAACTATTTGAACCTTAGAAAAACAGCCTCCTCTAAAAGGTAAATTTTCTTGAGTGAGTCTAACTTGAGCAACCCTATATGTATATTAATTACTTTTGCCAATAATATATTCAGTTTTAATTAAAGTAAAAGTTTCTACCATTTAAAAATATGTTTTTAACATACCAACAATTATTTTCATATAACGTCCATGAAATTTTTGAGAGGGAAAACAAATGAAAACCGATTCCCCATTAGATAATTTATGAACTAATGATTTCACAAAAAGAAAGAGAAAGAGAACATAATACAAAACAGCAGGGTTGGTAAGAAATTTCTCTGCAACTTGTTTAAAGAAATACAATGCATTAGGTGTAGAATCACAGATTACATGTTTCTGATTCCTTTCTAGCTCAGGTTTTTTTTGAGGGGGGGTCTTTTGTTTGTTTGTTTGTCTCCATATATTCTCCTGGGTTAAAACTTTTAAAAGAAGCACAAATGGGAATCATCCTCCAAAATCTCCTATAGATAGACATGACATTGATTCATTGATATACAGCCCATTAGTCTAGAATTTCTGCTCTTCATCTATCAATTCAATTATCTCCTGATATTTCCAGAGCTTTTGATGAATGGGAGATAGTTTACATTTGGTGTATTAATGACCTTGGTAAATTTTGAAAATGTACCCTCTTACTATATATCTTTATCTTTTCAAAGCCTCCTCCATACATGCTTAGGGATATGACATCTATAGAACCCCAATGTGTAGTTTGATTAAAAGTTAACTTGATACCTATAACTAAACTGATGGCAGTAGCTGAGTGGGTAAAGTGTTTGTCTTGCAGTCATAAGGACCTGGGATTGATCCCCAGAAGCCATGTGAAAAAGAGTTGTATGTGTCATACCTGTTTGTAATCCTAACACCAGGGAAGTAGAGACATGTGGTCAACTGTGGTCACTTGGCCAGCTAATATTGCCTACTTGGTAAGCTCCAGGCCAGTGAGGGACAGTGTCAAGTAACAAGGTATAATTTACCTGAGGATTGAGCTTTGAGGTTGTTCTCTGCATACAAGTGCATCTATATATGCATGGATACCTGGACACATATTTATGCTCACACAGACAGACACACACACACACAAACACATACACACACATACACACACACACTTGCCAAAACCAAATCCAAAACAAAATATACCTATAACATAGTAATAGAAGAGAATTATTTATAATAAATATGTATATTTTCCCCTTTAGGACTCATTCCTTTTCAAATTAGTTATAATGAAAAACTTGTTTGTTTTCAGTGTTGATATTTTTATTTTCATGATGTTAGGAATTTGTTTCTCAAAATCTTTTTTTATGGCTTACTCTAAATTTATAGTCACCAAAAGGCAGCATTGTATTTGTAGTTGATTCTTCTTTTAGAGGTTTGCTTATGCATGCCAGACACCCTGCAACCTTGGAAGGGCTTAGAAATATCACAAATGCAGCTTTCTTTGCTGGTTCTCTGGACTTTCATTTGGTTCAGTCTATTCAGTTTAAAAACACTGGAAGTGTAAACATCTGCCTGGACTGAACTGTGCATCTCTTTTTCCTTGGAGGGATCAGAGAGTTCAACTGTTATCTACCTTGTGAAATTTTAAGAATGTATATGTTTCATTGCTCAGTGCCCAGTTCCTTTTCTATGGGATTCTGGCTTCTACATCTTCATAATAATTGAATCCCATCAATTATCTCCACTGGAAATCTGTTTATGTGTTGAGTTGTCTTATATAAAATATGAGGAATCATCTGGGCTTTTTTGATTTTGCATTGATTTTCTCATAAGCTGGGTGATATAAACATCTTTGATCAGATAAACTTCTGGAAAATTAGTATATATGCATTCCTGTTAAAGAATTCTATGTCAATCAAGAGGTACAGACTGAGTATTTTAGGTGACTGGAATCAAGTCAGAATTATATAGAAGTGAAATTACTGACATGTTCCTTTGGATGCAATATTTAAGTTTGTATTTCAAGGAAAAGTAGGCAATTGTAAGGCTGACATAGTGGCCTTTGGGCCAGTTGATTCCTTTGTTGCTTTGTGGACAGTGGGGTGAGGCTGTAAAGACATTCCAGGATGATTTTATCAAAATGCAGAATAACAGTGGACTTGATGTGAGCAGAAAGCCTTGAATTCAGCTCTGCTTCTCACACCCCAGAGTTAGTCTGCTTTGTTCTGACAGACAACTCCTTTCTGAGCAAGGCCTCTGAGCATACAAAAAAACACGCCTGCAATGTACTGACAAAGGTCAAATGTTCACTCTCTTGTAGCTCTGTGTGGTTCTATGCTGAATGAGAAAAATCTATAACTATTTGGACATCCTCCAGGACTTAACACAACACTTAGCATACAGCAAGGTTTTATAAATCTTTGAGGAATGAATGAATGCATAAGGCAATGAATTAATGAACAGTGTTTGACTTAGGGTTTTCCTGGAACTAGTGAAAATCCTATGGCTGATAGTAACAATCCCAAGACTGATGCTCTGGATCCAGTTGGAAAGACAAAGCCCCAGTACCAGTGAGTCACAAAAACATACACAGGACAACATCACAATCATATCATTTTTCCAATAGAGACATTTTTATCATCCCTAGACATGCTATATTTACTGGCTGCCTAATTTGTGGCAGCACTCAGCAAAGCACAGCTGAATAAGACAGGATTATGTCCTTCAGGTCTAGATTAGAGTAATCTTTTTCTATTGAAACCACCAGCTGAAATATGTATGCCAGGACCCACCTTGCAAAACTTAAAAACTAAGGCCAGTCTCCAAGAAGAAACTGACTATGCTGGGAAGCAAAGGACCCAAAGAAAGAAGAAAGACAGTCTGGTAGGCAGTCGACCACAGCAAAGTCTTCTTTAACCAGCATAGAGGAGGCATCTCCAAGGGTCCACTCAAATTTCAGATGCCCATCTTGTCTCAGTGTTATGAATCCACTTTTGCATATGGGAGACCATGGTGCTTGATAAATGGCTTCCATCTTCCCTTCTATTGGCCTACAAGAGTTCTGACCACAATGGAGCTTCTCAGAGTTTCTTTGGCTCCGTGTAGTTAGCATATCTAATATGTAACGTCTAAAATGAAAAGATAGCTTCTCTTGAATTTGTAGTCACATAAAGAGTGTAGGATTGGAAAGGAGCAAAGAGATAGCAAAGCTTCCATCTTTCAGTGGCCCATAGGACACCCTGTAGAAAACCCTCAGAGGGCTGCTGGGTGTTGTGAGTTACCTTTCACTGTTTTTTCCTCCATGCATGTTCTTACAAGCCTGAAGCATGGGAGTTTAGTTGCAGAAAACTGATGGCTATGTAAATGACTTTTTCTCTTCCCACAAATATTTTTTTTCCAGAGAAATACTTTTGATTCCTGCAATATACAAAAAAAAAAAAAAAAAAAAAAAAAGGGATGGTCTAACTCATTTTGTTGGTCTTTATAGTAGTAGATAATGTGTATTTATTAGAAAATTAATTGCAACATTCATACTTGTCTCTGTACATGTTATTGCTTTACCATTGTTAATAAATAGAGTAAAATATTTAACACTTTTTTAATTTTGTATTTGTGAGGAATCCCTTATTTTGAAAATTACACTTATTTGTATTACCTGTTCTATGCTAAACACTCAGAATGTTGACGTTTTAATTTTCTGATTATATATTATATAATCAGTTCCTAAGTTTTTGTAAGTTAAGTACACATTATGGCAATAACTGCTGACAGTAAGCCAGTTTACAACTTCATCATATTGTATATGGGCTGACCCACTAACCCAGTATTCTCCAAGCACATCTTCCCTGTTGAGCTTTTGTTATAGACAGAACAGCCAAATCTTTCCACCTAAAAAATCAGAGTAGTCTCAGCTCAAACACTTGGACTTCCTATTGGCTGAGTCCTTAAATTCATACTACTGAGCTATCAGAGATTCGGTGTGTCATCTTTGCCCTGCCATCATTCCTTGGGTGATACAGGTTTAAAAGCTGCCATAACACTAACAAATGCTGGCTGTGACATTAGGCTGTTTTAAAATTACCTTGCTCATAAGTTGGTCCATTTCTTTTCAACTTAGCGTAGGGAAAGTGCTTATGCACTTATGCAAAAAGCAGACTGGTTCAGCCTCTGGACCAATTGCTGTTAACTAAAGAAAGGGATTTCTTATGATTTCTTCAGGTTGCAGTTCCAAGGTAAAGCATCTTTCAGGACTGGTGTATAAGTTAGTTTCCTGTTGCTGGGATGAAACACCATGACCAAGGCAACTCAGATAGAAGGGTGGGAAACATGCATCAGGCAGGCAGTCATGGCATTGCAGTAGCCTAGCTGAAAGGTTACACTGTGATCCACAAACAGGAAGCAAAGAGCACACTAGGAATGCCATGAGTCTTTTGAAATCTGAAAGTGAGCCCCTCCAGCGACTCACCTCCCCTACAAGTCTGAACCAACAAATTCCTTCCTATCAGTACCACCAACTGGCAACCATGTATTCAAACATATGAGCCTATGGGGGGCATTCTCATTCAAACCACCACATTTCACTCCCTGACCCTCATGGGCCTGTAGCCATATAATACTGCAAAATACATTTAGTCATCTTCAAAAGTCCCCATTGTCTTTCTGCCTCAACCCTTTTTCAAAGCTCAAAGTCCCTCCCAAGACTCAAGACAACCTCTTAATTGTAACCCCCTATAAAATAAAAAAAATAAATTACTTTTACCATACAATTATATGGAATACGCATTACCATCCCCAAGTGGGTGTGGGATGGAGTAATACTGGCACAAAGCAAGACCAAAATCCAACCAGGCAAACACCAAATACTGTGGCTCATGTCTGATGTCAAATGGCTGAGATATTGTCATTCCAGGTTTGCTGTGCACAAGATACAGTTTTCTCTTGAGCTGGTTCTACTACCTGTGTGGCTCTTCTTGGCAGGTGGCCTATCGCTTTGACACCTCTTCTGTCTTGGAGTCTCTAATGCAATCTAGGCTTCATTTTCAGTTTCACAAAATCACTTCTCATGACCTCCATGCAGTGACTGTCCTGCCACACATTGCCTGGAATCAGCAGCTCTTTATAACCAGGGAGGAAGAGTCTCGAATTCCTTGCTTATGGATTCTTTATGACTCCATAGCCTGTCCATGTGCACATTGCCAAATGTGGATACTTGCTTGGGATGAACCCTGACAGCTTGGATCACATTTGCAGCAGCTTTTATTTGTTGTTTTAGAAGCAGAAAATTTAATATGCCTTTTCCCTTCACAAGTTGGAAGTTTATCTGGGTGGGACATGGTCCAGAGGAGCCCTTCTTTTAATTCATCTTCGACCAGGCCTCTCTTTAATCTCCTTATCTCTTTCAGTATTTTCTGCTACTCATTTTCTCTTCAAAATGTACATTTTGTATTTCTTTTAGGCACAGTTTCTCTCTCTCTCTCTCTCTCTTTATTTATTTGTAGTAGAGTCATATAACAGTGATTATTAATAACCACATGACAAAGTCAATATTAGGCTTGGAATTTCCTTCACCCATGAAATTAGTCCATTACTTTCCAACATAGAGTCAGTCAAATTCATAGGAAAAGGGCAAAAATCAGCCTAGTTCAATGTTTGGCCTAGGTGCTGTTAAAGTTCTTGCTTCTTTGAGAAGCTTCTTGAGCTGGGCCTCACAATCCACACAGCTCTTAGCATTGTTCTCCTGGGTCCTATTAGATGTAAATGGAGGTTTCTCTCCTGGTATCCAGTTCCCAAATGAACACTTAGAGGCTTAATATTAATTACAACTGTTTGGCCAATAACTCAGACATATTACTAACTGGTTCTCACAATTAAATTAACCCAGTTTTACTAACCTGTGTATTACCATGTAGCTGTGGCTTGCCTGTAATGTTCTGACATCTCACTCTTGGGGCTACATTATGCCTCCTCTTCACTTTCTTTTTCTCCGTAACTTTGTTTGGTTTTTCTGTCTGGCTCTATTCTGCCTGACCATTGGCAAATCAGCTTTATTCATCAACCAATAAAAGAAACATATATTTGAAGCATATAGAAAGACACTTCATATCATCCCTCTTTTCTGTTGAATTAAAAAGGAAGTTGTTTTTAATTTTAACAGTAAAATTACATTTAATAAAACAGCCATCAAGCAAGAATTACAGTTACAATATTTGATCTATTTGTATTTGGCAAAATTAAAGAAAACACTCTATCATTTATCCTATTGTTCTGAGTTTAAAGTTTTATATCTAATTTATCTCTTATTATAACTAAGGAGAACTATAATTATAACTATTCTGCTGGTGATTGACCAGATCACCTTTATTCATCAACCAATAGAAGCATATGAGAAACATACAGAAAGACATCCCATACAAATTAGGAGCCATTAACTGCTGCTTACAGCATTCAGCTACTCCTCTAGTCCAAAGACTTACATATTTCTTCAAAAGCTATGTGGTCATGTCTGTTACAACAGCCCTCTTTCACTTTCTGGTACCTAAGTCTTCATTTTTTTTCTGTTGCTGCAATAAAACACAACACAAGAACTAAGGAAAATTATAGAAGGAAGGGTTCATGTGAGTCTTACAGAGGGACAGGTGTCTGTCACCATCATGGCAGGGAGCAAGCCAGCAGTCAGTCATGCCTTGGAAAGGCAGAAGGAAGTTCACATATGATTCACAGACTAGAAACAGACAGAACACTGTGAATGAAATGACTGCTTGAAACCTCAAGGCCTGCCCCATTGTGATGCACCTCCTCTAAAACCATACCTTCTAATTCTTTCCAATATAGTTCTACCAACCAAGGACCAAGTATTCAAACAGATGAGGTCATGGGGCCATTCTCATTTAAACCAACATAGCTGGTTTATTCTGGGGCTTGTCTTCTGGGCTTGTCCATAGCCTCTTCTGCTAGAGCATTACATGCTCTTACCTCTGTTCATGTTCACAGGAACACCAGTCTCACTGCCGCATACCTCAGAATGCCCTATATTCTATAATTGAGGCATAAATGGTTGTTAGAATACATTGTTTAGACAATATGACAAGACAAAGTCTACATATTTAATACAGGAGTATTTTTCTAAGAGCAATTCAATTCATGATTGACCCTCCCATGTCACCTCAATAATTTAGTCACATTTTTGTTTTATATTGCATATGAATGTAGAGGATGAAGGGAAAGGATTTATTCCATAATGTCTCAACAGGGGGATAGAAAGTGAATGTTTGATTGCTTATTTTGAGTCATATACTCTGATATTTATGCTTTCATATAAATTAAAAATGTTTGATGCATTTGTCATGTTCTCTACAACAACATTATATATATGTATATATAATGCTATATATCGTATTATTATATAATATATTATAATTTGCATAATATATTTAAGACCTGAGATCAGGTCTTCAAATTCTGCACTGTGAGACAGTCATGGTTGGACTACACAGGACAACCGTGGCTGTTTCACTCTGCAGAGCTTAAAGACATGTCCTCAGTCTATAAGGCTGGATGCAGTTTCAATTTTGCATTAAAGGCCCTGAAGATTTTTTCAGTTCATATAGGATAAAGAAATGAAGGTCTAAAGTCAGCAGCAGCAGTAACAGCAACAGAGTAGATAAATTCTGAATGCAATGGATGAAATCTCCAGTGAGTCAAATGGGCAAGCAGGCAGAGAGTCAGCCTTTCCCTCAGGACTTCCTTTTATCTGGACTGTCACTGAAAGGTGCTACTCACCTTTAGAAAAGTCTTTCTCCTGCCCATGAGCCCAGCAGCTCATCTATGAGTTGATACCAGGTCCAATCAAGTTGAGAATGAAGATAAACAACCACAGCTGACCTGGTGTTTTTCTGAACACAACATCAATAGCTGTAGTTCAACACCCAATGGAGTCAACCAAACACCAATTAAGTCATTTTCTTAAAAATATAATTCTGTGGGCTAGACAGACAGATGAGCAGTTAGAGTGTTTGCTGCCTGTCAAGAGAGCCAGGATTTGGTACCCAGTACCCATATCTGATGGTTCACAACTGAATATAACCTCACCTTGGGAGGATTCTATACCATCTACTTGTCTCTGCCAGGCACCTGTGTTCACATACACATACCCACACACAGACATATACATGTACATATAAATAAGACCAAAAATAAACGTTAAAAATATTAAAAAAAATCTGTATGAAATATGTTTAGGCATTTTCTGGTCATTATTTCCTAAGCAATATCTTATAACAGCTACTTACACCACAGTAACACAATATTCATTATTCTAAATGATATAATAATAATAACTGAAACCATTCTGAGATATGTGTGTGTTATACATAAATACTGATCAATTTCATATTGGAACTTTAATATCTATGAATTTCAGAACCTGTAGACGTTCCTGGAGCCAGTCCTCATGTACTTTAAGGGATGACTGTGTATAGCATAACTTTGCCAAGACTGTTTAAGAATCATGAACTTTTTGATCTAAATCATTCTGATTATTATTATTATAGTATTAAGATGGAATCTCAGATTTGATTTGCATATCCCAGATGGCTAAGGATGTTGAACATTTATTAAGTAATTCTCAACCATTTGAGATTCTTCTGTTCATATCTGTACCCCATTTTTTAACCAGATTATTTGATTTTCTTTTGCTTTTTTTGATTCTTTGTGGATTTCCCATTATGCATTCTGTTATCACTTATCTTCCCATCCCCTGGCATCCACCCTCTGCCCTTGGAACTCCTCCCCAAAATCAAAACCAAGTAAAAACAAAACAAAACAAAACAAAAACCAAAACAAATTAAACAAATCAAAACAAAAGCATATAAAAGAAGAATCTTGTCCTGAAAGCTGTCGTGTGGTCTATTGAGTCACACAGTTTATCCTTTAGCCCATTCATCTTTACTTGCAAATATTCATTGCTAGGAGTCATTGGTCCTGGTTTCTGCTATACCACCAATAATGGGCTCCTACTAGGGCTTCTCTTGAATGTCCTGTTGTTGTCCTGTGTCATGGAGATCCTGCTGCTTTAGATCTGAATGTTCTTCCCTTTCACATGCTCCAACAATTCTCTTGGGAGGCACACAATGCTGTTTTTATTACTATAGTTCTGTAGGAGAGTTTGAAATCAAGTATAGTGATACCTCCAGAAGTTCTTTTATTTTATAGGATTGTTTTATCTTCCTGTGTGTGTGTGTGTGTTTTTTTTTTTTTTTTTTTTTTTTGTTTTCCCATAGGAAGTTGAGTATTGTTATTTTAAGATCTGTAAAGATTATGTTGGAATTTTGTTGCATTGAATCTTTAGATTGCTTGTGGTGGGATGGCCATTTTTACTATATTAATACTACCAATCCATGAGCATGGGATATCTTTCCATCTTTTGATATCTTCTCTAATTTCTTCAAGGACTTGAAGTTATTGTCATACATGAATGACAGCTTATACGGGAGAGTATGTGGAGTAAGGGGAACACTCTTCCACTGCTGGTAGGAGTACAGACTTGTATAACTACTTTGGAAATCAACATAACAGTTTCACAGAAAATTGGTAATCAATTTACCTCGAGACTAAGCCATACTACTTTTGGGCATATACACCCAAAAGATGTTAAGACATAACACAAGGACACTTGCTCAACTATGTTCATAGCAGCTTTATTCATAATAATCAGATGGTGGAAACAACCCAGATGCCCCTCAACTGAAGAAATGCCAAAGAAAGTGTGGTACATTTACAAAAGGAAGTATGTCTCAGGTGTTAAAAACAATGACATCAGGAAATTTGAGTGAAAATGGATGGAACAAAATAAAAACAAAAATCATCCCAAGGTTACTCAGACTCAGGAAGACAAACATGGAATGTATTCACTTGTAAGTGGATATTAGCTGTAAAGTAACAGACTATAATCTATAGACCCAGAGAGGCTAGGTACGAGGAGGGCACAGTGGGATGGGTGGGGAGACATATTGATCTCCTGAGGAAGGGGAAATAGAAGAGTTCTAGTTGGTGAACTGGGGACAGGTTGAAATGAGAGCATGAGAGAGTGGCTTGGAGGATGGAATAAAAGGGAGAATACTGAAAGAAAAGATTTTAAAGGGAGGCATTTTAGGATCAGGTAGCAACTTCATACAAAGAAAACTCCCAGGAATCCACAAGTATGACTGCTAGCCACAGTGAATGCATAGCCTAAACTGCCCATCTCTTGTGACCAGATGGGATTTCCAGTGGAGGGACTGGGACTCCAGCCTCATCACACAACCTTTGACCTATAGTTTGCTCTATTTGGGGAAAGTACAGGGATATTGGTGACTACCCCAATTGTCATCAGAGAGCCTTCATCCAGTAAGTGATGGAAGCAGATGCAGAGAACCACAGTCAAATAGTATGCCTAGTTTAGGGAATCCTGCTGAAGAGAGGGAGGAAGGAATGTACAAGCTGGGGGAGGGCCTCAAGGATATCAAAAGGAAACCTACAAAAACAACTAACCTGGCTCAGACTCATAGGAGCTCACAGAGTCTGGACCAAAAGCCAGGGAGCCTACATGGAATAAGCCTAGGCCCTCTACTTGGTCTGCTTTTGGGACTCTTAGCAGTGGGAACAGGGGTTGCCCCTAACTCTTTTGCTGGCTTTTGGGAACCTATTCCTCATACTCGGTTGCCTTGCCCAGTCTCAATACAAGGCAATCAGCTTAGTCCTAACTCAACTTGATATGTTATGCTTTGTTGACATCTATGGGAGACTTACCCCATTCTGAACAGAAATAGAAGATGAATAGATTGGGGTGTGGGGAGAGGTGGGGGAGGGGTGGAAAGAGAGGAAGGAGAGGAAACTGTGGTCAGAATGTAAAGTAAATAAATAAACTTATTTAACAACAACAACAAAAATGAATCATGAGGTGTCAGTGGTGGTACACACTTTTAAATCCTAGCACTTAGGAGGCAAAGGCAAGTGGATCTCTGTGAATTCTCAGCCAGCCTGATCTACATAATGAGTTCCAAGATAGCTAGGGCTACCTAGAGAAACCCTGTCTGAAACTACCACCCCTCCATAAAAAAAGAAAAAAAAGGAAGGAAGAAAGAAAGAAACATCATGTCTCTTCTCTCTGAAAACCCTTCTAGCCTTATTTTATTCTGTTATATGAGTTTTAAATACTAGCTAGTTTTATGGTTATTTTGTGCTGTGTTTTCTCTAATAGATGATAAAGTCCACAATGAGAAAACTATTATTTAATACTTCTTCAATTTCCTGAGATTTGTGGCCTGTTTTCTAGAATATGAAAATTTGCTAATTTAAGAATTCAAAGAAAGAGAAATGAAAATTTTGAAAGGGAGTATGGAAGGTAACATGCTTTATTTGGGAAAGCATGGGTAAAGAGAAAATAAGACAAGAGAAATAAGCTTGTGAAATATTAAGTAAGAACCATAAAGCTCTCAAAGGAAAATAATGTATCATGTTTTAAATACAACATATTTTGAAATATTTTATTTTAAAAATTGATATCCTTAGAAAAAGTCTATGCCATTGAAATAGTTTCATGCTGTCTAGAACTTGAGAACATTTTCATTATGACATAAAGCGACTTCATCATTGATTCTCAGCCAAGCACAGTGATGATTCCTATGGTCTAAGCGACATGGGAAACAGGGATAAGAGAAGTAGGTTATTGTGAACCTAGGTGTTTGATGCCTTACCTGATGAAGGGTTTAAGAACCCACGCTAATGTTGAGGGGGTGGGGAGGTAGCTCAGGAGCCAAAGTATGTGTTGTGCAAGCATAAGAATCTAAGATTAGGTTCCCAGTATCCCTGGTAAAGCCTTGTGTGGTGACCTATACCTAAAATCCCTACACCAGAAAGTCAGAGGCATCTAGATGAACTCCTTGGAGCTTGCTGGATAGCCACCTCAGCAAAATTACTAATCTTCAGAATCAAGAATAGACCTTAATTCAAAAATTAAGAGAGATGCCCAGTGTCAAACTCTGACTTCTAAATGTGCAGGTATGAGTGTACACACTGCATGAATTCAACAATTATTCATATAAAATAACATATTATTATGCTTACCTTTGGGAGTAAATTCAGATCAGTTATCCTCTATAGCAACTGAGCAGTGTTTTAGCAAATCCCATCTCAGTTCAGCCATAAAGACTTGCAGATCTAAGGGAATGTATGCCACACACAACACATTCAGGGCTTACCCTAGGAGAATGTGGTTGTAATTCCATACACTGCCAGCAAACTGTGTACCCATTTCTGAGAAAATCCCTAAGACAAAGGTATGCCTGTGGTACTTGTACCTCAGCTGTGATGATGCCAGGCACACTCCTCTATTGTTTTCAGGCTGCTCTGACAATTTTTCAAGTCCCTCTTTCCTTTGGATATTTAAATTTGTTTTTATTTTCTTTTCAACCTGATCAATTTTCCCTGCTTGCCTCCTCTCCTCCCCATCCCCCAATCTCTGTGCATCTATTCTTCCTCCTTTCTCTTTAAAAAAGGTCTGGCCTCCCATGGATATCAATCAGCCATGATGTATCAAGTTGCAGTAAGACTAGGCAATTGTTGTCCTACTGAGCTGGAAAAGGCAACCTAGTAAGATGAAAGGGTCTCAAAAGCAGGCAACAGAGCCAGAGACAGCCCCGGTTCCCACTGTTAGGAGATACAAAGTAAGCCCTATATGCAAAGGGCCTAGGTCAGTAAGCTCTCTGGTTGGTGGTTCAGTCTCTGTGAGCATCTGTTAGTCCAGGTTATTTGATTGTGTGGCTTTCTTGTATCCTGGCCCCTCTTTCTCTTACCATACTTTCACCACTCCCTCCACAGGATTTTCCAAGGCCTGCCTAATGGCTGTGGGTCTATGCATCTGTTTCCGTCTATTACTGGCTGAAGCCTCTCTAATGGCAATTGGGCAAGGCACTAATCTATAAGTGTAGCAGAATACCTTTAGGAATCATTTCATTGGCTATTTTTTTTCCAGTCATGTTTGTCTCTACCCTAGGGCTCTAGGATATCTAGCCTCTGGGCTCTGGCTCTCTGAGAAGTGTCAGGGATAGGCTTCCTCTCATGGTATGGGTCTCAAGTTGAATCAGTCATTGATCATAGCCATTCCCATAATTTCTATGTCACCTTTATCCCAGTATGTACTGTAGGCAGGACAAATTGGAGGTCAAAAGTTATGTGGCTGGATTAGGGTCCCAATTCCTTTACTACAGGTCTTTCCTGGTTACAGGAGATGGCTGATTTAGGTTCCTTATCCCTCACTGCTAGAAGTTAGCTAGAGTCACCCTCATAGGGTCCTTGGAGTTTCCATTGTACTAGGTTTCTAGCTCATCCCACAGATACCCCTGATTCCAGTTTTTTTTTCCAGTTCTTTCTATCTCTCCATCCCCTGACCCTATCCCTCCTATTCCCATGCCCACCCTTGTATTCAGACACCCCCATCCACCATTGGTGTGTATTTTATTGCCCTTTCACATTGAGATTCATGTGTTCCCCTCTTGAGCCCTCCTTGTCAGTTTTTTTTGGGGGGGTCTGTGGATTTTAGCATCATTATTCTTTATTTTATGGCTAATGTCCACTTACAAGTTAGTACATATCATGTTTGTCTTTCTGGGTCTAGTTATTTTACTCAGGGCAGTTTTTCTAGTCCATCTATTTATGTAAAATTTTCCATGATGTCATTGTTTCTGACATCTGAATAACACTCCATTGTGTAAATGTAGCACTTTATTTTTTTATTTTTATTTATTTATTTTTTTATCCATTCCGTAGTTGAGTGGCATCTAGGTTGTTTCCAGGTTCTGGCTATTACAAAAAAAAAAAAAAAAAAAAAAAAAAAAGCTCCTAAGAACATTGTTGAGCAAATGTCCTTGTGGTATGATTGAGCATTCTTTGGATATATTCCCAGGAGTGGTATAGCTGGGTCTTGAGGTAGGTCAATTTCCAATTTTCTGAGAAAACGCCATATTAATTTCCAAGGTGACTATATGAGTTTGCACTCCTATCAGTTATGGAGGAGTGTTCCCTTTGCTTTACATCCTTGCCAGAATGAACTATCATTTGTGTTTTTGATCTTACCCATTTTGACACATGTAAGTTAGAATCTCAAAGTCCTTTTGATTTGAATTTCCTTGATGGATAAGAATGTTGAACATTTCTGTTTCTCAGTCGTTTGAGATTCCTCTGTTGATAAGTTTCTGTTCTTATTTCTGTTCGTATATTTCAATTGGATTATTGGGGTTTTTTTGATGTCTAGTATCTTGAGTTCTTTATATATTTATAAATTAGCCTTCTGTCAGATGTGGGGTTGGTGATTATCTTTTGCCATTCTGTAGTCTGTCATTTTGCCCTCTTGATGGTGTCCTTTGCCTTACAGAAGTTTTGAGGTCCAATTTATTAACTGTTGATCTTAATGTCTGCATGATTGGTGTTCTGTCCAAGAAGTTGTTTCCTGTGCCCATGTATTCCCCACTTTCTCTTCTATCAGGTTCAGTGTGTCTGGTTGGACATTCAGTTAGACCAGCACCATTTGTTAAATATACTTTCCATAGAAGGTCTTTCTTTGGATTGACAGCTCCTGAAAAACAATATGGAGACTTTTTTATTATTATTATTATTTATGAAACCTTGGATTTAGCTTAAGCTTGTTTCCAACCAGCTCTAAAACTATATATATATATATATACACACATATACATATACGTATATGTATACATATACATACATACATACGTACATATATATATATATATATATATATATATATATATATATATAGTCAGGTGGCTTGTCACCTCTCTTCACTATGGTATGTCTGACTTCCTCCATATCTGGATGTTGAATCCTCCTCCTCAGATTCTTTTCCAGAGTTCCCATCTCTCTCCAGAAGTTGTGCCTATCCTCTCCTACCTAGCTATTGGTCATTCAGCTCTTTTAAACCAATCAGAAGGAACCTTATGCAGGTGAGAAAGGGCAGAGACACATCTTCACACAGTATACAAAAAGATTATCCCTACAGCTTTCTTTTGTTTCATTGTATAATTCTGACTTCTTTATCAAAATCAGGTGTCCAAATGTGTGTGGATTTATGTCTGGGTCTTTGATTTGATTCCATTCATCAACCTATTTGTTTTTATGCTAATACCATGTGGGGAGAACATTCTATTAATTTTTGAAACATATTTTCTTCTGATTTGTAAATTTAACAATCTGTTTTTAAATATATATATATGCATATATGTATCTATATGTATTTATCTAGATAGATATAGACAGATATACTGAAGTGTTCCAGATGTTTTCTTTAAATAAAGTAAGAAATAAGGAACCAAATTAATGGCCTTTGCAGGGGAGGAGATATGGATTCGATCTGCCGTTAGTAAGTTTTCCAAATTGACAAATGTACATGGTCCATTCAATGCATATACTGATGTATGAGAATGTGTATATCTTTGCTAGCCTGAGAAGCATGTGTGACTGTGACTTTGTGATGACTCATATGATGTTTATAGCCCTCTATCTGAGGAAATATTCTTGCTTGAGTGACAAAAGTTTCTCAACCAGGAATGCTTAATGCCTAGGAAATATTTCCCATTCCAGATGGGGATGTCTATCAGGAACTTAGATATGGTCTGTGTCCAGAAGGGGTGCCTGAAGTGCAGTATTAGCTGAACGAGCTCTTTAAGTGAAAAGAAGCCAGAAGGCTCTCTATGCTGCCTTGTAGTGAGTCTTGCTTCTCTCATTTTCCTCCTGCCTCATGTACAAAGATAGGTTTTTCTGAAGTGCTTTGATTTACCCAAAGGTCTGATCTATACAAACAGACTATAAATACCTATGAATCTACTATCCCCTGCCCTTAGATTCCATTAATCTGGAATGATTAAGTTCATATGTCAGGAGGGGAAACTGAGAAATATCACCAAGATTTTGTCACAAGCTATATTCTTGGAGTCCATTCAGTTCCTATGAAAGTCATTTACTGCAGCACAAAATTGCCCCCATTCCCTCATTTCCTTTTCCCAGTAAGGAGTGACATAGACATTCATGGATCTCATTGCTTATTGATCACCTTTCTGTGGTGTCTCTCTGTGTGGCCTTGATATCTCATTATGTGTGCATATTCATGCATGTGAAGCTGTCCATGTTCTGCAGGTGCACATGTGTGTAAATGCGAGAGACAACTTTGGGAGGTTCTCCTCTAGTGCTTCTCACCTAATTTTTAAAAATCATTTTTTGAGACATAGGCTATCCCTTACTTGGAGCTCACCAAGTCGGATAGGCTGGATAACCAGTAAGTCCCAGGTATCTGCCTGTCTCTGCCTCCCCAACACCAGGATTTTAAATGTGTGACACCACAATGGCTTTTGATTGGGAGTTGTAGGAACTGAACCACAGATCTTCATGCTTTCGGGGTGTGACCAACTTGAGCAACTGACCTATCTCTCCAGCACCCTCATATGCCTCTTTGGCTAATAAAGTGTGTTCAGCTCAGAGAAACTTATAGGGTGCACATGGGAACTTAGTGATGCCTTTTTTAACTATAAACATACTGGATACAGATACAGACATAGTAAATAAAACATTCCTGTTGATATCAAAAGGTGAATAAGGTCACCTAGCAAGAGTGCATTGCTGATGACTCTAGTTTCCAGTTTCACCATTTCAGAGAGAGAAAAGGCAAAAGTTGGCATGGAAATGGAGACTTTTAAATTAAAGGAAAGTCAGCAACACAATGATAATAGAACAAAGGAGGGCAAAATGAATGGGGTTTGTTTTTAAACAAACATTGAGGAAACTTCCTTATAAAATCTAGTGGAATGGTGAAAACTGATGAGCTCAAATGGGGGTGGGGCATAGCTAGAGGCAAAAGTGGGGTATGAGGTGATAAAGCCATTGAGTGGGGTATGAGATTAAAGAGGTGTTAGGTGGGGTATGAGGTGAGAGGCATTAGGTAGGGTATGAAGTGAGAGATATATTAGGTGGGGTATGAAGTGAGAGGCATTAGGTGGGGTATGAAGTGAGAGATGTATTAGGTGGGGTATGATGTGGGAGGCATTAGGTGGGTATGAGATGAGAGAAGCATTAGGTGAGATATGAAGTGATAAAGGCATGAGGTGGGGTATGGCATGAGAAGGGGCATTGTGAAATGGTGGAGCATAGTTGTAACAGGGTCCGAGTTTTTCTCTTTAATTTGTCAATGCCTTTTTGGAATGCCTTCCCTCTTGACAGTTTGAAATTTCCAGAGCTCCATTTTCAGGAATGTCTTGGAGGGTATCATCATTTTCACTTGTCAAGACATTTTCTTAAACCACATATCAGGGGGAACACCATCTTTTGCTCTGTGTTGTTTCCACTGCAACTCATGGAGTCCCTTGCCTGAAGGCAATCATGTGATTGGACACACACAGTACCCTGAAGGAGTGTTGGAGAATTTCCTTGCTCTTCATGTTCACAAGTATACTTATGTACCTTAGACATTTGCCTCTATTAATACAATATTCAGATGAAATAATCTTCTATCTTCCTAATTCTGTGACTCTCATAGAAAATGTTCTACACATTTCCTAGTTGAAAATTGGCAATGTGCAGATGCTATCTAAGCAGTTGTGTATCATATGGCCTGACACCTGAGCAGTCCACATTAAAGTAGATAGGCTAATAACCACTTCAAGCAGCAAAGAGTAAGTGCCTTAACAGATATAACATGGAAAGGAGTTGTATAAGCCAATGAAGGGACAATCCCACATTCCCAATGAAAGAGACTTATTTTCAAACACTGATTCACTTTCATATTTTCAATTGAATTGTCAGGAAAAGAAGCATCAGTTTCTTAGCTTAATTGATCCCTCCATGCTTCTCTTCTTGCTTTTTGATTCTTACTCTGAATTAGCTGCATGACTTCATTTAAACACTGAAATCCCAGTTAAGGGACATTCTCACTGATTATAATGACATATGTCTGTTTTTACAGCTGTAATCTCAGAATTCTTAACAATACCATGTTTAAAACATCATCCTAAAATGCTAGAAGGTTTCAAGGTGATCAGAAAGTAAACATTCAGTTCATATTTTAAAAATAAGAAAACAATTATAAAGCGTTCAGCAATTTGTAACTGATCATAGGCGTGCCATTGAAATTCTCAAGTCCTTGAATTGAAAAAAAAAAGTTCCCCAGGGGAAACTAATTCAACTAGACATGTGTGTATACATTAAAACCAGATGAATGTACTACACTGCGTTGGAAAGGCAATGAGTTGGCTTGTGAGAGGCTAGAGACAAAGTGAACATTTACTGGCTTCTGAGGCTTTGACAGGAATCATTCCCCAGTGGAAAGGATGTGGGGAGCTTGCATTTATGTTCATGGGAACCACTGATATCTGAGACTCAGAGGACTTTACATTGCCTCCAATGTCACCATAGAAAGTGCCCCTAAGCTGCTAAAATCAAGTTGCTAGTCTGTAGCTAACAAGACTGGTGAGTACATGCAGTTTGTGAACGTAAATGATGCTCTAAGAGTGTTCTGCTCTGAAATGGAAGTTGTTGGCCAGATAGCTTGTACCAGAATGTGCTACATCTTTTCATTCAACTGCTGTAACCCATTTCTAAAGAGTCTAGGTGATAGAAGAGAACAAATAGTTGACCCTGGAGCAACTAGATGACTTGTACACTATGATAACAGTATACACCTTCTCTGGTATTTATCCTTTCTAATGTGTGTACATTTTTTTCTGGGCTCTGTGGAACCTTCCAGAAATATCTTAATCTTCCATGGCATAGTTGTGATTTATTTCCTTCAGTGAAGCCTTAATTTAAATCAACTATAGAGAAGTTTAGCTGACTATGGGATTGCTTTACTGTGTAGGTTTGTGGTGGTATTTTGTTTATGATCTAACAAGTAAAGTTAGAGTACAAAGTTAATATCACTAGTTAGCCATAAGGGCCAGGTGGCCATTGCACACTTTTAATTCCAGCATGCAGGAGACAGAGGCTGACAGATCTCTGTTAGATGAAGGCCATCCTGGGCTACACAAAATTGATCCAGTCTGAAAGAGAAACAGAGTTCACACAAAGGTGATCCCAACACTAAGGAGTTGGAGATAGGGGGAATATATGACTGGGCAGAGAAGGGAATATAAGGCTGGAGGAGACAGGAGCTCATGGCAATCTGAGGATTCATAGAGACAGATTCAATCTAGGCAGTGAGTCTAAGGATGCAGTCTGAGGAAAGGATCACCCCTTCGATCTGAGCATTGGTAGAGGTGAGAACTCTAGTGACTGGCCATGTCTCTGATCTTTCAGCTTTCATTGCCTGACAGTTGACTCTTGAGTTTTTATTATTAATACTAATTAGAATTTGTACTACAGTGGTTCTCAGTCTTCCTAATGCTGCAACCCTTTGATACAATTTCTCATGTTGTAGTGACCCACAACCATAAAATTATTTCATTGCTACTTCATAACTGTAATTTTTCTACTGTTATGAATCATGATGTATATACCTGGTATGCAGGGTATCTGATATGTGTCCCCCAAGGAAAGGTAGAGAACCAATGCTTTGAATAGACTAAAAACCTCCTAGACTAATCAGACCATTCCAGCTGTGAACAGTGTCATCTCCCTATGCATCTGCTTTGCTAGATAAACTGGTAGATATTTAATCTCTTTCTTTCATTGTCTTATCAGACTGAAGATCCACTTTAATGAAATATTTGTATTTGTTTTGTTTCGGGGAGAATTTTTGACACCTGAATGGTAGTGGTAATGATATTCTCTACAGGTTATCCTTCAAAGAAGTAATATTAACATAAAATTAATGAAGTATTAACAAATAAATTGAGTTCATAACAACCACTATTTCCCTATGTCCTTCATGACAATCACAGACTCTTAATCTGTGTGCAGCTTCACAATTTGTACCAGCTCACTCTGAGTGTGGACTGTCAGGATATTCTCAGAATAAAATAAGTGGGGAAAACTGTTATTAAAACCTTCACAGAGTGGTATTAGGGACTTCTTATCTCTCATGAAACTTTGTTTCCACTTTAAGTAATCCATTTTCTCTTACAGGCATTGAAATTCTAGTAACAGTCTGATATTTAAGATTAAAAATGAATACTAAATACTGACCGAGGAAAACTTTGGGAGGGGAAGAATTATTTGGCTCACAGTCGCTCATGACAGGAAATGAGTGCAGGGGCCGCAGGCTTATTTACTTTCTATATAACTCAGCATCACTTGTCACTGCTCACACCACTCACAGTGGGCTATGTCTTCTCCTATCAATCATTAACCAGTGAAATACCACTATGAAGTCACTTTGATGGAGTTGCCTTTCTTATTCTCAGATGACCCCAAACTTTGTCAAATTTTCAAAACAACAACAGCAAAGTAACAGCAACATCTAACTAGTACAAAAATAAAAATAAAAATAAATAAAATAGACTGAGGACTTTCACTTCTGTTTTTATAGCCTATATCTTCTCATTTTTCCCCTTGGGTGTTGGCTGTAAATTATAAGCAAACAGATTGATCTTGATTAGACTTGATTATTTGATTATCAACAAATAACTGTTGTGCACAAACCATTGAAGAGCCACATAAGGCAAACAAAGGAGTTTAGAATCAATGAAATGATAGAGAACCAACTAATGATAGCACCAGAGCAAAAGCATAATAATATGTGAACACATTTTAAGACAATTAGTCTAGAAACAAAGACTAGCATAGGCTAATCATAGGCATGGCAGATAGAAAAGATTATGACAAAGAGACAGTGTTTGAGGCTTGCGGAGAAGCTGGCATCAAGTCAGCAACTTTCTTTTATCCCATATATCACTCATAACATATTACAAGGAAAGGACTGGACTCAAATTGAGGAAACCTTTTATAATGTGGAGAACACACTTCAGAAATTACAGAAAGAAACGTCAGCTTGAAGAGAAAAATAGATAAGAAATATCTCAAGATATAAAACATGATATGGGAAAAGAGGTCATGATAAAATAAGAGAATGAAGGAATAGCTACAAGAAGAAACAGTTTTCTAGATTTGTTTTTTATTTTTAAATATTTGTCCATGTGTGAGTATAGGCACATGAACACATTGAAGCCAGAAGATCCCCTGCAGCTACAGTTAAAAGCTATTATGAAATGCCTAATGTATGTTCTCAGAACCAAACTCAAGTTCTTTGGAAAAACAACATGTGTTCTTAACCACCAGACCATCTCTCCAGCACAAGCAGTGTTATTTTTGTTTGTAAATTTATGAGTGATTATGTATGAGCGGAAATATGCATGAAGTTGAGTTGTTGTATGAGCTTGGAAGCAAAGTTAACATCCCAGAAAGTGGATATCCTAAAACTACAGTCTTCTAACTAGAAATCTTATGAGCCTATAGAGTCCACAGTTAATAGAGAGGTGTATTATATACTCAGGAGTTCAGGAAGTGGTTTTGATTTCCTGCTGATTGTCTTTGTAAATGTTTCCATCTTCTCCAAAAGCAGACATGTCACAAGAGTTGTAAATAAGGTCAATGGGGACATGCTTGGGTTTCCCTTCTAGAGCCTATTCTTGGTTTGTAGAAAGAAGCCAAAATAAAATCACAAAGGGGCAAAGAAAAGCTGATTAGTATCTTTGGGAGTCAAATTGTGCAGTTACAGCTGTTCCCAGCAGGAAGGAAGCCACAGCATTAATGGCCTGTTATGGAAGAGCAGAAAGGAGAAGACAGAAAAGAAGCATACTTACAGTGCATATGCAAAGAAGATGGACCCACCTGCCTGGGAAGAGCCTTTTTACACTCTTAGTGTTTATCTGAATGCTTTAGATGTTCAGTTTCTAAGGCACACAGGCTGGCCACAAATCTGTTGACAGTTGTGGGATGGATAATGATCTCAAGCCAACTCTCTCCCTTCACCCAAACAGATCATCCTAAATAACTGCTTAAATTTCAGCTTTCTAGCACTAGACAGAGGATCATAATCAATAACAATGCTGTCATTTGGGAGCTAAGTCTACAGGTGAAAGGTGAGAAGCACTTCTCCCAAGCTTAAGGAAGGCAAGTGTCTTTTTCAGTCTTCAGCCTTCTGAGATATTGCTGGGTGAATATGCATCTGTAAGTGTGCATGAGAGTGTGCATCTGTAGGTGTTTGTTCATCTGTGAGTGTGTGCATCTTTGTGTGTGCATCTGTATGTGTGTGTGTGAATCTGTATATGTGTGTGTGCATCTGTGAGGGTGTGCATCTGTGTGTGTCCATACATGAGTGTGTGCATCTTTGTGTGTGCATCTGTATGTGTGTGAATCTGTACATGTGTGTGTATTTGTGAGGGTGTGCATCTGTAACTGTATGTGCATCTGTATATTGTGTGAATCTGTACCTGTGTGTGTGTGTTCATGCATGAGTATGTGCATTTTGTGTGTGCGTCTGTATGCATGTGTGAATCCATAAGTGTGTGTGCATCTGTATGCATGTGTGAATCCATAAATGCATGTGCATCTGTGTGTGTGCATCTGTGAGTGTGTTTATCTGTATATGTGTGTGCATCTACGTGTGTGTGAATTTGTGTTTGTGTGCATCTGTATTTGTGTGTGTGAATCTGTGTGTATGTGTACATATGTAAGTGTATATATGCATGTGCACTCATACCAAATTCTCACTCTAGGATACATTTTTTCTTGTTTATGTCTTTTTTTTTCAGTAAGCATCTGATATCTTAAAGGATGTATCCTATGCCTAATGTCAGATGCCTATGCTTTGAATAACCCTGGTCCTGGATCTGATGAGCTAAATATAGTGTCTATTTTTCCTCTCTTGACAAAGACCTTTACTCTTACTGAAATTATTCTCTATTTGAAAAGTCAAAATAGAATTTAGCTCAAATCTAGTTTAGACAGTTTATTTTCCTCATCTTTTCTAGTTACAGACAATGCAATATTTGAAATCAAAATTGATGTGTAAGCATGAAAGACGCATTTCTGAAATTACTTCTTCCCCTGGTGCTCCTTAAGGGACAGACGAGATGCCAAATGGAACTTAATTTTTATCATAGGCATATCTTTCTCCCTTTCTCTGAGGTGTATTTTTTTCTTATCTAAATACACCCCTCCAGCTTTACCTTTTCCAGTTGTCAGTGGCTGGGCCACAGCTCTTGTCATCCTTGCATTTCTTTAGTTCACTCCTGGGTCAGTATCACATTTTCTCTTCCTCATTTTGAAGAATAATTTTTCTTGTTTCTATTACCTTTGCATCTACCATCTTTTGTTGGTAAGCAAGACAGCAAGTTGCTGTAGAGTGCCAACTTTCAACCATGACAGCAGTCAACCATCAGAAAGGCTGTGATAATTTGGAAGAGATCCTTGAGGTCAGGCCTGTTGGCTGTTGATGTTTCATTGCAGAAGGAGAAAAGGAGAAGGTCATTTGTGATTGATTTGAACTACTCCTCCATAAAGCTCACAACCTATTCTCTCTAATTTTGCCCTCAATTGATGTGACCTCATAGCTTTTGTGATGATGAGCTGTATAGACAGCAGAAGGGGAACTCCATCTATGCATCTATGTGGGGTAAGACTTGGTGTTATGGATATTTTGGAGTCACCCATGATC
Organism: Phodopus roborovskii; assembly: GCF_943737965.1. Taxonomy (NCBI): domain Eukaryota; kingdom Metazoa; phylum Chordata; class Mammalia; order Rodentia; family Cricetidae; genus Phodopus; species Phodopus roborovskii. Next base: position 7,134,916 of record NW_026126433.1, read on the forward strand.
CAGCGAGCAACCATTCACCCATATTCTTCAATTAGCCCCAGTAAAATTATTAGTTGTCAAAAAAGTTGGATTTTACTGGGATTGTTTTTCTTCATCATTACTGCTTTGAGAGTGTGTGAGCATATTTTCATGTCTCTCCAGGAAAAAATTATATAACACAAGTCTTTAACAGTTCATCCTAAACTTGTTCTCAGAAAAACAGGTCTAGAATTATGCAATAGTGGGTGCCTTTGACAGCTGGGCAGGGGGCAATTACCCAAGGGCAGTAAGAATAAAGACATCTAATCAGACTGTAAGCCATATATGAGGACATTCATTTTAAGAATAAACATGCAGAAAAACTGTGAGTACATTTAAAATGCTATTATACTCAAAAGCCAAGACTTCCTCAACAGCCAAGACTACCTCAACATAACCATGAGTTTCTACTTCCCAGGTCATGAGCACACAATTCCCTTTAGCTTCATTTTCCCCTTTGGAATGTTTAGATTGTAACAGTATTATAGTAAAAACATATGCATCCTTATGAAAATAGGGCTCTGAACACTGAATTCTTAGAGCCATGATCATGTAGCAACCTTGAGGAAAACTGAAGCTTGCCAGGATTGGGGCTGGCAAATTTGATTCTTTGTTCTGTTATAGCTCAAGGTTTGGAAAGTAGCCTTAGAATTTACCTGTGACTTGGTCAAAATCAGGCTGATATATTTTTAGAGAAAATGATCATTTTTATTGACTGTTTTTATTAGCCCCACTATATTTCTGATTCAGGGATAAGTGGTTATCCCTTCTCTCTGTAAATTGAGCAATTCAAAATGTGGGGTGCAAATCTTCCCTGTAGGCTTTGTCCCATTTTCTGTTATGTGTAATGTCCTTGGGGCAAAAGGTTAGGATATTGGCAAGATATTAGGATAAAACTGAAGGCTTTAGTTTGTAACCTCATGCTTAACCATCAGGCAGATACCAGAAAAGTGAGTAATTGTGTATCATCAGAAAAGATTATTGTGTATTTAAGTTGCCAAGATCCTGCATAGCAATTTATGTCAATTCTTAAATTATAATTCTTACTTGTCTGTTGCCTGCCCTGCTCTAGAGCATTCTTGCATCCACTCTGGTCAAAACGTGTCACTGCCAGTTGTATCACACTTAATCCAGGCCAAAATAACAGTATACAACAATTTCCAAACTAGTAGGTTGAGGCCTAGGTCAGCCCCAAATGCTCTGGTTTGTATACATAGTAGTGTCGGTATTTAATGAGTGAATTTCACAGATTATCCCAGTGTAGCAGAAAGCTTGACACTCCTGCATTGTTTTGTTTTTTCCTCTGTACTTTGTAGTTTTGAGATCCACTTAGGACCATGGACTTTGGCAATTCAGTCCAGGGTCTGCTTCATTTATTTCCTTTGTCTGTCATGTAACAGAAGTTTATTAAAAGTATTTGGTTTTTGTGTGTATCAGGGTGGATGTGTGATAACTTGTGTTATAAATGTGTGCCCCAAAGGAATTACAAAATGTCTTTGATAGCAGATCTTTAGTAAATGAGTATGACAATGAGGTGTTTTCTTCACATTTTTCATAAATCATAGTCTACATAATTTGTTTTCCATCAGAGAAGTTTTTGTGCTTTAAATTGTAGGATAAAAAATTCTGATGTATAATTTTCATATGATTGAATGTACTCACATTGTACTCGTTAAACCTAGAGAATTATTACATGGAGATAGTAAATAAGGTGCACAGCACATTGATGTGTGAAGTGTGCTGTATGTGCCTAACCATTTATGCTGCTTCTCTGTCCTTACACGGTGTACCCAGAGCAAATACAATCTATCCCAATGAGACATTCATTCCAAATTCACCAACAATAACTTTTTAGAATGTAATGTAAAATCAGATTTATTCTTGATTCCAGCTTGAATAGCTAATTATAGAACAGCAGTAAATAATAAATAAATGAATGAATGCCCAGGGAAAGGGTTTTGTGAGCAATTGTCAGAGCAGCAATAACTTGCTATCTGTAGCTAAGGTTGCTGTGAGCGGCTTTTGCTTTTGTTTGTATTTTGTGGGGTTTGGTATTGTCCAAGTTACATGACTCCTGTCTCATCTGTCACTTTGTCAGGAAGTCAAAACACCGTGAGTTGCGAGACAGGCTCCTGCTCAGGAGAAATCCATGACCTCTTAACAAGTGACTGGCCCTTCTGTGGTGTTCAGCCGACCAATGGACTTCTTGTATTTGGGAAGTTCGTTCAAGAACCAGTCACACTCTGTCCAGCCTCATAGGGCTTCAGGTTACCAACACTGCCCCTTGACTTCTCCACCAGGCATGGCTTTCTTCTTCTCTTTTGGAGATGTGAGAGAAACATCATAGACTTAAAAGCACATATTTTTATATAAAATTAACATCTCCTCTTCCCTGTGTGCATGTATCTTGCATTCATCAGAGCTATCAGGGGCTGTTCTGAAAAGATCACTTTAATAAGGTAACAGAACCAAATATTGAGAAAGAAATGGATTTTCTGTGGAGAGTAAGGACACAAGAAATGATCAATAAAAAATTCCCACAAATTAAATGGATTATAGATAAAGCACATTGAGTGAGTATGCTTCCATCCCTTTATGCTTTCTGAGAACAACTCTTGGCTGCAAAGCCACAAAATGGCACAAATACAAATACATCCATTTGCCTGCTGGGAGTAAATTCCCCTAATTACACAGCCCCACTTGATATGGAGGACCGAAGCATCACCTCTTGTTTTTTTTTCTTTTGCAATCATTGTTATATCCGTGCTATATAATCAGCGTTCATCACAGCTAATTAGAGCCTCTTCGTCTGTTGTTCCTGAGACCTGACATTCCTAGAGTTCAACTGAAAATTCATTTTAAATATCTCTGGGCTCCCAGGGGAAATGAGAATGCAAGAGTTGTATTATTCCCAAATGGCTTTTTGAAATTTTAATGTACTGCGATTTTTTTTCTTTTTTATTGAATTTAAGTGATTAGTCACAGAGCAAGAAAGCAAGTCCTACTTACAACTTTGCAGGACTGGGCTGTGGTTTGCAGTCTAGTAGGAGCCACGGTCTTTCTTCTTGATAAGGGTGCTCTGCCTGAGGCATTAGAAAGAGATTCAATGTTAATTTCTCTTTGAGGAGAAAGGTGATGTCCAGAGCACTGATTAAGTCTGAGATTCTATCCAAAGAATGTAATCTATGTTCCATATAACTCAACACCTAAGGTTTCTGACTCAGAGTCAGGCTGTTTCATGTGGCAATCCCATCTTCTGTTACTAAGGTGACCGTAACCTTTGAAACCTTGTTAAGAGAGTAAACTTGAGTCGGCATCTAGCTTTCTTTACAGTGTGATTGTTGTGTTATCCTACTTCATTTTCACCATTTTCTGTAGTTTATATATCCTCTCTGATATTTGTGCCAGTGTTGTAGACAAAATCAGTCACAAGCAAATGAACCTGTGCTGATGGACAAACATTTGGCGTCTCCAGAAGCAGGGTCTCAAACACAGATAATCTGTGCATAAGAAAATACAATTACAGTGATGTCTGGAGGCCTCTGCAGACAGGAGCTAAATTCACAGCTATGGTGAGTTTGTAGAGGGGGTGAAAACTCAGGGATCAAATAAGCAAGGCTTCCTAGATGGGGTGATAGTCTCATCACTCTGAGAGGTAAAGGCACTAATAAGAGCTAAAATTTATGGGGTGTCATACTGTTGCTGTTCTAAACACTTAAAAAGAGGATTGTCTTCGAATCTCTAGAAAGCCTTATAATGTGCTACAGGTTACTTCCATTTTGAAGACAACGGACAAAAGTATATAAAGTTAGGTTCTGGAAGAAGTACACCACAAGTTTAGTTTTTAAAGATGTCTGAATTGCAGCACCCTTTCCAGAATGTTTCAACAATTTTGCTATTTTATTTGAATGTACATTTCTCTAGAGTCTCATAAGAAGCTAACAGAATGTAACAGTTATGATTGTTTCCAAGATTAGGACAGGAATAAAGGTCCACACCCACTGGAACATTGTTCTGGGACTCTGTAGCTCTGCCAATCCATTCACCCACAGCTGGCATGCTCTGAGGTTACCAATCTAGCTACCCTAAGGAAGAGACCATCAAGGATAGCTTAGGTTTAAAGTGGAGAGGGAGGGAGAAAGGGCAGAGAGGGGAAAGTAACGTGGAAAAATAAAGACCTGGGGATAAACAGCCTAATAGATGTTTATTCAGAGAGAAATCACAACAGAGACAGATGACCACCAGCAGGTTCTTGTCCCAAAGATGCCTCTGGATGCTATCGGTCTCATACCAGGAAGCAAGAGAGAGAGCCTCTGTGGTCACCAACCCCAGACCTAGTTCCCCCAGGTCACATCCTCACCTGTCCCCAACTCCAATGGACGTGGTCAGTGCAACAGGTGCAGGGGAGTGAATATCTCACTACAATTTCTCTTTTATTCTAAAGAAAAGATGTAGACTTGATATAAAACTATATACAAAGACAGTGAATATCAAGTACACTGTAAGAAAAGGAAAATCAAGAACATATAAACTTAAGACCTACATATCCAATTCTAGGGTGAAGGCATAGCAGAGAATTCTATAGAGTTATCCCAAGCTGGATAGCTTAAGTCTAGAACCCAATATTTCTATGTAGGAAGAAAGAATAATAATTGTGATAGTATAATCATGAAAGACCTGAGAAGGAAGATAACAATACTAAGGTAGGCAGGGAGTGCAGATGGGCAGCATCCAAATGGTGCAGCAAAGGACAGAAAGAGCAGGATACCTGGACAGTCAAGTAAACTCACACAGCAACATTGATGCAACCAGTTTTGGCTAAGGCCTAGTGTATCTGACAGACCACTACAAAAGCAGGGAGGTACAAAGGCTGTCTTACCCTGACTTGGCAAGGTTAAGCAGTCTTCTATATTTTTCTCCTGCAAACATAGTAGAACAGCATGTCCAAGTCAGTAGTTGAGGAGGGGGCAGTTCTTCGCCCAAGAGGCGATTAGCTGAGGAGAGGATGGACTCCAGAAGGAGCAACATCAGGGCCCAACATATTTTCGGAAAATGCACAGTGCTCTCAGGAGCAATAGTGTCTCATGTCGATGGAGTACTAATATTAAAACATTTAAATGCTATATTCTGCAGGTCTATGAAGTGTTTGAAGATTAAGTATCTATGTCTGACTAATCTGATAGTTATAAGAAACATGGATGAAGATAATCTGTAATACTCGGGAACCTAGGTATAAAAATGGTTGAAACTTCCCTGAATAATAGCAGAGACAGTTACTTTAGCAACATAATTATGCATATGTATATATACATGTAAATCTCTAAAATAGAGGTAGAATTGAAATGTCTTGACAAGAGGTAGAACTGTATAGTGCAGAATGATAAAAATATCCTAAATTGTATCAATATACAAAATGTTTTGAACTTAAGTAAAGGTGTACATGCATAGAATATGATAAGGACATTGTGCACAAAACATCATAAACAAAGATTTTACACAATATACTAAAATATAATAAACAATATATATATATATATATATATGTAAAATATAATATACATCCAAGAAAGGAATGCAAACTTAATTTTACATAGGTTACAAAATATAAGGATCTATAACAATGTAAGTTGTATATAACTAATAATTACTAAATTGATAACAAATTTAAGGTCAATTTTGTGATAAGTATATTTCTCCTCTTGTTTAGGTATTATGTTTATATAGCACATTAAAAAATATAATGTATAATTCAGTAAAGATTATAGATAGTAACCAATAATAGTCAAAATTTATAATCATGTTAGTTAGGATTTCTAGATATACAGAGATATATTTGAGATGGATAAATATTTTACAAACCTTTAAAAGACCCACAGAATATGGCATTTAAAATGGTTTAGGGTTTTTCTTGTTAGTTAAGACACAACTGCTCCTGTCAACACCAGCTTTGTCAGAAAGGAAGGTGGACATCAAAGAAACTCCTTGTAGACTTTGCTTTCAATATGGCAAGACTAGCCATTTGGGCTTTTTCTGGACTGTGCAACTTTATGCTATATAAACTGGACATGTAGGACCCACAGAAAAGTGACTGCTGAAACAAGATGGACAGTGCTGTTTGGTTTCTGATTCATGCCAAGAGTCTGCCAGACATTCTGCAGGACACAGAGAAAAATGACTGCCAATACAGGTGGGACAGTTTGAAATTTCATGCTTTGCTGAGGAGTCTGCCAGACACACTATTGCCTAATGGAACATTACAGAAGAACTTCGAATGACTGACCAGGAAAGTTGTCTCTATCAGTTCTAGAGTTTATATATTATCCTTCTGTGGTCTTTGATGGAATTGAAGACAGTTTTGCTTATAATTTTCCTTAGTTAGAATTAAAGATAAGTTACATATAAGACTTTAGACTCACAAAGGTAGGATAGATACTGGAATATTTTCTTTAAATCTTCCTAAATGTTAATGGATTAATATTATTAACAATAGCTATTATTTGATAACTGTTTTTTTTATATATTTGTTATATGTTTTACTATGTTAAATTTAAAACCCTTCTTTTTATTTTAGACAGGAAAGAGATAATGGGAGATGTCATTCTGTAAATATGTTTCTCTTATTGGTTAATGAATAAAGTACTGTTGGCATAAAGGAAGGCAAGATGGGGGGACTCGAGACAAGGGAGATTCTGGGAGATGTAGGAGTCAAGATGTAGGGACTTCAGAGAAGAGGCCCGGATCCTCTCTCCAGTAAGACAAGACCATGTGGAAACACTTAGATTAGTAGAAATGGGTTAATATTTAAGATGGAGCTAGCCAATAAGAAATGCTAGTAACAGGCCAACAGCTTTATATCTAATACAATATTGCAGCTCTGTGTGTTATTTGGGGCTGACACAGCTGTGGGGCCAGGTTGGCAGGGAACTACATGTAACAGAGGATGAGGACAAGGATGAGGAGGAGGAGGACGAGGAGGACAAGGAGGAAGAGGACAAGAAGGAGGAGGAGAGACCAAACACTTGCAGCTTCTTGTGTTTCTACCTCCAGCCACAATATAGCTGCACCCAAGGAAATAAACTAGAACCGAGACTACCTGGACAAGCCTGTTTCTGACCCAAAGAAACTGCCAGAAAACGAAGTAATTCAGGGGATTCCATACATAGAAGTAGAAATACTCCTAATAGGATCTGGAGTCAGAATTTGAACTTTGGTTCCATAGTACATTTCGATGTCCTGTTATATTTGGTATAAATGAACACTCTTTCACATCCTTCACATGGAATTTGAAAAAAAAGTAAGAAGGAAAGCAAAAGAAAAAACTAAATTACTTCTTTAGAACAATATTCTGAAGGGCAGGAAACACTTTTGCACTAAGGCTTTTTTTTTCTTCCTTTTAAGGTTGAAATTTAAAAAAAGGAAGCAGAAAAGTAAAATTTCAGGAGTTTGTGACAGTCAGTAAAAGCTGATTGTCCAGTGACGGGGGAGATGCATGACACATCTCTGCAGTGATGATGTCATATCTTTTCAATGATGATTTCACACCTCTGCAGCAATGATGTCTCACCTCATCAGTGATGATGTCATATATCTGCCCTGATGATGTCATTGCTCTGCAGTGATGGTGTCACATCACTGCAGTAATTATGTCTCATCTCTGTACTTAGGATGGCACATCTCTACAGAGATGAGGTCACATCTCTGCAGTGATGATGCCACTTTCAACCATATTAAAGTGATGTAGTATTTAGACTGGATGGAAACTAATATTTTAAGTCAGGCAATAATTTCTGATGAGGCCAATGGGATAAGAGAATAAAATTTACTTTCGAGAGAATTTCGATTTTAGTGAGAGAAAATAAATCCCCTTCTTTTTAGTTAAAACAACTATTTGAATTCAGGCATCCCTGGAAACAAGCAAGCTTTTTGAAGATGAACTTCCAAAACAATATAGTCTTCCTCCTCGGATGCTGTGGGATCAGCATAAAGATATTTACTAAATAAGGTACTGAGAATGATTTCTTACCATCTCAGTTTTCTTATTTATAAAATATAAATCAATAACTGAGTTTTTCAACCAGAAATTATTTATACTTGTCATATATTCAACCAAGACATTTTTCTAGATCATGAAGGGCTACTTCATAAACAAACACCTGAAGTAACAATTTATCTCCTTGACATGTCTCAGGATACATCAATATTATGTGTAAAACAGACAATGCACACTCTCACATCTGTGACTACCATCAACCCATGATGCAATACCACTTGGGAAGGCAGCCATGGGGTGACACATTGGGCTTCACTTTGGAGGCTCACTCACTTTCCTCCCTTCCTTTACTTTGTGAGTGTTAGGACAGTTTGTCTTTGAGAATTTCACACATGGATACTACATCTATGTCATTTCTACATCCTCCCCCTCTAACATCTCCAGTGTTGCCACTCCCAAGTTCTTTAATCATTTTTGTTGCATGTATATTTGTATAACACACAAATATATTTATAATCTACTAAGTACATTTCATGTTGTCAATATGTACATGTGTCCCACAGCTGGCCATTTTGGATCAAACAGTCTGTGTGGGAGATCATGACCAGAGGAGACTAATTCTTCCTCTCTCACCAAGATTGCTCACTTGTAGCTCATCATGTAATTTTTAACACTGTTCTGGATGAAAGTTTCTCTATCCCTATGATGATTTAGGCACTTCCAGTCATTCTTATTAGTTTTAAGGTATACTTTGCCTCCCTGACTTGTGAACTTCAAATACTACTCTGAGTGTACACTTTAATGAAACTGTCCATTTTATAAAGTGAGATAGTGCAATTATGTTTATTATGTTTATATTATATTTCAATATGTGACTACATTTGTGTTGTTGATAGTGTACAGAAATATAAAGAATAGACTAACTACTTCTACTCTAAAATTCTTATTTATTTTGTTTTTTCAAGACAGGGTTTCTCTGTGTAATGGTACTGTCTTTTCTGGCACTCAATTTGTAGAGTTCGAACTCACTGAGATCCACTTGCCTTTGCCTCCCATGTGCTGGGATTAAAGGCATGCACCACCAGCCAGGCTTACTTTTATATATATCTTGGTAAGAGTGAAATGGGGGATAAAGAGAGAGAGAAAGCTCTCATTCAAAGGAGGTAAGAGGACAGCCTTGCAGGGGGTTCTTTTCTCCCTCCACCTTCTTTTTGCAGCAAAGTCTCTCTTATTACTGCCACTGTGCTGCATATGTCAGCTTCTGGCTTATTCTCCTGTTTCTGCCCCCAGAACTCACGTGAAAGTGAGAAAAATCTGGGCCTGTGGTTACAGATGTGAGTCACTACACACAGTATTTTCTCATGGGTTCAAGGGATCAAACCTAAGACTCCAGCAGGTCTTCCCATAAGAGATTTTATTCACTACACATCGATAACTTAATGTTACTTTTTTTTTAGTTATATTATATGCTTGTGCCTGTGTCTTTTTACTAATGAAAGTACAGTAAGCCTAGGTGTTTACATAAATCATGTCATTCGATGGAGCGACTTGTGCAGTGAATTGATGAAGATTATTTATAAACCACACAGAGAATTTGAATTAAAGGCAATTTGTTTTAGAAGATCACTTTACTATAAATAGAGCAAACATTTTAAAGGAGAATAAAAGTTTTAAGTAAATACCATTGGAAAAATGATAATAACGCTAACAGGAAGTCTATTTTTATTGAACCTTCACTATGAGGTCATCAGTTTGCATAATAATTCATTTAATTTTTCAAAACAACTGGTGGAGATGCTATTAATGCCATTACACTCATTTTACAGATGCAAAAAAAGGAAAAGAAAAATGACACCTAAGCTAAATAAAAGAAGGATCTGCAATCCAGCTCCAGTACACATCTGTCTTAGTCATTCTTCTATGCTCTGAAGAGACACCTTGACCAAGGCAACATATAAAATAAATTATTCAACTGGGGGTTTGCTTACAGTTTTTTGAGGGCTAGTCCATAATTACCATGACAGCAGGCAAGCAGGCATGAAGCTGAAGCTTGTATCTGAGCTGCAAGTTGCAGGTGAAGAAAGTGTGACCTGGACCTGGAGTGGGCCTTTGAAGTGACACACTAAGGCCATACCTGCTCCAAAGTGGCCACACTTCCTAATCCTTCCCAAACAGTTCCAATAATTGGGGACCAAGCATTCAAATATTGAGTCTATGGGGACCTTCAGGCTCAAGCCACCACAGTGTCCTTATTTTGACAGTCAGTGTAGTTAGAAGAAGCTAAGATATGTCACACATGCATTTTCTAGTGATGTGCAGTGATGCAATGGATCACACCTACAAAGAATTCTACTAAACATGACATCTAAAGACAGCTAGACTAATTCGGTATTTTCACAAAGGAAAATTTCACAAAGGAAACACAAAATCCCTTCAAAACAAAGTAAAAGTAAATGTGCTAAACTACAGCACGTATCTTTAGTTTTGAGAAAAATTTCAAATTAAAATAAAACATTTCTTATCTTACCCCTTTGCTCTGTTGTTGCTACCTTTCTTCAGTGTATCTGTCAAGGTTCTAAAATCCATCTGAATATTCACTAACACCACAACAACAGACTAAATGAAGCATGAGACTTGAGATAGATGTCTCATTTAAGAAAATGGTCACATAAAAAGAATCCAAATCCACTAATTTTGTTTAAAGATAAAAATTAATGGCTGCTTTATGTACTCATTTTATGTTATACCATAATTTTTGTTCTATAACAGAAATGCAATATTGCACTTGGAACCATCATATTTAATTCCCAAAGAGACTGCAGTTTGTCATTACAGATGGAGTGATAGCCTTGATGGTATCACTGAACTTTTGTCATGACTAACATGGAAGACTTGCTGTGTGTCAGAGAATTTTGTCATTCATCTTGTTTTTGAAAGACCAAATTTATTTGCAACCTTGAATGACATTGGCTACATGAAACAGGCTGAAATCTATCATGCCTGAGTCTTGTAAAACTGCAATTTAAAATCCTAAGTGTTGACCTGGTTTTCAGAGCCATCTTCAAAGTCAACGACTTTCAAATATTTTCTTATGAACCCAGAGATGTTTTTTAGCTGATAACAATAACTTTATGTTTTTATGCAATTTTTTTCCTGAGTACACGAGGTCACATAAAATGTACCATGTGTTCTTATTTACCTTTTAGAGAAAAGTAGAAATTAATGCCATTAAAAAGAAATATATATATGTCTTATATTTAAAAAATGTCAGGGTACAGTTGGAAAGTCAACAGATCAAGACAGTGGGGTTTAATCTTTCCTTGGATTTTTCAGCCAACATTTGAAACTATCACCTTACATTGACAGATAGCAGAACTGTATGAAAGTGTATCCAGGGAAAGCAAGACTGTTTTTGAGCTTTCTGTGTATAAAATAGGCTACATCTAAAGATGGCCTTGTAATTCCATCCATGCTATTGCACAATTCAAATTAAACAGAAAGTAATTGAACACTTTATTAACCAGGTTGGAATGTTCAGGTATACTTGTGGTGGTGGAGAGCTAGCTAGATTCTGTGATTTCCATGGCCAAGAGAGTGAATATCTTTGGAAGTCAAGCAGGCAGTTCAGTTCAGCATGACTAAGTAGCTGCTGTTGGCTCAAACTTTGGGAGTCTAACCCCAAGTGTTTTATTTTAGGCATATTTAAGCACAGCACAATTTGGTAAATATTTCCTGGTGATATGTAAGTCAGTGTCATGTGCAAGGTAAAGCAGGCATACATCTCCATGAGGAACAAAGTTAGCTAAATAAACATCACATATGACTACACTGAAACTCTCTGTAAAGTACACGTGACATCTTCCATAAAGGTAGGTTCTATATATCGAGTGAGGAAAACACACTTATGTTTAGTTTCTGGAGGAATGTCCAGTGTGGTCTCACACAGATACTGTAAAGGTCACCAGGATAGAATGCAAGTCTGCTCCCACACTTCTGAAGGTACATATTTTGTACCTTCAACAGAAGGAATAACTCTATGTGCTAACACTCCAGGTGTCCCTAGTGCTTATCTGTGAGCACAAGACATCTGGGCCTCCTACATATGTAATAATAAAAGCCAATATTCTATGTCACACAATGCACTAAATATTTTGAACATGTCATATAATCTGATTTTCATGGTAGCTTTATAAAGTACTCGCTTTTTAACATTTCCCTAACATTTTTTTTAAGATGAGAAATAGAAAATTGCATACCCACAAAACAAAACTATTTAGTCATTTCATTCAAAATTAATCACTGAGGACATTTAATCTTGTTTTCTCCTACTCTTCCAGAACATGATTAATAGATCCATGGATATGTATACTGCAACATATATAAAAGTACACACTCTTCTGCCACAGCATGATTAATAGATCCACGGATACATGTACTATAACATATGTCGGATACATGTACTATAACATATGTAAATGTACACACTCTTCTTCCAGAGAACGAATTATAGAGCCATGGATACTTGTAGTATATCCATATAACATATGCAAATAGATACACTCTTCTTCCAGAACATGATTGATTGATCCATGGATATGTGTACTGAACACATGTAAATATACATACTCTTACAGTGAAGAGATATGTGCAGATGCAAATGAAGATGCTTTAGAAAATTGTTTGTAAATGATTGGATAGGCATCCTTAATGTGAAGTAGTTAAATTTTTAATATTTCCTATTGAAATCATTTACATTTTTCCTTTTCTGTAATTAAAATTATAAAATACACTATGTATGCAATGATTCCCTATTCCAAGAATAACATAAGATACTCTTGGAACTGACTGAATTGCCACGGAGAAGCAAGAACCTCTGACTTAATATGCTCTGATATTTTTTTTTTAATTTCATCTTTGTTTTTGAAGCTTGATCATTCTGAATGGGAGATTTTAAAGTTATAAGAATGTTGGGGGTATAGTTCATTGATACACACACACACACACACACACCCAAAACTTTCTGTGGGAATATGTGAGTTTTTCTGCATATACTTTTTTCTGTTGTTTCTTTTCAACTCTAAAAAATATAAAATATATTTTGCAATATATTTAGATATTTGATGGACTGCTCAAATTTCTCCTAAACAAAAAAAGCATTAAGTTCTTTTGTGCTATTTTTATATACTAATCATTTTGACCTCAAATTACCTTTTGTTTTTTATTTTTCTACTAATTGTAATTTAATATTAATATTTTGTAAGTCACCTGAAAGTATTGAATCAGATTTGGTTTTATGTTAATTGATAGTATACATAAGGATTAAGATAAATGAATGCTCATGGAAAGGGATCACCACTGACTGTATTTTGTGAGTATCTAAAATTTATTAAGAGCTTTTGGAAATTATCTTACAAAGGTGTACTTCTTCATATTCCTTGTCATTAAAGGGCCTTGCTGTTGACTTCCCTGAGATCAGTTGTGGCTGTCTAATAAAAGATATTTTGAATAACAAAACCAATCATTTTATTCACAGAGATGTTAGGTAGAGAGCTACCCAGTGTGTAAAAAAGATGCAGGATTTTTCAGTCCTGGGCTTGGAAATGATATTCTGGGCAACTTTCCTTCAGCCTCAGATGTCCACCCAGGCTCCCCTGGAGCAACAACTTTGGGGATCCATGAGAGCATGAGGCCCAGCCTTTCAGATTAGAAGAAAGACTGGGAAGCAGTAGGAGAACAGGAACATCTGCTCCAAAGCCACGAATAAGAATATATGCTTATAAAACAAAATAAAAGGGAAAACAAATGATTTGCACATGGTAGGTCTCTTAATTTCATTTATGTAAAGGATAGGAGAGGCTGCAGAAGGTGAGGGAAATGCCATGTCTGGACAGGTGAAGTTAGGAACAGCTCCTCTAAAAGTCAAAGCAAAGCATAAGTGTACAACTAGACGCACTTAAAACTCAATGGGAGGAAATGACAAGGAAACAAACAAATGAACAAATATCAGGAGCCAGCAGGTTGCTCGGTGGATAGACAGAAATCAAGAGAGAATCTATATTTCCAGCAGAGAAAACAGGCCCATTATTTTCAATAATGATGATGGAATGGCATAGGAAAAGCTTGAAGAAGCCAATGGCCAACCTAGTGCTCTTCCATTGAGAAGAATCTTCAACATTTGGCTACAGTAAATGGGGAAGAGGCAGGTCCTGGTGAGGAGGAGTTGCAGAGGACTGTGGGATTCTTTACTTTTAGGTGAATAGGCTTGGCTCTTCGCTCATACTATATAGCTCTGTAAGATGGCTTTGCTCCAAAGAGTAGCCTTGCTACTGTAAAATGAGGAAACTGGCACATCCTTAATTAACCAATGGATCAAGGTCAGCACCAACCAAAGCTAAATCCTGTTCATGTGAAAATTACCCTTTATCCCTGTGGTATTCCTCTTCAAAAAACAAGATTCCCAACATGAAACAAGAAAGGCACCACACAGAATCATATCAAAAATTACACTACACAATATCTGATTGGTTTTACTCAAAAATTTCAAGAACATCAGAACTAAGTTTGAGGCCTAAGGAGGCACAGTATTTAAATTTGGTGTAATGATGTGGAAAGAATCCTGAGACAGAAGAGGGGTATTATTTGAGGACAGGAAATGTGACTATGTGACCATGGCCTGTTGATGCTGACTCATTAATTAAATAAATGTATCTAACTAACTTAAGATGTTTCTAATCATGAGATGTGGAGTGTGTGGGCTAAAGGTAACTTTTATTTTTTCAATTTTCTTATAATTATAAAACTCTTAAAATGAATAACCAGGTGGGATATTTCCAAACAAAGCATTAAAAAATCCCACCAAATTATAAATATGAAAATATACATTCTTGTCATTTTCAGAATGACAACATTGCATCTAGGATGATGAATGGAGGAAGAAATGGTAAGTCCCAGAAAATGTGAATAAAAGGATGAACCCAGGTTGATGCTTACATACAATAATAATATAAGGTAGACACCATTTAAAATCTGAAACCACCATAGAATTGACAATGATTTGAACATTCCAAGCCTAACAGCCACAGAAACTGCAGTGACTGTAGTTTCTGGAAGTGGTTAAACACTAATTTATATTAGCATCTAATAATGAATGCTGTGGTGTCTAGAATTACCACTAAAGTGATAAATTAATATACAGTAGACAGTTGAAAACGAGGGAAAATGGCAAACTAAAATCATAAATTTAAAGGAGGGTGCTTGTGGATAAGAATTACAGCATAATATATTGCAACTTTGTAGAAATAGGGAAATTGTAGATTTAGTTCAAAGATGTCAGTAGTCAGAGGTCAATTACAGAGTGTCATCCTATAGTTCAAAGACTAAGGTAATGGGGAACTAGAATCTATTTATGTTTGGAAAGAGCTAGAATAGATTCAAATAACACATAGAGAAATTCTCAAATGTGTGAATAATAAAGTGTAAGAGCAGACCTTAGAAAATGAAATTCATGCAAATGGTAACCAAAAGGTAATTGATATGGGTAGCAATGTCACAAAAAGTCAACTTTAGTGAGAGATGCTAGATCTAAAAAGGCACACTTTATAACAAAGGGTTATATGTGCTAGGAAAATGTGGCAAGATTAATAAAACTTCAAATTGTATGAAACAAAACTTTCAATCTTGAAAAATCCTCGAAGATGTGAATGTATGAAAAGCCTGTGTAGCAAATTCAAACTAATTAAATATACATGTTTATACATAATTGAAATGTATATATATAATTTTAAACCAATATTGAGCAAGTGTTAGAATATAAAGCAATTTAACAAATTCTGAAAAATTGAGATTTTGTTGAATATATGCTATCTCCACCATGAAACTGATCTAGCATTTCATAATAAACAAACATTGAAGTAAAAAATAAAACCAAACTATTCAGGCGATAGAAAAAATAAATAGTTCTAACTTGCTTTTGTTCCCATGAAATGTTGGTACAAGAACCTGGTGTTACAAAAAATGTGAGGGGGGCTAGAAGGGAAAAGAAAAAAATACCAGTCATATGATGAATATAAGCACAATATCATTTCAAAAGTCCCAGTTGAATCCAGAAATATATGGAAGGGGCACAATATCTTGATAAGATTTATTTTAGAGATGCAAAAATCAGTCTGTGACATTTATCAGCTTATAGAATTAATAAGAAAACCAAATAATTTTCTGTGTATATTCAGTAGTGGAAAGACATTCCACTTGTTTCTGAATCAAATATGTACAAAATGAGGATATTCTTAATCTGATCAGTTGAATCTTTATAGGTAGACTGATTGAAATATAGATTTATTTCCACTCCTATGAGTGCATGTTAAAAAATAATCCTTTCAAGGCTTGAACAGATACAGTTGATTACAAACATCTCTTTTGTTTGAGATTAATCTCTTAGACCAATATGTAAAATAACCAATATTTTAAGAGTTAAACAAATTGACAAAGTATTTGAACAAACTTTTAAACAAATGTCACCCAAATGGTCAATAATATGAAAATGTGCTTAACTGAGTAAATAACCAGGAAAATACAACTTAAGTCACAACTATATTATAAAGTCTCCAGAGAACCTGAAATAGAAACCGGACATCCCAAATACTGGAAGGAATTGGTGACATATGGTCCCCAACACACAGCTGGTTGGAGTGTAAATTAGATTAATCACTTTGGGAGACTGCTTGTTTATAACTACTAAAGTAGAATGTGTCATACTGTTAGACTCAGGGATTCCAGCTGAGATACATCATCCAGTGGAAGTACATGTGTAAATCCATGGGACGCTTGCTTATATAAGAATATTCATGTCAACATTCTTCATAGTCATCAAAACCAAGGAAATGACCAATTGTTCTTCATTTGTTAAATGGATAATTAAACATCCTGATAGATCCATAGAATACAATATTATACAGGAGCAAGAAGCCGTAAACTACAAGTTAATTCAGCACATGGATGTGTCTATAAATGGATGAGTTTTGAAAGAAGGCAGGCATAAACACACAAAAATTCACCTCCGAAGTTTGTCTGGACACATTACAAAGAAGCTGATCTGAGGTGTCCCAACATCAGAGGACCTTCAGCTACACAGAGTGCTTCTTGAACTATAGTCACACTTGGTCCCTACTGGAAGCTTGTGCTGCTAGTCTGTGGATGGGCTCAGCACCAGAGCATAGCCTTGTACACATAAGCCCTCAGCTTGAATCCTCACAATTAAAAAAGAAATGTACTCGTATATTTTATTTTTACAAAATCAAAATATATACTTGAAGGCTGTAATTTTTTCTATATGTATAACACAGTTCATTGCATAGTTCAAAAGCAAGAAAAGGCAGTTTCAAAGGTAGTATATTCAGGATGAATGCAATTAATAAAAGTCCAATCAAGATTCCCAATAGTTCATTCTGCCTGTTGCCTCCTTATTCCTGAAATACCACTTAATCCATGTTATTATAGTCACTCAGATCGGATACACAGCTCTTCCATCTTTGTTTCTATTTGGCTGCTGCTGTTCCTCACTGGTCAGTCTTCCCCGTTTCCTCTTCTGTTTCTTCCCCCAGTTCTCCCACCCTTACTTATCCTGATCCCTCATGCTCCCCCATCCCCAACTGTTCCCTCTCTCCTCATTCCTTTTAATGAGCAAGAGTCTATCAAGATAACTCTTCTGCATACACTATAAACATGCTGAACTGAACAGAAGTGTAATAATGCTACCTGGAAGGCCACTATCAAATTTGAAAACCGGTTAGAATATGTCTCAGGTGTTAGTTGGATGGGAGGAATGCATAGATTTGTGTTTTATAACTAAAAATGACTTTTAACTGTGAACTTAGAAGTAGGCACAACCAAACTCTAGTGCTATTTAATCACCAACATGTTCTGGGCCTCATCTTGAATTTCTGACTGGTAGGAAATTTCTGTATCTGTTCTACAAACTCTCTAAATCTGCAGCACTAAAAATTCCTTATTTAGCTTTTTAAAAGTACTGCTTCAGATATGAAAAATTAGGACTTGGCTATTTCTCTTAGAGTACACTAGCTCTTATTAATATGAGTCACCGGGGCAGGGTATATGTCTTACTAGGTAAAACTCTTTACCGCACAAGCTGCAATCCTGGTGCTTCTGTGTCAAGATGTGACAGAGAAGGGAGACCTCATAAACTCATAGGCCAAGTATCATAGCATACACCAATAAGAATTCTTCTCAGGTGAGGACACCTGAGGATGCCCTCTGAACTCCATCTTCATGTTGTCCCTTTTGCATGCTTGCAATTACATACAAAATCACACATATGCACATGCACACAGACACAAATAAAATAAAATGAGATGTTATTTTCCCTTCTTTAAATCTGGAAGAAGGAATGGCAGCTTCTTGTTTGATTGATTTTAGGAGAGGCATTGAAGTTTCTTTCTGTGTGTTTGCTTCAAAGAGACTGATTCTATACAACTATCCAATTGCAGATATAAACGAATGTGCTGTTGACAATGGTGGCTGTCAAGACCAATGCTGCAATACGATTGGCAGTTATTACTGCAGATGTCAAGCTGGCCAAAAGCTGGAGGAAGATGGCAAAGGATGTAAAGGTACCGGTGAAGACTGTCTGTCTACTGATAAGGAAACAGAGAACACGTATATAATAAAAAGACCTGGGTTGTTTTTTATACAAGCCAGTTGAGGCACTTCTGTTAAATTTTGCCAAAAGCATATCTTTTCCTTGTGTCTAGATTATAAATTTGCAACCCATTAGAACACTTCAAGTAGCTTATTATAGGCAGCTTATGATTATACACTGGTGTTGTTTGCTCCATGTTCTGATTATAGAATTTCAATCATTTAAGTCCTGGGGTAAAGTACATTTTTGAAAGCATTGAATTATTTCTATAGTAAAAATGGTGCTTCTCATAAAAGAGTCATATGTTGCTAAAACAAATAGGATGCACAAAGCTTACATGGGACAGCATCCTACTATCAAATGAGCTTTTGCTCTGAGTTTAACCTTTTTCAAATTAAATCCTTTCATCTTTTATTTTTCTAATTCATCATCTTATTTACTTGACAGCCATTGAGTTACTGTTCTCTATTAGGCATTATTCTATGCCTTAGAGATGTAAAATTAATGAGCAATAAATTCTTCCCTGAAGGAACTCATTGATTAGAGGAAAAAATGGAAACGTGTGCTCAGATCTTATAAACCAATGTGCTCGGGATTCTTAAATGGGGTTAAATGCACTGGAAACAAAGATGTGAGCTGTACTCTCAGCTCTGTCCCTAATTGGGCAAGTTCCTTAATCTCTCTGAAATTGCCACCTGTAAAACTTAGAATAACATTAGCTTCTAAAACCACCAGCAAAGTTGCTGTGAGACCCAAATAAGTCAATGCATTCAAAACACTTAGCATAAAGGATGAAAGCCTAGGCCAGGATAACCATACATTGTACTGTGTTTGCATTCAGTGTACTGGTTGCTCACTGTGTGAAGGTGAAGTGGGAAGAGAAAGCTTCTCACTCAAAGCAATGAGCAGGAGCTCTGACCTGGGAGGATCACGTGTGCTATTCCCCCATTGTTCTCTTTTCTGGCTTTTCCCTATTCCCTCCACTATAATTTTGTAAATTTGGGCATCATTGTCTTTTGATTTAGTTGTTTAAGGACATGATAAGTAGTAAAGTATTCTAGCTGTGTTGTGGACATTGATCCTAGGAAATCTCACTCCCTGCCTCCCTAGACATAATGAATAAAGCACTGTTGGCCAATAGGAAAGCTAGATAGGCAGGACTAGGAGACAAGGAGGAAATAGGAAGTAGTAAGGAGGAGCCAAGATGGAGAGTCTGGAGAGAGCAGTACATGGCAGCTGGCTCCGGGTAAGAAGACCACGTGGAAATACATAGATTAACACAAATGGGTTAATACTTAATAAAGAGCTAGCCGATAAGAAAGTAGTAACTGGTCAACAGTATAATATCAAATACAGAGTCTCTGTGTGTTATTTGGGGCTGGCTTGGCAGCGGGACAAGACCAGGCAGCAGGAGGAAAAAACATATTCCTTACACATATGTAAGTAAAGAGTTAAGAGAATAAATAAAGATATTCTTAGTGAAAGTGCCCTGGACTGAGGTAATGGGTTTGGTAGGGATTGCTCAGTTGGCTCATAGCACAGGTTCAAATGATCAGTCTGCTCCACCATGACTCAATCATGCTATCATTTGGAAGATTTAAGATAGACAGTCTGGTGTGTTCAAGGACAAGAGAACCTATATCTTCAGAGATAGGCTTCACTCAGGGAAAGCCCTTCTGGCCACTCACTTTACTTGTGATAATTTCTAACTTTGGGTGAGGTTGGCAGTAGTACTACAGTATAGATTCAACATCAGAGGTGTCCACAAGTTGAAGCAGAGAGAATGGCCTCTGATGGTAACACACACTTCAACTGTACCACTATATATTGCTTTCCTTTCCACATCCTGACAGGCAGTGACCTGTGTGTTGTCCTTTTGTAGAAGGTTGTCACAAACTTCAATTTCATTATCATAGAAACATTTCACAGGCCTAGCCCAACTAGCAGCTGATGTTAGACATAACAATTCCACTGCATTCTATAGTAGTTGTTAGGCTAACAGAGCAGATTAGTCAGTATACTTCACAGTGTACCTTCATCCATTCATCTTGTATCAACTCAAATTGTTTCAAAAACAGGAAACTATTTAGTGAAGTATTTTCTCTGGCTGCACTGAACTGTGGTAGCTTTGCAGAAACTGTGTAGGACTACAACTGCCTCTGAGGAGACTTGACAGGGACATCACCGGGTAGTGCTGTTTGCACCTTACCTGGACCCAGAAATGAGAACAGGGAAGTGGAAGGAAGCACCTTTCCCACAAAGACAGCCCCACCTGCACTCTTACTCATCTTGGCTTGTGGTGCTTTCACTTCCTGAAATGACTGGTAGAGAAGGTTATGCTGGCCTTGTCATGCTGCTGACTCAGTTGCTGACCCTGTGTGACTTAAACTTGTTCATGTAAATAGTGTTGATATTAATCCACAACTCCCACCTCAAAGGAAGTAAGAGACAATTTATTTGGGAGCCGAACGTGAGTGAGAGTGACTCTGGCCCAGAAACACTGATTTAACTCAGCCCATGTTCCATGTTTACATATGTTAACAGTTACACGAGTTTGTAAATTTATAGAAAAAGGAAATTAAAAATTAAGACATATTTCTAATACATTGGTAAAAGTACCAGATAAGTAAGTCACAAAATCTGGGGAAGTCTTTGCTATAGGGCTCAGATGATACCTGATGGAAGGTGAGGACGCAATTATTTCACTAGACCCAAGATAAATGATAAATGGGTGGTTATTGGGGAACAATTACACAGAAAAAATGCAAAGATCCACAATAGTGTTTCCCTGCCCTTCCACCAGATCAGCTGCCCCACTAGAAAGGAAGTGCTAAGGAAAGCCACCTCTCAAGTTTCCCCTTTTCTGGTTCATTCTGCCTGAGGCCATGCCCAAGTGGATGTGGCCACCATTACAAGTTCACTGCAAGACCTCTACAATTCCCCTTTTAGTCTAAAGAAGACAGTTTTTATGCCTGATGCAAAAACTATCTATAATGATAACAAATGCTAAGTATGTTTCAGGAAAAAGAAAATTAAATATGCACAAATTAAAACCTACTATCAGCAAGAGCAACACTGAGTAATGGATATATACACTACATGTCCAGTATACATGTCTAGTGTCAGAATTAAGGCATGACAGAGATTACTCTGATGGTAGTACTAATCTGTAAAGGCTAAATCTTGTCAATATAAGATAAGAGTGGATATTGCTATGACTGTCTAGTCTTCAACTTCATCAAAGACCTGAGAAAGAAAATAACAGTACTAGGGTAGGTAGGAAGCACAAGCCTGTGACTTCTAAAGGTGCAATTAAGACAGAAACAGCAGACTACCTGGACAGTCACCCAAAGTCTCACAGCAGCATTGGAGCCACCAACTTTGGCTAAGGCCTAAAGTGTCAGACAGACTATCTCAGAAGCAGGGAAACTGAAAAACTCTCTTATCCTGACTTGGCAAGGTTCAGCAGTCTTTTTTAAGTTTATCTCCTGCAAGTTCAGTTAGAACAGCATGTCCAAGGTCAGCAGTCAAGGTGAGGGCAATTCTTTGCCCAAGAGACCAGTAGCCAAGGAGAGAATAAACTCAAGATGTAGTGTTAAGAGTGCCCAGCATACTCTCAGGAATAGCTTGGTGCTGTCAGGAGCAATTGTGTCTCATGTCAATAGAGTACTAATATTAAAACATTTAATGCCATATTCTGCAGGTCTTTGAAGTGTTTGAAGATCAAATATCTATTTCTGACTAACCTCATAGGTAGAAGAAGCATGGGTAACTATAATCTGTAATTCCCAGAAATGTAGTTGCTCAATGGCTGAAGCTTCCCAAAATAATTAATAATTTAGAAAAGAAATGACTTAAAAAAATGTAACTACACACACACACACACACACACACACATATGCACTCACACACACATCAATAACAGATAGAACTTAAATGTCTTGACTAGAGATAGAACTGTAAAGTGCAATGTGATAAAATATCCTAAGTTGTATCAATACACAAAATATATACCTAAAGATAGTTTTATATTTGTGTGCAAAATATCACAAACAGAAAGATGGTTCTAATTAGTCAACATATAAGAATCTAACAATTTAAATTATCTATAGCTAATAGTTATAAAAGTAGTTCACAAGAAGATATGTTAATCTACCTATATCCCATCCTAACCATACCTTTCCTATCTATACTCTTAAGCTTTTCTAAAAATGATACCCCAGTCTGACTATCACCTTCCATACCCAACCCTACACAACTTAAAACCCACCCTAAGCAGGTGATAAGTATCCCTTTTAAGACAACAGGGAAGAAAATACCCTTAATGCCAACTTTTGGGAAAGGGGACATTGTTTTTCTTAAGAGTTACTTTTGGCTGAAATGGGGAGATGGTGACTCTATGGGATCCTGTAGGAAACAAATAAAGCAATGGAAAGTCTCCAGAGGACTAGCTGTAACATTTGTAGCTAGTCTCTGAGTGGCAGGAGATGCATGACTAAAGTTCTGAAGCTCTGGCCAGAGTGTTCAAAGGTGCTAGCTAGTCTGGCTTGTCTAGAGCAGTATTAGCCCTCACCTGATCTTAGAGTGGTATTCACTAGTTCAAAAGCACCAAGTTGAATCAAGTGGGATCGATGTATTGGGGCCCCATCTTTCTGGAGATTTCAAAGATTGCTGTTAGAAAATTTTATTGTTCATTGTGGAAGACTTAAACAATAATATCAGCACAGGATGTTTAACTTTTATAGGTGTACATACTGGGAAACGTAAAAATAAGGATGACAATATGTATGAGGGAAATTAGGATTTTAGAGAGATAACAGAGTTTTGATAAATAATTGTCCCTAGATTTTATTTTTGTCTGATGACTTATACCAATTTTCTTTTTCTTTCTTTCTTCTTCTTCTTTTTTTTTTTTTTTTTTTTTTTTTTGATATGAGACAGAAACGTTGAATTTTATTTTGACAAATAAAAATAATTTGAATTTAGAGAAGGAAATCCAAATCCAACTCCCAAGACAGCATTGGTTTTACATGAATTGGAACTACCAGCATTCTAGGAAGTAAGGAGATACCAATTTTACGTATAAAAATTTTACTAAGAATAGATATTGGTACCACTAGTCAAATCCTTTTTTGTTTGTTGGTTCTTTCCAGATAACCATCCTTTCTTAGGCATCTACACATTCAATGTCTTTTGGCTTCTTGAAGATGGGTGTTTTGTGTTTTCCTGTAAAGACAAGAACAGAACACTCACCCTACCTTTTTGAGGTCTCCATACAACTCGTGGGATGATATACCTTGTTGGATGACCTATCATATCCCCCCATCAAGTGGTTTCTCCTGTTCAAACCATATCTTGATGAACTTAGATGGTATCCAAAGCTTTTCTTCTCCTGTAGAAACAAAGGGAAACCCCCACCCCAACATAACACATATCCTGGTTTCCATACTGAGGTCAATACATCCTTGCAGTACACCAGCTGATTTAGCTCAGAAGTTTTTCTATTGTCCAATGTCTTTCTGTGGCTGTTTTCCCTTCTTCATTAGCATTAAGAAAGTTTAAGGTTAGTAAAGTCTTATGCAATATGAGGGAATATTGGTTCCCTCTGTCTGTTTATAGAGCATTTTCTTTAAAGTGTGATTAGATCTCTCAACAACTGATTGTATGGTATGCCAGTAACATGCTTTATGTTATAATTTTTTTTTAAAAAAAGAACTGTTTCAATTTACTGAAGACATATGCTGGAGCATTGTCAGTTTTGATTAGTGCAGGTATACCCATAATAGCCATTACCACTAATAGGTGTGTAATAACAGAATCGGCCCTTTCAGAGCTCAGAGCAATTTCCCATTGAAACCTTGAAAATATGTCTACTGTATGATGCACATATTTTAATTTTCCAAATTCTTCAAAATGAAACACATACCTTTAGGGTTACTACGTGCTAGCAAAGGAGTTTGATTATAGAAGGAACAAGTAGGACAGCTTTAACTATTTCCTTAGCTTGTTGCTAAGTTATGAAAAAAATTCTTTTTAAAACCTTTGCTATTCACATGGTATTTTATGAAATCCTGAAGCCTCCAGCACACTTCCTATTAATAAATGATCATTTTCATATTTGCCTTGTACTAGGGGACTTGGAGATCCATATGGGATCTGATGTGTTTTATATATAGGATGAGTTCTATTCCTGATTATTTCTTGTAGTTGTATAAACAATGAAGTTAATTCTGTATCATCAGGAATAAATTCAATTTGGCAGTTTCAATGTGTAAGATGAGTCTCTCTGCATATTGAGAGTCTGTAACTATATTGAGAAGTTCTGTAAAATCCATAAGTATCATGATAATGGCACACAACTCTGCCTTTTGTATAGATTTATACCCTGCCTTAATCAATTTGCTTGCATCAGTGTAGAATGTAGGGACTCCAGAGTTTGGTGTGAAAGAATCCAAATGGTTTTCTTTATGAATTTTATTCTCTCACTTTTGGGAAAATTGTTGTTAATCATTTTCACAAAGTTACTGCAAGCTCTTTCCCAGTATTCATGATCTTTCCATAAGGGGGAAATTTCCTCATTAGTTAAAAATACTATAATTTTTGCTGGGTCCATTTATGTCAGTTGACAAAGTCTTA
Organism: Phodopus roborovskii; assembly: GCF_943737965.1. Taxonomy (NCBI): domain Eukaryota; kingdom Metazoa; phylum Chordata; class Mammalia; order Rodentia; family Cricetidae; genus Phodopus; species Phodopus roborovskii. The sequence goes on from NW_026126433.1 coordinate 7,160,214, forward strand.
ATTTTCCTTTTAAAATCAAATCAGAAATCTTTTCTAAATATGCTTTTAATTTTTCTTCTGTTTATGTGGTAAAAATATCTATTCTAATATGATATATTTCCTCTATAGCAAAATCCCTGAAAGGTATTCCCTAGATGGTAATATAACCAGAATGCAGTCGAGCTTTTGATCCACACAGTTGACATTTGTCTCTAGTATAATTTTTCTACCCATTCTAGTTCTTTTTCAGCTTCATCTGATAATATTCTTGGATTATTTCCTTGGACCTTTTCCTCTTTTAGGATCTTTTTCAATTTTTCAGATCATGTTCTTCTACTCCAATAGTAGTCTGTAGCTAAGGAATCTCTCCTAGCAATTATTGAAAATCATTAAGAGTCTGATATCTATCCCTCCTGATCTGTACTTTCTGTGGTCTAATTTTCTGTGGACCTATTTTATATCCTTAACAATTGGGAGAATTTCCTCTTTGCATTTATTTGGGGGGGGGGGTGGGATTTGTAATCCCCAGTGAGGTAAAACTTCCTTTACTTCCTCGAATATTTTTTCTAATGCCTCTGCCTTAGAATCAACCAACAAAATATATTAGCCATATAATGGTAAATTATGGATTGTGGAAACTGTTTACTAATTATTTCCAATGGTTTTTGAACAAAAGTTTGTCACGAAGTGGGGCTATTTAACATTCCCTGTGGCAAGACCTTCCATTGATATCTCTTGACCAGCTGAGAATTATTCTAAATAGGCATCATGAAGACAAAATTTTCCTTCTCTCTTTTTTGTAAAGGTATAGTGAAGAAATAATCCTTTAAATCAATAACCACAATAGGCAATTCTTTAGATATCAGAGTAGGCAAGGGCATTCCAGGCTGTAGAGAGCCCATTGGCTGAATTAATTTATTGATGGCTCTCAGGTCTATATGCATTCTCCATTTTCCAAATTTCTTTTTAATAACACCTGATAGCATACTAAACCTTTTGTTTGGTGGTTCCTAGGGGTCTGTTTGTAGATTCAAAATGTTTTTCCTACTAATAAAAAAGAGAATAGGTCACATGTAGAGAAACTAATAAATTGGGCAAAAGATAACCCAAAATAATCTTGCTTAGACTTCAAGATTCCATACCCTCCACATGGTCTACATACTAATCAGGACTTTTGGTTCACAATAATTAAGTTAAAAGCAAGAGAATAGTTTCTTTTAATGTCCCTCATCCTCTGGTTCCTACAATTTTCCCTCTCTCTCCACAGCAGGACTCCTAAGCTCAGCCCAATATTTGGCCTTGGGTCTCTGAATCTGCTTCCATCAGTCACTAAATGAAGGCTCTCCCATGACAACAAAGTAGTCACCAATCCCTTCACAGGGAATGGCCAGTTAAGGCTGTGCATCACTGCTGCCAGCAGTCTTAGCTGGGACCATCCTGTAGACTTGTGTAGGTTTCCTTTCTATCAGGCTTCTACCACACCCTAACTCCACAAGGTCCTCTTTCCAGTCATTTTTCAGAGCATTCTCTCTACCCCTAACCCAACCCCTCAAGTTCCCATACACATCTGCCCCAGTCCACCCAGGAGATTTCCTCCATTTCCCTTCCCAAGGAGATCCATGCATTGCCCCTTCAGCTCTCCTTGTTATATAGCCTCTCTGGGTCTGTGGATTGTAGCATGGTTATCCTTTACTTTAAAGTTAATATGCACTTAAGAGTGAGTACAGTCCATGTTTTTCTTTCTGGGTCTGGGTTACCTCACTCAGGATGATTGTGTTCTACTTTCGTTAATTTGCCTTCAAATTTGCTGATGTCATTATTTTTAACAGCTGAGCAATACTCCATGTGTAAATGTAGCACATATATTTATCCATTTTTCTGTTGAGGGACATTTAGGTTGTTTTTAGCTTCTGGATGAATATGAATATGGCTACTATGAACATAGTTAAGCAATTGTTCTCGTGGTATGATGAGCATTCTTTATGTATGTATATGCCCAGGAGTGATATAACTGGGTCAATTACATATTTTCTGAGAAACTGTCATATTGCTTTACAAAATGGCTGTACAATTAGCAATTCCACCATCAGTGGAAGAGTATTCCCATTAGTCCACATCCTCTCCAGCATGAGCTTGTATCTTAGCCATTCTGACTCATGTAAGATGGAATCTCAGAGTCATTTTGATTTCTATTTCTCTGATGGCTAAGGATGTTGCACATTCTTTGTTTCTCTGCCATTTAATATTCTTGTGTTGAGAATTACTTGTTTAGATCTATGCCTAAATTTAAATCATATTGTTTGTTTTATTGATGTCTATTTTTTTTAGTTCTTTATATATTTTAGATATTGATCCTCTGTACAATGTGGGGGTTGGTGAAGATATTTTCACATTCCATAGGCTGCTGTTTTCTCCCATTGACAGTGTCCTTTGTGTTATAGACCCTTTTAAGTTTCATGAGGTTCAATTTATTGTCTATCTTAATGCCTGCCCAGTAGGTGTTCTGTCCAGTAAGTTGTTTCGTATGCCAATGTGTTCAAGGCTATTCCAGTTTCTTGTCTATCTGGTTCAGTGTATCTGATTTTATTTTGAAGTCTTTGACCCAGTTGGATTTGAGGGGTTTTTTTGTATGATGATAGATATGAGTCTATTTGTATTCTCCTACATGCTGGCATCCAGTTAGACCAGCACCATTTGTTGAAGATGCTTTTTATTCCATTGTATTTTTCTGGCTTCTTTATTAAAAATATGGTGGCCATAGATATGTGGATTTACATCTGGGTCTTGAATTTAATTTTGTTTATCCACCTGTCTGTTTTTATACCTGCATCATATGGTTTTTATTTCTATAGATCTGTAGTGGAGCTTGATATCAGGGATGAAGACATCTTTGGAAATCAGCAGTTCTTTTATTGTACAGGATTGTTTTAGCTATCCTGGGGGTTTTATTTCTTTCTATATGAAGTTGGGCATTGTTTCTTCAAGGTCTTTAAATAATTGTGTTAAGGTTTTGATGAGGATTTTGTTGAATCTTTAGATTGCCTTTGATAAGATGTCTGCTTTTACTATATTAATTTTATGGATCCATTGGCATGGGAGAACTTTTCATTTTCTCATATCTTCTTTAATTTCTGTCTTCAAAGATTTGAAGTTGTGGTAAACGTTTTTCATTTGTACTATAGACTCTTGAAAAATGTCAAAGGGACTATTTATCTTTACAAAATGGAGGACAGGATGCTGTTGGCATCTGCTGGCAATAGGGAAAAAGATTGTTCAACAACTTCTGAGACTGCATATCCTAATGCTAGTCATTTTCATCATATTTTTAGAAATCTTATTTTTCTAGAATCTGTAGGTTCCTTTTTATGTGTGCCCACTTTCATACATGAGTCATTTCCTTTTACTCTCCCATAGTCATTCTCTATTCAGAACTTTATTCCAACATCTGCACTCCTGGTAGGCAGTCTTAATCCATTGAATCTTATTTCTAAGCATTATTAACATTCCCTTTTCCTGCAGAAGCTGGGCTTGCCTCTGGTATAGAACTTCTTACAGAGTATGACAATTACATATGTTCATACAGGTAAGGATTGAGTCTTACTACTTTTAATCTCTGATGCGGAATGCCTGACACAGAGTAGAATTACAAGATTGTTCATTTAATGAATAAAACATATGCAGTCATGGGCTCACATAGGCCCTCTACATATATGACAGTTGTGTATCATGGTCTATTTGTGGGACTCCTTTCAGTTGGAAGAGGGGCTGCCCTAACATTTTGGCTGGCTCCTGAGAACCTATTCCTCATATTGGATTGCCTTGCCCAGCATTAATACAAAGGGAGGTGCTTAGTCTTATGGGAACTTAATATGCCATGATTTATTGTTACCCATCAGAGGCCTGTCCCTTCATGAACAGAAACAGAGGAGGGATGGATTGAGGGGGTAAAGGAGATGTGGGGAGAGAGAATGGGAAGAGAAAAGGAAGGGGAAACTGTGGATGGGTTATAAAATAAATTAATGAATTAAATAAAAATAACTTATGCAGTCAAACATTTGTACAAATGCCAAGTCAATATGCCTTTTATTTATTATTTTAATGTGCCCATTTTACCCCTGCAGAGGCTATCATTTAAAATGTGACTGACTGAACCATTTGGCTATCAGAAGGTTTTAATTTAAATATTTTCTGCACCAGGTGATCGTGGCTCATACCTTTAATCCATGTACTCAGGAGGCAGAAGCAGGCAAGTCTCTGTGAGATTGATACCAGCCTTGTTTACAGAGCAAGTTCCAGGACAGGCTCCCAAGCTGCAGAGAAACCCTGTCTCAAAAAAAAAAAAAACAAAAATAATAAATAAATGAACAAACAAATGAACAAATATTTTCTGCTGAAGTTAAAGGGTAAGCCATAGCCATATTTTGGGTGGTGGATGGGTGCTAGGTGAGAGGAACAACAATCTTCTGTGTTTGCTGTCCAGTGTCAGTGTTGATAGGCAGAGTGCTGTCCAATTTATGTCAGGCAGTGTGGGTAGGCAGAGTGTTCCTCAGAATGATGATACTACAGTGGTGTGGTGCCCTGGGGCCCGAGTCACAGAGAAGAAAAACTAAGCCCTGGAACAAACCAGTGACTTTCCCTAAGTTCCAGGACATTTATTTGTAGAAGTGGGGAACAAAATCCATTCTCTATTTGCCATTCTTTTCAATCGATCCATCGTCTGGTCTATAGACATTCACTGGATGACAAGTGTACTAGGGCTTCCTAAGGATATGGGCACCTGTATAACAACCTTGTCTTTAGGAAAGCCTGCAAATGTGTGATGTGCACTGTGATTTGCAGAAGTATAAATCTCTGACTTTATCTTTTTAGTTCAGAAAGCTATGCGCACAATACTCCACAGCGATTTTTATTTTTGAAACAACATCCTTTTTGGCATATCTCAACTTAAAAGAAGTGATTAAGTTTTGTCAAATAGTGAAAGCTATTGACATATGTATATATGAGGATAGGATTCACCTATTCTCATATGTTGTTTTTCTTAGTCCTTTATGAAGGAAGACTTAGACCTTTGCTGGTGTTATACAGCTTAGGAATGGCTTTTATTTCTTGAAAATTGGTTGGTACATTTGAAATAACAGAATGCATCCATTACATTACACATTTTTTAGTTTATTACAGTTGCACAATTACATGAAGATTTCATATTTTACTCCCCTTATTTATATTAATGTATGCATGTATTCATTTATTCACTCATTTATGACCTAAATGTATCTGCCATTTTTAGTGTGCATGGTGTCAAAGAACAAGAAGTCATGTATTTATTTCTCTAACAATTAATGGCTGTGAAATTATGGTTTGTTACTTAGTATAGGTTAAATTCCATCATCTGTAAAATCATCTATAAAAACTTGGCATGATGGAGTCTGGCGGATCGAATGACACACTGGATGAGTCACTGTGACAGTGGGAAAAACTTTCTGCTGTCTCTGAGTTTCCTGTGAACAGAGCATTCCTGATTTGTCTTCCTTCCCACTCACACTTGGTCCCCTTCTTCCTAGGATAGGAATAAATGCCGTCAAATGCAGGTTTGTGCAAAGAAAGTAGGCCATGAAGATTGGCTCAACTTTATTTCCACTATGGAATCTGCAAATTGGATTTGTGAATACCAGAAGAAATAGGCAGCTGCCATTTACTCTTCTGTCATGTGTGCTTCGGGCAGAATTAACCTCACATGGGGAAGTGTAAGATTGCCCTGCTGCACCTGTGGCCATGCAGGAGGTTTGTCAAGGAGTCCAGTCATTTTTCACCCATAATTTCTATTCCCAAGTCTTAAATTTAACAAAACCAAAGTTGATCATTTGTCTCCACCTAGCTATTTTGGGGATATAATTAATCCAAAATCCAGGCAGCTAATATAAATTGTTGAACCTTCTCAAAATACTAATGTAACATTTCCCTGATGCATAATAGATGCTCAAGAAAATGTATGCTTGTTGTTCACTTTTTTATTTCTTTCTATAATATTTGTTGTAGAAGGTTAAAAGATATGTTCAGCAATATGTTTCTCTCTTCAAGGAACTTCCAGTTCAATAAAAAAGATAAGACATGTACAGTCATAGTGTAAGAGAGCAGAGTAAATATGAAGTAGGGAAAAGAGAAGTTTCATGGGGCTTGAGAGCAGAAAGAGAGCACCCAATGATGAATCAAAATGATCTGCAAAGAACTGGGCAGGCTCCAACTAGAGTCCTGGGACTGAGTGCCTTTTGCCAGTCCCTTTCCTTGTAGAGAATCACCTGTTACCATGTCTTACTTGTTTTTGATGAACAGCAAAAGACACATAGGTTGTTAACAATAAAACTGCCAGTGTTGCAGACAGGGCAGACTGTTGAAACTCTAAGGATTCTTTTGTTTTGCTGTTGTTGTTGTTGTTTTGTTTTGTTTTGTTTGTTTGGGTTTTGGTTTTTGTTGTTTTCTTTATTTTTAATTTTTTATTTAAATTTGAAACAAGCTTGTTTTACAGGTCAGTCACAGGTCCCATGCCCTCACATTCTCCCCTGTTCCCCCCACAAACCCCCATCCCATGCCCTTTCTGCTCCCCAGGGAGCAGACTTCCAGAGGGACTCTTCAAAGTCTGTCATATCATTTGGAGAAGGTTGCAGGCTCTCCCCATATGTCTAGGCTGAGGGAGTATCCCTCTGTGTGGAATGGGCTCCCAAAATCCATTTGTGTACTAGGGACAATTACTGATCCATTACCAAAGTCCCCATAGACTGCCTAGTCCCACATTCAGGGAGTCTGGGTCAGCACTGTGGTGGTTTCCCAGCTATCAGACTGGAGTCCATGAGCTCCCCCTTGTTCAGGTCAGCAGTTTCTGTGGGTTTCCCCAGCCTGGTCTTGACCCCTTTTCTCATTAATCCTCCCTCTCTGCAACTGGATTCCAGGAGTTTGGCTCAGTGTTTAGCTGTGGGTGTCTGCTTCTGCTTCCATCAGTTACTACATGACCGCTCTAGGATACCATATAAGGGAGTCATCAATCTCAGATTCTGGGAAGGGCATTAATGGTAGCCTCTCCTCTATTGCTTAGATTGTTAGTTGTGGTCATCCTTGTAGTTCTCAGGGCATTTCCCTAGTGTCAGATTTCTCTTTAAACCTATAATGGCTCCCTCTATTACGATATCTCTTCTTGTTCTCCTCTATTCTTTCCCTGACTCAATCTTCCTACTCTCTCATGCCCACCTCTTCCCCCCCTCCTCCTAACTTCCTCTCCCCTCCCTCATGTTCCCAAATCGCTTAGGAGATCTTGTCCCTTTCCCTTTGTCCAGGAGACCATGTATGTCTCTCTTAGGGTCCTCCTTGTTCCTAGCTTTTATGGCAGTGTGAATTGTAAGCTGGTAATAATTTGCTCTATCTCTAAAATCCATATATGCGTGAGTATATACAGTGTTTATCTTTTTGTGACTGGGTTACCACACTTGGGATGGTTTCTTCTAGTTCCATCCATTTGTCTGCGAATTTCATGATTCTATTGTGTTTTTCTGCTGAGTAGTACTCCATTGTACAAATGTACCACATTTTGTCTATCCATTCTACAGTTGAGGGACATTTAGTTTGCTTCCAGATCTGGATATTACAAATAATGCTGCTATGAACATAGTTGAACAGATGTCTTTGTTGTATGAATGTGTATCTTTTGGGTATGTGCCTAAGAGTGGAATTATTGGATCTTGAGGTAGACGGATTCCCATTTTCCTGAGGAACTACCATACTGATTTCAAAAGTAGCTGTCCAAGTGTGTACTGCCATCAACAGTGGAGGAGGGTACACCTTTCTCCACATCCTCTCCAGCATATACTGTCTTTGGGGTTTTTTATTTTAGACATTCTGACAAGAGTAAGATGGTATTTCAGAGATGTTTTGATTTGCATTCCCCTCATGGCTAAGGATGTTGAGCACTTTCTTAAGTGTCTTTCAACCATTTTGGATTCCTCTATTGAGAATTCTCTACGTTGTTCTGTACCCCACTTTTTAATTTAATTACTTAGTGTTGTGGTAGCTAGCTTCTTGAGTACTTTGTATATTTTGGAAATCAGCCCTATTTTAGATGTGGAATTGGTAAAGATCTTTTGCCATTCTGTGGGCTTCCATTTTGTCTTGTTGACTGTGTCCTTTGCCTTACAGAAACTTTCCAACTTCAGGAGGTCCCATTTATTAATTGCTGATCTCAGTGTCTGTGCTACTGGTGTTATGTTCAGGAAGTGGTCTCCTGTACCAATTCATTCAAGGTTACCTTCCACTTTCTTTCCAAGAGGTTTAATTAGGCTGGATTTATGTTGAGGTCATTGATCCATTCGGACTTAAATTTTGTGCATGGCAATAGGTCTTGATCTATCTACAGTCTTCTATTGAGTCAGCATTGAGTTGTGCCAGCACTATATGTTGAAGATGCTTTTTTCCATTATATATTTTTAGCTTCTTTGTAAAAACCAGGTGTTCATAGTTGTGTGGGTTAATATCAATGTTTTCAATTCTGTTCCATTGATCTTCCTGTCTATTTCCATGCTAATACAAAACTGTTTTCAGGACTATAGCTCTATAGTAGAGCTTTGAAGTCAGGGATGGTGATGTCTCCAGAAGTCCCTTTATTATACAGGGTTGTTTTGGCTATCCTGGGTCTCTTTCTTTTTTCCATATAAAGTTGAGCATTGATTTTTCAAGGGTCTGTGAAGAATTGTGCTGGGATGTTGATGGGGATTGCATTGAATCTGTAGATTACTTTTGGCAATTTTGCCATTTTTACTATGTTGATCCTACCTATCCAAGAGCATGGGAGATCTTTCCATTTTCTGGTATTTTCTTTAAAGACTGAAAGTTCTTACTATATAGGTCTTTCACTTTTTGGTTAGTTTATCCCAATATATTTCATATTGTTTGTGGCTACTGTAAAAGGTGATGTTTCTCTGATTTCTTTCTCAGCCTCTTTATCCTCTGTAAGTAGAGGGTAAGAAGAGAACAAGGGAAGGACTTCAGGGGCCAGCCACCCAGCTACACAGCCAGGCATGGAGTAAGTAAGAAAGAAAAGGGATACAGAAGTAAGAAAGATAAAAGCTCAGAGGGAAAAGATAGATGGTTTAATTTAAGCTAAGAAAAGCTGGTTAGAAATATGCCAAGCTAAGACCAGGTATTCATAACTAAGAATAAACCTTCAAGTATGATTTACATGTATTTGGGTGCTGGGTGGCACCCCTCTTTAAAAAAAAGCCTAGAGAGTAAAAGGAGTAAAACTTCACGTAACACTGTTGTTTTCTCCCAAAAATTCAAAAGAATTATTTCAACACCTCAGACCCCAGTTTCAGCTAATACTTACAGTATATTAGAGAGTTTGCCTGATGCAAAGGTCCAAGATGAGCTGTCCCACTCTTCAGGTTCCAAAGGGACAAACCAATGAATGGCGATTATAAGACAGAAGTGAGAGAACACAGACTTCTGTCCATCACCCTTAGTGATTAAGCAGGGTGTGGTAGCTTCATCTGGCACAAACAAATTATGAAGGAAGAGTTTTTCTTGCCCATCATTTTCCATCATGGCAGACAAGGTGTGGGAGGTGGGGATAGCAGTTGTGGATGCACTGCAGCAGTGTGAGGAAGACAGTCATGCATGCAGAGTTAGGAAGTAGAGAGAAACAAATACCACTGCTCAGCTACCCTTGTCCCAGACTCCAGCCCATGGGATGGCACCACCTATACTCTGTGTATTTTCTCTCCACAGAGCAACTGAAACTGCCCTCCAAACTCCATCAAAGATACTCCTGGAGGTGTCTCCTGAATGATGTAAAATTCAATTAAGTTGACAGTGAGAATTCACCATCACTCAGAGCATCACTCATATTGGGATTCTAAAAGACAGAGGACCAGGAAGTCTGTTGTGAGATTGTGTCTCCCAGAAATAACAGAAAACTTACACTTTTGATTCATTCACAAGTTTATAACACGAACTACAGCTTTTGTATTGGTTTATCCTTCAGAAGAATTCCTAATTAATCTGAGTTATCTCATGATACAATGGCTATATAATTACTGTATGATGTTGTGGCTTGTAGCAAGTATGTTTATTGATAATGTTATTTTTCAGATCTTGTTTAGGCAATGATACTGTTGTGAATGAATTGGCTGTTTCTTGCTGTAGATTCTTCCTGTAGCTTATTCTCTCTATATAACAAAATTGGCATGTGCTTTCCTCAGTTTAGCTATATATGATCATTTACTGGGAACAAATTTCTCCCATGAATTTGGATTTTACTGATTATACTCCATAGCTATGTGTGGAACCTATTCTCCATTAACTGGTCCTAGTTTACTGATTATATTTCTTAGCTATGTGTGAGACCTGTTTCCCACTATCAGATACTTGTTCCCCTCTCCAGTGCAATGCAGAGATCTGCCTTCCTGCAATTATTCTTATTGACAGGCATCTGCTCAGTGTTTAGGGCCCAGGCAAAAGCATTCCATTTAAGACATTCCCAGATATCCAAAGAAATAGAATTACTACACACCCAAAATTGTTGATCCATTTGCCCAGGTAGATAGAAAAAATAAGCATACCCTGGTTTTACCTCACTGGCAGATAGAGAAAGTGATAGCCTAAACTAACACTGCACTAAATGATTCTCAAACTTCATGTTTTATTAACTCAAGATTTTAGCTCCAAGATTTACTGCTCCCTCCTATTTCCCCTGAGAAAATAAAGACAAAGGTAATCAGTCCATTTGTTCATCCTCAGGGAAAAGTATATTTTCCTGAAGGCCTGTGCTGCCACTGAGGCCAGAGCACTAGAAGGGGTCAGGCTTTGTTACTTGTGCAAATTAAACTTAGACCCTCTCTTTGACCTAAGCAATTGCCCTAAGCAATTGATGCTAAAAGTTTCTCTTACAAGTTTTGCCTTATTGCTGTGTGTGTAAATTTTATCTGCCTTATTGACACTTGAGAAACTCAAGCCTCACATTGTATTTCAAATAGAATTACTGATGCAAAGGTATGTATAACCATACCTATAAGAACTGGTGGAGGGGTAACAGAGAGAGGAACAGACAGAGAAACAAAGAAACAGAGAGAGACAGAGAAGAGGAAGAAGAATAAAGGAACATGCAGAGGAGCAATTGTGTGTGAGTCAATTCATCTTTCCCTCGGATTTTAGCTCCTTCACTTATTCATTGTTCCCTTTTGAAGTATAAGCAACTAATTACTTTGGTTATAGGGAAAATTACTCTTTCCCAAGGATGATCGGCCTTGTCACCTACCAAGTGATCATTCCTGAAATCATATACATTACAAACAGCACTAAATGGGCTCATCAGGTGTTATCTGTATTTTTATGCAGATGTATAAAAGAATAAAGAAAAAGAGGCCGTGAATTGAGAAGGAGGAAGGGGATGTGGAAAGATTTGAATAGTGGGGACATGGAAAGGGCTGAAAGGTAGGGACATGGGAGGGGGTTGGAGGGAATAACAAAGAAGAGAGGAAATAATGTAATTATAGTTCAATTAAACTAAGCAAATTCAATGAAACCTAGGAGCAACGCTCTACCTCAGCCGTCTGTGCCAATTTCAAAGATAGCCAATTGTGGTAGAGATCTGTGTGAGAAGTTGGGGGTGAGGAGCATCAAGAGACCAAACTTTGGTGTGATCTTTGTGTTTAATTGTCTAAATAGGTTTTATACTCTGAACAATGGGTTGCGTTTTATTCACCTTTCCTGTTTTCTGTTTAACATTATGAAAGGTTACATTATTATATGCGTCTTTCCAAGAACCTTTCTCTACTGCAACATTGTGTCTTCACTCTTCTGATATATCCACCAAATACTTTTTGATTATAGAACCTAGAATATCATTGTTATCCTGTGTAATAGACTGATCTTCTCAGAGGACTGAAACATGGCATACTGATTCAATATTGTAAAATCCATATTACTTTCCACTGCTACCATAAAAAGTAGGCTGTAACATGAATAATAGTAGTGACAGATATTGGGGTTCAGACTTCAAGTTGAAGATCAGAAAAACAAAGCTGCCAAGTCACTAACTCTTACCTCTACCTCAGGCTGAAAGGGCTGTCTCCAGGAACTCTCACCAAGCCTCAGACTACTGGTTGTCCTCAGCATGGCTCTGAGACTATGTTCCTGTCTTAAATGCCTTATGAGTCCTGAGATTAAAGGTGTGAGTTCTGTTTATCTTTTAGACTGATATACTCTTGTGTAGCCCTGTGTGCCCTTGAACTCAGAGAGATCCATTTGCCTTTGTCTCCTGAGTCCTAGGATTAAAGATGTGTGCCATGACTGCCTGGCTTCTATGGCTAACTAGTATGGCTACTTTGCTACTTTGATCTCCAGTGGCTTTAATAAATCATGAACAATAGACATGGTATATTACTTTTAATTTTCTTGCTCTAGGAAAGTTCCTTATCAGTTTTAAAATAATAGATATTTCATCCACCAAGGACAAATACATATGTGTGGCTTTCTAATCAGAGCACAAGCAACTTGTAAATTTGTTATTAGATTTCATATGTCTGAATCCCAGTCATCCTGAACATAAAGTCTCAGTTAAAATTGAAGCTACTTATTTTGAGAAACAAACAAACAAACAAAGTAGAACTGCATTGTACAAATAAAAGCATGCATACAAGAGTCTGGAGAAATTTTAAGAGTGATGTTCTGATTTTCACATAGGGCACTGTATCAAAGTAAAGGCTTCTTCAATTGTTTACCAAAGTGCTGAGGGTAATGGAACGTAAATTAATTGCTGTAGTCAAAGTATGGTGCTATCTTTAACCTGTATCACACACTGAGGAAAGCAATTGATCTATTCCAAAACCTTTTGCTAATGTAACAAGAGTATTCCACCAAGCAATGTGAGAGTCACTACTTAATGTGGCAGGCTCTTGCTGGCCAGGAGCACACCTAGAAAGAGGAGAGATGTTAGCTCTGGCTGGCCTCTGCTTGACACTGAGTACTGGTCGCCCCATTCAGAGTTGAGATGGAGAAGAAACGATTAAGGGAGGGTGAGGAGGAGGGAGAAACAAGAATGATCATTGAAAGGGACACATTGTGGATCAGTAGCCTGTGCTATAACTAAGCTCAGGCCTCTATGCTTGTCTTAGATAAGGTTTCTGTTGTTGTGAAGAGACACCATGACTACAGCAACTTTAATAAAGGAAAAACATTTAGCCATAGCTTTAGTCCATTGTCATCATGGTATGATATGGTGGCATACAGGCAGGTGATGGTGAATTCGCTGAAAGTCCTACATTTTGACTTGCAGGAAGTAGTCTGTCTCTTTGGACATGGCTTGAGCATATTAGACGTCTGGTCCCCAGAACCCACCATTCACATGTAGATTTAAATATTTTTGGCCTTGCTAACTCATCCAAAATTGTTGGTTATAGTTAAGAGATGGTTATAAACTGAATTCAAACAGGTTGATTTGCAGTTGTATCTTAAATACAAGGAAACTGGAAGCTCAACATTGAAATCCATAACTAGAGAAGGATTGACTCTCCAGACTCCAAGAGACTGAAGCAGCTGATGATCTCTAACACACTTCCTTAGACTTTAAATAATTATCATATTTATAGGCCTGACTGACCACTGGAAAACACATTACACCCACAGCCAAGAAAGTTAGGCAAATTGCATTTCATTACTGCTGTCCTTATTAAAAGCTGTGCATTGCAATGTGCTGAGTAGTTAGGAGACACCCCGATGTGTGTAATATCCTACAGGACATATTCAAATGTGCCTCTGCTATAGCACATGTGGCGATCTGAGCTCCAGGAAAGATGGTGCTATGGCCCCATAGACCACACTGAGCTGTAAAGTTTGTGTCCTTTCTTTCACTTGGTTTCTCAGATAATTAGAAAACATTTGCTAATTGTAATGTAGGTATAATGGAAGGGTTGCATAAAAACAGTGTGAAATATAGTCTCTGATGCTTTAAAACATTATATGAAGATACAATCTGAGTGCTCTATTGTTCATCCTCTTAAGGTCTGCAGTTCCATGGTTTTAGTATAATCACCCATTCCTACAATGTTCACCACAGTCAAATTTAGAACATTTTTGTCAGCACATAAAGAAACTTCTAGGATCACCTTCTTTTATTACTATAACTCCCTTGGCTCCAATAACCTGTAGCTTTACTTTTAGTCACTAAAGACTTTTCCCTTTTCCAGACCACTCTATGACTGGAATTCTGTGAAATATATCTCTTTCTGGTGAACTTCTTTCTTTTAGCATATCTTTTATAAAGATCATCTCTAGTGTAATATATAGCAATATGTACATTCTTTGTGTGTATGTGTGTGTATGACAGGGGCTCTATATTAGTTTAGAAATATCTATGTAGAATAGGAAGGCTAAGTGCTGGGATTAAAGTCTTGTGTCGCCATGCCCAGAAACAATATTTCATTTATTTTTATATGTAATGTTTTTCCACTGTATAGAGACATATTATTTCCTGTTTGCACATTTGTCAGTTAATTGGCATTCTGGATTGCCTCTACTCTTTGGACATATGTCATTCTCATTTATACAGAAGTAGAGTGATTGAGTTATAAACTTTTCTTTTCTGTAGCTTTGGAACCTGTCCTGGAATTTATTCTTTAGACAAGGCTGGACTTGATCTCACAGAGATTCACCTGCCTCTGCCTCCTGGGTGCTGGGATTAAATGTGCAAGCCACCACTGCCCAATCTTTTTATTTTAAGTTCAAATTAGATAAATAAATAAAACTTACGTATAGCATTAACATGTAGATACATTTATATCAAGCAATTGGCTTTATTAAAAGAAAAGAGATCCAGCTGGGCAGTGGTGGTGTAACCCTTTGATCCCAGCACTCAGGAGTCAGAGACAGGTAGATCTTTGTGAGTTTGAGGCCAGCATTGTCTACAGAGTGAGTTCTAGGAATGGCTCCAAAGCTACAGAGAAACCCTGACTCATAACAACAAAAACATTCATGGTCAAATGATTATGAATAACTAAAACTTAATACTAAAGCTCTCTTAAGGAAACCAAGAGAAATAGTGTTATTTATCCTTGTAAACTCAAGTTTCATGATCATGCTTTGCAAACATGCTTAGAAATTTTAGAAACTAAAACATTTATAACTCATTGGTTTTAAATATTTGATAGGATGCATTTTAAGTGAAATGCCTTAGTTTCATAGTGGTCTGAATAGGAATGGCCCCCATAGACTCATGTGTTTGAATCCTTGGCCCATAGGGAGGGGCACTATTAGGAGGTATGGCCTTGTTGTAGTAGGTGTGATGTTGGAGGGATTGTGTCACTCACAATGGGTTTTGAGGTCTCAGATGCTCAAGAGAGGTTCAGTGTGTCTCAGTCTCTTCCTGATGGCTGTGGATCAAGATGTAGAACTCTCTTCTACTTCTCTAGCACTTTGTCTGCCTTGCATGCCACCATGCTGCCTAATATGACAATAATGGATTAAACCTCTGAACTATAAGCTATACCCAATTAATGTTTTCATTTATAAGAGTTTCTGTGTTAATGGTGTCACTTCACAGCAATATGAATCTCAACTAAGAGACATGGTTTGAAGACCTCCTGGATTGCCAAACTGTATTTTTAGTATATACTTTACTGAGGCTTCAACTCAATTTGTAATTATGTATGGAAATAAGTAGGTGCAGTTTGTAATTTTTGATGGGAGATAGCTGAATAGATAATGGTAAAATGAAACTGGTATTTCTGAATAATTGTATGGCCTTTATATTTGGAATAGTCAAGGAAGACAACAAGATAATGAAGATGATAGGGGAGCATTTCTATGACAGTGAGATTGCTCAACTATTGACATCCATATATTGAGTGTGTAAAGAATTAGCATATTAGGCCTATAAGAAAGTGGAACTATCAAGGTCTTTGCAAATAAGGCAAAAAATAAGTAAATTGTTGATAAACAAATTTAATATGTAATAAGATATGAGCATCTTTACTTAATTTTTAATTCTTATTTGAGGAATTAAAATATAATTGCATCATATTTCCTTCTCTTTCATAACCTCCTTAATCACTAATTGTTGTTAAGTGTATGTGTGTATGTCCCTAAATACAACTTGCTCAGTTGGTAAAATGTTACTTTTATGTATGCTTACAGTGTTGACCAATAAGTGTGTCTTTAAAATACCCTGATCTCAGGTGTCATAACCCTTCTGAACATTTTAGAAACATCTCTAGCACTATACAAAGAATTCCAACTAATTTTTTTCAGTATTTCTCATTTGAAAATCCTCACTGATTTCTGTGCAAGACTGCCATAGCTTTTGATATTGCCATCTGGCCAAGCCTACTTACTTTTTCTCTTTTTTATCAACCTCTGATTTCATTTTGTGCTGTTAGTTTTATCCATTAAAGCCTATGTGAAGTCATTTTTGAGTTAATGAGATAAAAGATGGAAAACTGTGTCTCATTCTTTCATTAATTATATTGCTGGGGCATAATATGTATTAGTGCTCAAGTATAGTTGTTAACACATCGCATCGTTTCTTGGGTGAGATGACCTGTCTATATGTTTGTTCCTCTTGCAGTTCTCAGCATTTCATTTTCTTAGGTCAATGAAAATTAAATTACTAGCTGGTTTGCAGAGAGAAGTGAGCAACAACTGCTTCATTAAAGAAAAGCTGTTTGTATTCATGTAAATAAACAGTGAATGTTGCTTTAAAACTATTTTTTTTTTTTTTGGTTAAAATGTATTCTTCCTTGAAATAAACTATAGTTTCTGTCAAGATAAGAATGATGAGTGTAAATAACAGTTCCTAAAGGATAATATAGTATGTGTATGTGCATGTGTGTGTGTGTGCACAAGTGTGAATGAAATGTATTGTCATTAACAAAGAGAAAACATTCAGGTGTCACTCGTCAGATTTCTTAAGTCAGATGAGTAAGTTTAATCCTCCAGCTTCAGAAGAGTGCACTTTGATATCAGAGGAGATGTGCCCTTTCTCTCCACATGCGCTCCAATGGCATGATACTTGACTTGGGCATCAAGAGGCCTCCTTGAAGATTTTGGAAAGACCCACTGAGCAATCTTCAAGGTGTTTCATTTTATTCTCTGTTTTTATACTTCCTCATCTGGAGAAATTGACATGAGGAATGGGGAAATCTCCCAAATTCTCCAGGTTATAAATTCTATAATTCCCAAGTCGAAACCTAGAACTTGATATATAGTCTAGGAGCTAGAGTTCTAAGGTAAACAGTAGTAGGGAATGATAGCTAGAAGTTAGAATGCAAAATCCAAACTCCTTCACTAAGTCACATGGCTGTGATGAGGACCTGGGACATCTAGAGTGATCACAGAGAGTGAACAAGAGAAAAAGTACAGCAGATGATGCCACCAGAGATGCCAGGAGCCATCTGCCTGCTCTTTCAGATATAGTTTTAAGATACTGATATTTATTTAGAAGTTTTATCTGTCAAATAAATAAATAGTTTCACACACCTCTAATGTGCTACCTTGTGGTCAGTATATTCATGTTGACTTCATTTCCCACCAATCATTCACATAGATAGTTAACCAGGAGGAGATTTTCAATAGGAAAATAGACCATAATAGTTTCACAAGCAACTCCTTGAAGTCATTATTCTTCAGTTGAGAGAAATAGCCACAGTTTCAAAATAATCATTTCTGCTAAAATTATCAAAATAAATAAAAGTGCAAGTTGGGGCTTGAGTGGTGGCTCAGTGGTTAAGAGCACTTGCTGCTGCTCTTGCTGAGAACCCAGGTTTGTTTCCCAATACCCATATGGTATTGGGAATATCCATACACTCCAGTTCCTAACTATCTGCCAAGGTCCTCTGAACTCTATAGATATTAGGCATACCATGCACACATGCAGGCAAACATTAGTAAACACAAATTTAGAATAAGCATATCCCTTTAAAAATTAGAATAACAAAAAAATGTAAGTTTATTTTTTTCTTTTTGTATATTTGTCTAGTGGGATTTTTGTTGTTTTCATTCATGGAATAATTTATATTTGTAGTGCTCATTTCCTGAAGTAAAAAAGCTAAAATTTAAAGAAATATATAATTCTTACCTTACTCAAAGTATTAATCAAACTTTTATTTGTATGTTTTTCTGGGCATAGTTAATATGAACTCACACAATCTAATTTAAAGTAACTGGAGATTGATAAACAAATCAGAAATGAAAGGTGGAAAATGTTGTCTTTAGGCCTGGCAGCGTCTAATGATTTTCATGAACACTTTTTAATTAATATGACATTGATGGAAGTGAGAGCTCCAAAGAGTTTGAGCCCAACCATTTGGAGAGATGAAGAAAATTAGTCATATTTTTAAAATTCAGCACAGATTCAAACAGAACAGAATAAACAGAACCCAATCTGTTTCCAGCGAGGCTTGAATAGCCTAGCTACAGAATAAGGAACTGTATGTGGTGGTATCTATGATGCAAACACTCAGGAGGCAAGAGCAGAATGATTAGGAATTTGAAGACACTTCTTCTGCATACATAGTAATTCCAAGCTGGGCTACATGATAACCAGACTCAATAAAACAAAACAAAAGGAAAAGAAAACAAGAAAAGATTTTAACAAGCAAAACTGGCAAAGTAGAGCAATGGAGAAAGTTATAACTGCACATGCCCAAAGGGGAGACTTACTCAAAACTATGAGGAGATGGATAAAGAAGGCCCTATCTCCCCCCTGATTAACCTTCATCAGATTCCATTTGCTAGGTCCCTAAGAAGGCATCTAATTTAATTAATATATAAGTTTGGGTCCAGTCAACAAAGGTCAATATGGAGAAATTTTAAAGGCTGTTGTCTGTGGCAGAAGGCTGAAGTAATAAGGAATTATTAAGAAATAATGAAACTTCTAAGTAAAACCATACTTCCCATACGTGGGTTGAGTGGTTGTGTTACTTAAGGAGCTTCTCCCTGGAATGAGACACAAACAATGCTGTGAGATCTGTGAGCACAGTTCACACAGCAGCAGAAATTGAAAGTATGGCTTCTTTAACTAACAGACGCCTGCTCTGTAAGGCACTGGAGAAATCTCATGGAGATCTGTTTTCAGTGTGACATTGCTCTATGGAGGAACAAAGGAAACTGTTGGTCATTGGGCTACATGGGCCACCAGTCACTAGAGAAGTCAGGTGTGGAGGGAGCTACATGATCTGAAAGACTCTGGCACTAGAAGCCACCTGCCCCATAGAGGCTGTCACTAGAAACTGAGTGTAAGGTAGAAACCTGGTAGTATAAATTAGAAGTCAGCCACACTGGAGGAGAAAGATGCTGGAGAAGCCTACTATGGGAAGGCTGAGCAGACTTTCCGATACCTGTGCTCATTAGACCACGCTAGTCATATGACTTGCATGGACCAACAGCATATAAGTGGAAGCAATATTGAATTCATTTAGAACAGATTAGAAGTTTTAATGCAAGTTTACTTTTTAGTCTTGAATCCTGTATCTAATGCTTTTTCTGTGTTTGAGAACAAGCAGCTTTCCAGTTTCTGACTGGCTTATTATGATCATGTCATTCAATAGCATGAAGTTCTGGGCCATCCTCCAGTGTAATGTACACAACTGCAAAAAATAGAAGGAGAAGGACCAAAGGAATCCATCAGTAGTGTCATATGAGAGAAGTCCTTAGAAACAGTTAACTCACATTTCTGTGTTGTCATATTAGCCTTCCTTGGTTACAGCTCTGTAAATGGAAGGTGAGAGATGGGAGTTTCATTGTCAACAACTTCTTCGGTATGTGGAGGACCTTTCTATAATACTTGACTTCTATTTTGCCAGTTTTTATCAAACACTGCCAATATGCCATTTATTTCTTTTCTTTATCAAATGTCCGCAAATTGTCTTGGAAATTGAGTTTTAATTTATATTTGCGTAGCTTTTGTTTTTTTTTTTATTGAAACTCTGTAAACTTCCCTATGTCTTTTTGTAGAGGAAGTGGGTATTGATAAGTAATACTGTGTTGTCTCTCTAATGCCCTCAGCTCAGCACATGCTTCTCATGGAACATTCCTCAGCTTGATATTTTTCCCCTCACACAGAATAAAGAGTCAATGGCTTTAGTCTCGGTGCTCTGATACTACTTTTGTCAAAGATTCTATTCAAACTTCAAATGGTATGCTGCCTTATTTCTCAATTTGCCTGTCATTCTCACCAGGTTAGGATGCCTTGAAGATAAGGGTCTTGCATTGATTTTCTACTATCTCTATCTATGTATTGCAGAGAGCCCTTTTAAAGGTAAATTTTCAATGTAGTGATAAATGGATGGACAATAGATCAATGCCATTGGCAGGTATAAATGGTCAATTTTTATGAAAAAGTGTTTCTTATATGTTAAAGTATTACCTTCAAGACTGAGCACAGTACAAAGCCTATACCTAAATTAACAGCAAGAAGTCTATTGTCAGATAAAGTTTTTATCAGTATAACCCTTAAAACCTTGATTAATTTCTAAGGTCGAAGTTCCATATTTAAGTTTATGCATTCCTCAAACATAAACTTAAAATAGCCATATTTTACCCATAAAGTATGTTTTTCTTTGAAAAAAAAAAAACACCATTTGTAAGGGAATAGGAAGTGAAGTGTGAAAGTCAGAGGAAAACATAAACAAAATAGGAATCTTTGACATAACAGGCAGATTGTTTTAGTTATTCTAGCAACTTTTTGAAGTGTGTGAAATGAATATATTATAAACCACAGTAAAAGTTTCGATTTCTCTTTGTCATGTCCCACAAGATGGTGGGGGACTCAGATTTTTCAATATTTTGGAACAGGCAAACTATTCAAAGTTTAAATAAACCATGTCATACTTAACATTGAACACAGAAAAATAATGCATATAATTGCTGAATACACTTAAGGAATAACTGTATCAGCCAAGCTGTTCCTGTCTAATTTTCAATGGAAATATTTGACTGGGTAAATCTTACTCTATGCATTAACTTGCATGCTATATGATATACAATTTTTGCTTACTAATCACAGACCTGAAAATCAGGGAAAATAGAGATTCCCCAGAACCTGCTATAAATTTTATTTTTATTGTCATCTCAAACCAAACTAATGCTGTTTTTCATGCGAAACCTAATAAAAGTCACAATCTCTATTGAAAAGCCCATATATTTTATGGACTTATATTATGTACCCTTAATAAAGTTTTAAAACAATCCATAATAGATTTCACGGGAAGCTTGGACCTTCCAGCATCCTTATTAGCAGTTCAATTTTAAACACAACTTTAGACATGATTATCTGCAAATGTCAGTGGGGTTGTTTACTATTGAAAGACTGGTAGCTGAAGGGACAGGAATCTCAATTATTCAAAAACACAGATTACTATATTGAGAAGTTTAACAAACACAATTGCATGCCGTCTTTTCTTACAAAGGCTTGTATTCATTTCCTCAAATATATAGTTCTTTACATTTCTAAGTCATTTTGCATGAGAAGCAAGAATTGATTAACACAAAAATTCCTCTAGCTTGTTAAAACAGGAATGCTTTATGATTGACAACCAGTTCACACATTTGTTCAATTGGCAACATTATGTAAAATGTATAAGTCGCAACCCCTGCCAAACCTAATGTTTGAAGCCAATGCTTTTTTTATGAAAATAGAGGAGTTCTTTTTGTTTCTGTGGGATTATCTCTGGAAGACTATGATTTGATCCCAGGTGTGTTGACAGACATATTCATTTACCTAAATTTCTAATCAGAACATGTTAGCAAAATGAACACTGATGGAGTCTGCACTAAAAACGTTACTGATGTGGATATGGTCAGTGCCACTTAAACACTTTCACAGTTGTGTTATGAATAGGTGAGAGCCAGTGGTCAGTCTAGGTGAATTCACTCACTAAGACTACTGAAGTAGGGGGAATTTAAGGTAATATGCATCAGGAATGGTTAGGTAAACCTGGCTTTAGCCACTAACTTGCCTGCTATGTGATATAAACTATTTTCCCACTAATTATAGATCTCAATATGAGTTCCAGATACAGTACCATGGACAGTAAAGGGCAGTAGAATCTTCTTTATAAACATTTCTTCTTTTTTTAATTAATTAATTTTTTTATTTTACATATTGACCCCAGTTCCCTCTTCCTCCCTACCTCCTCCCCTCCCTCTTTCTCTCCCTCTTACCTACTCTTCCCCCTCACACGCACCCTGACCACCCTCCCCTCCCACCCCCCCAACCCCACTCCACATGTAGGGCTATGCCATCTAGGTGGGGTCATATAGATCTGACAGGTCATTTGAAGTAGGGACTAGGACTTCTCTCCTGTCTCTAGGTTAAGGCAGTATCCCTCCATGGGGGATATGTCCACAAGGTCCTTTTGTGCACCAGGAATACATCCTGGTTGCACTGTCTGAGCAGTCCCTTAGACTTTTCAGTCCTTCTACCTGACACTCAAGTTCAGGGGTTCTGAGTCAGTCCCATGCTAACCATTTCTCTTTAAACTGAATATTAGTTTCATTTTCTTCTTACTTTGAGCTTGTAAAATCACACCATAAATCTTAAAAATGACACTATAGACTCTCTTTGCATTTTAGTATGCCTTATTGACATTCAGGAATGAATATTTACAGTGAAAATGAAATACAAGTTTATTAAATTCTAAACTTAAAAGACTATGTTTTTCTTTTTATCTGCAATAGAGGAGAATGTAAAGCATGGTTATCACACTATTTGCCTCCTAGTAGATTTAAACTAATAAGCAGATGTTTTATATGTTTTTGAATTGTCACTCTTCCTTCTGAGCATGACACTGTATCTCTCTATAATATTCAACATCGGTTGCACAATCCAAATACCCCAGATCACATTGGTGATAGGGTTGACACAGTGCTCATTTTGCAGCATGGTTTTGAAGCACTTTGGTTCCAGTGTTAATTTGGAATTACAGGATGGAGATTGGCACAAATGAATTGCCCTTGCTTGATTTTATTAGTTCAATTTCTTTTGATCAAATAATATGTCTGATACCCAAATCTATTGATTTCATATTATTACTGAAAATCATCTACAGGCTTCAAACCATTAGGCAAGTGGATAGAACAAAGTTACAAAATACATTATATATTGAAATCATTTCTCCCACTTGCCTGATTTGTGTTCATCTTTGTTTCTTCTCTAATGATTACATAATATGGCATGATAAAAGCAGGAACAAATGATAGAGATGTGCATACTGGCCTCCTGGGTGCCATTCAGTGAAAGGCAGTTCCCCTGCACTGTGAGGGAAAGCTGAGAGTGTTCATTCACTTACCCCTCCCAGGTGTTGGATAATGCTCACCATTCGCCTACCCCTCCCAGGTGTAAGGTAATGCTCATTCCATCATGAGATTTAGTTTTATGTTGGGAGCCCTGTTTGTACTTATTTTGTGTCACTACTGGACAGAATCTACAGTCATCTGAAAAGGGAGACCTCAATTGAGAGCAATCACCTACCAGATTGCCCTGTAGCCCAGTCTGTGGGGCTGTTTCCTGATGGATGTTTAATGTGGAAGGGCTAAGCCCACTGGGGACAAGTGGTCCTGGATGCTGTAAGAAAGCAAACTGAGCTATTCTCGAAGAACATGCCAGGCAGCAGTGTCCTCTGCAGCTTCTCTATCAACTCTTGCCTCCAAGTTCCTGCCTTGAGCTTCTGCCCTAACTTCTCTCAATTGAGGACTGTGATAAGAAAATGTAAGATAAATTAAACTCTTTCTTCCCCAAGTTGCTTTTGTTCATGGACTTTATCATAGCATTACAAAGCAAATAAAGATGTTTATTTTAACTCACCCTCCAGCTGTTTCTGCAACTGTATATATCAAACAGTAGCTTAGAGTGCATCACCCCAATGTGCCAGTAAGACCTGGGCTTTTCACATAGTATTCCATGTCTGGTATCCTCTCTTGTTATGCCATTGACCTTCTCTATAAGGTGGTTTACACTTTTTGCTTTTGAAAATTTGATACCTTTCAGGCATGATGTGGGTTTCTTTGTTTTCCTTTTGTTATTGTTGTTTGTTTATTTGGGTTTTGTTTTTTGTTTTTTTGCTTCACATAAACAGTTATATTACTCAATCTTGCTAGTAGCATCTTGATTTAACAAGAGATTACTCTTTTTAGTTAAGATGACTTATTAAAGATATTAACTTGTATACCATTTATATGAAATATTTTGAAAACGAGAATATTTTTTAATATTTTATTCAGAAAGTATCTTCTTCCTGGAAATGCGGTGTTTAATAGGGCAAGAAAGCAGAAACAAATTAAAGCAATAAAATAATTTGGGGAATTCAGTGATGCAAAGAGTTGCCTTGTATGATATCTTAATGGCATGATGGAGAGGGTCTTCCAGGTGATGGTAGCCACGTTCTTTACTGGCTGAGGATTCACAAGCTAGCAGTCAGTTATCTGCATTACTTACATAATACAGGGACAACTTAGGGTCCTGTGGTTGTGTGTGTGCATGTCATCAAAGACAGGGCTCCAGGAGTGTATCTATAAGCCGCCATCCATGTGACCACATGGCCAATTAAGCACAATGGTCATAGATTAGTTTTCCCTGCATTGCCTGAGCTGGAGCACTTTGTAAAGATAAGGAAGGAAATATTTACAAATTAAACATTTATTATTGTAAATATTAAAACATGAAGAGGGATCATATTCCATTGTAATAAGTAAGGTTTTTTCCTCCTGCCGCTGGTTTTGTCCAGCCACTGAGCCAGCCCCAATTAACACACTGAGACTTTGTATTTGATATAATGCCGTTGGCCAGTTACTTGTTTCTTATTGGTTATCTCTGTCTTAAGTATTAGCCCATTTCTGTTAATCTAATATTTCCACATGGTCTCATCTTACCGGAGAGCCAGCTGGCATCCTACTCTCTCCAGACTCTCCATGTTGACTCCTCCTTCCTACTTCCTCTTTCCTCCTTGTCTCCTAGTCCCTCCTCCCTTGCTTTCCTATTGGCCAACAGTGCTTTATTCATTAACCAGTATGAGAAACATATTTACAGAATGACATCTCCCATCATTCCATAACATACATACTTTTTCATCCCAATAAACAAAAGCATCAGTAGAAACACACTGTATCCACAACAACATACTCAAACTCTGAGGCAGGTCTCAGCTTCCTACAAATTGACTATATTTGCCTTCATTTCTTCACTTATCATGTCAACTGATGGCATGCTGTGGCAATGGGATGTTTGGAGCCAACCTTCTCTAGATTTTTGGAGGACACAGTGATCTTAACTAGTGTATGTGTTAATAACTCTGTCTCTTTAAATTGGTGAAAAGGTTGGATTCAGGAGGATAAAATACAGAAAATACCAATGACTCTGCCACTCTAAATTACAGTAATGTGAGATTCCCTATTTTCCTTTCCACTACCCACCACCCATAGAATTTATACAATACTGACTACACCATCCCTTCACTATAGTTAGGGCTTCACATGTTTGCCTTATAGAGAAAAAACTCCTTTAGTACAGTCCCCTTTTCATACATGTACATGTCTGTCTGGGCTCAGCATGTTCCTTGGTTCACAAAAATTAATTCATGTAAATACTTGCTGCACAAGCATCAGGTCTTGAATTCAAACCCCAGAGTCCATGTAAAAGAGGTGGTGGTAGCACACGCTTGTGATTCCAGCATTGTGGAGGCAGAAATAAAAGAGTCCTTTGAAGTCACTTGGCCAGCTGTCTAAAACTATCTAGTAAGCCTCTTGTTCCAGGGAAGCACCCTGTCTCCAAAACAAGGTAAAAGGCACATGAGGAAGAGACCAGAAGTTGACCTCTGGCCTTCACACCTGTGTGTACACAAAGCATGTGCACCTGCCTGCACACATGTGAACACACACAGAGTAAATGGTAGTGAATAATAGCTAATTGAATGTCTATAACTCTGATAAAGGAATTATCTTCTTTCCAATCTGTATTTTGAGTGAAAGAAAGAAAGAGAGAGAGAGAGAGAGAGAGAGAGAGAGAGAGAGAGAGCAATTCTCTGGCAGCATTAGCTTGCTTGAAGGCCATAGCTGTTAAAGGCCTGTGACTTGCTTCATTTATTGTGACAATGCTACTTTCTCATCTTTAATTTTGGTTTCCTGAAAAGACCTGCCCTCCGGGAATACGATTCACTGTGAAGAATAGTCCAGGTTACTAAGCCACTAATACATCTAAGCCTCTGACTGCTCCCTGCTGAGTCCAAACATGAGTCAGGAGATCAGGGTGGCCTCTGAGTGCAATATCTTTTCTCTTGGATCTGCCTGACATCCGATGAGATGAGTACACATTCTCACACATTCAAACAGCGATATCAATATCTATCTTGACCCTTTAAAGGGCTCGCTATCCTGTGCTGTTTTATTTTATCCTTGGGTTG
This sequence comes from Phodopus roborovskii, assembly GCF_943737965.1. Taxonomy (NCBI): domain Eukaryota; kingdom Metazoa; phylum Chordata; class Mammalia; order Rodentia; family Cricetidae; genus Phodopus; species Phodopus roborovskii. The sequence goes on from NW_026126433.1 coordinate 7,186,619, forward strand.
TTTGTCTGGTGATTTTGATGAGCTTAACTGAGTACATTGACCAACACTCTGGGATTCATGTGATCTAACATAAAGCAAGATGTATTCTCGTTCAATTTCTACCTGTGAGGAAGATATCTAATGAGAGATTATAATTTCCTCATGATTGCGAAATTGTGGAATTGTCTTTGTTTCAAACTGAAAATCCAGTGCTACTTTCATGAAGCCACCCTAGTCCAAAGATTTTGGGCAGTAGAACTGTTGTTGCTTTACTTAATCTGTGTAATTGTTTTGTTTTGTTTTCCAAATGTGTGGCCTAGATCTTAGCTTCGTTGAATAATGTAATGGATGTTTTGAACTGACTTTAAGCCAATTTGACATTTTCTAAGGTGTTGTTTCCAGGGTATGAATGGTGTTTGAAGACAAGATGAGTCTGGAGTCACTAACAGGTTTCTTAAGGAGTCCTTCTCTGTCAGTTCATTATTGAAATCAACAAGTCTGCAAGTCTGTACTTGTTTGTTCTGGTAGCAAAATGTCCTCATTCCATGATGCCCTCAGGACCTCGGACACACTCATTTTGATGACAGAGCTTTGACAGACAGACAGATGTTAATGAAGAAGGCAAACCTCTGGCTACTGATCAGGCATGAAGGCCCAAAGGCTTTAGTGCTCCTCAGCTCTGCCCCAACTTGTGGACTAGCCCAGCAAGTTCAAAGCCACATCAGGACAATTTGACAACAAAGTTGAGCGACTGGCAAGCTCCCTGTCTTTGTTTAAATTAATCAAAGACCCTTAAAAAACACTAGCACTTGGGGGCTGGGTTTCAGCTTCCAGGGTCTCCCCTTCTCTCTGCAGAGTGTCTTTTCCTCTGTGCTGTGTGTGTGCTTTCTCACCCTAATAAGAACATTTCTTCATTGGATGATTTTTCTTCTGTGTCTCAAGTTTGCCCTGCTGCTACTTGCTGCACATGAGATTTTTTTCCTTCTTAAGTCTTTACCTTGCAGAGAAAATAAAAGTGGTCAAGACCCTTAGCCAGTGTTAATTTCTGAGGGAACCTAGTGCAGTATTTGTAGTATTTCTTAAATTTATGGATAAAATCTGGCAAGTGGATTAATTAAGGGAATTTTTGTCCCTTGAACAGTGTTTTCATGAATAACATTTCTGGGAATTCATGTTCCTCTGCCTCCTGTAACAAGAGCTTTCCCGGGAAGATGTAACACACATATCACATAGGGAGCCCATGACAAACCAAAGTACAGAGAGAACGAAAATCCAACTTGGTGAAAATGATTTTTATTGAAACTACTTAGTGTAGTAGTATCTAGCCTTGCCAGAAAATTTGTGTTAGTGACCACACCCCTTTGGGTGTGGCTTCAAGTGTGGACCAGACCAGAATGTAGAGAAGTGCGGGACAGGCTCTCTCTCTCTTGGGATGTGGATCATACCAGAGTAGAGACTGCATCTTTTGGAGCAGGAACACCATGGTAGTTCTTTATTATTATCTGTATAAGTTGTTCCCCAATGAAACACCCATTTATCATTTATCTTAGATCTAGTGAACTCATTAGTACCCTGCCTTCAACTTAGATGAATATGGGGAGTTGTTACTTATAGGAGCAGAAAACACTCAAAGACAACTGCATCACCAAAGTTTACCCCTGCATGGGTGACAGCTCACCAAGGCTGGGAACCTGCAGCACATAGCACAACATGTAGGCAGCTCAATAGATTTCAGAGTGTCCCTTCCAAGTGACTTAGTTGGTCTAAACCTCTTTCAGATAGCTGGGATGGTCTGGGAGTCATCTGTGTAGCTTAGCTTGTTGGAGACTCTCAGCTGTCATTATTGCTGACTCCTAGAGAGTGGGCTCTAGTGAATATGGTCAGTTTCAGGAACTTCCAGAAGCTATTTACCTTCTGCCTGAAGGAGTGCATGCAGTATAGAATGTTTTAATTTTAAAGAAAACTTCAACGCAATGCCCTGGAGAGCTACCTTTTCTGAAGAACCTATTGCAGGCAGCTGTAAGAATGGTAAAAGGGGAAGAAGTAGCAGAGAGGGAGAGCTAAGAGTCACTTTCATGTACACTGAATTCCCATCTAAGATATAGAAAGAAGGAAAACCAACAAGAAAAAGGTCTATAACCTCAGGAGTCAGAAGATCACTGTAGTTCTATTAGTAAGCAAGTAGTAGTAAGAAATGGTTTTCAAATGACACAGTTTCCTGGAATATATTATGCACATATATAATATATCAGTATATATTGTAAACACAAACATATGGGGCAAGAGATAGATTGGAAGCAATCAGTAACTGTTATGGAGGTAACTAAAATTAATGCCATAGAGGCTGGAAAGATGAATCAGCAGTTAAAAGCACTTTGTGATCTTCAAGAGGACCTGAGTCCATTGTTAAACACCCATGGCAGGCAGCTCACAATTGCCTGCAACTCCAGGACCAAGGGGTTTGCATGGTCTCTTCAGGTGTCTATAGGCACCCTTAATCACATGACACACACTACACACACACACACACACACACACACACACACATACAAATTAAAAATATAATCTTTAAAATTACATTCATACCCATTAATCTCTTACAGTGCAACCTCAGGGTATCAAGAATGAGGAGAAAATCCTAAGAATAACAATACAGAAAGGTCATGTTACCTACCTAGCTTGACAGGTGATTATAGTAGAATCTATGGGAACACCAGATTTCTTGAAATAGCGAATGCAGCTGTTCTGATTATGTGTGAATTCCATATCAGAGGCTCACAAAAACATAACCTTACATTCCCCCAAGAACAATAGTTCTCATTCAGAAATGTCATTCAGGAACTGGTGTGTGTGTGTGTGTGTGTGTGTGTGTGTGTGTGTGTGTGTGTGTGTGTGTGCATGTGTGCTTATAATTTTTGCTCACAGAAACAGAAAGTGATTTTTAAGACTGAAATTTCTATCCTGAAATTTAAAGTTAGATATTGACAAATGTGTAGCAAGTATATCTTTCATGTGGAATGCTTAAACAGACCTTCACTTTGCTAACAAAGGTCACAGCATGGACATTAGCTTCTATTCCTCATTATCAAACACCACCTGAATGCCTGAATGCCTTTTGATTTAGGGTTTGTGTGTGTCCTATGTATGGTAAAGAGCCTCTCTTTGAGGAAGAGTTCATTTTGATTGGCTAATAGCAGAGAACAATTTTAGGGATTATTGGTCCTTGTTTAGAGATTTTTATATACTTCAGGTTTAAATGAAATTGCATGATAAAAAGTGCTCCTTCAATGGTGTAAATGCCTCAGTTGGCATTTCTTTAGACTGGTATAGCACGCAGACGTCTGCAAAATGAAAGGAGAGGCACTCAGGTAGCTGCGAACAGGAGACAGCTGTTTTCCACGGGAGATCAATCATTATTTTCTGAATTCCTTATTCAATAACCTTTTTTTTAGCATGTCATGTCCTGCTGGGGTAGTTTTCAGGGGGCCTGCCACAGAACAGAGCTGGACTCAGCTTGAGGTTTGAAGCAGCAGACCTCCAGCAGTAAAAAGGGGTCCAGCATTTTCCTCTCTAATGACTCTCCCATTATAATAATAATGGGCTTTACAAAGGCTGGGGGAGCCTGGAGATGGGACTCTGCTACAGAGAGAAGTTTGCACGTGTTAAGTGGGGATGGGGCCTGCCTCAGGAGGGTATTTGCAGCTTACTTTGATAGTCCCAGCTCTCTTGTTGTTAAGTCTTCCTTCTCCTCAGGGTAATACTTTCACCTTTGTCAACACCTCTCTCTGTAGTCCCAGTGATCTCTATACCATCAAAAGCAAGAGTATGAGAAGGATCTGCCATCAGTGACTTCATTTCTCCTCTCTGGCAGGAAAGTCTTTCAGAGAACAGCACTGAGTTTTTCTCAGTTTGCCTGTAAAGGGATTTTACACACCCTGAATTGGAAAATAGACCTACCAGTTTTAGAAACATCCACCTGACACCCCTTAATAATAATAAGTGTAATCATACTAATAACAAAGATAGTAACTGTAATGGGAAAAACCAACATAAAATCTAGCACTTACTGGTTTCTCAATTTATGCCAAGCTCTGTGATGTTGGGTATACTATTCCTCCAAGTGATCCTACTGTCTAGACATGGCCTGAATTTCACTTTTACAGCTCAGTCTGATGAAGGAGCCTCATTTCACTACCTAGAAGACTTAGAAATGCACAGGACTTGTCATTTGCAGAGTCAGAGAATCACCTGAGCAAGAGCCTGGCAATCCTAAATACAATTCTTCCTGCTAAACTGGATAGCATGGGTGTTGAGACACAGTGCTAAAATGTGTCATTTCATATGGAAAGGAAGTTCTCCCCCCCCCTCTCTCTGTGTGTGTGTGTGTGTGTGTGTGTGTGTGTGTAGGTGTGTGTGTGTGTATGTGTGTGTGTGAAGGTGTGTGTAAAGGTGTAGAATATGTGGGAGATGCTCAATGATACTCATTGTAAGCAAGGACAAATCTGTAACAAATCATTCTAAATAGCTCTATTATTGGCTGGCCTGTCAATTTTCAGGTCTGTTAACCAGATGCTTTTGGTTTTGTTGGCCAAGAAGGTCTTTAAATCATTTTGCCAGGAATCAGTGTTCAGGGACAGCATGAACAATGTGCATTGGGGACTCTTTGTTAGTGAATAGTAAGTTTCTTTCTCAAACTCCAGTCCCAGGGTTGTAAACCTAATTCACTGTGCTTGCATTCTGATGACTTGGTGTGTGTGGAGGAGGGGATGTGTAGAGGGAAGAGTAGGACTTTTACTGTAATGTAGGTATTTCAAGAATCACAAATTAGAGTCGTCCAATACACAGTAACAATCATGGACATGAGCAAGTTTTTGGAGCCAATTTAAGGCAGCAAGAGATATGACTTCATAAAGCAGATAATAACATGTATAACTCTTTGTACATCGCCTGCATTTATTGGCTTTCTGTTGCCATAACTAAATTACTAAGATAAGGCATTTATAAACTACAGACTTAGTTCTTATTTTCACTTTTGTTGGCTCCCATTTTGAAGTTCTAGTCTATGACCACTTACCCAGAGAGTTTGTTTCTTTTTTTAATCATGGGATGGCAGAGAAAAACTATTCAACTTAATACCAGGCAGCAAAAGAGAATGAGGAAGGGCCAAGATCCTACCTGAGGACTTTCCACTAAGATGAACCACTTTGGATTTCTGCCATATGGGTTTCAAGGTATCTGATGTGCAATGTGCAGTTCCTAAGTCAGTATCATTAGATTGGAAGTTGAAGACCAGAACAAACTTCAGTTTCCTTCTTATCACTGTATGACAGGGATGATTTTTTTTTAAATATATTCTGTTAAGATTAGGAAACAAAAAGTATACAATGTAAAACTATTTAGTCCATAGCATTGCTTCTTAAACTTTCTACATTTAGGGTTCTGGAGAGGGGGCTCAGTTGGTAAAGTGCTTGCCACATAATAAGCATAATGGCCTGGGTTTGGATCTTCAGCACCATATGAAGAACCAGCCTGGCTGGGCTTTTGTACCTGTCTAAGCCTAGTACTGGGAAGCCAGAGAGGAACCAGCCTGATGTTGGCTTCTGGCCTTTACACACATATGCACACATGAACATGAACACACTACATACACAAAACAAACAAAAAACAAAAGACCTTTATAGCTCCAAGAGTCAGGCAGCTTTTAAAACAATGCTTCAGCACCAAAACCAAATTTAACTGTTAAAGTAATGCTATATGTCAAAATAGCCATACTGATAAAAATATTCCTGAAATTAAAAAGACAAACTTCTAATATGCCACATTACCTTAAGAAAGCTGGGACAAAATGGCAAAAAGGGAGTGAGAGAGGATTAAGACCTTTGGGTGAGGAATATAATATGAAAGGACTATGGGTTTCCAAGAGTAGAATTATCCAACTCAACCTAAGCAGAAGATATAGACTAGGGTTAGGAGTGGGTATGGAGAGGCTGGGCACTGTGTGTACCCCTGAACACTCTAAATACTTGCTGGGGAAAGTTGTATGGTATGTATTTAGCTGCTTGTACTTGGGTAAACCACAAATACACTAGGAAAATATCAAATCTGAACCAGTGCATTAAATTGACTTGTTTCTTTCATTTACTGGTAGCATATCTGGTAATTCTTAATCCCTGAAATAGAACAGTAAAGCAGGCTGTATGGAAGAGTGCTACAAACATGAGAGAAATGTAGGCAAGTTTATTAACATTATTGTATCCAGGTTGATAAAGAAAGGTGCAATATAACCAAAATGATTAGTGTAATCAAGTCCTTTATGAATTTTTCATTAAATCTTCAATAACATGCAAATGGTAGTGTGCTGACTTTAGGAATATTAGTCAAATGAACCCTTTGTAGCCTTTGAATCCATTCTCAGTGATTGGACAGTATCTATAGAACCAGCAATCAGTAGCACACCTCTATTTATAAAGAAAAATCTATGGTCATGCCATGACAATGTTGATGTCTCCATGGAGCTTTTATTTTAAAAAATCGAAGCACTCAAGAACCATAAAAAAAAATTGTTTAAATTTGAGAACTCTTCTAATATAATAGTATAAAAAGGAGAATGGCATCCTCCAGTAGTGATATATTTCTTGTTGCCATGGAGCACAAGGAAAAGCTTCTGTCAGACCGAAAGATATGCTTCTTATTGAAACAAAGGCACCTCCTTCCAAGTACTTTTAGTTCCTTCCCCAAATGGTGGTCATATGGAACATAGTAATACTAAACATCCAGGAGGGAATTTTGCAGCACTCTAGAGTGTGGAGAGAATTAAGGAATTCATTAGGAGGGTGCAGAGGCAGAAGCAACCTGCGGTGGAAGTCAGGAGAATGTGCTGGGAAGATGAGAACATGAGCACAGTGGTAGGTCTTAAGAGGGTGATTGCATACCACACAGCTGTAAAAGACACAGAGACTTGACAGAGGCACAGGATGGGACCTCTAGATGGGAAGGATCCAGACTTGGCAGAAGGGCAAGTGATGTAGCTGTGCAAACTTCAGGCCCATAAGATAGTGAAATGAGGTCTGGCTTGTTTGTAGCTTTTTACTTTAGTTCTGTAAATAATAATGGAGATGTTTCTTTATAATGATGCCTTGAATGAAGACACAAAGAAATAGAGGAATGGCTTACGATTTATTCAGTGCCTGTGAGATAGGAGTGTTTGTAGAGAGAGATTGAAAAACATAGCAGGAAGGGAGGTGGACATGTAAGCAGAGAGACAAATAGAAGGGAAGGAAATAGAAATCCATAACTGTGGAAATACAGACAGAGCAGATATGTGAATACAAGAAGTATACTACAATGTCGGCATCAATGCTTTCATAGTGGGGGCTACTTGAGATTTAAGGCCTTTTTAAAAAAATGATTTACAAGAATTTCTACCTTGTCAACAACAGTGATGTGTTATTTTGCAGTTCTAAAAATATTGAAGATGTTTTATACATGAGCCAATCTTAAATAGCACAGGGCAAGCACCTAAAGAAACTCATATAAGCTCCAGTTTATCAAATTCCGATATCCCACTAACTAGCTGGCCAGCTATGTGTGTAGAGACAGGAGTATCAGGCCATCCTCATAGGAAATGAAAGCTGCTACTTGACATGTTTAAAAGGAATTGTGGTCTATCTTCCATGAACTATACCAGATTCTTTCAATTGGTTTTTTTTTTTTTTTTACTACACACACACACACACACACACACACACACACACACACACACACACACACACACACACACAAACGTAAGCTCTGGTTAAAAATAGAACATAGTAAATGGTTTTCAGATGACAGTAGAAAATATGCTGTTCTTTTTCATAATGTTGTAAAATTGAACTTGTAGTCTTTGTCATCTTGCCTTTTCTCCTCCGATTGGAAGCTCATCAAATTAAGTATTGGAATAATAAGTATATTTTAAAATGAGGGCTTTCTACCAAGGATAATAGAAAGAACTTGAATAAGGCAGGACCTGCCCAGAATCTAACAGCTGAAGCCTTCTTTATCTTTCATTTTAGGGAAAGTGAAAAATAAATTAACCCTTTCTACTCCCCTTGTCTATTTTAGGTGCTGACTATATGAAAAGACCCTTTGTCTCTATTCCCTGAGGAAGCTGTCAGAGTTTTAATAAAGCATTTTGAGAGCTTTGCTAATGAACATACTAAACTCTATTCACTTTAATTTTTTTTTAAAAAAGTAGGCATTAGAAATAGACCCTGGAAGAATGCACATATTAATGGGGTAAAATTAATTAAACATACTTAAAGAATTTGAGGTAAAGTAAAAGAAGGGTTGAAAAATGACAAAATACCCAGAAATATGAAAGTTAATTTTATAATATGTTAGTATATAAAGTAACCAAGGAATATAACAAATAAATTAATATTTTCATAGATTATAAAAGTTCCTAAAACATTCAAACTCCTTTTGCTTTTTTCATTTTGTGTTTATAAATGTCTTGAAAACCAAATTTACTAGAGAAATCTCCATTCCTACTAAATTTGAAAAAATCTTATTTTTGTAAGGTCTTGCATTTTATGAGTTTGATATGTGAAAATATTAAAAATAAAGCAGTAGCTTTTAAATATTCAATTTATTCATCATTGAAAAAGACCATCAATGTGTGTAGCTAGAAGGTCCAGTGGGTTCACTTATGTTTTGATGGTATGTGACTGAAACTGTTTTAAAAGGACCTGGAAACCCAGTCAGGAGAATGTGAAAATACTTAATAGTGACCTGAGGTGTTTGGGGACTCAAAATATTATAGGAGAATTAGTTTGTAAAACTTTACTGTAAGTTTTGTTTGTTTGTTTTTCAAGACAATTTCTCTGGAAGCTCTGGCTATCCTAGAACTCACCTGCCTCTGCCTCCTACGTGCTGGGATCAAAGCCATGAGCCACCAGGCAGGAAAGATATGATAATTTATTTTGTAATTTAAGACAGTGTATTTCTAGAATCCCCTCCCACTACAGGAAGCTGTTATTCTTTCTCAAGACAACATCGCTTGTTTCCCTCCTAAAGAACAATGTTGAAATTTCCTCTCACATGACATACTTTTTTTTTTATTTTGTATAACCAAGTCCATTTAAATGAAAACAAACATTTATAGACAATATTTGGGAATTTGGGCGTTGTTCTTTCCAAACTACTTCCTGCTGGTAAGGGGCGCTGTCATGGGGCATTCGAAGAAGATTCAGAAATCCTGGCTGTAGTCTTTCAGGCTGCTTTGTCCAGATGTTTTGAATGTAGGGTCACCTGGTACTCTGTTTCAGGTGGTCTGGCTTGATCAAACCACATTAGTCTGGAAGGAATCCACATCTTTTCATTTCACATGACATACTTTTAAAGCAAGTCTGTTACCTGTACAGTATAACTTTTTGTCATTATATAACTACTGCTAGTGTCTACTCAAGTATTTTTGAGAACATGATATTATGAGTTAATTAGAATTAAGGTAGGATTTCAAAAGTGGGTAATTTATATAAAAATAATTATCAGTAGATGGGTGGTGATGGAACACGCCTTTAATTCCCAGCCCTCAGGAGGCAGAGGCAGGTGGATCTCTGTGAGTTTGAGGCCAGACCGGTTTACAGAGAGTTCCAGGACAGCCAAGCCACACAGAGAGACTCTGTCTCAAAAAGTCACACACACACACACACACATTATCAGCCATTTTTAGCATAACAAAACAAATATAATTCTAAAAAATAATTCACTTTGAATTTTGAATGAATAATTACATGAAATGAAGGAAGATTGTATTTTCTGATGGTTAGGGTCTGACCAGTTAAATACCTGCACACCAGGAATGTGTGTGCCTGGCACATACCAGCAATAGTGGTACAGGTTTACTACCCCAGCACTTGGGAAGCCGAGGGAAGTACATCAGAGCTGCCTTAGGCTACACAGTGAGCTGCCATCTCAGAAACACAAGCAAACAGAGAAAAGAACACATACATAGCTTATAAGTGTGGATGTTTCTATTCCAGAGGTTGCCATAGGAAGTATCAATGAACACATTTAAATTTTTTCTATGACAGGTGCTTCCACATGACCTTATAGAGGACAATAGTAATTATTTTCAGTTTGCCCTTCTATGTAATCGGTTTATTTCATTGTTTTAAAAATGCATACAAACTAATATATAGCTTGAAGAGTCTCTCAACTCTATCTACCACGAAAAAAATTCCTTTCCTATACACTGATTTCTAGAATGATTGGATAAGAATTTTCATTCTTCTGCTATGAGTTGTTAAGAGTAGGTTTTCCCACCGGCCTGGTCCCATAGCAGTGCCAGCCCCTAGTAACACACAGAGATTCTGTATTATATATAATGCTGTTGGCCTGTTACTAGCACTTCTTAGTGGCTAGCTCTGTCTTAAATATTAATCCATCTCTATTAATCTAAGTATTTCCATGATTAACCCATTTCTATTAATCTAAGTGTTTCCACGTGGTCTTATCTTACCAGAGAGAGGGCTAGGACCTCTGTCCTCTTTGTTCTACATCTTGAAACTCCTCCTACCTCTCCCCTGAATCCTCCTTGTCTCCTAGTCCCACCTATCTTGCTCTCCTGTTGGCCAACAGTGCTTTATTCATTAATCAATATGAGAAACATATTTACAGAATGACATCTCCCATCAGTGATGTCTGATCTTGTCTAATTCAATCCAGAGAGGACAGACTGTGTAGAACCATCCCTGTTAGCTGCCTCTCCACTTAGATTCAATTTTCATCATTTTACTTGCATCTAGTAAATATGAGGTCTTTGCCCATACTTGTAGCTCTCTTCATTAGTCTTTGTTTTAAGGACTCATGTGAGGTTCAAAAAAGAAATGTTACAGTTCTCCCAATGGAATCATGATTTGAAATAGATTAATAATGAAGTGTTGCTTTGAAGGAATATGGTAATATTTATTAGTGTATAGTCACAAGGAAATGGAAACCACATTATTTCCAACTTTAATATTTTACTGTTTAAAAAATGTTTTATTATGAATTACTGTTTCAAATTTTAAAATAAATGATCAGGAAAAGGATTCTTCAGAAAAAAAATTGTGTTACTTTGTGAGAATGGGGCATGTGTCTTGAGGAGCAACAATGGGAATGGGGGGGGGGAGAGCAGAGTGTTATAGCTGTGAAAACATCATCTGAGTGCTGGGGATGTAGCCCAGTTAGTGGAGTTCTTGACCAAGTGTACAAGGCCATAGCTCAATCATCAGAACCAAGAAAGGTTAGATGACATAACCCTGTAATCCTGCACTTGGGAGGTAAAGGAGGGAGAATTAGAAGTGTAAGTGCATCACTAGTTCGCAGAAAGTTTAAGTTCAGCTTGGATTATATAGGTACCTGTCTTAAAAAATCAAAACAAAACAAAATAAAAAGCAAATAGCTTCAGTTGATATTATAGAAAATGTAAAGCTCAAATTGTTCTTATCGGGTGTCCTTGCTTTGGACAGAGGGTAAATCTATGGAAACATGTCCTGTAATCCATAGGCTATTATTGGACTGGGTAGATGGTTGAGTCAATAAACTGCTTGCACTACAAGTGTCAGTACCTGGTTTTGGATTCCTAGCACCCAAGGTAACCCAACACTGGTAAGGTGGAGAGTGGAGGCTTCCTGGAGCTTGTTAACCAGTGAGCTTAACTGAATAGGTGTGCTTCCAGTTCAGTGAAAGACAGTGTCCCCAAAACTAAGGTGGGTAGTGATTGAGTGACTAAAGGAGACATATAACACCAGTCTACTACATGCATGCACATGTGCACTCAACCAGATGGCCATAACACACATACATACACACACACACACACACACACACACAGAGAGAGAGAGAGAGAGAGAGAGAGAGAGAGAGAGAGAGAGAGAGAGAGAGAGAGAGAGGTGGAGACTTGGGGGCTATAGTCAGCTGTGAAAACTCCTGGCAAGAAGTCACAACATACCACTCCTAGCACTTAAGAGGCCAGCTAGTGACATGCTTTGTTTTTTGCTGTTTTGTCTTACAAGATAGGTCTACATATGAAGTTCCTCAAGAAATACTATAGATATCTGAATGTGTCAGAGGGTTTGCATAAAAGATTTATGATAGAAGGAACAGTCATTACTGTCTGTGAAAGAGCTAGAGGAATGTTGGACCATCTATCTATCTATTAGTCATGATTCAGTGGTAGGGAAACTGAAGCAACAATAATCAATTTTTAACTATATGTTATAATTATTTCTGGACATTTTATTTTCTTTTAGGTTTGTGGATAAACTGCTAATAAAGGTAATAAAAAGTACCTCCTTAAACCTTGTGTTTTTATTGTGATCCAATGTTACTTACTTTATCATGTGTTTGTGGTTAGTGGAGGGTGTGGTAAAGCTTGAGGAATACTCATTACTCTTCTAAATTTGAGAAGTCTTATCTGTGGTAATTATTGAAGATTGTTCTTGAAATTCAACAATGTATCTTGCTTCTAGTATGCCTCAAGTTATTGAGGAAGCTAAAGAAAATCCTCAAAAAGGCACAAAGGTAACCATAATCCTAGCATTATGTATAGAATGTGTAACATATAACTGGCAACAGGTGCCATTGATGGTTTCAGATCTCTGGTTTTGGAGACAAAAAGCAAGCAACTCAGTCTTATAATGTGGAGACTCATGCTTGAAATAAAGTTGTGGTGAATGCTTCTCTTAATTAAGTTTCCATCCTCTGAATGCCCGTTCCTTTACTTGGCATCAGCTCTGTATGATTCCTTCAGAGTCTTTCAAGCATTTAAAAGAAATACATATATCTATGCATATATTCTTCATGTTTACTTAAATGAACAAACATATATATATGTACATATATATATATGTCATTTATGAACAGCTCTCTTCATTCTACAACTTAGTGTGCACACACAAGTGTGTGTGTGTGTGTGTGTGTATTTCAGACTTCTCTCTATTCCCCCAACTTAGTGTAGATAAGTTTTAATGCCAATGTATTTAAAGAGTACATATATTACACATCTCCAATTTTATGTAGTATTCTGTAGTGTAACTCTACTACTTTTACTTAACCATGCTAAAGAACATAAATAAATGTTCTTTGAATGAATAATTTTGGATTTATTACAATTTTATTTGGTTAAAATAGATGGATGCCTTTATTATTTAATTCACCCCCTTCAGTTATATTTTCTTGCATAGTAGTTGAAGCTTAACTTTCTAATGATTTTGTTGTTATTTTTAATTATTTTGACTGTAAAATGCATACATTTTAATTTAAAGTGTCGTATATTATTCTCTTTACATGCCCCTTTTCTGTGAGGAAGATAACCCCTTCTGTGCTTTTTGTCTTTTCTGAGGATGAAACATTGTATCACACAGAATAGCCAGTGCCAGCTTCTTCATCAGTAGGCATGATTCTATAAATTAACATCTCCCCAGAAATGAAGTTTACATGTTGGGTTAAGCATCCCATTTTTTGAGATTGCATTATAAAGTTCTGACCTACTGCAACACATTCTTCCAATTCCTAATCAATGTCCATTCAAGCAGAGCACAAACTGCTTCATAAGCTGAATGAGAGAGCCTTCTTACAGCTGATAATTCTCGGGACAGCCTCTGGAGCATCAAGTGGGAATTTCAAGAGGCTTCATCCCTAGACAAATTTGTCGTTATCAGCTGGAATTCAGGCAGCCTGCACTTCCTTCGGAGTGTTACTAGCCGGTAGTTTTCCATCTCTTTCATTTATGCTGCCTTTGTGAATCCACAAAATCATGTTCTGAACCACAGTACAAGAAAGCACATAGATAGAGGCCAGATGCATGTTTTCTTTACCAAAGCACTGCAACCCCTACAAAATTCTCTTTCTTGTTTAATTCTCACTGAGAACCTCATCTTTGTTTTGTTCACCTGCAGTCAGAAACTCTGCACTGGAAAACTAGGAAATGTGTTTTCCTCCCACTATTGCCCAATGCTGAGAATGGTCTCCCCTGCTTAATCAGATTCACTCCTGAGAACTTAGAAGAGATTTAAATCTGGGTGCCTTCCACAACATTGCTTGGACTCCCTCTAACAATGACTAAGTGTGTATTATCTTCTTCATACACCAGATCTTTTAGACTGATAAAGTATCTCATGAGTGAATGTTTTATCATACTTCAAAAAATATTAATCAAGCAATTTTTGAAATAGAGCATTTTATATTTATACATATTATTTAACTAATATGTCTAGTGGGGGTATAAGCTGTGCCCCAAGAAATTATGCTAAGTATGGCATGAATTTACCTTTACACAGTATACAGATAATTTTACAAAGCAGAAGGTGAAAGCCAAAGAGCCCTATGTTCAGGATCTGAAGCAGGGGGATTTCCTCTTCCTCTATTACTTAACTATAGAGCTTGATCAAATTACTTCAACTACGTCAGCTTCATTTTCAGTAAGTATCTCATACAGGACTGGTAGAACACTTTCCACTGACTTCACAAGAACTGAACAAATGTCAAATCACTTTGAAGCTGATTAATGCAAATTATAGCTAGCAAAAATTAATTGCTTGTGTTCCCTGCCCTTAATGAGCTTATATTTCAGTGGAGATGAATATGATAGTATTTGTGAATAGTTGTAAAGCCAAGTAGAAAATACTTCAGGGGAAAGGGCAGGATAATATTTCCAAAGTTTTCTTAAGAATTAAACTGTGTCTAGTGGAGCATTCTCAAAAAGTCTTCATAGGAGATAAAAATTTCAGCTGAGACATGAAAGGAAGATTGGAGAATTTCAATATGCAGAAATGGAAAGATCACGCTAAGTGCAGGATTTGAGTGAGTAAGGGCATGCAGTCAGCAAAAGGCCTTTGTGATAATAAGTAATGTAATCTATTTGGAACATTGAGTACACAAAGTAAAACATATTTAAGTGTAGACAACATGGAGTATCCCCTCCAAAGACTAACTTGGTTGTCAGGACTCTGTTATACAGTCTGCAAATTTTAATGGCACACATAAGTTCTGAGATGTACCAGTATGTCTATATTTTTCCAAAGCAACAGCTAGATGCCAGAAGATGAATTTTTTGACACACAGTGTAGTTTTAGTGGAAAAGTAGAGATAACGGATAAATTTTGACAATGCAGTTTTGGTAGTGTGGGGCCATGACTGTACCACCAGAGGGCATTTCAATGAGGCAGTTACAGTTATTGGTGGATCCCTGGCTTTGCAGTGACTATATGAGAGTGGAAGTTGGAGAGTACATTTGAGAGAATCTGGAAGATGGGAACCAGTGCTGAGGGAAAGAGAAAGATGAAGGCTGAAAGGAACAGGTGACATGGCAGAAACTCAAGTAGGGGTTTACTTTGAACCTATAGGAAGAAGGAAAGAAGACTGGAAATTGGGCACAGTGTGATAGGGAGAGAAACTTAACTCTTCTCAGCTAGCTCAAGGTTCACAGTAGGATGAGAGGGAAACAGAACTTGAGAGGTGAAGAGTGTAAGCAGAATGGGTCTTGCAGTTGACAGACACAATGCAAAGTGAACTCCAGCTCTTGCTCAATGTGAAGGGGGAGGGGTATCTCTTGCTAAAGGTATTCATTACGATAAGAACATAATTTCACATCCTCCCTCCTCCATTCTCCCCTGCCAAGGTGTTTTTCATTTATCCCTATACTGTTTTGAGTCTGAGGATGCTTGAATTGAGGTAGGACAGGTTGTACATAACCACAAGTACACAGGAGCTTGGTCCCTCAATTCAGTACATATACACCTAATGGACATAGTGAACCTACTTGAGACAGGAAGTTAGTTCCCATAGACTATCAACATGTTCTGGATCTGTAATAACTGGACCGGGAGTGACATGGCATTGGCTTGACTGTACAGAAGGAAGCTCAACCCTGTTAAGGAGCCAGTTAAATGTATTGTGAGACCGTTTGCCTTCTGTGAAGCCTGCTGTTACTATAGCCTGCTGCAACACCACAGAGAACCTTCTTTACCATGAGCCCTCTTGGTTGTGAGCATGAAGGACTAGCACTAACACACCTTCACGAACACTGATAATGATTCATGGCTTTTACCCTCTATATAAATATAAGGCTCATGTTAGCACTCTAAAGATGGACTTATATGGGGAAGTAAGTGAACCTCTTTCTTCCTCTTCTCAACATGACCACTTTGAGTAAATCTGTTCTTTCTGTTATTTACTACTTTTTTGCATCTTTAGTTGGTCTATAGAGGGTGGATGACTGAACATGTCCTGTTAGGTCAGGGCTTCTGTGGTCCAGGCTCTGAAAGCAACAGTGGCAACAAAAGCACCTGCCATGAACAAAGGTGCAACTTCACTCACTAATTGCAAATTTCAAGATGCAATTTTTAATAATTTTAAGGTGATAAGTATGTGTCACTAAGAACTAGGCATGGGGACCTTCTAAGTTAGACTTTGCTGTTTCCAGAGTCATGAGATCAAGACTAGCTTAGGTGTATTTATTTGGGAAATATAGTTAAAAAATCTTATCTTGCATCCCGCAAAATTTTAATGGAGAATTAACAGAAGCAGAATGGCAGTATCTGATTCAGTAGTTTTGTACTTTGTCCCTTGGGAGATAAGGCAGAGTAGTGCATGGCACAAACATTATGATGTTGGAAACCTCTAAATGATTCTATATCTTTGGATTTGTTTCTCCAAAGCAGAAGGAAATCAAAATGTGTATCCTATATCTGTCTTAGTATTATTTAGGACTTTAAGAAGGAACAGAACTGATAGAATGTAAT
The DNA here is from genome assembly GCF_943737965.1 of Phodopus roborovskii. Lineage (NCBI taxonomy): Eukaryota > Metazoa > Chordata > Mammalia > Rodentia > Cricetidae > Phodopus > Phodopus roborovskii. The sequence continues at coordinate 7,203,367 of NW_026126433.1, forward strand.
ATATATATATATAATTACATATAATATAATCATATATCTGTGGGATTTACTAGAGTGGCATATATATATGTATATATATATACATATTACACATATATACACACACACAATATAATCATAATATATATATATATATATAGTTGGTATTTATTAGAGTGGCTTACAGGCTCTAGTCTACCTAGTCCAACAATGGCTGTCTCCTGATGGAAAGGTCAAGATTCAAATAGTTGTTCAGTCCTTGAAGGCAGCTGAATGTCTCAGCTGAGATTCCAATAGTTGTTCAGTCCTTGAAGGAAGCTGAATGTTTCAGCTGATCTTGGGTATATGTAAAATCATGAAGAGATAGGCTCTAATACCAGTGAATAAACTTGCCAGCAAGTGAGAGTGGAAGCAAGCACACAAAATGCCAAAGCTTCTTTCTTCCATGTCCTTTGTAAAGGCTGTCACCAGAAGATGTGGTCTGGGCTTAGGGTGGATCTTCTCGTCTCAAATGATCCAATCAAGGAAAATCCCTCACAGGTGTGCCTAACTACTTGGGTCTTAGCTAATTCCATGCAGTCAAGTTGATATACTCAGGAGGGGGAGGCAGAGGCAAGAGGATCTCTGTGAGTTCGAGACCAGCCTGGTCTACAAGACATAGTTACAGGACACCTCCAAAGCCAGAGAAACCCTGTCACGAACCACCCCCCAAAAAAGCATTTTCTTTAGACCTAAGAGCTTTTTCTTTCAGTTTTAAAGCACCACACACACACAGTAAAGCACAGTAAAGCACCACACACACACACACACACACACACACACACACACACACACACACACACATCTTTAAAAGGAGTGTGGTCCTGTGGAGACTGTTTGGTAGATTCTAAGCAGGCCCTGATGAAAGCAGTGCCATGCATCTTGAAAGGGGGAGGAGTCAAAGGAAGGATTCTGTGCTTCACTGAAGATATGACAACATTAGATGAGGCTGTGGGTGGGTGGGGAATTAGTGTGTGGGGAAGAGTGAAGTAAGATGTATGTTACCATGGAAGAGTTAATTCCAACAAGTGTGATAGTAACCCATTGGAGCCCAGGCTCAAACTGGAATGGAGTCTAGGTCTTACTGTGATAAAATTTTGAAGCAACAGAAAAGTTTGATGCTTTGGTCAAGAGAGAAATCTCCACCTTTCCCCCCTCACCACTGGAGTTTAGTGTTCATTTTCACCCAGTTGCTTCACTACATAATTTTAGAACATAATATTTAGAGTTAAACTTTGTATAAGGTTCTTAAATTTTGAGGGAAAAAGGCTGCTAAATTATTTTTCCCTGTTTGTTTGAGATTAGCAAATGGGTTGTAAAAGTTGATCTTACTGTATTCCAGTTGGTACATTTAGATATAATGAATATGACAATTTTTGCAAGTGTTGACTTTTAGGTATGGAATCCAAGAAAGTTAGTTTAATTTTCAAGTGCTAATATTTCTGAGACAATTTAAAGTAGTATAGAATCAGATTATATATGAGCTATTTTATAATAATAGAAGTCAATTTTAACTACAGGGTACGTGACTACTTTAAAAGGGAATACAATTATTTTAATGGATTTCTAATTAAATGCTTAAATCCCAGTTAGTTTAAAGGTGCACTTTCAATTAAATTGATCATTTTGGAGATTATATTGAAGGAAGAAAAAAATAAAAAAGAACAAAGAAAAATAAAGTTAAAAATCAAGCTTTTAGTTTTTATAAATATTTGGTAAGGAAAGTATAGAGAGAGAATACAAGAATGAACTAAATTATAAGTCACAGTAAGAGCATCCATTCCATCAAAGAGGAAGCAGGAGCTGTAAACCAACATAGGTAGCTTCTCCTAATGAAGATTAAATAGTAAAAGGTGTCAAATTTGCTACTTGATTAAATTAGTCAAATATTGTGCTGTTTAATTTATCTTTATTTATCTTTATTTTTCTTATTTATAGCATTCATATGTTTTCAAGACTCTTTCTCTGATGGAGAAACCACAATTATGGATTTTCTCCCTTCAATGATTTTATAATAACCAAGTACAAAAAACAGGGAGGAGAAAGAGATTTAATAAGAACAACATGGTCCAGGCAACTGAAAGTGGTTAGGGAGGGGCTCCTGCAGAAAAAGGAACCTAGACAACTTTCTTATTCAAGATTCTTTATTTATATTTGTGTGCATCAGTGGTCCATGTCATAGCCATAAGAAATACTGGATAAGCCAAGGAAGTGACAATTTAACTATTGCCTCAAAAATATAAAGCAAGCAAGATTTTGGAATAGCACAAGCAGTTACTAAAGGCGTCCTTGTATATGTTGTCATTGAACTATAGTATATATTCAATGTGTTATTGTGTTGTGGAAGTCTTTCTGGAATAAACACTTTAACACCAGTGAGAATGGAAGAGAGGAGAAGTCACTGGTGGATGGAAGCCAGAAGAACTGAAAGGTTTCAGTCCTACAGCCAGCTTGTATTCTCATCTTCTATTCTAAAACCACCAGGTAGGGACAGCAAGCAAGCAGTTTGTATGACAATCAGCAGGTTGGTAACGGCAAACACCATTGTCTCAGCTAGTTTTTCAGGTCGTTATATTCCAGGTAGCAATTGAAATCATGCTTGGCAATAAAAAGTACAAGCAGTGCTTTAAATAAGTAAGTACATGAACCAATAAATCAGTGTTTATTAATTGGTCTTCTTTACCTCATTCTACTTCTATTGTAGAAATGAAATCAGCTAACATAAACTTTCCACTTAGACTGAATTTTAAGATTTCTTACCATTGCTGGCCATGGTGATACACTCCTTTAGCTACAGCATTTGGGAGGCAGAGGCACTTCTATCTCTGTGAGTTTGAGGCTGTCCTGATCCACAAAGTGAGTTTCCAGGCCAGCCAAAGTGAGACTCTGTCTCAAACAAACAAGTATTTCTTATCCACAATTCAAATGATCAGAGAAACAGCTTCCAGACAGAGGAAGAACTATTTCCTATGAGGGAGAAGAGTCCATATTAGATAACATTCTGTCCTATTCTCCTATAAACAAACCAAGAATTATGAAAAAACATTGATGATAACAGACATGAGCCTTGATCTTATTTGTTTGTTTGTTTTTTATGTGTTGGCAATAGATTCAGAGCTGTTTTTAATTGAATCCTGGATGTGTTACTATTAAGATTGTACAAATTGTTCAGCTTCTTTTTAACTTCAACTTAAAAAGTCTATAATAGTTCTTGTTCCGCAGGACACCATGACATGTAAAAAGTATAAGATAATATGTCCAACATTTGTCAGAAGCCTAAGAATAGCTGCTCCTTCTATGCTATTTTCTAGTTTTCTCTTCTTAGATACATAGAGTTTAAGATTTTTGGCTACAAAAAGTCCCCCACGCATACTATAAACTGTAGGGTTTCAATTTCTGAGCCTCATAATGGTTTTCCTGGGTCCCATGGCTTTTCTTTTTTCTCTCCATGCATATCTCTATCTTTTACTTAAGAAACATTTGCTAACTGGCATCTAAATGATGTTGCCATGGCCCAGAAGGAAAGCAGGACAAGTTACTAAGAGAATAAAATCATTTATTTTCTTAAGAAGTTGTCTCTGCATTTAGTTCTTTGTTTCTATTTATCTGGCTGACTCCCTGAAGTTACTATTTTATCCTCCCATGGAGATGGCCACCTCAGCTGTCATCCTACAGGGACTTCATCTCTCCCCTGAGATCTAGAAGAGAATCAATCTAATTTCCTTCCTTTACCTCTTCCCAGATCCACCCCCACCTCTCCAGTCCCTTCCAACATCTTTAAAACTTAAATAACCCAGTAATTTCAATTTAAGCTGCATGTATCCTTTCATCAGTAGGCCATCAACTAGAACATTTTTGACCTGCAAGGATCTATGTTCTTGAAGAAAATTGACTTTCTTCCCCACCCCAAGACACCAATTGTTCATAGCTCTTCAGTTAGGGATTCAAGACATCCTTTCTGTTTCATGCTTAAATGCTGATTGGCTTGATACTTTGCAGGTCTTATCAAGACATCCACTTCTATGTGTAGAGTGGTCCTCATACACCCAGAAGACACTGTTTTCTTACAGTTCCTCTGATATTTCTGACCCTCTTCTACAATGACCCTGAATCATCCATCCACCCACTCTACCAAGAAACTTCTGTGAGCTGCATTAATTTATAGATAGATATAATATAAATTTGAAGGGCAGTTTGGTACTATGTCTGTTTAACAAAGTAATAGTGATGATAGTAGGTTCCCACATAGAGTCCATAAGCACCAAGCACAGGATTTTTGCCAGATATCTACCATCATGCATGTGTTTCCTAAATTCTTACACCAAATCAGAAAGTGTTTGGTTATCCAATAACATCTGTGCTGGTATTGTACCCATGTACATAACTTGCCATCCCAATCATTACTGCAGTTCACAGATCGATAATGCTGTTATTAACAGTTTTACACTGCAGCTGTAAGACCCTCAGAATGAGGAGTCTCCCAGTTTCGGTCAGTACCCCCAAGAACTCAATGTCCAGTCCAGTTGCTGAAACACTCAAGAGGCTTTAATGAACAGAAAATGTTTGCACGAAAGGGCTCCTCCAGCACTTAGGCTAGAGAGAAGCACCATCCCCCCCAGGCACAGGTGTTTTTAAAGGCAGAACCCACAAGCTTAGGGAGGGGATGGTACCCTCTGTCCATTGAGTACATGACCCTTTGAGGCTGGATGGTCTAGCTATTATGGTCAATAGACCTTAGTGCCTCAGGGTGTGCTAATTAATCTTGTCTGGGCAAACCAGAGGTACAGTTATCTCTTTGTTTCTTAAGGACCCTAGTCACCACCACCTGCTGACTCACAAGAAAGGAGGGGTAGTGTGAATTCTTGGTATCTTGTTATCTCAGGGCCTTGTGAGGGGAAGTTAGCAAATTCTAAGGAACAGTCTAGGTAAGATTTCCAGGTTAGTCTGTCCTTAACTTTATTTTTTTGTCTTTCACAGCCAGCATACCACCTTCCAGTACTATGAGAGCTAGCTAGCAGGAAAGAAATTTCCTTGTCAGCATTAACATGATATCATCAAATCCTGTTTCAAAACCAAGAGCAAGGGGAATAACCCATACTCTTTTATGGATCTGTGAGATACCTCTAACAAAAACTTAATGGGATGTATCCCAACCTATCACTGGGCTTTTTATTTGGCAACCAATGAATTCTAGTGTAAGCATAATGGCATGTGTAAGGTAACTACAATTGAGTATGAGAGAGAGAGAGAGAGAGAGAGAGAGAGAGAAATAGGCAGAGAGAGACAGAGAGACACAGAGAGACAGAGATGCAGAGAGAGAAAGACAGGGAGAGACTATAAGAAAGTTGGCTTCCTTACAGCTTTTCAAATGTCCTTGGTATTAATCATGCATCTGTTCTCCCCCCACCCCCATAAACTTCCCACCTCATTACTCCCTTTTCCCTTTCATACTATTTATGTTCTACTATCTTGCCTCCCATAAGACCTTTCTGCCTCCACACCACACATGATCTCTTTCTAGTTTCCTGGATTCTATAAGTACTACAGATTAAACATGAGTGAAACATGTGACATGTGTGTCTATCTTATTATTTCACTCAGTGTAATGTTTAGCAAATGCATCCATTTATTTTCAAGTTTCATATTTCTTTATGGCTAAATAAATTCCATTATATGTAAGTCCAAAATTTTCATTATACATTCATGAGTTTGGTGAACCTATAGGCTATTCCCATTTTGTAAGTGTTGTGATCAGAGAATCCATGAATATGGGTGTGTCTGTCTGCAGTAAGCAATAGAGTCCTTTGGGTATGTGCTAATGAATCATTCAATTGAGTCATGTGGAAGATATATTTCTAGTTTCTGAGGAGCTGCTACACCAATTTTCACAGTGGCTAAACCAATGTGGACTCCCAATAACAGTGCCTGAGGGCTTTGTATCCTCCAGATGCTCCTCCAGCATTTTTTGTCTTTTGTTTTGTCAACCTTGGTCATTCTTACTTGGGTGAGATGAAATTTAAAAGTCATTTTTTTCCCTTGTGGATAACTGAGGAGAGAGTTCTCAGAAGAAGATATAAAACTGGCTAAGATATATTTTAAACAAGGTACATGTTAACTCCTTGTCTCTTTCATTTGTCTTTACTTCCATGACTCACCACTGAGATCTTGACCCGGTTCAGTTACTCAATCAAATAGCACTCTAAATTTTGGTTTAAGCCATTTTGAGTAATGAACTAAGATAGTATATCAAAGAATTTATAGCCATCAAGAAAACAAATGTTTGATAGAAATTTGATGAGAATATAATTATTGATACCAGTTGTTTCCAAGTGGCTTCAGTAGAATCCATGTCTCTAAATCTTGTTGAATTTTTCAGATCCTAAATGATTTTGCTATGTGCTTTTTATTTATTTATTTATTTATTTATTTATTTATTTATTTATTTAAAAATCCTGTGCCCTTGGCTTGCATGACACAAAACTCTTTTAATTTCTCTCCTATTTCATTTTATGCCCTTCTTGAACACTGTCAGACATTGATTACTGTTAATGTGATAAAACACTGGCCAAAAGCAACTTGGAGAAGAAAGTTTATTTGGTTGCATTCATGGGTCACAGGCCAGTACTGAAAGACATCTAAGCTAGGATTTAAGCAGAAGTCATGCAGGAACACCACTTAATGACTCATACCTACTCTGGTTAAGTTGAGCTTTTGTATAATTCAGGATCATTTGCACAGGGAATGATGTACCCCACAGTAGGCTGAACCCTCCTGCATCATTTAGCAATCAAGATAGTCCCCCCCAAATCTGATCACAGGCCAATATGATCCATACAGTTGTTCAATTGAGGCTTTCCTCTGAGGTGACTAGGATATGTCATGTTGGCAGGTAAGGCTAACCAGCCCTGGCATTCTTTGTATTCCTTTCTTAGCCTGCCTTAGGTGTTAGTATTCATCTGTGTTTTCTAAGGCAGTGATCCCACCCTGCTCTTGTGGTCTGGATTACTATCTTATGCAGAAAATCCAATTTATTCTCATTTATCAGAGATTTAGGGAATCATATCCTTGTCAAATAATGGGTTTATTGTTATGAACATAAACTAACAGCGCTCTTCCCCCCTTGTATTAGTGACACAATGAGCACAAGAGGGAATCTATACTAGCGAGTGAGTTAACTTCAAGAAGGCCATTCAAAGAAAGTATGGCATATAGATATGACTAATGCTAAGGGAAAGCTACAGACTTGGAAGTTGTGGTGTTTAGATGGATATCTACAGGGTGAACTGGAAATCATTAGGTAGAGTAAGCAGAGGTTGGGTGAAAGAATGTAGATGGAATTGGAAGCACAGAACTGACAACAGAGGTAAGGGTATGCAGGAGTTGATCCTTTTTTTATTTTTCAAAAGCTCAGTATGGTGCCTTAGGAAGAAAATATGCAGAAGAATTTATTAGGACATTCCAATTATTCAAAAAGGTTAAATTAGCATGACAGTGAAGACTAGAAAGAGATTTGACATGCAATGGAAAATAAGGCTGCTACAATGAAATTTAGAATTAGATTGGATGTGGGTGATGGTAACTGTCAAGGATAAATTCTTAAGGCCTACACTGACAATAAATTACATCTGGAAAATTCAGCTCATATTTTTTTCCCAATCATTTTCCTAGTAGAAATAAAGAAAGTTTTCATATTGTGTTATTTCAGTGACTGCCATATCCATCCATCCAATTGTTCAAGGCAATTGACCTTAGCACACTCCCTTCCATCAAATCCACTTAAAGACCACGTTACATTCATTTCTTCTCTTTAAGTCTTTTTGTATCTGCCTACATCCTTCTATTTCTATGAGTAGTAGTAGCTTAGGTCAGCTCTTTGTTAATGTTCATATATATTTTGACACTAGTGATTGACTGACAACTCTGGATTTAGCTTTCTGCTTCTCTATTCTTCCTTTAGCAATTGCCCATTGTGTATAGGATGAAGCCATTATCTCTAAGTGTGTCATAAAAAAACCCTCCAGGTATCTCTAAGGTCAAGCCCCAGTAACATTTCTAACATAGTCTTTTTCTACTTTAACACTTACTTTACACAGAACAAACTAATTGCATACTCTAAGGAAGTTCAAACTGTCCTCCTACTCTTAGCACAAAATAACAAATCCTCTGAACTTTACTCCTTTTTATACTCTTAAATTTCTGAAAGGTCCTACTTATGTCTTTCTTAAATTGTCAAATTTTTTTCCCCTGAGATATCCCATTTTTATTGCTTAGTGAATACCCTGGTAGGAAATGTGTAACTTTTTTTTAATAGCAAGTCAGGAAGGAGAAAAGTAATAGTATTCTTAACATTACTGGCATTTATTATTTTATTATCAGCATCCATAATAGTCGGGATCTGAGCATCAAGCTATCATGGCTTGTAGTTACCAAGGGAATAAGAGGAGAGTGAAAAGAAGGAGCTGGGGCTAGAGCTCAAGAGTGTTATGTGCTAGGGCCAGGAGAAGGCTCTTCAAAGAGGTAGTGTGAGCAGTCCTTGTATCACCATATACATGGACTTTGTACAAATATTCTAAGAAATTCTTAGCCCTTATCATACAAGATGAGCCAAGTTTGCCACAAATTCTGAAGTTCATTAAAATGGTATTTATTTATTTATTCTTTTGTTTGTTTAACTAAGGTCTTGTTTTGAAAACCAGGATAGGATCAAATGCAATATGTAGCCTGACCTAACATCTAATTCAAGATTCTTATACCTCTGTTTCCTGTCACACATAAGTCTAGATGAAATATAACTTTTCTAACAAATAATATAAGGGGTAAATGTAAATTATATACATTAGATGAATCTCCATGAGCCATTTTAATGATCAGAAAGGCAACACATCTGTTTAAATGTAGAGACTGTTTTAACTAGTGACTTCTTTCTGCTGACTCATTTTTAGCATGTGTATTTCAAGATACTTTTCTTTATAAAACACTCAATAATACATGTAAAATGATCGAAGAGTTAAAGGGGTCATTGAACTCTTAACTGAGCAGTTGGAGGTAGAAATGACTTTAGGCTCTGTCTTAGTTCCTGTCTCATCACTGTGAAGAGACAATATGACCCACACAACTCTAATAAAGGAAAACATATCGTCTAATCCAGGCTATCTTATAGTTTTAAGGGATTAGTACATGATCATTATGGTGGGAAGCAAATAGGCAGGCACTGCTCAAACAGTAGCTGAAAGCTTTACATCCCATTCTTCAGACAGGAAGCAAAGGGTGGGACACTGCTCCTGATGTGGGATTGTGAAGCTTCAGAGCCCACTCTCATTGGTTGTATCTTTACTATAGCCCGATTCACAGAAGCAAAAGGGCTACTAAAAAAATTAGCTCATCTATGCATATTAGAACTTTCCAAGCTGGAGAAAAGGCAGGATTTCTAATTTATACATTGAACTTGATGCTGATAGGATCACACCTGAAGCTATTTGTTCTTAATGAGAGAGGCATTTCTAAAACAGATAGAATCCAATAATGACATCATACCAAATAAAGTCTACCTGGATATGAAAGGAGAATTCCTCAATGTCAAAAACCCACATGGCTTCATTGAAACAATAAAGGTGACACCCTCCCACAGAATTTCTGAAAGTCATTATGAATGCAAGAAGGACAATAGATGTATGCCAAGCAGGCAGATACTCAAAATTACTGCATGTATGGTATAAAATTGTTCATCAGCAAACTTAGGAATTATTTTGTGCCCTGTGTTTTGTTATTGTTGTCATTATTAGTTTTTAATTCTTTTCATAGTGTGTGTTTTGAACATGTTCTTTCCATTTTTCTAACTCTGCCCAGACGCTCCCCTCTGTTTCCTCTCTCTCTTCCTCCCTCTCTCTCGCTATTTCTCTTCCTCCTTCCCTCCCTCTCTCTCTTTCCCTCTCACTCTCTCAGGCATGTATGCACAAACACATACACACACACACTTCCACAAACATGCAAAATAAACAAAAAAGTAAAAATATGAAAACAAAGCAAAATAAAAAGGAAACAAAAAATGGAGTCCATTTTGTGTACACCTTGTACAGGTTGCCTTTGTAGGTTTCAGGGTTTGTAGCTGGGTGATATTAAAGATTACTTTCCTCCTCCAGTAGTATGCAGAGTACTTTCTAGCACCACAATTGTCATTCAGTATAGATGCAGCTGATATTTGGCCACTAGCTCTCTATTTCTTCATGTGCAATGACATAAGTAAGTGCTGTCTTCAGCTACCATCAAGTTCTGAAGGATAACCAATAGATTTGCCAACAGTCTATGGTGTTTAGTAGGATCTATGGGACCCCTTCCCCAATGACTCAGGAAGATATACCCCACTGCTGGTACCACAGGTTTTGCTTGGTAGCATAAGATGTATAGTAAGGGCACTGTCTCCCCATTACATGATGACTTCATTTAAATGACTTTCATACATGTTTAATTTAGGAAGCTTCTATAGTAGTGTGCTTCCATATGTTTCTGTAAAGTGCTTCAGTGTTTATTGTCCCTCCTCACATTTCCTGCTTTACCCTGGTCTCCTATGGCCTTCTCTATTTAATCCTCCTATTTTAGTTTCTCCTTTACTCCTTTATATTTATTTCCCCTCTGCTGGTCCCCTTCTTACCTAACCTCTGAGGGTATTCTAAAGGAAGCACATGTATCTAAAGCTTAAAAGCTAGCATCCTCATATAAGATAAAACAAGCACTATTAATTTTCTGGGGTCTGGGTTTACCTCACATTTGTTCCTAGCTCTATGAATTTGCTTGTGAATTTCATTTTTCTTAACATCTAAATAATATTACATTCTATAAATGTATCATGATTTCATTAGACATTCATCTGTTGATTGACATCTAGGGTGTTTCTAGTTGCTGGCTATCATAAACAGAGCAGAACATGGATGTACCAGGCTTTTTCTTTTGGACCACCAAACAGATCCAAATTCATGACCCAGAAACTTTTTTTTAATTTTAATTATTGACCCCAGTTCCCCCTCCCTCCCTCACACCCCTAGAACCCCTCCCATTCCACCCACCCCCACTCCACAGTGAGGATGATGCCTTCCAGGAGGAATTAACAAAATCTGTCAAGTCATTTAGAGAAGGGACTAGGTCCTCCATCCTGCCTTTAGGCTAAGGGAGTATCCCTCCATGGTGAATGTTCCCTCAAAGTCCTTTTGTGCACCAGGGATACATCCTGGTTCCACTATATGAAGTCCTTTACACTGCTCAGTCCCTCCAGCAGAGACTCATGTTCAGGGGGTATGAGTTGGTCCCACATTCCCAGCTATCAGTCTGGGGGCCCATTAGCTCCTTCTTGTTCAGGTCAGCTGTCTCTATGTGTTTCTGCAACCTGGTCTTGTCCTCCCTCTATGCATCTGGATTCCAGTTCAGCTCAGTGTTTAGTTGTGGGTGTTTGCTTTTGTTTCCATAAGCTACTAGATGAGAGCTCCACGATGGTGGATAAGTTACTCATCAATTTCATTATCAGGGAAGGGCATTTAGGGTACGCTTTCCACTATTGCTCAAATTGCTAGTTGGGGGTCAGTCTTGTAGGTCTCTGGACATTTTTCTAGGTTCACTTTTATCTTCAAACCTATAATGGCTCCCTTTTTTTATGGTCTCTCTTCTCTTCCCTTCTCTTCTCTTCTCTCATCTATTCCTCTCCTGACTCAATCTTTCTAGTCCCACCTGCTTTCCTCTACTCCCCTTCTCTTTCTCCTAGTTCCCTCTCGATTCACTGCCCCCCCCCCAACTCCCCATAAGCTCTAAAGATCTTGACACTTTCCCTTCTGTGAAGGAACTTATATGAATCTCTTAGAATCCTCCTTGTATCCTAGTTTCTCTGGCAGTGTGATTTATAGGCTGGTGATACTTTGCTCTATATCTAAAGTCCACATGTGAGCGAGTACATATCATGTTCCCCTTTTTGTGACTAGGATACCTCATTTAGGATGGTTTATTAAAGTTCCATCCACTTGCCCATGAGTTTCAAGATTCCATTGTTTTGTCCACAGACTAGTAATGCTGCTACTACAGCCAGGATTTCTGAATCTTCTTCGAATCCCCCATGACAGCGCCTCTTATCAGCAGGAAGTAGTTTGGAAAGAACAATGCCCAAATGCCCAAATATTGTCTATAAATGTTTGTTTTCATTTAAATGGACTTGGTTATATAAAATAAAAAAAAACAAATAATGCTTCTATGAATATAGTTGAGCACATATCTTTGTTGCATGGATGTGGATCATTTGGGCATATGCCTAAGAGGGTTATTGATGGGTCCTGTGGTAGACTGATTCTCATTTTGCTGAGGATCCACCACACTGATCTTGAAATTGGCTGTACAAATTTACACTCATACCATCAGTGGACGAGTGTTCCCCTTTCTCCACATCCTACAAGCATAGGTTTTTTGATGTTTTTAATTTTATTAAATTTTATTAATTTCTTTGATGTAATTTAATTTTAATTCTGGCAGGAGTAAGATGGTATCTCAAAGTTGTTTTGATTTGTATTTCTCTGATAGCTAAGGATGTTGAGCACTTTCTTAAGTATATTTCAGCCTTTTTGATTTCCTCTATTGAGAGTTCTCTATTCAGTTTTGTACCCCATTTTTTAATAAGGTTATTTGGTGTTTTGTTGTCTATTTTCTTGAGTTCTTTATATATTTTGGAGATCAGCCCTCTGTCAAATGTAGGATTGGTGAAGATCTTTTCCCATTGTGTGGGCTGCTGTTTGGTCTTGTCAACTGTGTTCTTTGACTTACAGAAGCTTCTAAGTTTGAGGAGGTCCCATTTATTGTCAATCTCAGTGTCTGTGCTACTGGAGTTATGTTCAGGAAGTGGTCTCCTGTACCAATTTGTTAAAGGGTACCTCCCACTTTCTCTTGTAATAGGTTCAGTGTGGCTGGATTTATGTTGAGGTTGTTGATCCATTTGGAATTGAGTTTTGTGCATGGCGACAGACACGAGTCTATTTGCAGTCTTCTACACATCATCATCCAGTTGTGCTAGCACCATTTGTTGAAGATGCTTTCCTCCTCCCATTGTATATCCTAGCTGTTTTGTCAAACATCAGAAGTTTGTAGGTATATGGGTTAATATCAGGATTTTTGATTCAGTTCCATTGGTCTACGTGTCTATTTTTGTGCCAATATCAGACTGTTTTCAGGACTATATCTCTGTAGTAGAGCTGAAAGTTGGGGATGGTGATGTCTCCTGAAGTTCCTTTATTGTACAGGGTTGTTTTGGCTATCCTGGGTCTTTTGATTTTCCATATGAAGTTGATTATTTTCCTTTCAAGGTCAGTGAAGATTTGTGCTAGTATTTTGATGGGGATTGCATTGAATCTGTAGATTGCTTTTGGCAAGATTGCCATTTTTACCATGTTTATCCTATCAATCAAAGTGCATGAGAGATCTTTCCATTTTCTGGTATCTTCTTTAATTTCTTTCTTTAAAGACACAAAGTTCTTATTATATAGGTGTCTTTTACTTGTTTGTTAAGCATTACCAAAGATACTTTATGTTGTTTGTGGCTATTGTAAAGGGTGATGTTTCTCTTATTTCTTTCTCAGCCACTTTTCATCTGAATAAAGTAGGGGTACTGATTAGTATATCTTGTATCCTGCTAGCTTTCTGAAGGTGTTTATCAGCTGTAGGAATTCCCTGGTAGAGTTTTTTGGGTTGCTTATGTAAACTATCATATCATCTGCAAATAGAGAAAGTTTGACTTCTTCCTTTCCAATTTGTATACCCTTGATCTCCTTTTGTTGTCTTATTGCATTAGTTAGCACTTCAAGTACAATATTGAAGAGATATGGAGAGAGCAGCCTTGTCTTGTTCCTGATTTTAGAGGAATTGCATTAAGCTTCTCTCCATTCAGTTTGATGTTGGCTGTTGGTTTACTGTATATTGCTTTTGATATGTTTAGGTATGTTCCTGTTATCCCTGATCTCTCCAAGACCTATATCATGAAAGGGTGTTGAATTTTGTTGAAGGCTTTTTCAGCATTTAGTGAGATGATCGTGTTTGGTTTTTTTTTTTGTTTTGTTTTGTTTTTTTTTTTTTTTTTTCAGTTTGTTTCCCTGGTGGATCACATTGATAGATTTTCATGTGTTAGACCATCCCTGCTACACAGTGATGAAGCCTACTTGGTCATTATGGATGATTTCTCTGATATATTCTTGGATTCGGTTTGCCAGTATTTTATTGAGTATTTTTGCATCAATGTTCATCACAGATATTGGTCTGTAGTTTTCTTTCCTAGTTGTATCTATGTGTGGCTTAGGTACCAAGGTGATTGCCTCATAAAAAGAGTTTGGTAATGAACCTTCTGTTTCTATTGTGTGGAACAATTTGAGGAGTATTGGTATTAGCTCTTCCTTGAATTTCTGGTAGAATTATGCACTGAAGCCATCTGGCCCTGGGCTTTTTTTTTTTTTTTTTTTTTTTTCTTTTTTGGTTCGAAGGCTTTTGATAACTGCTTCTATTTCATTAGGGTTATAGATCTATTTATGTTGTTTGTCTGTTCTTCATTTAATTTTGGTAAGTGATAGTTATACAGAAATTTGTCCATTTCCTTTGAATTTTCAAAGGTTTTCAAAGTATGACCTGAAAATTGCCTGGATTTCCTAACTGTCTGTTGCTATGTTCCCCTTTTCGTTTCTGATTTTATTAATTTGCATGTTCTCTCTCTGCTTTTTTGTTAGTTTGGATAAAGGTTTGTCTATCTTATTTATTTTCTCGAAATACCAACTCTTTGTTGCATTGATTTTTTTTTTTTTTTTGTAATGTTTTCCTAGTTTCTACTTTAATGATTTCAGCCCTCAAATTGATTATTTCCTGGCATTTGTTGTTTGTAAAAAAAAAAAAAAAAACTTACAAAAAGGGACAAGAGCCTCATTGTGGAAGCTGTCTTGTGGCCCACTGAGTCACACAGTTTACCCTTTAGTCCATTCATATTTGTTTGAAGTGTTCATTGCTATGAGTATTTGGTCTGGTTCAAGGCTGTTGGATTCTGCTTTACTGTATATAATGGGCTCTTATTGGTGCTCCTCTTGGATATCCTGGTGTTGTTCTGTGGCATGGTACATCTCCTTCACATACTACAACAGTGCATAGATGTGGTGGATGTTAGGGTGGACTGACTCATAGCACTGGTTCTGGACATGGATGTTAGCTGCGTTGGTCAGACTACCAGCTTACCCTCATATCACCACTACCCACACTGCCTCTGCTACCTGGCCCAGCCCCCTTTTAAGCACGCTTTAGTGTTAGTTCTACTCTTCTCTGGTCCCAGACCCAGCCCACTCACATTCACACTACGCAGAGCAGTTTTACTCTTTTTTCAAGTGCAAGACCCTCTCCCTTGACTGCTGCAGGGGGTATAGGCAATGTATGTGTTGGGGTTGAGGAAGGAAAGGGCCAGCTCTCCTACCCTCATGCCCTCAGGTCTGCCTCTAGTGTGCTCTCCATGTGGGGGCCACTCCTGTGTGCTGCATCAAATGAGGGGCAGAGCTAGCTCCCTCATTCTTGTCACCCCAGGGCCAGCTGTCTCTCCTGCTGCAGGTAGCAAGGGGTAGAATGGAGAAGGCATCTTTCCCTCACCAATGGCATTATTTTCAATCAACTAGTTTCTGAAAATGTTATAGTATGGGCAAATGGAGCACTGACCTATTTTACTTTGGTTTTCAGGTAAATGGTCACAAAAATCTAAACAAACAAACAAAAAAATGACTTGAAAGAATTTAGATTATACAGTAACAAAACAGGGTCATTGTTCTCTCAGAGTGCTTTTTGTGCAAAGCACATTTGATAATAATGTGAATTCTCTTAAGCTATTATATTCTGTGACCATCTGGGGAAATAGTTTGGAGGGTAAATCTAGAGGAAAGGATATTAAAAGGAAAAACAACAGACATAGTTGATTGTTTTTGACAGTCTCTTACAGTATGATATCCAGGGTCCATATCACAGTGATAATACTAGAAAAAATTTCTAATGACTTCATCATTGTTCCCAGCAGTGTCCTGGAGTTCCAATTCTAAGGGCAAGGCTTTATGTAGGCATCTGATGTGAAGATAGAACAAGGAGAATTTTGTGAGAAATTGTTTCTTCACATGAAGTACACTTGATAATAACATTTTAATGTAATATTGACATTTCTGGTTTTTAACTCTGTTGGGCAGAGTCTGGAGGGAAGGAAACTCACTTGTGGTAACCTCAGCATGAGTGCTTGGCATCATGACAGCTCAGCTCACATTCATCCTAAATCACACACACTCCAGTAAAAAAGATCTAAGGTTTCCTTCATATTTCACAGAAGCAGATTGGATTTTATGAGAAACAACGGTGACTTTTTTTTTTGATATTATTATTAGAGTGACTATTATGGGCAATTTTAGAAGTCAGTGTTTGTAGAATTCCTAATAATAAAATGTTTATAATTTCCATTATTGTAGTATGTAACTATGTATGGAAGAATACATACATATACACATCCATATGCCTGTTATTTGACCTGTGTACTGATTTAAATATTTGGAATGATTTGGTCAACTTGGTTAAACTGTCATGCAATTGAGCCAGACCTCCATACCAATGATCTTCCTGGCATGCATGTCTGATCAGGATTAGCCTGTGTGCTTGTTCCTTCTGACCCACATGCAAATTGCATCCAGATCACCTTGGGGCTAGTTGTGTGTTGCAGAATTTCAACTGGAAGCCCTAGAGTCACAGGACCAGAGTCCACCTTTAATAACATCTATGGGTAATTAAAGCCTTAACTATACCAGGTGATCCTGACTCAGGCTGTCCATTAGAACTGCATAGGGTGATTTCTAACACTGTTTTCTTTCCCAGAACTAATAAGGAGATTAATGAAATCAAGAGTAAGAGAAGACTGTCCACTCTCTACATATCTTCAATATAGTACTTGAAGTTCTAGCTAGAGTAAATAAGACAACAAAAGGAGATCAATGGAATACAAATTGGAAAGGAATAAGTCAAAATTTCACTATTTGAGGATGTTGTAATAGTTTACATGAAAGTCCTGAAATATTCTACCAGGGAACTCCTACAGCTGATAAACACCTTCAGCAGAGTGGAAATAAATAAGATTAACTGGAAAAAACATCAGTATCCCCACTACATATAGGTGATGAATGGGCTGAGAAAGAAAACAAAGAAACATCACCCTTTACAATAGCTACAATAACATAAAGTATCTTGGGAGTAATGCTAACCAAATAAGTGAAAGACCTGTGTAACAAGACCTTTGAGACTTTAAAGAAGATACCAGAAAGAGCATGAAAATATCTTCCAAGCTCTTAGATAGGTAGGATCAACAAAGTAAAAATGGGCAATCTTGCCAAAAGCAATCTACAGATTCAATGTAATCCCCATCAAAATATTAGCACAATTATTCACAGACCTGGAAACAATAATATTTTACTTTATATGTAAAAACAAAAGACCCAGGATAGCCAAAACAACCCTGTAGAGTAAAGGAACTTCCAGAGGCATCACCATCCCTGACTTCAAGATCTACTATAGAGCTATAGTCCTGAAAACACATTGACCAATGGAACAGAATTGAAAACCCTGATAGTAACCCACATATCAATGAACACCTGATTTTTTTTTACAAGAAGCTAAAATTATACAATGGAATAAAGAAAGCATCTTCAATAAACAGTACTGACATAACTAGATGCTGCTTGTAGAAAGACTTCAGATAGATCCATATCTATTACCATGCACAAAATTAAGTCCAAATGGATCAAATACCTTAACACAAACTCAGCCATGCTGAATCTCTTAGAAGAGAAAGTGAGAGGTACCCATGAAAGAACTGGTACAGGAGACTGTTTCCTGAATATAACACCAGTAGTGCAGACACTGAGATCAACAATTAATAAATGGGACCTCCTGAAACTGAGATGCTTCTGTAAGGCAAAGGACACATTCAACAAGACAAAATGGCAGCCCACAGAATGGGAAAAGATCTTCACCAATCTGACAGAGGGCTTATCTCCAAAATATACAAAGAACTCAAGAAGCGAGTCACAAAAACACCACGTAATCCAATTAAAAAATGGGGTACAGAGCTAAATAGAAAATGAAATAGAGGAGTCTAAAATGGCTGAAAGACACTTAAGGAAGTGCTCAACATCCTTAGCCATCAGGAAAATGCAAATTAAAACAACTCTAAGATACTATCTTACTCCTGTCAGAATTGCTAAAATAAAAAACACCAAAGACAGCTTATGCTGGAGAGGATGTGCAGAAGGAGGAATACTCCTTCACTGCTGGTAGGAGTGCAAACTCATACAGCCACTTTGGAAATCAATGTGGCAGTTCCTCAGGAAAATGGGAATCTGTCTACATCAAGATCCAATAATTCCACTCCTAGGCATATACCCAGTAGACTCATATTCATACAACAAGGACATCTGTTCAAATTTCAAATATCTTCATATCAGCATTGTTTGTAATAGCCAGAACCTGGAAGCAACCTAAATGCCCCTTCACTGAAGAATGGATGGACAAAATGTAATACATTTACTCAGTGGAAAAAAAAGAACAATGGAAACTTGAAATTCTCAGGCAAATGGATGGAACTAGAAGAAACCATCCTTAGTGAGGTAATGCAGTCACTAAAAGACCAACATGGTATATACTCACTCATATATGGATATTAGGCATAGAGCAAAGGCCTATGAGCCTACAATCCACACCACCAGAGAAGCTAGAAAGCAAGGAGGACCCAAAGGGAGACATACATGGTCCTCTGGAGTAGTGGAAAAGGACAAGATATCCTGAGCAAATAGGGAGCACAGAGGTAGGCTAGAGAGAGCTAGGAGAAAGTGAAGGGGATAAGAGGAGGGAGAAGGACATGAGGGAGCAAGAAGATTGAGTTGGGGAAAGAATAGAGGAGAGCAAGAAAGAGATACCTTAATAGAATGAGCCATTGTAGGTTTAAAGAGAAATCTGGCACTAGGGAAATGTCCAGAGATCCATGAGGAAGACCCCAACTAAGAATCTAAGCAATAGTTGAGAGGCTTCCTCAAATACCCTTCCCCTATAATT